>NC_068329.1:19282500-19965000 GCF_000147395.1 Oryza glaberrima
CGGTGGCCGAGGCACTGCTTGTGGCACCCGAGCGCGAGCGCCTCACGCAGCGACACCCGCATTAACAGCAACGGGCCATGAAGACGAGCACAGGCTGCACGACGACCGTGGCGAAGCTGACAAACGCGACGCCGCAGAGCAGGACGTAGATGGAGCGGCGGTCCGGAGCCCGAGAGCGCGATGACGAGGGCAAGCATCACCCACGCGGTGATGTCGTTGACAGCCGCGGCCGACATGGCCATGTGGCCGAGGTAGATGGTGAGGAGCTTGAGCTTGGCGCGACGCCCATGAAGACGATGAGCGGGCCGCGCGGGGCATCGGGGGCGATGGCGCGGAGCACGAGCGAGGCGCCGACGCCGAGGGCGAAGGGGAGCGAGATTCCGGCGGCGGCGACGGCGAGGGCGGTGCGGCCGGGTCGAGCTCGAGGCCGAGGAGGAAGAGGAAGAAGAGCAAGCCGATGTTGGCGAGCGTGTCGAGCACGGTGAGGCTCTCCTTGGGGAAGACATTGCCGGGTGGTTCTTCTCGGCGTCGTCAGGTGTGGAGTAGGAGGTCCTCCAGCGGCCACCGGTGCCGAGTAGGCCGCGCGCGCTCCGGGCGCCGCGGCCGTCGCCGAGCAAGCCGCGACCGGGAGATGAGAGAAAGGAGGGAGAAAGAGAGGGAGAGCTAACACGTGGGCTCAAGAGATTTTTTGACATTTCACGTGATTTTTCTCTCTTTCGCAACAGAAAATCATTATTTTAATTGATACGTTGTCTATTAGGAAATTACCACGTTTATAAAATGTTTTCCCTCAAAAGTGAGTTTGAGCAGTGTCCCACGGCTAGAACCAAAAAAATCATAGTACCCTGTAGCAGTATAGTACTGCTACACTAGCTAAGATTTTGGCTGTGTTTAGATCCAAAGTTTGGATCCAAACTTCAGTCCTTTTCCATCACATCAACCTATCATACACACATAATTTTTCAGTCACATCATTTCTAATTTCAACCAAAATTTAAACTTTGAGCTGTAGCTTTGATGCTATTCACTTTGCATGGTAGAGTGACTGGCTCAGCTTTTGATGCCTGTCTTTAGCCTTCAATGTAGCATGACTGATGTTTGCATGGCCCGATGGCCGGTGATGCTGCCCGCGTGCATGCGGCGAGAGATCGCAGGATCTTCTGACGTGAACTTTCCCCTGATGTGGTCACTGACATGCGGGTTCTGTGGATGGTGGGGCTCACATAATCAGTGTCCGTCCGTCTAACTTCACATGAGATGATCTCTTTCCGAGATTGCGTGGCGTCCCGCGTGGCAATGTGAGGGACAGGGAGGGGGACAACACTAGTAAGGCCTTGTCTGAATGAGCCACAATTCCAGCCCATACACACATTAAACTAAATGTATACACACATTAATATGGAGGAGTCCATTTAAATATGCTTTCGCCTATTGAAGATATCTAGCCGTGGTTGGTTGCTAGATGTCGCTGAATCTCAGTGTGCTTGGATTTATAAATTACAAGAATTGTATATATTAGAATTAGTTATTTGGGAAAAAATTAGTTCCAGAGCATCTAAATTGTTTTTAGTTCTCGCTGAAAACTAGATTATCTTCTTGGATGAATTTTGGCCTCTTATCTTTCATAGTACCAAAGGGCTTCTGGTATTTCCTATGGATAATCAGCACATCGAATTACGGAATTGACTATGTTGCAAAAGCCAGAAGCTGCACTCTGTAATGTAGTCTGACATTTGGTACGTGCATTGCAAACAGTGGGACACAGCAGGACAGGAGCGATTCAGAACCATCACTAGCAGCTACTACCGGGGAGCTCATGGGATAACTGTAAGTTTTTGCAACCTCTCAACATTTTCTTTTTATACTTTAATGTGTGTTTTCAGTAAACATTTAGTTTCCATGGATGCATCCAGATCGTCTATGACATTACGGATATGGAGAGCTTCAACAATGTGAAAGAGTGGATGAGTGAAATCGACAAGTATGCCAATGACATCGTATGCAAGCTTCTTGTTGGTAACAAGTGTGATCTGGCAGAGAGCAGGGTTGTTGAAACTGCAGCAGCACAGGTCGCATTGCAAACTACCCTATTACACTATGGTCTATGGAAGGCTTATCAATGCAAAAGTTATGTTATATTTTGTTAAGCTAAATGAAAAGGTACAAATCACTGCAGGCTTATGCTGATGAGATAGGCATTTCATTCCTCGAAACAAGTGCTAAGGACTCGATCAAAGTCTAAGAGGCTTTCTTGGCGATGTGTGCCTCAATCAAAAAGCAGTAGGATAAATGACAGTGGATAAGGCTTCAGAGTTTCTTATAAACAAGTTATGCTGCTGAAACTTTTGTTTCTAATTTGCAGAAAATCTGGGAGCCAGGCAGCCCTGGAGAGGAAGGCATCCAATCTAGTTCAGATGAAAGGCCAGCCAATTCAGCAGCAGCAGCAGCAGCAGCCACAGAAGAGCAGCTGCTGTTCATCATGATGGCACAATGGTCTGGGAACTTCCATGAGTTGGGATGAACATGGCATATCTGCTAAGTGTGTACCTCTGCCTTCTCATAGTTTTGTGCACTTTTGGTTACCGCAAGTGTTGGCAAATCTGTTGAAATCGAGTCAAGAACCTAATTTCCCGGTTTCGATGATTCTCTAATCAATATCGCATCTAGAAAGTTGTACCATATTAAACAGATACATGTAATTTAGTAAGATTTCAGTCTGAAAGGTCAATTTACACATGCAAAATAATTCACAGATGCAAATGCGGACAATATTTTCTCTCCAACACGGATAGCAGGATATGGTCTTTTCACTGTAGTCTGTAGCCTTGTGGAACTCAAAACAAAACTGGTGAGATAACTTGACAGGCAGGTAGTTCGGCCTCTCAGACTAGAAATAGTAGTTACTCTCTGTGGTTAGCTGGAATGGCACTTGTGGTATCATCATGTTGCAGCCCACATCCATAATACTAGTCTGCGCGATTATCTGCAGACACAAGATCAAGCTAATAAGATAGGTGCTAATCCCTGAAAAATTGAACATGGTGGGCCAAAAATGTTTTTAAGAGATGATACAGATTCAGTTACTCTTTCTTACAGAATAGCTTAAGTATTTGATGCCACGAGATTGTCAGCTAAACATTTTATGTTCTCAGTTTTTTCTTATCCTAATTTCAGTTGGCACATAGGCTGTTGTATTGACTGTTCTAAGTTCTCAATCATAATATTATAGACAAGTCTTTTGCATATCCTTGGTAAAAACGGAAAGAAAAAACATTCTTTGTATGTGAGCTTCCTACATGTATATGTCAACTGGATTAAATAGGAGACACATTATTACAAACAAAATGTGTGTACTTGTGGAGAAAAATGGATGGTGAGGAAAATCTCTTTAAATTAAGCGTAGCCTATTTCTAAGTTATAATTCTAATCTTGAACCAATTCCTACAAAAAAAAAAATTTTGTGAGGACAATTGTTTCTTTTGACAGAATGCATGTGTTAATTGCCAGTTGTACCCTTTCTTGAAGTATATCATTAGCAGCCTTCAATATGCCTTCCTGCAATTGAAGCACATAAAACTTTGGTGAATAATTATTCTACTTTCATCTCTTTTATATATGAAATCAAGCATTCTGATCTAACCTTGTTCTTGAGCATCTCGATCTCCCTAGACATGATCTGCATCTATTCAGCAGAAAAGGTGACATATTATAAGTGTCATTTTTCTGGGAATTTCTTTTTATTCTACAGTGATGAATGGCTTACTTTTGTGGAGCGAATGTTATTCACCCATACTTCAAGATTACTTTCAAGGGATTGCAGCTCACCAAGATTCATGTGGCTTATGTCTCTTTCTCCATACATGTACCTGCATGAGGTGTGCTTAGTTGCTTACTTTTTTTCATCAGCGTCTTGATCAGTACTAGCTAGTTTCCTACACCCTTGAAAAGTGCCTTTCATTATCTTTTGAAACTTCTTACAGATTTTCATCAATTTATATGGCCCATTGTACTATATTATTAAGTAGCTGCACTTTCCTTTTCCTTTTTTTCTTATTTTCTGATTTAAAAACTACTCTCCTGAACACATTTTATAAAGAAGTAGGAGTATCATGCAGCAGTTCTCTGATGTTCATAGCGTTATCATATTATCTGTCCTTCGTGATGCATTCCTTACACATGATCATTTTCAAGAACACATGAGAATGCAAAATAGTTTAGGCATTGTTACTGTATAAACAGAACTACTAGGGCCATTTTCTAACAAAAAAAGGTAACAAATGTAGTTTCATTATACTAGCTTACAAGTAATGCGGATGATTTACCTCAAGCTGTTCTGAAGCAGGTCAACTTCTTGCCTTAGAAGTAGTACATCTTGTTGTATCACCTGGAATTGCACAACAATGAGTTAATGTTAGAGGAACCGTTCTATCCAAAACAATAAAATCCAGAAGTTTATGTCCATGGGCAAAACACAAAAGCGCAAGTGTGCTGAGCTGAAGCCTTGAAAAATCACCATAATTAAAAATAAATTCCATTCGTATGCAAATCTATTTGAAACTGAACTGGTGGACATACGTATATCATGTTGTCTATGTATGATGCTGACCTGAGGTATGTTCTGTTCGTTGCTTTCAGCTTGCGCTTCAGGGAGGTTACTCTTGTTCTTGTACCGCTCAATCAAGCCTTGCATGTTCCTATCATCATCATCATCAGCCATGCATAAAACACATCAACAATGTTTTTAAAATGAAATAAGATTTTCTTTTCTAGAGAGGTGGTAGTACTTTTGGACCACACTGATGAAGATAAATACTCCCTCCGTTTCCAAATATTTGACATCGTTGACTTTTAAGCACATGTTTGACCGTTCGTCTTATTCGAAAACTTTTGTGAAATATGTAAAACTATATGTATACATATAAATATATTTAACAATGAATCAAATGATAGGAAAAGAATTAATAATTACATAAATTTTTTAATAAGACAAACGGTCAAACATGTTTAAAAAAAATCAACGGTGTCAAATATTTAGAAGGGGGTACTTTTTTGGACCACTAACAATTGAACAATGAGGAGAAACATAGTACAGATATATATACTTTACCCGTTGGTGGCGAGCTCATAGATCTTGCCATGAGGAGAGAAGACAATGACGCCGATATCAGCATCACAGAGGACAGAAAGCTCCTTGGCTTTCTTGAGCAAGCCCATCCGCCGCTTGCAGAAGGTGACCTGCCTGTGCACCGGGTTCTCTATCCTCCTCATCTGAACCTTGCCACGAGCCATATCACCCACTGAATCACTGATTGATTGATATGATTCTTCACTTCACTTCAGTCTAGCTTGTGTTTTGCCTGTTCTTTCTTCCTCTCTTTTGCACACAAACCCCTCACTAGTTTGAACTAGCTTCTGAGGCTGTGGCAGTGGCAGCTAGGCCCTTGGATCTCCCGCTGGATTTGAGGCTAATGGCGGCTTGGATTTGTCGCAGAAGTGGGGGGTGTTTTTATTGTGGCCTTGGGAGGGACAGGGAATAATTTTGGTAGGCCAGCCATTGCACATCACAAAAGGCGCCTATGGAATGCATGGCCTGAATTTGATGGCCCTTGCTTAGAGACATAGGGTCATGTTTACTGAACGCTGATGTTTCTGGGTTTCCCTGCATTGCCTTCCATTCTTGTTGCTCAGTTCTCTAGCTGCTGATATCAGGGTTCACAAAATTGATGGAATTTCGCGAAAACCTTTTGGTTTTCATGAAACCGCTAGGTCTCGGTTTGTTAAAACCGGTCGGTATTAGCTGGTTTCCATACGGTGTTACTGAAATTCGTAGGTTTTTCCTGGTTTTTGGTCGGATTTCGATAATCCGGTGAGAGGCAGTTTTTTACTTCAAAATCGAAAAGGTAAACCCTGCCTGGTACTCTAAAACAGGTACAATGGAGGCATCCCATTTTCACACAACAAGATAGATGGAGGATTCTGTCAGGGTTACGGATAAGGTATACCCTCTATCCTTGGATGTATGTTGTATACCGATACGGTATACTCGCATGTATACGGAAAATTTCTGTATACAGTAAGGAAATCTATCACGTGATAGATATGGTATCTACAGATGGAAAGAGTTCTACTCAGACAATATTGGGTCTTTACCATATCATGAGGGGTCCGATATCTCCGAGTCCTACTTGGAGATCAACTGACCCGCGGTATATAAGGGACCCCCTGGCAGGACCTAAGGAATCGAGTATCACCGCCTACACATCCACCACGGCCTACGAAGTCGGAGCCTACAGGAGCCAAATCGCCGAGAGATCTACTCGAACCAACTCGACTATGGTCTCGTCGATATCATCGAGTTCTTTTATTCCCTTTGTAATCTGTGATTTCCATCATATCATTCCATATCAACTGGATTAGGGCTATTACCTACTAAGGGGTCTGAACCAGTATAATCCTTGTCTTTTGTTTGCTTGATGTCGTACTACGTAGATCCTCGTACCAACGGACCCCAATACCCTCTATATCCGATTTACGGGTATCCCCCATCAACAGATTCCGTACCTAATCCCAGCAAACTCAATTCTAACTAACTAAGCTACGTATGTATCGTGAGGATGGAGATATCTTTCCCATTGAACCTAGGACTCCCTGCCCAATGCCCATAACACATAGGTGGATCTAATACCCATGACACATAGGCAAATCTAAGGTGTGCTCGCGCATGCTTTTGTCCATGCTCTAAAAAATCCCTAAGTCCATCATCGCTGGCAAGTGCTTATACTCTTCAAGACTTCGAAATTTTAGAGTTGATTTTGATTCTTTTTCTTTATCGTAGCTTATTTTTTAGCATTTAAATCGATGAGGACACATGTATAAAAAGTTTATTCATAATAATAATAATAATAATAATAATAATATTATTATTATTATTATTATTATTATTATTATTATAAAAAAGGCTGTAGGCGAACCATGGAGTATTTCTATTTTCCACATTCTAAACATACATATATCGCATAAGGCTTTACGTTTCTTTTCCGTAACTTATCTTATTCATTCATGCTTTTCTAGCTTACTGGTTTTTACAATTATTTTGATGGATTCCCTTAGATGACTTTATGTGTGTGTAACTTGTAGATTTAAATAGCCTTTTGTTCTGACTATTTCGCTGCCTTTTATAAAGCAGGTAAATCTTATTGTTACAGCCCCTAAGCATCTTAAAATAACCACATGGTAAAAGGGTGTAGGTTACTTTAAAGCGTAAATTTTTTTTAATGAATTCACTTCATATTGGCTCGTGCTACCTCATCCTTGATAGTCAAGTGGTCTATGAATAATGAATATTTAGCGAGGAATATGTCTCATACAAAGGCATTTGCACTTTACATTGTTAAGAATTTGTTCTACTTTGAAATGTCAGATTAACATTTAATAATCTGCCCTTCTTTTTTCCTAACCTCATCTTCCGATCTTTCTCTATGCCGCCATAATATGCGTACCGATGATAGAAAATAGGATTGCCCCAATATATGTTCCACAATTCTGAGTTAAAAGAAAAGGGGAGAATAAACACTTGTTAGTGATAGAAATCCGTGATATAAATCTGGCTTAGCTTGTGAGAATGTGAAGCTTCTAGTTTATTTTCCGGTTTATCCATTTATGCAACTACAACTTCTCAAAATTTAAATGAAATGCTAATTGTTGGGGGGACTTTTGATTTTGGGTGGAGCTATAGCTGACAGAAGCTCCCAAAAAAGGACCTAAGGCACCACTGCAATTAGTTTCATAGAGGCTATGTTGTTGATTGTAGACTTGGTTTTCAGACCACCACCTTGTATACAAATTTATCTTTTAAAATGAAATTAAATAAAAAATCTTGTGATCCATTGGCACCACTCATAGTTATTGTCAAGCTTCACTTGGAATAATCAAAGAAACATGATTGTGCACGAAAAATGTACCTGCTGATTAGCAAATCTCAGCTCACTGATTAGTATCATAGTTTATTTAAAGAGAGCTGCGCTAAAAACTACTAATTCGCTCAATGGACCAAAACTTGTCATGTCCTCATTCTGGAATTGGCAAGTATACCAGAAGAATAAAGCTTTGCACCGGTGTTGCAACATTACAAATACACATAAATCAAGCCGTTAATTATTCACAGGAGTCCAGGACCATTCTTCCTGCCTATTTTCAATAATAAGGTTGCAGCAAGCATACACTTTAAACACTCAACGAATTTGTCCATGCACATCTGACAAAGACTAAGAGAAGTGAATGCACAATTCAAGAATCTTAACTGATCAAACCAAAGAAAAACTAAAAACTGTATGCCATGGCATATGTATGGGCCCATAATTGCAGCTTACCAGGACCACCCCTTTAATGATCCTTTTTTCTTTGGAACCAAGATTCCAAACAAGCTGTCTTCAGGTTTAATTATTATGGAAGCAAATCACATTACAGAGGTACATCAGTGCAATCATCTCAGCTGTTAATCAAATCTTGTGAGGGCCAATGAAACCTTAGAACCAAACGAATCTAGTTAACATAGGACATGCATTTATGTGAGCTTTTGAAATAAAAACATTTGTTCCTCTATGGCTCTATTATCAACTCTTATGTTGATAGGAATCCATCTTTTGTGTTGATGTGCTATTAACTATTTTGGCTGTCAATCCACAGCATTGCTTGGCCATAAGAGGCATATCTTCTGTGTACATGTTTAGCTTAGCAAGGAAGGTGTCTATTCATGTATATATTAAGACAAGTGATCACCATAGGGCAGTAGAAAGGATTTCCAATATAAAAATACATTTTCAATTCAATAAAGATGCATAAATTAAGCACAAAAGATTGAGCAGCAACGTTCATAATGTTTATTAAAACCGCAATCTATCTATTATACTAATAAAATAGGGCAAAAAGAAGCAAATGCCCATTCTCAATTGTTGAATTACCATATTAATCTCGGAGAATAAGAGAAGGATATACACAGTTGATAAGAGCTGCTATGGGCTATATTGGTGTAGATTGATTGGATGTATACTAGAAAGGTACTGCAAGTCTAATTGTATGAGAAATACAGATGCATTTTAGACATAAAACTAATATTTGTATAGCAAATATAATTCTACTTTCAATAGAATATATAATCTATGCCCGTACAATTGCGTGGAAAATTGAGCTAGCAATTACCAAATTAATCAGTTGAAAAGATAAAGATCCATACCATTGATTAGTCTATGTTATGATAGGGCCATGCCAAAAACAATCCACAAATAAATGAAAATAGTTCACGTGAGAAATAATCTAGAAATAGAAGCATAGATGAAATACAGAATAAAAAATAACTATAATCTAGCTCACACAATTTACATGGGAATTTCACTAGTTAAATAAAGAGTTGTGCATAACAAATGAAGCAACAACATTCTACCAAGCCCGATGATCTGACAATTCATGACATTTTTTTTTGAGGAAGAGACAATTCATGACATTTGACTAGTGCTTCTGTAAATTTAGAAATATTGGCCCAACTAGTATTGAGTATTGACACGTCAAGAATACGTGATGCAATACAAGGGTGACTCTGCACATTCCTCAGAATAATGCCTTTTGCATTGCTCCAGTTATTTGGACCAAGGAAGTGCAGAGCAGCACCAAAAGAACAAAGAAACAAAGAGAAAATAATCACACTCAGGTCAAAAGGAAAGGAAAAAAAAAGGCAAAGTAAATATTTTTCTTTTGTCTCCTTTTTCTAGCTCTAGCCAATGGTAAATCCACTGAAGAAGGACAAGCCTGGTCCTTGACATCAGGTAAAAGCAAAGTGACAGGCTACCAGCCAACCCTTATATCCTTCATGTTGAAGTACCAACCACTGAGGAAACCACATATTAATTCAACAATAATGTGATTTCAAGTAAACACAAAGTGCCAACCAACTAATATCTTTCATCTCAAAGAGCCAAAGGACAACCGTTCGGCTACCCATAATTAGTTCTCTTTTGGAACATCTGATTTTTTTTCCTGATTCCTGGTACAATTGAACTAGTTGTAAAAATACTGAAAAGTTCCTATGAAATTACTGTGTTCCAGAGACCTTACTCATTAAATACAACTTTACAAATGAATTCCAATATCTAAAAAGGAACAAGGATTTCGATTTAAGGGTACAGTGGGAAGAACGTATTAAGTTTGCTGCGAAATATGAAACACACTGCATTTCTAAACAAGACTATTCAAAAAATATCCCTAACCTGTTCATGCTTGCTAAAACCCAAGTAAAGCAAATTCTGTATGAAATATTTAATTATTTCTACAGAATGAGATTAAACAGCTATGCACAACAGCTAAATGATTTCCATTTCTGGAAGCACATAATCCATTTAGTTTGCCAGTTTTTCGCCCTTCAGGGAATTTGGCAAACTATCATAGTACCTTTTGTTCTTGATTATAATTAACTCCAGAACTAGATACAGAAAATCGCAGTTAACATGCCTTGAAATTCTTACAAGAATTTTTCCAACCATAGTACAGCGACCAGAGGCAGGCATGACAATTTGCTGGTTCATTGAATGATCCCATGTTTTAGTTACAGTAAACTTCCCTCTATATATATGCTGCAAGACAACAAGTGGGGAAAACAGCAGGTCTTTAAAAGAAAAAAAAAAGCATAAAGCATATTTTTAATGGGATACATATCTTTGTTCGCCAATAAACAAACGACCCAAGATAACAGCATGCTTTCGTGTATCTGTGGAGTGTGGACAGTGGACTTGCTATGATACAATTGGCCACTGATAGCTCTTCCTTGAACATGGTACTTTGTAAAGAAAAAACACACACGCACACAAAGAGGAATGTGATAGCTATTAGGCTATAAAATTGCAAAATAATTAAGAAAACTAACACAGACAACGCTTTAACTTCCAAAGTAAGCTCTCTAGACTCTAGCACCTCCAAGATGCTAAAGGCACTACATGCATTGCTTAGTAGCTTTTGTTTTTATATTAGGACTAATAATGCTTCTCATTTACTTTATCCTGGCACTCTGGCAGTGGAGATATCCACAGAACAGAACACGATTAAAGCTAAGCATGATATTCCCTTAACCCATAATCCTGACTTATCTACCAGCAACAAGCTCTAATAACTTAATTACGAGATGGCTCTATCAAGTAGCATAGAGAGAAATCGTTAAAAGCATCCTTAAGCTATTACTTTTATGATAAGCTCAAGTTTTTAGTGGATGATGAATCATTTGTAAAGGACTGGAAATTAGGCCAGGATGATTTTCACAACACAAATAAAAGGATACACAAATTTTTGTTTAGTAAAAACATACGGAGATGGGCAGGGAGAGGTCCTTCTTGCCTTCGTAAGCTCTTTCTGTGCAGTCTGTATCCTAATTACTTGTCCAGTATGCCCCTGTAATCAGTAACTGCCAGAAGAACAGCTCAGAACTTCAGACCCAAAAGGTATCCTGAAACATCAAACATGATAAGCTAGGAATAGCAGTCTGCATACATTCAACTTCCACTTTTTATTCCAACTGTACTCCCATCTCTCAGTCAGTGACACATATCAGGAATACGCAAAAGATTTGCAGTCGCTGACAACCATGTGAATGACTGAGAACATATTTGAGAGCAAAGTAAGACAGGCAAGCTCCCTGATATTATATCAGGCTCACAATATTTGTGCGTACAAACTAAAATAATTTCTCAACACTGCTTGATCTACCTATCATCTCCCTTTGTATTCATGTGCCGTGCTGAAATCACAATGTCACATTATTTTATCAATGCTTTGCCCACACACATGAAAAACAGCTCTCAGATCAATGGCCATATTTCTTCAATCCTACCAAGTAACAACACAAATGGTGGCTGCTGAGCTGCTTTGATGAGAGGCGGAAGAGAATTCGAGTACTGAAAGGCACATTTAGACATCTGATGGAAGAAATGGGTAGTCAGTGTATCCAATAACTGGATCAGAGATGTAGAAAGTCTCTCTGTTGTATTTGTTGAGAGGAGCATCTATTTCAAACCTCTCAGGCAAATCAGGATTAGACAAAAACAAGCGCCCATAAGCAACCAAATCAGTATATCCAGTGGAGACTGCTTTATTTCCATCCTCCTTATTGTAGCCACCAGCAGCAATAAACGTTCCCTTGAAAGCATCCCTGATTGGACGAAGACTATGGGGGGTTTCAAACTTTTCACCAAGCTTTACCATCCGTGGCTCCACCATGTGACAATAGAGGATACCAAACTTGTTTAGTGCATTTGCCATGTATAGGCCTAGAGCTTCTGGGTTTGAGTCTGCTGCCTCTGAATAGCTGGCAAAGGGTGACAGCCTTATCCCAACCTTGTCAGCTCCAATTTCATCAGTTACGGCTTGGACCACTTCTAGCGCAAACCGGCAGCGATTCTCTAAGCTCCCACCATATTTGTCAGAACGATCATTGACTTGGTCTTTTAGAAACTGATCGATCAAATAACCATGAGCTCCATGGATTTCAACACCATCAAATCCTACAGATCATATCAAACATGAAGGTTAGATGTTTCCATCAGTAGTCAAGACTTAAGGATATTGGTTTAATCTACTACTCCTCCGTATCAAGATAAAAAAAAGTTGACACAATACCTGTATTAGGATAATTCAAAATGTTCCTAATCAAAATATCTGGAGTCAAAAATGTAATAGGATGGCGTTTACCTGCTTCAATTGCATTTCTAGCAGCAACCCTGTAATCATTCACGACAAAAGGGATCTCATCAGTCTCTAATCGCCTAGGAGTTGAGAAAGTAGCCACATCTATGCCGTTGGCTCTTACTGCAGGTTTTAGTGACTTATTGGTGCTCGAAATTGGAGCCTGCCCATTAGGCTGAAAAGCTGCATAGTGATGTTGAACATGTGTTCGTCACATGGTTGGATACCACATAAAAAGGAGTACAGAAAATGAGCAAGAGTTTTCCTACACAGCTTCACTCTAAACAAAGATGGCACAACTTGTGCCAGGATGAGGTGTCAGTGAAATGTGAATAATTATACAGTATGTTTATAGTCTCATCATTTGGAAATCCAATTTAAAGGTTCTCCTGCTTGCAAATAACTACATGTCTACACAGATAATTATATAGCTAGGGAACATGCTTATATCAGATATAGTAAACATACTGTTATTAGAGACTCTTCCTACGTGCCAAATCTGACAGAAAAATATTCCTCCTTTGGCATGAACGCCGTCCACGATTGGCTTCCACGCTTCCACTTGCTCCTTTGTCCAAATACCAGGAGTATCTTTGTACCTTGCATGCATACAGGAAACATTTGATCTTTAAAGATTGTTGAACCGTCAAAAGGCAATTGAACATGGCTCATGAAATTTCAGAAAGTCACAGCCTAACAATCTAGGATACAGACCCTTGAGCAGTGTCCGAGATTCCAGTGGCCTCAGCAATCAAAAGGCCTCCTTTGGTTGTTCTCTCCTGATAGTACAGAATGGCATGAGGCTGAGGAACATTACCATAGGATCGCTGCCTTGTCAGTGGTGCGAGAACTACCCTAGAAAGACAAAAACATTCAGTATTTTGATAATGGATCATTGCATAGATAAAAGAGATGGTTTTGTAGTTCTAGCCATAAGCCCATAAGCAGGAATTGTTGAACACACATATTGCCATAGTTTCAGATAGAGTTCACTGTTTGTTGCTTGTAAGTCCTCATGACTGCTATATTACGGTCTTGTTGTCAAATAATTACTCGGCAAAAAAAGACAATAGAAAACTCACAATTCTTCTGAAAACATCACAATTTTGGATTGAAGTATTATTCCACATAGATAACACATATTTATTTTTCATTGTTTGAGTTATCCACTACCGAACCTTTCAGCTCCAAAACCTGATCAATTACATCGTCGTTTCACTACATATATCTGTGCACTTTTCGTTAAACGTACCACATAATGGGGCACCATATGATTCATCCTAGTACAATAAGATAAGATACAACAACAAATCCCAACTTGCCAAGAGGCAAAAGGCAGAAAAGTGAAAAGATAAGAGGAACGGATAGAATCTAGCCGTCCTATGAACAACAGTACAGCACTGCAGTATCCAACTAAGTAACAGAAACCAATCAAAACACATCCGGAGAACAAAGATGACAAAACCATGGCCTGCGGTCCATGGATTTCCTCCTCCCAAATTGGAAAAAGGCAGTCTTGCTATCATGCTATGTCTGGCACATAGATGGCATGCCATGTTCATGTTCATGGCATGGCATAAATGGAATGAGAATCGGCACCCGAGACCGTCTTGATGCGGCAGAGCTCACCTAAGTAGAACAGACCTAACGAATCGACACCAGTTGCAATCTTCATCTACTTCTTTAAACAACAGATTGGTGGCAAAAAATAAATAAATAAATTGGAAACCGGGTAAAATTGGGTCACATTGCAGGTAAAAAAGTGGAGGGAGAGAGAGAGAGAGAGAGGCTGGACCTGTGGGAAAGATCAAATCTTCCCATCTTGTAGGGTGTGAGGAGTGGAGCTGTGCTGCTCATCTTCCCTCCTCTTCCTTGACCGGCCCCCTCTCCTCTCCTCTCCTCTCTTTATGCTCTGCCAAGTTGAAATATTGAAGTAAAAGATTAGGAATTTAGAGCCGTAACAACTCGCTTACAAACGGCAGCAGGAGATTCGTGGGTGTCTTGGTCCAATGAACCTGCAGGGCTGCTCCTCCGTCGTCGTCTTCCTTTGAGGAAGAAAAGCTCGCTCGCAGTCGCAAATTCGCAATAAAAAGGAAGGGGAATTGAATAAAGCCAAGCTGCCCAAAAGTTGAGTGAGGGATGAACAACAGGGGGGAGGCCTGAGCGATTCGTGTCGGGGTGGCTTGGTTCAATGAACCTGGAGGCAGCCGCCTCGCTCGCTCGGAAAGGAGAAGAAGAAGAAGAAAAGGGGTTCGGAATTGAAGTTGGTCAAGTTGTCGCTTCTCCCGCGGGCTCCGGCTGCTAGCTCTGGTAGAGTGAGAGTGACGGGCTGATTGACGGCGAGTGGGTGCCTCGGTAATTAACATCCGCTCTATTATTGCCTTGAATTTTCCATTTTACATGAGTTTCTTTTTTTAAAAAAAACAACGAGACAGTGTGATGTTTCGTATTGATATATCATGAAAAAAATACAAGTCTATAGCCATAGAGGCTATAGTTACGAAAAGAAAGAAACAGCTACCACACCACACATCTACGACTAAAACCTCCACTGAAGAACGAACAGAACACGACAATCCGAGGGAAAGGAACTTCTAAACGACGCCTTCAATAAGGATACAACACCGAGTGCCGCCACGCACCTGCCCTGAGGAATCAGAACGTGGTTTTCACCTGAAGAACTGGCAGAAAAAAATCATGCAAACAACATCCCAAGGGAAAAGCGGCGCTCCCAGGTGTCGTCTTTGCTGGCCCGAAGGGCTAGGCTTTCGCCTGTAAACTTTCCACCCTCCTATGTCGAGATTGCCTGCAAAACAGTGGCCACCGCCAACAGCACACCTTTGATGCGTGGCCACCGCGCTAGCGCCTCGTTGCCGGTCGACATCAAGAAGGAGCTCGACATCTGATGCGCTTTAAAACCATTCATGCAGTTGGGTTGACGAGGGAGAGGGTGAGAGAGAAGGATGTATCCCCTCTTCCCTGCACTAGCCGGCCCAACGTGACCATCTTGTTGCGACTAGGCGCCGCAGCAAGAGGACTATCGTCTAGATCAGAGCTCGTCGCAAGCCTGCAACACCCACTTCACAGTTCTACTGTCTTCACCGCCTCGGGCAGTTTGCCCGCATCACCGCCATCTCAAGCCGTCCGTCCGCATTGCTGTCGCCTCGCTGCAAAGCCCCTGCCGAAGCAACCCACTGCCGCCGCCAGCCTCGCCTCTACCGCACCACGTGGCCGACCGTGCCTCCGTACCGTGCCGCGCCAGTCGGCCTCCCGCTGTCGCTTTTCCGTCTAGACGCAGGCCTTCGGCCGCCACTCCGCGTCGCGCCGGCATGGTGATGCGCCACTCCTGTTCCCACCGTCCGCATCGGCCTCCGGCCAACTACTACCGCCATGTCGCACCGGCCTCCCACTTGCCGCGGAGGCCTCCAGCTGGCCTCCCACCGCCACCGTCGCTCGCGTGCGCCTTCCACCGCCGTCGCCCACGCAGCCCTGCCGGCTATATCCAATGCGGAGGCGCCGCCTCACCCCCTCGCCCCTCCCTCGGACCGCTGGATCCGGTTGCAGGCAAGTGGATCTGGCCGCACTTGCCCCCCCCCCCACCACCCCGCCTAGCTCCATCTCCGCTCTGGTCGACGAGCCCTCGGTCGCCGAGCTCGACAGGGAAGCCGCCGCACCGTCTCCATCGCCGCCTTGTACCTCCCGCTCTCCATGCCAGAGCCAGGAGGCAAACCATACCCCGCCCGCCATCCTCTCTCACCGCGCGGTTTCTGGCGGCTCATTCTGGCGGCGGTGAGACGGAGGAGGTGGGGATTGGTGGCAACGACAACTAGGGTTTCCGTTGCCCCCCACGTCGCCTGCGTGGGGACGACGCGAGAGGCTCAACTGGTTCATTTTACATGAGGTTGTCTTCGAACAAGCAGAGTTGAGAACTTTCCTCTTCTACGCGCGCGTAAAACGAAGCAACCTATTGTTACTTGATTAATTAAATATTAGTTAAAAACTTAAAAGATAAATTAATATATTTTTAAAGCAACTTTGTTATAGAAAACTTTTGCAGAAAAATACATCGTTTAGTAACTTGGGAAACACGCGTGCATGAAAAATGAGAGAGTAGAAGTTAGGAACATGTGAAAAAGAACCAGGAGTGTTTGAGAGGAAGTGATTGGAGAAAGATCGAAAAGATACGAAAAAGAGACGATCCATTAATCATGTTGCCGTAGGCGGCATGTCAGCTGAGAGAAAGAACCACTCTGCACGGGACATGTCCAGCGTTATTGCAGATCAACCAAATCCAGGTTAATGGCCGTGTGGTTATAACATTTGTTGCTGCCTGCAACGCTATCTGTCGATCGAGTCTTCGTTATTACGGCTCATGTTGGCGCAGCCGTACGTGATGCAGGTGGCACAACGACCGCACAAGATCGACATGATCTCATCGTACAGATGTTTTAATTGGTTGCAGCGATATATGCTAAGCGGCGCCGTGTAGCTGATGCAGAGAGAGAGAGAGAGAGAGCACTCAACTCATATTGCATGCATGATCGCGCTAGTTACTAGTCCCTCCGTCCCACACAATAGTTGTGATTCTAGATTCTTTAGCAAAAATGACTATAGTGTCCCCTATTAAGATACTGTTCACTTTGATGCTATTTTCAACCATACCTTTTTTTTTAAAGCTACATTTAGTTTGTTGCTAAATTTAGTCAATTCATAAGAAATCCTATCAAAATTTTGGAAATATCACAATCTTGTCAAAATTTTGGCATTGGCAAAACTTGGTAAGGTTTATTTTGGCTCTAATCTGAACAGACCCTAAATAATATGTGGTTGGGAGTAAGATGATAGTTGGGGGTAGAATGGAGAAAATTTTGAATGATTGATATGGCAAAAGTTACCCTAAAGTGACAAGATTTTGGGGACAAAATTTGAATTCTCGACAACTATTTTAAAACAAGGGAGTGCAACAAATGTTCAATCAATTGCTCTCGTCTGCGGATTTGTCTGTTGTGGAACGGGGGAGTATATTATTGGATAGTGCCTTGAGGTTCGAAGGAGAGTGCACGCTTTCCGCATGAGTGGGTGCCTGAACTTTCTACACGTAAAACGGAGTAATTTACCATTATATGATTAATTAAATATTAGTTAAAATTTAAAAGATAAATTAATATATTTTTTAAAAGCAACTTTATAATAGATAACTTTTGAAAAAAACACACCCTTTAATAATTTGGGAAACGTGCGCGTGAAAAATAAGGGAGTAGAAATTGGGAACACTTGAAAGAACGTTGGAGTGTTTGAGAGGAAGTGATTGGAGAAGATTGAAAAGATACGCAAAACGAGATAATCCATTAGCGCATGATTAATTAAGTAATTATTTTAAACTTGAGAAAATGATTAATATTATGATTTTTAAGTAACTTTTCTATAACTTTTTTTTAAAAAAGACACACCGTTTAATAGTCGGGAAGACTGCACATGGGCCAGAGGAATCTTCTCATCCAGTGTTAAAAATATATATATATATATATCAATCAATTAATTTTAGTAGCTAGATGTGCATCCCACAGTCGCAACATGTTATCAACCTCCATCCTTATCAGTGTTTGAGCCAGAAATTTCACCTAATGGTATTTTAGTAGAGTCATTTCTGTAAATTATAAAGATTTATATGTAAAAATGGATGAAATCTATAAAAGTGTTTGTGAAAAGGTTATTGGCTTAGGTGACCCCACAGCTTACACTGCCCTCTGCCCTCTGCCACGTACGGCTCTTCCCTCCTCAACTCAACTTGTTAACGAGCTTCATCGTTTCACAGCCGAATCCACTACTGCGGTACTGCCTCCTTCCCCTTGTACTCCTGCCTCTAAGCACTCCATTTTCTTTGCTTCCACCGCTAACCCACACCAATATCAGCTAACCATCATCTTCAATACATTTATCATCGAGTTGTCACTACCCTGGTTGGTTCTAAGCCCTAGGTACACCCTCTCTTCCTCCATGTCCTAACCCACCTCACCTTTCCTCTAACCCATTGTCATCGAAAAATCTTGGTGGTTGTTATGGTAGTATCGTGGTCACAGAGTGGGTGGAGATATAAGAGTAGTCCCTATGTGCAACAATTCAAATGCTGGTGTTCTAGCTTGTTCAATGAGAGAGATGGAGCACCTAGAGCTTGAAAACAACCTGAAAGGGGTACACAGTAGTACACAGTACTATACACCATTTTTATCTTCATCTTCATCTCCATCTCTATCCGATAAAACACGAGAGGTATTTCAGTATAATAGACCCATACCACAAGATCTCTGATCGGATAATCAGATCCATTAGAAAAACATACTCAAACAATATAAGTGTTTTTTAAGTACTCACATTGTGTCTTGGATATTAGTGTTTTTTATTGAATTATTAAATACTACTCCTTTGTACTTCCTCCATTTCATATATAAGTCGATTTGACTTTTTTTTCTAATCAAATTGTTTTAGCAATGACTAACTTTATGGAAAAAAACTAGCAATATTTTCAATACAAGACAAACATGTTATCAAAATATATCCAATGTTATATTTAATGAAACTAATTTAATGTTATAGATGTTACTTAATTTTTCTATAAATTTAGTTAAACCTAAAAAGTTTGATTAAAAAAATAAAATGACTTACAATATTAAATAGAAGGAAGTTTTTCATCTAAGAAATGGGCCTTTAGCTGGACCAGAATGCTATGGTGGAGTAGAGCAATATGGGCTCTGATGGAAGGCCCAAAGAGCTCGATCGTTAATCATTTTGGTCATGCTGAAATGATCTCTTGGTCTGAAACAACTTCGGGAAGAACATGGCAGTATGGCACTAGTATATACTTTGAATAAATTTGAACAAAATATGTAAACAAATATATTTAACTAATTATGTAAACAAATATAGTAATATTTACACCATCAAATTAGTTTTATTAAATCAATAATTGAATATATTTTCATAATATATTTGTCTTAGATTGAAAATGTTACTACTTTTTCTACAAAACTGGAGTGACTTTGACTTTTGACCAAAATCAAAACGATTTATAATCTGAGACGGAGAGAGTAGGTCTTAAACTCATAATTTTAGCCTTAGCACATACATGATCACTTGAGCATATGTGGAATGGTGAAATTGACTGACCAATATATGGAGCTCGAAGCCATCTTAGCCGCCGTAGGGATCATCAGTAGAGTTGGGGTCACGGTAGCTGATCGCTAGAGTCGGAGCAGAGGTTCATGGTGTGTGTGGCGTTGCCCTTCTGGGCGCCACATGCATTGACGGGTGACGGGGATGGAGAACGTTTTTGGGTCTCCTTCCAGCGCTTCTTAGGATCGGCGCTAGGGTTTATCAGAAGTGGTTTATCTCACATAGATCATCACATAGGTATGGACTGACATTTTCCTTTAATTGTTGTGCTAGAGGAAATAAGGGAAAATCCATTATGGAGAACGGTGCGCATCCGATCGGTACGCGTGGATGAGGTGCGAGCGCGGTACTCACTCCTCGACGTTAGCCGCGCGTGGGCGTAGGTGGGCCTAGCCCACGGCGCGTCTCACTGGCCTAGTTGCTAGGATATCAACCAACGACGTCCACTCGAGTGATTAGAATCCCTGTCGGCTGTCGCAGCGAGCATACACATGTCACAGTGTCATGTCAGACAGAAACATATGGTTTGGATCAACGAAGAGAGCTCTCGATTGTCAACATTATTAAAGCTTAAGCAGCAGCAAAAAAGCTAAGAATTATTCAGGTGCAGTTGCAGTAGTGTACTGCCTCGGAGCTAAACGTCGTCCTGATCGCCGCTCTTGTTGGAGCTCGCCGACGCCGCGAGGCCGTCGTCGCCGTCGTCGCCGTCGTCGTCGAGGAACGGGTAGTCGGTGTAGCCGGCGACGGGGTCGGCGGTGTAGAACGTCGCCCTGTCGTACCCGTTGAGCGGCGCGCCGAGCCGGAACCTCCGGGGGAGGTCCGGGTTGGCCAGGAAGAGGCGGCCGTAGACGACGAGGTCGGCGTAGCCGCCGGCGACGGCCCAGTTGCCCTCCTCCCTGTCGTACCCGCCGCCGACCATCAGCGTGCCGGCGAACGCCTCCCGCACGGCGCGCAGCCGGTGAGGGATCCGCATCGTCTCGCCGCCGCTGCCGCCCTCCGCCGGCGTCGCCACCATCTCCGGCTCCACCACGTTGCAGTAGAGGACGCCGCGCGCGCCCAGCTCGCGCGCCATGTGGGCGGCGAGCGCGTCCGGGTCGGAGTCGGCGCAGTCGAGGCAGCGGGAGTACGGGGAGAGGCGGACGCCGGTGCGGCCGGCCCCGGCCTCCGCCGCCACGGCGTCGACCACCTCCAGCGCGAAGCGGCAGCGGCCCGCCACGCCGCCGCCGTACTCGTCGGCGCGGGCGTTGACGCCGTCCTTCATGAACTGGTCCAGGAGGAAGCCGTTTGCGGCGTGAACCTCAACCCCATCAAAACCTGAGAAAAATTGAAATCGTCGGTGGCTCAACAGAGAAATTTAGGCTGAATTCAAATAAAATTCTTAATAAAATAAAAATAGATCGAAATTTCTTACATAACTCTTTTTTTTTCATAATGATAAAATCCCGGCCTCTACACCAACAAATCTTACAGAATTCTAACAAACAAAATTACCAAACGGTTTGATTTAACTAGATACTTGCAGCTATTTAGTTAGATTCAATAACAACATGATGTATCAATGTTTGTAAAAGTTTTGTAAGAAAAAAATGCGCACGTATAGCCTTTTCCAAATTAGACCTAGTCTAAAACACAGAAATTTCATACTACTAAACAGTTTAATTTCCATCCAGAACATAAAAAACTCATGCATTCGGAAGGACCTTGAGTATGTATATGAAGTGATGGTTCACTTTTAATTCGTAATTATTTGCCTCTCACTTGAACTTAAATGAAGTGAACATACCAGCCTCCAAGGCATTTTTGGCAGCAAGTGTGAAATGCTTGATGACATCAGGGATCTCTTCAACAGTTAAGCTCCTTGGGGTGGAGAAACCCAGGAAGTAGTTCTCTTCAGTCTTCTCTATGGGTTTATCTGTGCTTGAGATGGGCCGTTCCTCTAGCAACATTAACAGGAGATGTCCATTAGTTAGAAACTTAGAATTATCATTTCACAATAAAAACGTTCTGAAATTGATGCTCATCCCAATCTTCAGTAATCAAAGTAAGCAATGAGTGCAACAAATATATACAAGTAACATAACTAAATTTCAATTAGGTATTGGGGGGCAGAGTGACTGCTTCTGTGTTTTTCAACTTCAAATCAAACTCCAAGTGGAGGTTTGAAATAGAAAAGTGCAAACAAATGTCCTCCAGTAGTCACTGAATCCTAATCAGTCCAGTTATATGCCATTACTCCATCTATCTTGTACTATTATAATATTATTGCATTATTAAAAGCCAAACACAAAAAAGGCAAAGCATAATTGCTATACTGTTGAGCAGTTGAAAGATCACAAGAAGCCAACACCACTCAATCCATATTGAGAAAGGAAGACCACAACTTACAAGGACCCAACATTTCTCTATTATATTAATTAAAGAATGTCAAACAACAAATTCACTTTGAAGAGCCAGAAATTTCTATGTTAACTAAATAAAAATAGAGAAATATATATCATCAAGCATGGTCGGAATATATTACATGTTACAACAATGTAGATTGATTAGAGCACATCTGTATATCTAAAAATAAAATAAAAATTTGGATAGGCAATACATTTATACTTGAAACACAACTTTAATCTAGTCTCAGCGATGTTATGATAAATTCAACTAAGCCTTATTTTCTTCTATATATATAGGATGGGTGTAGTGCAACTACAGATTTGAGAAACCTCTGGCTCCACTAGGTGGTTAGTCCACTCTATTTTAAATTCACCGTAACATTTACAATGAAAATAGTACAAATTGATTTTGAATAAATGTATAAGATAGATCTTACCCATGTCCGATGCTCTTCCAACATGCCAGATTTGACAGAAAAATATACCACCCTTAGCATGCACTGCATCTACAATAGGCTTCCATGCCTCTACTTGTTCCTTGGTCCATATCCCTGGGGTGTGAGGGATTACACTCATCCCTTGTGCATCAGATGACACACCTGTAGCTTCAGCAATTAGAAGGCCTCCTTTGGTTGCCCTCTGTGAGTAGTATTCCATGGCATGTGATTGCGGGAGATTGCCATATGATCTAGATCTTGTTAGTGGTGCTAGCACAACCCTGTAAGGAAAAAAACATATATGAAGATTGTTCTAGTACAAGCTAAGCCAACAAATAGATGTGTTAGATCTACAAATATAATGGTGTACATGTTTATTAAACTTTCAAAAACCAAATGTTTTTTCATACATACCTGTGTGACAAGTTGAACTTCCCCATATCATAAGAACTTAGAAGAGGTATAGGCTTCATATTTGCACTCTCTCCTTTCTAATCTTCTCCCTTTTGAAAGACACCCATGAGTAGTTTCAGATAACTTGCTACCTCCAAGGGTGCTACTTAAATAATAGAATAAATTATAAGAGTAAATGTGGCGAGCATTGTGGTGCATGTATTTAATACGAAGATTTTCGACGCTTGTCAAGATAGGTATCAAATCTTTCACAATTACTTATAGCTGTCGGCACCTTTCGTAATACGTGTCAGTGTATCTGGTAGCCTTGGGATATGATCTGAGCATTAAAGATGCCATATCACATTTATTTATTACCTTCTATAGCATATGATAGGTGGGGGCATTAAAGATATTATAAATGCTAGATATTTGACTTTGATGGTCTTCACTAATATGGTGTTAGTATTAAATGATTTATTACTATATGTGCAATAAACTACTAATCTGGCATATTTATACCTGATATGAATTGCATTATGACTGCATTGATTCTTGGGTTTATGTGGCAAATTGCAATGCACTTCATACGAAGTTCTTCAAGCAATTGTGAGGCAGTTGTCAAGCACTTCGTTCCTCACGCTTTGGGACTATCCATTTAACTCCAAAGTGTGAGGCAGTTGTCAAGCACTTTGGTCCTCACACTTTGTAGTGGCTTCTTGACTTCGATGATTGAATATTTGAATAGCTAGGTGTGATCTCCGCTATCACGTGTTTCGTACCTTTGAAATGTTACATGACAAAGTAAGGAAACAAAAATAATTATATATTTACTACCCGTGGCAACTAATGATATATGTGAAAAAGGTGGATCTAGGTTTTTTTGGTTAATTACCTGACGAACTTGCCGTTCATATTGCTCTCTCAAGTGGTTATGTATGGTGATTTTGTCGTACCGACGGATATGTTAGTTTTTTCCTACGTGAGTCCCATTGATTGGTCGAGAACAGCTTATCAAAGATTAAAGAAAAGTTATAGGTAAAATTTCTATATATGTTCTTACCGACTTAGAAGCTAATATAAAAAATGGCATTAAAAATAATTTAAAATTTAAATTTTGACAGTGACCAATTCTATTTAGCTAAACGATGAGACCCAAAATATTTCGTGCCTATATTCATCTTCTTTCTCTCACCGAACACCAATAATCCACACAATGCCAGCATGCCATCATAGTTAATCAAAAACCGAGCACTGAGTATTTCATTAAGTGCTAAAACGTCCCCCTAGTTGACCGAAACTGCTCGTTTTTAAGCTTCCAATGGAACCATCATGCGAAATCATTTAGAAGTTATATAAACGGTATTGTAAAGTTTAAGGGAGCTCTCCTTTTACATTGCACATGACGCCAGATGTCCACAATCACCTACTTTCCACAGCTGAAATCTGGCCACGATCTGACGTCGCAATGCCCATCACCCAAACACACAAAGATCACAGTATTATTGTCAGAGTAAAAATTTCACCGTATCCTCACTCAGCCTGTGTGATCACTCATCGCCTCACGATCATCATCAAGAAACGGGTAGTCCGTGTACCCTACCACAGGGTCATGGGTATAGAACGTTGCCCGGTCATACTTGTTCAGGGGCGCGTCCAGCTGAAACCTCCTCGGCAGGTCAGGATTTGCCAGGAACAGGCGACCGAACACCACCATGTCGGCGTACCCAGACGCCACGGCCATGTTCCCAGCATCCCTGTCGTACCCTCCTCCGACCATGAACATCCCCCTCCTGAAGGCCTCCCTCATGCCGTGCAGCCTATGCGGGATCATCATCCTCCTACTCATCGTCGTCGTCGTCGTCTCGCTGTCCACCACTGTCGTCGCAGCGACCATCTCGGGCTCCACCGCGCTGCAGTACAGGACGCCGCGCCTGTCCAGCTCCCGGGCCATGTACACGCCCAGCGCGTCCGGGTCGGAGTCATGGCAGCCGTAGTAGCTGATGTAAGGGGAGATGCGGAACCCGACGCGGTCGGGACCAACCTCGGTGGACACGGCATCGATGACCTCGAGGGCGAAGCGGCAGCGGTTCTGCAGGCTGCCCCCGTACTCGTCGGCGCGGTCGTTGACGCCGTCTTTCATGAACTGCTCGAGGAGGAAGCCATGCGCGCCGTGAACTTCGACCCCGTCAAACCCTGCATATGACATACACCAGGTGAATTGCCTTCTCCTTAATTTCAGGTGATATTGGAAGACCTTATAATGTCTAGATACTTGTGAATAAGCAGGTAAAGAACATTTACTAAACAAGTAGGCTACACCATGAATTACTTCATGTTTTGCAGTAGCTTAGTAATCACCCTCCTCTTGCTATCTTTGCTTCCTATACTTATTTAACTAAGGGGCTTATTATTATGCTTATCATCTTACCAGCATCTATAGCATTTCTTGCAGCTATTCTGAAATGATTGATGACATCAGGAATTTCTTCAACAGCTAAGCGTCTTGGGACAGGGAAATCCATGTCTTCATTCTTTTCCACTGGCTTGTCCGTGCTTGAGATGGGTTCTTGCTCTGAGAACACGAAAGAGGGCTCTCATTCAGAGTCATCATTGTTTCAATATACTTGACCTTGTAAGAATAAAGTTTTTATCCAGAAGCAATGTGGTACTACTAGAGCACAGAGTGATGTTTGATGTTGTTAAACAATCAAATTTGAAGTTGAGTATTGCACCAGAAAGAG
Organism: Oryza glaberrima; assembly: GCF_000147395.1. Lineage (NCBI taxonomy): Eukaryota > Viridiplantae > Streptophyta > Magnoliopsida > Poales > Poaceae > Oryza > Oryza glaberrima. The sequence continues at coordinate 19,308,349 of NC_068329.1, forward strand.
GGTAGGTGAGGCTCTGGTGGTTGCACCAAACCTGAAGAGATTCCTTGCACAGAAGATACAAACTAATAGCCTAGGAAGTTCTATAATGTAAATATCGGATAATCAAGTCAAATTTAATTTTATGTGTTGCAGGTGGAAGGTAACGTCAAGGACGGTATGCATAACATTCTGCAAACACCTTTACATTCAAAATGGTGGTAACAATAAAGAGCTGAGAGGAACATCACATGTCAGCGGAATTTACCTAAGTCAGATGCTCTTCCTACATGCCAAATCTGGCAGAAGAATATCCCGCCCTTTGCATGCACAGCATCCACAACAGGTTTCCAGGCCTCTACTTGTTCCTTGGTCCATATCCCAGGGGTGTTCGTGCATGGAGCATCAGACGACACCCCTGTGGCTTCTGAAATCAGAAGTCCCCCTTTTGTAGCCCGTTGCGAGTAGTACAGTATGGCATGTGATTGTGGGATATTGCCATATGATCTTGCTCTTGTTAATGGTGCCAACACAATTCTGCACAAAGAAAGTGAATACAACAAATGGTAGGTAGTTCTGTGGTTTTGCTCTTTACTTTGTCAGATGTATTGCAGGTAATCAGAAGTCTACAGTATGGACTTATATGTGGAAGATGCTATCCTATTCAACTTTAACTGGTGAACTGCTCACAGAGAACAAGTTCTTTTCATACCTACATTTCATCTCAATTTTTGACATATATTGGTCATGCCAAAACAATAAAAAGGTCAAGTGAATCATGCTAGGATTTCCAAACCAGCATTTAAAATGCAATTTTCAAGTAACACATAGATGTTCTCTAAGTTTGTCCCACTTCTGGAGCATATTACTATGAACCAAACAGCATTGATCTCAATCAGCAGCAAACATGCAGCAGAGAGGAAGAAATAACTATAAGTCAATTTGCATGCTCTTCCTATACAAGATATGCACATATAGACATGACTAAGCGTTGTGCACATCAACTATCTGTTCCAGTGAAAATGAAAATTCAGATGGGATAGTCTTTTCCATTCCATTAGGAGAAAAACAAACTAGCTTCTGCAAACTGAAGTAAACTTTTCTCTTGGGTGAGAAGATAAGTAAACTTCAATTTATCTCAAGAACAGATGTGATGAATTTGCAGGCCAAAACACATAATTGATGCATGAAAACTTTTAAAGAACATAAGGAAGCAAGAAAATATAACATATATGACATAATGAAGCCTCCAAACTATTGAAACTCTAGGCTTACCTGTGTGAGAAAGTGAATCTTCCCATTTCACAAGGATTGAAAAGAGGAACAGGATCCATCTTTTCCCTCTCACCTGCTCCTCTGCTTGTCTGTATATGACAGGAAATTTCTTGAAGCAATGCAACCAAAAATCAGATTAAATTTTTTGAGTGCCTTAAAGGGATGGTGCCACAGTGTCACGCATGTCCTCCATCCATATAAAGTGATGCTGGTATGGAGGTACACATTAAATAAATGAACCCCAGTCACCCAGTGGTGGAGAATAATTTGTGGTGGTTAAGGTAATGGGACCAGGCCCCCCAACCTTTTTTAAAAAAAAGAAAAAGACATATATGTTCTATATTTTTTATTCCCTCCATCCCAAGATATAAGAACCTAGGAAGTAGGAACAGATGGGACGTTTCCTAGAAAACGTCCCATCCGGTTCTAGGTTCTTATATCTTGGGATGGAGTATATATGAGAAAAAATCTCAGGAAAAAGGAAAAGCTGAGGAACATTAGATAGGATTCAAAAAATATATGATGAAATACATAAGTTAATCAGATGTGACATATCTGACTGATGTGTTGCTGAAAACTTCGAACCATAACAAGAACAGATGTGGCATAATTGATGCATGAAAACATCCAAGAACAGAAAAGGTACAGAACAATAACAAATAAGAAAACCAAAGTCATACAAATTATCAAAATATGGACAAAAGGTTGCTTCTGATGACTTGTGAGAGTCGGAAATCTGAATCTCCTCACTCAGAAGGATTCAGAAGAATATTGATTCCGTGATGTTTACTGACACTCTTGATCTGTTATTCTCTGAGACAACCTGAGAGGCTGAGACTGGCTTGCAGTAAAATGTACACTACCCTAATACCCTTCAGGAAGGTACTTAAGAACAAAATTCTGGAGTGACGAAGCATAAAAAGATGTAATTGTTTCCCTGTAAAAAAATAATGGTTTTACAAATTACATAATTACCCGAGTGTCTCGATTAACTTGAAACTTGAAAGGGCAAATAACATAGTTGTCCTTGTTCCTGTAGATTGCTTTCAAAATATGAGAGATTATTAATGCAAGTGAATGTATTTATCAATGATAGTTAATATAGCCATCACCAGAAAAGGCAATAGTTTATGCGTCAATGCCAAATATCACCTCAGATATTGACCACATAACCTCCTCAATAATGTCAACATGTTAACAGCTAGTGGAAGTCACAGATGATATTATGATAAAATCGAGTCTTCAACATTGTTAAAGTGACATGTAAGTATGATAATTCTCTGGCAAGTGGCAACCCTTACCCTAAAAGGTTTTTTCTACAAATAATGCTAGAAGCTGAAGGATCTCATTTATTTTAAAAAAATGTTATATCACACCTAGAGCAAGACTTGCAGTCTATATCTGCTATAGGGCTTCCAACAGTACTGAAGAAAATGACCAAACATAAGTAACGTAGACACATGAGAGAATAAGAAGTTCTAAACTGCAATTTATTATCTGGCTATAGTTCATCAATGGCAACCTTTTAAACAGTAAAGATAGTAAAAGCGCATGCCAAGTAAAGACAATTTGCAACTTCTTCACAAAGTTGGAGTCATTGCATTGTAGGGGAAAACATTTGATTCAGGTTCTTGTCCTCTGTCTCACGTTATGATTCCTTGTCTTGTTCAGCCATTTCCTTTTTATAGGCCAGCAACTGTTCTTTGAACTTCTTGCTCTCTTCAAAGTTTGCCTTTCTCTTCAAAGCTTTCTGAGTTTCACAAAGACAGTAATGCAGAATTTAGGGAAGCAAAATGTTCATGTAGCATCAATTCTGGTATAGGAACGAACAAACATTTTTTTAGTAACAACTCTAATATAGCAAAAAAAAGGTGCTTACCTCTTGCCGGAAGCACTGATCTAGCTTAATCTTAAGATCTGTGCATTCGCCAAAAAACTTCTTGACGGGATGGTCCACATGGCACTTCTGGAATGCTTCAATAATCTGGAGCAAATGGACATTACATTGTGTTGAAGGAAACTACAAGATATTCCAAAGATTCAGAATGAGGTCAGTACAGGGATACCTCGGCACACATAGGATGCCTGTGTAAGGTTAGAGGGGGATGCATTTCCAAAGATGTAGAATGTGAGCCTGCGTAATTGTTTCAAATGTTAGAAAAGCACTTATCCTCTTATCAGAATCTGCATAAGGATGGTAGAATGACAATGGAGCCTAACATCTATACATACACACATACGCTATAATGTTGTGCCATAGCAGAAACTATGCATCTAGTTATAGCACCAAGTTATTTTCATGAAAAGGGTCAATGAAGCAACATTAGGCTGACCTATATAACTACAAGTACATTGCATTCCGCCAATAACAAGACTACTCTTAATTCTGAAAAAAAAAGAGGCATAACACTTTTTCAGTAACTCTTCAGTTGATTGTGTTCGTTATAACCTCACCATCCAATGTAACCCTCAAATTGACTATAGAACTTGTTGGGGAATATGTTCCCAATATCCCCGAACCTAGCATGGCTACACATGTGGCACTAGCACCCCTAAATTCCAAGCAGCGCTCCAGATTATAGGGATCTAATCCAGCTTCCAAACAAGGCTACTCATAATTTTCCAACAATTTATAACCAGATGCAACCAGAGCCTGAAATCAGCATGGGGAAATCCAACCAGCTACAGCCTACAGAGCAGCAGAAGCGTTCCAATCCGAGACACAGCTTTCTAGCCTACGATTCCACCGCATAGCCAGCACCATGATATGGTTTCACCGCTCGCAATGCTATGCTACCCTCCCGGCGGCAAAACCCAAAAGGGGGGAAAAGAGAAGAGAAGCCCAGGTGAGTAGAGATGTTGGGGTGAGGAGGAAAAAACCTCGGTGTGGAGATTCTACGGCGGCGCCCCGCCGTGGAGGCGACGAAGGGCGGTGAGCTCGGCGGCGACGGACGCCGGCGGCGAAGCGGCGGAGGAGAGGGAGAGGACGACCTTGGGTTGGCAGTTTTGCAATTAAGCCCAGAGAAGAATGTTAATTTGAAGCCGAATCACTTTAGTGGGCTTTGAATCTCGTTCCCCCACTTGAGCTGATCAGTACCCATGTGGGCCTTGCATTTCGGCCCATGGAGAAAATAACTAAAGCCCATGGTTTCAAATCTTTCTTGTCCCGTTCACTAATCCTCATATCATTTGCTCCTGTACTAATACAGGCCTTGCTTACGAAATGAGAATATGATGAGCGATTATTTTTTTTTTGAATGGAGGGTGTATATTTGATCCCTGCCCTTCCAAAAAAAAATATATGCAAATTTATCTCCGATCCCTAGATGCCTTTGAAAGAAGAGAGAAACAATAACCAGCAACATGCTCAGGGTTATACAATATTCCCTGCTTTGCACATATCAGAATTCTCACTGTGAAACAAGATGCATAAAATCAGAAGAGGCATATAGCATATAATTAAGTTAATTTCAGTGACAATATTACAACAGTAAACTTCTCATGCAGAACAAATGCTGCCGGCCACACAGCCACTTCTCCGCTCATCTACAAATTTAACACTGTTTCACACCATGCATGACAAAAAAGACACAAAAGCTTAAATTCTTGTGTTTTCCTCCTCTTGCATACATACATACATACATGTACACCCATAATTTAATCACCGGTTACGTACAAACATACATACACACCAATACCATAAATATCCTTTGGTTTTATTACACCGAATTAACCCACCAACGAATTAATAGCACAACATATACACACCTCCAAAAAAAAAAAGGCACCAAAAACTAATCAAATCAAATCATATTCGTAATTTAATTACCCAAGAACACCTCGTCGTTGTAATTGAGAGCCGTCGTTGATCACATGCATGCACGCACCAGTTCATGCCATGCCATGCATGCATACATCTTCAGAGATTACTGGAGTAGTAATATTAATTAGCTAGGTTAATTAATTAATTAATTACCTCCCGTAACCCCACAAGTCCATCTCGCCGCCTCGTTGGCCGGAGCTCATGGCGCCCAGCTGCTGCTGCACCGCCGCGGCGGCGCCAGCGCCGCCGTTGCTGAACCCGTCCATCGCCTGCCACTGCTGCTGATCGGTCGACCCGGCCGCCGCCGCCGCCGCCTGGTCCCCGTCGGCGCCGCCCGCCGCGACGCCGCCGCCGCCGTCGCTGCTGCCGACGTCGAGGCCAGGGTGGTGGTGGTGGTGATCGACGGCGGGGAGGCCGGAGAAGTCGTAGCCGGCGTCGGCGGAGGGCCGGTGGTTGGTGAGGAGGTCCTGGACCTGGACGTGGTGCGAGTAGGCCGCGTGCGGCGGCGCCGCCGCCGCCGGCGGCGCCATCTGGGTGTAGTAGAAGGGGGAGGCCGCCGCGGCGTGGTGGTGGTGGTGGTGGTACTGGTGGTGCGGGTGCATGTAGTGCGACGCCGCGGCCATGGCGTGCCCGCCGCCAAGCGGCGGCGAGACGGCCAGGTGGCCGCCGCCGACGTCCCCTCCCTGGCTCCCCCCGCTCCCCTCGCCGCCGCCGCCGCCGCCGATCTTGAAGAAGCACTTCTTCTTGAACACCCTGCACACCACCCATCCGTCCTCCTGCGGCGAGTCGGCGATCGATCAGTAGGTGAAAGTTCGAAACCCTAACGCAATCGATCGATGCGAGAGGAGGAGAAGGGAAAATATTCTAAACTATCAAAGAATTATTCTCTTGTTTGTATGTCATTCAAATGATTATGAGAAATTTATTTAAAAAAATTCAATCAGAATATTAGTATGTGAAATATCATTTCACCATGTAAGATCAAAATTTAACTTCTATACATATTGCAACAAAAAAATTGATTGTGAAACTAGATGTTGTTTCATTTGTTTTTCTACAACTTGTAAAAGTTAAATTTTAACTTTATGTTTGTGGAGTGATATATCATATATTAATTCATCTTCCTAATTTTTTTTAAAAAATTCATACCTATTTAATTAACATATAAATAACGAGGGGACGTCCTGTCAAGAGTTTAAAATCCACTCTGGAGGAGGAGAGAAGGGGAGCTAGCGAGCTTACGCTGGAGGCAGACTGGGAGTCGTCGGCGTCCTCGAGGCGGTACTCGTGCATGATCCAGTCGGTCTTCTGGCCGTGGGGGGCGCGGCCGCGGTAGAAGACGAGCGTCTTGCGCATGCCGATCTTGCGGTAGCTGGTGCGGATGCACTTGTCGCGGCCCGTCGCCTTCCAGAACCCGGCCGTCGTGGCGCGGTTCGTCCTCGACCCCGTCGGGTACTTGCGGTCCTTGTGGCTGAAGAAGTACCACTCGTTCTGCGGCGCCGACCCGATCCTGCACCTCTCTGCACACACACGCAACAAATGGCAACCCCCGTCACCTCCATGGCCATGCATGCATGATCGAGAGAGCTTAGATAATGAAAATGATTTACATCTCCGGCCTCGGCCAATAAGTTAAGAAAAGATAAATAAAAATACTCGAGGTCATGAGACAAACCCTCATCTCATATCAGCTGAAATACCGAAAAGAAAACACGTAGAATCTATAACGATATTCTGTAGGAACTACGCGCCATATCCGCATGATCGATTGAGAGGGGGTAGAGGATTTTCAGTAGTTGTTAATTACTACTATGTACCTTGGAGGTCCCATGGCTCGATCTTGTTGAGGTCGACCTCGCGGATGACCTCGAGGTCGAACTTCTCGAAGCCGACCTTCTTCTTGAGGTAGTAGAGCAGCAGCTCCTCGTCGGTGGGGTGGAACCGGAACCCCGGCGGCACGCCGTTGCTGGAGGAGAAGGCCGCCATGGCTGCGCTCAGCTTCGATTCAACAGCTAGCGCCTAATTTCTTCCTCTGGACGCGGGTGAGGCCTGTAGCCCGTATATATACGCCATGGCTAGCTAGCTAGCCACAGCGCGAAGAGGGGGGATCGATGGTGATGGTGATGGTGATGGTGGTGGTGGTGGTGGTGGTGGTGGTGGTGGAAGAGTTGACGCCGGCCGCCACGGCGGTGGAAGGGGATAAAAGTTGGTCACGTAGAAACGAAGGCAAGGCCATGATCGCGAGGGCGAGGGAGCTAGGCTAGCTAGTAGTCAGCCGCAATATTCTACAGCCGATAACGATCCCGAGGGGAGGGAGCGCCGGAGGAGGCAGGCAGCCATTTGTTTAGGGGGGATCGCTTGATTAAGATCAAAGCAAGTGCCTCCATCTCGCTATAGCTCTAACTATGTGTGTACCTTGGGGAGAGCTAACTGCTGCTAATCTTGATTGGATTCTTTATTACAGTAGTCTAAGCAGTTACATGCTTACAGCTTGTTGTAATTATACATTTAATTTGTGAGGGTAGATATTAAGCAACTCGATCTCTTCGTCTGTTGTAGTACTGTTGGCATAGCTTGGTATGTCGATTATTAGTGGCCGAGACAGGAAGTTCGTGATGGAGGTCCCCCAAGCATATATAAGAGGAATTTCCTTCCTAGTTACTGGGCATATTTACTTTTATTGCATATAGATATATATTTGGTCAAAAGCCATATATACATAGTACACTACCAAGTTATAAGTAAATATTTTGACGTTCAGGATAAGATTCAATCAAGCATGTTAAACTTTAATTTAACCATTGATTTTATATTATAGTAGATTTATAAAATCTAAAAAGTTTGTGAGATTATGATGGTGCTTTTCAAGGAAAATCTAGTCCTACCTTTTTTCTTGTTTTTAAACTAAACATTCAAGAAATTATTGATGATCAAAGTTTCAAAAGTTTGGTATAATTTTATCCAACGGTTTTAAATATCTGGCTATAGCTGCCGCTATCTCCGGATATAGCTATTTGAGGAGGGTCTAACTATTTGCTATCATGTACAATTTGATCGTTATATGTTATAACTCCATTTAGCCTACAATATTAGCTGCTTGAGAAGGTCGATCAGTCACTAATTATCTTAGCCGATGATTTAAAACTCTAATTTTATCCTAAACTAACATCAAATATTTATGATCAGATAGAGTATTATGAAGTAGGCATGAACTACCAAATTTATAATAGGTACTAATCAATAATCACGCATCTAAATACCGATACATATTTGTTTTTCAAATATGAATTTGCTACATAATTGTTGTGATCGTGCTGAACGAAACTGTTGTAATATATAAAAGTGCATATACGTATGGTTAATCTACAGTGATTTGTGCCAAAACTACAACTGGAAGTACGTATAGATTTTTTTTTTCCTTCTTGTTTGTTAATTTGATCATCTCTAACAGTTATGAATGAAGACTGTAAAAGCGTACAGTGTATATAATAGATAGATAGTTGAGCTGGTATATAGTATAGTGTGATTGTGTAAATGTTATATATATGCATGTAAGATACTACGGTTGTTAACTAGTAGGTCGAGATAGGGATGATGGGATGGGATCCTTTTCATGCATGAATTGATGTTGATGCACATGATTTGAGGACTAGGAAAGGAGAGTAGACAGGGCAAGATCCAATAAGAATCATATAGTGATTTGTATTTTGACCTAGTTTATTTTCTTTCTTGATGTAGATGCATACGTGGCATGCATGCATATATAACAACGCACAGTGATCCAGACTGCTTTATGAACCCAATCAAGTCAGCTGAAATTTCTACTGTCAACTTAGCTTGCCCTGCTTTTGCAATTTACCCACATGTGAATTACTGTTCCTGCTGGATGCAGCAGAGAGTATGGACTGTAGGGTGACTGAAACTACTGAAGTAAATTAATTAATTAAGCAGCCCGAAAAACTAAACTATGGCCCAACACTTCATTCCCAACACCTAAACCAACCAAACTCTCTAGGGATCAGTCCTCCCCACACATGCATGCAGGCACAGTTTCCCCGAAACCTTAACTGGTGAGCTTAATTAGATTCGAAGGATTAGTTGACATCCATAAATATATTCATCACTAAACTAAAGAGTTCTACGTACTTCCCTGATGAATGGATGATGGATCGATGGATCAAACCAATTTATGAAACACGTACTAATAAGATCGGTACTGCGTACTTTGTTCTGTACTGAAACTAAATTTTACAATGCAGAGAATGTTAATTAGAATCCACCTTATAGTACCAAAGCTGAAATTAAATCGCTACTCAATTAGTTTGTCCATCCAAATTTACATCTTGTGGAACATACATTTACGGTGCTTAATGAAATAATCCTCGATCATCTAAACATTTTCTATATATATCGCCCAAAAAAATTTTGATAGTTGGACTAGTCCTCGTTTTGACGGTTGAAATTCAACACCAGCATGCAGGCACATACATAGAAACCACATCAACAGTACTGATGTGATGTGATTGATGATCATCAGTTAACAATTAACAGTGGCATGATATGATTAGCCTAATAATCGATCGAGCACGGGTTAAGGGGGATCTGCATGTGAGGGCTGCAGCTGCTACCTATAGCCTGCAAGACTTGTGGGAATTAATCGAGTCGACGCCGACGACGACGGCCATGGCGGACGAGACGCAGCTGGCTAGCCCCCGTGCGCCTTGAGTGAGATCCACTCCTCCGCCGTCACCGTGACGCGACGCGACGCGCGCGCGGCGGGGCTCCCGATGCGCGGCCTCGTGCGCGCGCGCGCGGCTCCCGCGCGAGAACCGCTCGATCTTGTGTGGCGCGGAAGGAACACCACGCCATTTGCCGCCCGGAGGCCTAGCTTTCCACCATTCGCGCGGCGGAGACGAAGGCGCGCGCTTTGAGTGCGAGACGGGAGAATTAGGGGCAGCAAATGATTAGGCGAGTGCCTAACTAACCTGGAGTTTACTGCAATTAACCGGCGGCCACTGGATGTTACTACTGCTAATACCTAGGACTAGCTAGATAGCTTGGGTCTAGCTGCTGCTGCTGCTGCTGGTCTCAGCTTGCTTTCCTCTGTCATTTGCTTGCTGCTCCTGGTAATCTGGTGTGTGTGGATCAAGGGGGTGAAACATATGTACCTGCTTGTTGCCATGAAATCTTGTGCCTGCAGCCTCTTAAAACTTAATTGTCAATTTGCTGTTAGTACATCTCAGTGTGTCAAATTGCATGCATGCTTCAGGCATCTGCCATATATGTTTGGGGGGATGTGTAAAAAGGGCCATATGGATGAGAGGTATATATGAGCTTACAGTAGTCCTGGCAATTAAGAAAGCTGAAAGCGTAGTAAGTCAGTACAGTAATACGGTAAGATCTAGTAAGTAGCAGAAAGTATATATATATTTGTTTTCGAGAGGATATGTCACCATATTTAGACATATCATTCAAAAAATCATAATTCCGTTCAAAAATTCATAAAAGAAATTAGAAATTGGTAGATAGATCAATATGTGACAGGATACATCAAGCTATGTATAGTACTATCTTAGCACAAATTAATATGTTTGAGAGGAAGGGAAGCGAAGATGGAGAAGATTGGTAAAACAATATGAGTTATTAACGTATGATTAATTAAGTATTAATTATTTTAAACTTAAAAAATTAACTAATATGATTCTTAAAACAATTTTTCTACATAATTTTTTTAAAAAAGTAGGAAGCATGCGCACGAGAAACAATCACTTTCTTTTCTTTTCTTTTCTTCTCTGGTTCTATCGAACTCACTAAGATACAGCGAACTACTCCCTATGTCTCAAAATATAATCATTTTTAGCATAGTGTCAGGTCGACTATTTTTAACTTTGACTATTGGTAGCAAAAAAAAAATCAATTATGTAAAATTAATGTTATTAGATTTATCATTAATCAAACTATCATAATATGTAATTTTTTTATTTAAAACATTTTATTTTATAGATATTGTTGGTTAAAATCTATGTCGAAGTCTAAAAAGTTTATATTTTGAAACGGAGAGAGTATGTATCAGAAACATGACACGGTGAACTTGAAAGAAACTAATGGTCGATATTTCTTTTTAAAAAGAACATGAAAATAATGGAATGGATGGTTTAGTTTGCATGTTCAGACTTTTTAGACATATCAAATGAATTACTTAATCAACATCGTGTATTGACCATCTACTACTCCTGAAGTCCAGAAGGTTTGAGCTGTCATACAGCGGCTTGAGACAGTCAGAACTGACTCCATTATGCTCTGTTACCAACTACTATATCACATCGAGTTAGAAATTAACACAAAAGATGACTTAAATTATATATTAATAAGCTAATTAAAATCTCCATTCAGAGGGTAGAACGGGAATGTACAAAGCCCAAGTCCCCAACTCGACTAATAAGATATTAGCATTAGAAACTGAAAGGAGGGGGTGATTTGCTTCCTTTTCAAGTGTCCTAAAGTGGATTCTGTTGAAGAAGATCCAAGTTGTTTAGTGGTGGCTAATTTGTCCACAAAGTCAACCCCCTCTTTCCCGCTCTCTTATCTGTGTGCGTGTGCTACGTGCGAGCACACGTGTGTGTGGCAAAATCATGAACAATACTAGTCGGCTCTGTTTTATCAGAATTCAGATTATATTTTGAATTGTCAATTCTTCCTGAAACCATGAGGTTGATGACTTTGATCATCATCCGTCCTGAACACATCTGTACTGTGTACTGTTCATGAAATGTGTCCTCTTTTGGGAGAGAGAAAAGAACCAGTGCAGAATTACCAACTGTCCAACATGACAGCCAAAGAGCAACAGAAGGCTTGAAAACCATACATATACACAGAAATTTGTCTGAAAAAGCCTTCTGTTGAAACGAATTGCAAAACAGTACTCAGCCATACATAGTAATACACAGAAATTAGTCTGAAAACCATGCATAGTAGTACATAGAAATTTGTCTCCAATTTTGAATTTTGAAATGAAGTGCAAAACAGTACTCAGCCAAGTCTCAAGCAGACAGGTTTCACAGTTGCCATCACAATTCACAAAGATAAGTCACCAAGATCCTTAACTGTTGCTATATGTTTCGTCCTCTTTGGTTCAATAATGGGCATGGTTACAAATGTAGAATAAATATCAACACAAGCCTGACGAGTAAAAAAATTACATTTTGATACAACTTGTCATATTTACAAGGTAACAATCTGGACATACAACTTACATATACATATTGATAAGCCATTTAAAACTGGCTTAGGCTATTAATAGAGGCAAAAAAACAAAACAAAAAAAAAAGAACAGTGTGGGAAACAAGAATATCAGTTGAAATTTCCAGTATTTTCTATTCTACAGCACCCCTCTTATTGCTGCTTTCGTCGATGAACACGCTGCCTATACCAAGAAAGCCATGTTTTTGTGACAGCTTCCTCGAGAAAACTTATAGAGCAATGTTTGAGGTAAATTTATTCGTCAGGAATTTCTGCACTTTGTTAATATCTGGTATATTTGCAAAAGAATCATGTCCCAAATTTTCTTTCTTTTGTGTTGAGTATCAGTGCTGGGGAAGGGATGTATCCTACACTCGAATTCCTGAAGCTGAAAAACAAGCAGCAAAGTTAAGCAAGCAAGATATTCCAGTGGAGAAACTTGTGTCCTATATGAAGGTGTGGTAGTTACCAGAAGGAAGCATTGGGGGTATCAAACTTTTAGGAGGCATCAGGGGCCTTATGCGAACTGGTTTGCCTTCTTTCGCCTCAACAATCACCACGTCAGATGTGAGAAAAGACTTGGCGACCACAGCAGCATGTTCTATGCAACATCTCACAACCTAGTAAAATTTGTCAGGATCAGGGAATTGCTGCATTAGTATGCCATTCAACATTGCTGATTTAGTTTTAATTGGAATTAATATTGTTTTGGATGTCTGTGACTATTTTGACACCACCTTTGACGGATCTAATATTCCAGCGGCCATTAAGTCCTCATAGCGGTTCTTGGCAGCATTGTAGCCATATCTACTGTCCTCATTTAATAACACCTTTGAACAACCACGATCAAATTTTGTTAGCCAGAGAAATTATGCTTATAGAACCCAGCTAATGAGAAAAAAAAAGAAGTAACATCTAATGCAACTGACAGAGGCATAGGACCATCATTGCAACAACCTTTTCTATGACGAAGCTGCCGTTCACCCCAGCATTGTTTGCAATCAATGCAGTAGGGTAACTCAAAGCCTGTTTGAAGATGTCAGCGCCAATCTAAAGATGGATAAAAGATCAATTAGAACTCAAAACGTATTTATTTTACTAAAAAAAACAGCTATGGAGCAACAAAGGGTACCATGACACATAAGTAGTTCAGAATTATGGTTTTTATATTCCTCAAATCATCAGGACATATTTAAACCCTTTTACTTTATTTTAGCAATCATCACCCTTTTACATTGTTTTAGCAATCATCATCCTTTTTAGTCATAACGGTAAGGCATGACATATATACCTTCTGCTCCATATTATCCAATGATTCCTTAATTCTATCAATCTTCATGGATAATCTTAATAGGCTACATCCACCACCTATCACAACTCCTTCCTCAATAGCTGCCTGAAATATCCAAAACTGTGCTTAACAAACGGACCTTTTAGTTCACAAACACTTACATACCATGTATGTAGATAGTGTAGAAGTACCTTTGTTGCATTAAGGGCATCTTCAATTCTGAGCTTCTTGTCTTTCATCTCAATGATTGTTTGAGCACCGACCTGCAATTTATTTTGCACTAAAATTTCAAAATCTGGTATTCCAACAGTACAAGCACTAGCAGCAACATTTTCTCTTCTTAGTGCACCGAGAGCATGTGTGGCATACCTGAATGATTGCAATTCCACCACATAACCTTGCTATTCTCTCACCCAATATCTTCTTCTGGTACCTCTCACTTGAGTTCTGGAAGTTCAAAAGAAAAAGATAATCACAGAACTAAGTATGATCACGGATACATTGTACCTTCAACAAAGAAGTTTTTGTTTTGTTTTAGCTTTTTCTTTAAGATGACATAGAAGCTTTAGTTTATGTTTGGAACTCATATTTTTCTTATAGTTTGCTGCAGAATTGATCTGTTTCTGCAGCAAATACAATTTTTTGAAGAGAACATTTGAGTTTCTAAACATATATGACACGTAAGTTTTTTTAACATTAACAGGGCATGTAAGTTAATATGTTAAGAAGGTCGAACGACAATGTTATTCATCAAATTTTTGGACTGTAATACCTCAATTTGGCCCTTTATCTGAGCAACCCTTTTCTCGATCACATGCTGGGTGCTTCCATCGGTAACAATTAGTGTTGAGTCTTTCCCGACTACAACCTTAGAAGCAGAACCTAGAACCTCTTTCCCTGCCTTTTCTAGTGTATATCCCATGTCTTCACGCACTAGTGTACCTGAAAAGCAATGAAAATATGTTGATGATGTGGTTGCATTCATCTATTTAAAAGTCTTTTTAGTAACCTCTGTAAGGTATTATACCTCCTGTCATGATGGCAATGTCATCCAAACATTGAGTCATTTGTTCCCCAAAGGAAGGGGCCTTGATTGCAGCCACTTTAATTGTCCCTTTTAGCTTGTTTTTTATCAAATCAGCCATTGCTTTTTCTTCCACATCCTCGGCAACTATCAACAATGGATAATCTTCTTTGACAGCACTATCCAATATCCTTATAATCTCACTTGCATCAGTAATTTTCTTGTCAACCAACAATATCTACAAAAGGAAAAGGAAACAAAATGTTACTCTGCTCTGCATAAAGGTGTTTTACCATGGTAGAGTTAGAAGTTACCTTACAGTCAGTAAACTCCGCGGACATATTTGTACGATCAGTCACAAAGTACGGTGAGAGGTAACCACGTTCAAATTGCATTCCTTCCACAATCTCTAGACCATTTTCCGTGCCCCTTCCATTTTCAATCCTCACCATGCCTTTCCTGCCTACTCTTTTAAAAGCATCAGAAATCATATTTCCAACAGCATAATCATCTCCTGCACTAACTGCAGCCACATGTGCAATTTCATGGTCTTCTATCTAGAAAATAACATAATAGGCGATACTAAGATATTATAGAAACAAAATATTGTCAATCAAAATACAGAAACACCTGAAGATAAACTGACGAGGACAAAGCATACCTCCCGGGACATCAATCTGAGTTCAGACACCAAAGCAGAAGCAGTCTTCTCAATGCCCCGTGCAATCTGGACAGGATTAATTCCAGCTGCAAGCACCTACTTCATGAACATGATCATAAGATACAGGATAAGATTCAGAGTGTCTCAACGTATCCATCATTCCGGATAGTTTTCCTGTTAATCACAAATTACAGGGCACGGACAAGGAGAGGACAGGAGCACGCAACACACCTTCATTCCTTCAGCAATGAGGCCTTGAGCAAGGATTATGGAAGTGGTACAACCATCACCAGCAACATCGTTCGTCCTGGCACCAGCCTGTCTGACCAGCTTCACTCCAAGATTTTCCAACGGGTCCTCCAATTCAATCTTTGACAATGTGATTGAACAGAAAAGAAAATCAGTCATGAAAAGTAATGTAGCAATGGCGCGTCATTCACGGAACAAGACAATCAAGCTCTGGGACAGTAGTGTTATCATAACAATATCATGTGTGGGGTCTTCTCTTTCTTTCTTTCTTTCTTTCTTTTTGCCAATGCAGAACAATATAAAGCATCTAACTTTGCAAAACTGAAACAAGATTATAATATGTACAGATCATGACGAGCAGCTACTGAGCTGAATACTGTCAGCCTATGTATGCACTAATTTCAAGAGCCAAGACTCATCATCTCCATGGAAGTGATAGGGCATTGTGTTCTTGAGGAGGAGGAGGAGGTAAAATGGCACATTACCTCCTTGAGGACCGTCTCCCCATCGTTGACGATCTTGGGAGGGCCGTACTTGTTGCTCAGCACCACGTTCCTCCCCTTGGGCCCCAGCGTCACCCCGACCAGCCGTGCCACCAGGTCCACGCCGGCCTTGCACAAAGAGAGGAATTCGGCGAGCAACAAATCTCAGAGAAGGGCCAGATAGATTTCAGGCGCGCCCCGGGGGTAGGCAAGCTGTTCGATGATTTGCTTACCTGCAGCTTCTTGGTGGCGGAGAGGTCGCGGTTGAAGTGCAGGTCCTTGTACACCGGCATGGGCGGCGGCTTCTTGAGGGAGAAGGGGAGTGTGGGCGGCTTGCCGGTGCCGGAGAGCGGCGGCGGCGGCGCCGCCATCCTCGACATGGTTACCCCGACCCCTCCCCGCGAGCAGCAGAGGCGAGAAGAGGATAAGGCTGGCTACTGCTATTGCTGCTGGAAGCGAAGCACGCGAGACTGGAGAGGCAGCTAGGTAGATATGCCGTTGCATCGCGCCAAAAATTGCAAAAAATATCTGGAGCGGCGGCGGCCGCGGCGGCGAGAGGCCCGGAGAAGGAAGGCCTGCCTCCCGAAATGGTAGGCCCATGTGCAGCCCAATTATGTGGCGAGACGGCCCATGCCCTCAATATATTTCAGAAGCTGAAATAAAAATTTAAAAATAGTAAAAATAGTACTTCCTTGGTCTCAAAATGTATGAAGTCATTTTTTTTCTCGTATATTGATGATAAAATAAGTCGCAATAAAACCAGCAACCACATAGACAATCCCAATAAATATAATATATATATTAATTAAAATGAATGAATGTTACGCGAAAAATCAAGAGGTGCAGAATAAATATTTTGAGATACAGAATAGAAAAAAAAGGACGTGTCCAAATGGCGACCAAGGCGATAATTCCGGCCCATCCAGCACCATCCAGGCTCCCATAATTCCATTCCTCTCTCAACGCATGCAAATCTTCTAGGCGTTTCTGAGTTAAATCAGTTCCATCTCTCCATCACGCACACCGGCACACGGCTTACAGTTCTAGAAGATTTCCAGAATTCTGGTGGTGTTATATAGTATATATTTAGACACTAATTTAAAGTATTAAATATAGACTACTTATAAAACTAATTATATAAATGAAAGCTAATTTGCGAGATAAATTTTTTAAACCTAATTAATCTATAATTAGAGAATGTTTAGTGTAGCATCACATAGGCTAATTATGGATTAACTAGACTCAATAGATTCGTCTCGCAAATTAGTCTAAGATTATAGATGGGTTTTATTAATAGTTTACGTTTAATATTTATAATTAGTGTCCAAACATACAATGTGATAGATACTTACAAGTTTTAAGTTTTAGTCCCATCCTTTCTCCTTTCCACACAGTAGATCAGTTAATTAGAATCTTTGCACTTAATTATGCATGCCCTTGTGTCATCAGCAGATCGCCCTCAACTTAATCACTAGTACTCACTACTCATCAGTTCCTAACCCACACCAACTCCATCAAGCGTTCCCAGTCTCTTAGGTAGTGCATTAAACAGCCACCAAAACCTCTCGAGGAAAGAGGCGATAATAAAAACCTCGCGATCGCGCAGAGGCAAAGGCAGATCGAGCATGTCGGCGTTGGCGGTGGGAGACGCGGACGGCGGCGTGGTCTCGCCGGGAGGAGGGTTGCAGGCAAGTCCGACCGTGGTGGTCGACGGCGACGTCGTCCTGTCCGGCGTCGTCCTCGTCCTCGTCGCCCTCGCGTTCGTCTTCGTCATGCACCACTTCCTCGCCGCGATGCGCCGCCGCGACAGCGAGGCGGGGTCGTCGTCGGCGTCGAGTGGGCGCCAGCGCGGCGGCCGTGGCGTGATGGCTGGCGTCGTCGGCATAGATGCCGCCAAGGCTGGCGGGCAAGGCGGCGTTGACCCGGCGGTGCTGCGGGCGCTGCCGGTGACGGTGCACAGGGCGGAGGCGGCGCCGCCGCCGCCGCCGCTGGAGTGCGCGGTGTGCCTCGCGGAGGTGGAGGACGGCGAGGCGGCGCGGTTCCTGCCCAGGTGCGGCCACGGCTTCCACGCCGAGTGCGTCGACCTGTGGCTGCGCTCCCACCCCACCTGCCCGCTCTGCCGCCTCGCCGTCGTCGCCGACGCCGCCGCCGGCGCCGCCCCTCCTCCGCTCGCTCTCCCTCCTGCGCAGCCGGAGCCGGCCAACTACGCGAGCGCGACGACCACCGCCCAGCTGCCGACGAACGTCCTGTTCTGGGGATCGCAGGGCGCGGTGGTGACCACCACCACCAGCGCCGCCGCCGCCGCCGCCTCGTCGTCCGGCGGAGACGAAGCAGCAGCAGCGGTGCTGGTCGTCGTCGAGGTCCCGGGCACGACGACGACGAAGCCGCAGGGCGACTCGGCGAGGGTGGGCGGGTCGCTAAGGAGGATGTGGAGCAGAGGGGCTCTTCCTCGTACGTGACGCTTCTTGCTGTTGCTGCCGACGACGTACGTGTCGTTGACGTCGGAGTGTGTGTGTCCGTTGCCGCTGGGCGCTGGCAGTGGCGCCCAGATTGTACTAGATCTCTCTCTCCGCGATGAAATTGTGTTTGCATTGCACGTACGAGACGCGCGAGACGGTTACCGCGCGCGGGCGCTTCCCCCGTTTGCGTCGATATCGTACGTGGTCGCGCGTAATATGCGTGCGTTGGCACACGCTCCACGTACTCCCCACGTACGGTATGAGGGTAAGCAGGACGTACGCGGCGACGACGCGAGACTGCCATACATGCGGTCCGCGATGTACGTGGCCGATCGATGCGCTGCGCGATTGCCTCGATCGATCACCCGGCAGAGCCCGCCGCGTACGCCACATTTTTGCCAGCGCGGTGTGCGTACGTACTCCCTTCCGAGTTCCGACATCAACATCCGCAAACGCAGGTGTGTCTCGTCCATGAATACGCATGCGCCGGGTGAGGCAGCGCGCGGAGCTACACTAGTAGAGATCTGAGCAGGATCAGCTAGCTCGATGTTCACGCCTTCGAGTTCGAGACATCACAAGTTCACAACGCGCACGCGAACGTGCGCTTCGTCCCAGCGTCGACCCATATAAGTGACACGTACGTACGTATAGGATATTAGGATCAGATGTTGAGAAGAAGAGTTGCCTATATATCATGTGACAAAAAATCCCACCTCGTATCGTTCGAATTTTGAATCATTGGATATGCTTCAAGATTCTTGCAAACCCTTTTAACCCTAACTCCTCTCCTCCTCCCCCACTCAGATCGCACGCCGCCACCACTCCTCATCCTCGCGTGATCCCCCAGCGCCGCCACTGCCACCGCCCCACCGCGCCACCGCCCGCCTCGCTGGCTGGCCAGAAGGGGTCAACGGCGCTGGCGAGGCCCCCCGGCGAGCCCCCTCCCCCTCCCCCTCTCCCCCTTCCCCCATCTCTTTCTCCTCGAGGCGGCGACGGCGAGGTGCCCCCGCCCCGCCATCTTCCCCGTCCGGCGGATCCGCAACCACCGCCCGCCACCTCCTAACCACACGCTTGCTTTGCCCCCGCCGCCGACGCTGGCCCACAGCCCTCCTCCATCCCCGCGGCTTCAGCGGCGCCGTCGCCACCTCGCCGCCCACCGAAGTCCACCGCCGGTCCTCCGCCGCCCACGGCCATCCCTCTAAACCCCGAGGAAACCCCCATCTTCCCCCTACCCCAACCTCCCTCCTACCCTCACCCAAACCCCTAACCCTAACCCGTATGCTCCCTCTCGGAGTTGGGGTGTTGCCGGCGCCGAAGAAGAAGGGAAGCCTGCCGGAGTTGGAGGAGGGAAGGTGGTGCACGAATCTTGGCATGGATCCAATGGTCCAAAATCTGTAAGATTTTATCCCCAAATTTCATTCGAATGACATATAGCAATCCCCTTAAAGGATCAGGTGAAAATCCTTCAATTCAACCTAGCTAGCTCCACTACCCATCCTCTTGCTCCCCGAGGTTGGGTCGGCTAGATCTTGTGGCTGTCTTCAAACTAGTCACATATGATCACCCTTTGGTTATATTGAATCTAACTATCATGAATTTGAGGTTGGATTGGGAGTGGATTTTCATCCCTCGAGGGAATATCCCCTCGTTGTTTACATGTCACTCAAATAGTTAAGAAAAAAATTAAAAAAATGAAAAAGATATATTAGCATATGATATATCACTTCACAAACATATAAGTTCAAATTCAACTTCTACATTTCGCAACGAAAAAACAAATTTGACAGTCAAATTTGTTTTTTTCGTTGCGAAATGTATAAGTTGAATTTGAACTTATATGTTTGTGAAGTGATATATCACATGTTAATACATATTCTTAAATTTTTTTCATAACCATTTGAATGATATGCAAACAATGAGGGGATATCATCCCCTCGGGAGATGAAAATAGTTTCCCGGTTGGATTGATCTTACGGCGTCAATGGAAAGAGATTAGCTCAAGGCTAACACCAAGTCACCAACACAGTCATGAAAACGGCCAAATAACAATAGCCATAGTGAGTTAGTGACAGTATATAGTACGGGAATTTGTAGCCACACGGATGGGATGAAGAGATGAGTTATAATTTGCCACTCGGGAGGGCCATGCATGTGACAAAGAGGTACCCCTCCGTCTCAGAATATAAGCATTTCTAGCAATGAATATAGATATATGTATGTCTAAATTTATAGCTAAAAGTTATTATATTTTAGGACAGAGGTAGTAAGATTATACATACATTAACGGGAACACAAGAAGTAGTGTATTGTTGTCATGCAAACACGAACGAGGGCACGAGGCAACGATTAACATAATCCAGCATTAGTGAGAACCACTAAATCAGTGACCAAATATTTGTAACCTTTCTCAAAAACCGTTGGAGATCGAATTAAAGCTATATAGGCGTCGCAGCCGGCGATTCGATCAGATCACTATACCTCAAGCTTGAGATATATCTCGTCCGGAGTACGTATGTGGTGTCCTCCTATTGCCGCGCTTTCCACCACATGATCATCGCTGTTGCCCTGATGTGACACACGATCGATCGATCGGCATGGAGCTGCCTCATCCTGACACGCCAGGGAAGCAAGTTTTGTCTCATGGTACTTGATCACACACTGGTGGCCTGTCTCAGGATATGATCGTGTAATTAAGTACGTACTCCTAGACAGGTTAGTTCGATAATCAATTAAAGCTCAGGTAGTCTGGCTAAAAGTTAAACCCGTTTTTATTTGGACTTTATACTACTTGTGTGTGTGTTTTACAGAATCCTGAATAAACACACGTGCTCTCTATATAACTAATACATGATGACGAGGTGAAGTGGGTGTAGCTCAACTAGTTTGATTTCTTGTGGTGAAACCAATCTACCTGTATTCAAATTCGAGATTGACATGAGTGCTTGCATTTACGGCTAATTAGTGATAGTACCCGTTGACAACAAGCGCCTGTAGCAACTTCGCCAATCTCAGGATATATCGGCCCAATCTTCTGGAGGTGCTTATAAGGGTAGAGTTCATCAATCTCAAGATTTTCAGTGGTAGGAAACGTACCGTCAATAGCGAGGACGTCCGTGGTAACTTTGTCAAGCTCATAATGTACCTGTCCAGTATCTAGAGGTGTTCATACGGATAGCCATCTATCAACTACTATCCTACTCTCCTTATGTCTACATATATGCATTAGTGAAAGGTATTATGTTTCGTTTATATTTATTTTTAATCTCTCTAAAATAATTTAAAAATAATGTATTTTAAGACAGAGGGAGAGTATACACAATATTTCTTCTGTTATTTTTGGCTGCTGAAGTGTTGATGCTAAAGTTAATTTTCTGACAACAGCAGGCAACTGAACGAATCGCGGCTCATCAACCAAGATTTATAGTCTTTCCGTTCCAAAATAATCGATAAGCCATTATCTAGATTTATTATGTTAAATTATTTTGGGATAAATAGAGGATGACACAATTTTCTCATCTTAAACACTAGCCAATCAAATCGATCTGCCCATAAAACAGTTTCCCCAACAAACACCACTATACACTGCTATCAGCCTATCACACCACCACAACAACAGCTATCCTCCTCGATCGATCGACGGCCGAGTTTGAACACGATGATCAATGAACGACGTAATATTGCAGTACAGTGCAAAAAAACGTACCACCACCAGTGTAGTAGTGCATGCAGTGCCAGACTGCAGCCAGTAGCATATAATAACCGAGCTACAGCTACAGCTACAGCTTAACAGTAGCAGCTGCAATAGTAGCTAGCCTAGAATTCGCCGAAATTATTTATCGGCGTCCCTACGTAAATGTGTGTGTGTTACGGGACGCTGGAAACTGCGCGCGATGAACAGTGTAGGGCCAGGAAGTGAACCGGCTCCACGCCCCAAATTAACCCAAAAACCTGGATGGATCCTGCACTTTGGTACTGGAGAAACGTACGCTTTGCATTTGCATGCGTCCATCCAGCAGCTGGTAGCATTGCAGCGGCAGCTGTGAAAGAACAGCGCCTCTCTCCCTCGGCCGGCCCGACATGGCCTTGTGGCATTGCCGTGTTCATCATCTCGCTCGATCGACATGTGCGCCGTTCCCAACTCACTGCTTCCTCCGTTTCACAATGTAAGTCATTCTAGCATTTTTTTAGATTCATTAACATCACTATGAATGTAAAAAATGCTAGAATGATTTACATTGTGAAACAGAAGGGGTACATTAGTACAGCCAATAATTTCACGCGTGTCAGAAATACTACTCCATCCCATAAAAAACCCAATCCTAACTACGAATCTAGACATATGCGTGTCCAGATTCATGACTAGAGTTGGTTTTTTTTTACATAGAGGTACCGTGTAATACCTGTTAGGACACAAAAGCCTTCTTATTTCTGATGGTAACTACATGTGTAAACATTTGTAGATTAGAAATTTACATATAATATATATACATTTTTAAGCTCTTCTACTACTACTTATTATCCTACTGCAACCCGTAATAGGTGCGTATTATTACCGGTGACGGATAAAATAAGATTCTCACCAGAGATCAGATTTCACTTATTACCATCCCCGTTAGATGGTTACAACCTGTTACAGCAGATGAGGAGTTCCCTAATAGTACATCAACCCATATCTTATTTAAACTAGCATGGTGGCCCGTACAGATTGCGCGCGGCTAGCATCATTATATTTTCTCTCATATAATAGCATATAGTATGTTTTCTCATTATATTATTCAAATATATTAAAATGACAATATAATTTTAAATTTTGCAATAACTTTACAAAACTATTAATGTGTAATATTCATATTGTATTTTATATAAGTGTTAGTTGTTAATTATTTTTAATATCAAATTTTAGTCATTTGTAAATTATATATATTAACTTGTTTTTTAATATTTCATTTTTTAATTCTGAATTTTCTGTAAATTGTATTTCTATATAGACTCTACGCTCTTCTTCCAATATTATTTATTTTTATTTCTGAAATTTTTATTATTTCTAATTGTATTTCTGTGTGGACTCTAAACTAATTTTTTATTTCAAATTTCAGTTACTTCTAAATTGTATTCCTATATTGACTTTAAACTCTTCTTACCATGTTTTTCTTAATTTCGAATTTTAGTTATTTGTAAATTGTATTTTTATACAGACTCTAAACTCTATTTTTAATTTTATTATGTTTATTCCAAATTTTAGTTAGTTTAAATTCTTATATGGACTCTATACTCTACTTATAATATTCCTTATTTTTTAATTCCAAATTTCTATTTTTTTTCTTAATTGTATTTCTATATAAACTCTATACTCTACTTCTAATATTCCTTATTTTTAATTTCAAATTTCTATTATTTCCTAATTGTATTTCTATGTGGACTCTATACTCTACTTCTAATATTCCTTATTTTTAATTCCGAATTTCAGTTATTTCGTAATTGTATTTCTATATGGACTCTATACTCTACTTCTAATATTCCTTATTTTTAATTCCAAATTTTAGTTATTTCCTAATTGTATTTCTATATGAAATCTAGTCTCCTCTTCCAATATTCCTTATTTTTTAATTCCGAATTTCAACTATTTCTAAATTGTATTTCTATATGGACTCTGCTTTTTTCTTTTTCTCTGATTAATGTGAGAATTTCTAGACCATGAGAGCGAATGTGGAGGCTCCTTTTTCTATTCTTTTAATAATATAATAGATTTCTCTCATCTTATCTGATGAGGACATCTCCACTATTACCCGCTGGCAAAGACACTAAAGTCGGGCAGCGACCATGTGAGCATCTGAATAATCTCATCTTACTTAGCTTGGGAGGAGGAAGCCATCTTAAAAGGGAGAGCCACCCTTCCCCTATTGGACTAGTCTTTTAGGGAGATTGGTCCTTTCTCCGAGTAGGTGTGCTTATGAACTGTTGGGGTCCGGACAACCTTAAGTTATTGGGCCTCGGCCAACCCCACCTGGACCGGATTGTTATCATTTGGTATCAGAGCTGGGCCCTTGTTAAGGGGGTGGGAATGATGAGGACATCCTCCACTATTACCCGCTGGCAAAGACGCTAAATGCTTAGCTTGGGAGGAGGAAGTCACCTTAAAAGGGAGAGCCACCCTTCCCCTATTCGACTAGTCTTTTAGAGATATTGGGCCTTTCCCCGAGTGGATGTGCCTCTGAATAATCCCACCTGCTTAGCTTGAGAGGAGGAAGCCACCTTAAAAGGGAGAGCCACCCTTCCCCTATTCGACTAGTCTTTTTAGGGAGATTGGGTTTTTCCCCGAGTGGGTGTGCCTATGAACTGTTGGGGTCCGGACAATCTTAAGTTATTGGGCCTCGGCCAACCCCACCTAGGCCGAATTGTTATCATTATCTCCAACCTTCTATTCTTCTAACAATCTTATTAAATCAATCTTTTCTATTAATCTTTTTCTAAATTTTAATATCTGCTAAAAAATATCAAGATGTTTGTACTTATAAACAGAAGAAGGGATGAGTACCGATCGAGTACACGTACACTTTTAAAACCTTCTGTGGGATAAAGACTGTGTTTAGTTCACGTCAAAATTGAAAGTTTGGTTGAAATTGGAACGATGTAACGAAAAAGTTAAAAGTATATATGTGTAGAAAAGTTTTGATGTGATAGAAAAATTAAAAGTTTGAAGAAATATTCGAGATGGCATAAACGGAACCACCCAGTGCGCGCCCTGGGGTTGGCTGGTTGGCCAGATCATCATCCAGCACGTACGTAGGAGTACACACGCATGTACAGGGGGCAGCATTGTAGTAGCACATGAGTGGGCTACTGTGAAAGGGTGACAAGGACTAAACCAGAGTACTCCCAGCTGCTAGCTTAGCTAGCTAGCTGCTGCACTACTCTCGCCTGCATGCACACACACTGCCATGTGAAACGCCGGCCCGGTATAGGCCACGCACATAAAGAAAAACCACTGCGTGTATACTATGATATATAGCCCCACTGCGACGTGAAAATCACTGCATATAAAAACCCACTGCGTATGTACAGGGCGCATGCGCAGCATCGATCATGCCGATCGGGAAAAAAAAGTAACCAAAATGTTGTGCACACAGCATACACTGTACATATATAAACGGAATTGCTAAATGGCTGTCGAATGATTTTTGAGCCCAAAATCATGCAGATTACTAACCATGGGATTTCCTTTGCGATTCGTGCTCCGGCGACCTTAGCTCTTCTCCACCAACTCCGGCGACACCTTCTCCAATTCCGGCGACCCCGACGACAGCAATAAAATTAGGGTTTAAGGTCCTGGGTTGGGATGGGGGTGGGAGGGGGTTGGGGGAGGGGGAAGAGGGGGATCGCCGGGCTTAGAGGGATGGCCATGGGAGACGGCGGCCCAGCGGTGGGCGGTGGACATGGGCGGGTGGCGAGGCGCCGGTGGCGGCAACGAAGCCGCGGGGATGGAGGAGGGCGGTGGGCCGGCGTCGGCAGCGGGGGCAAACGGCTAGGAGACGGCGGATCCGGCGGCTAGTGGTTAGGAGGCGGTGGCTAGTGGTGGCGGATCCGGCGGCGGGAAGCCACCGGAGACGGGGAAGACGGCGGGGCGGGGGCACTCGCGCCGTCCGTTGGGGAAGAGAGGGGGTAGGGGGTAGGGGAGGAGGCCGGCCGGGGGGAGGGGAGGAGGGGGCTCGTCGGCGCCGTTGACCCCTTCCGGCCAGCCGGCGAGTCCGGGCGGCGGCACGTGGGGCGGCGGTGGAGAGGCAGCCCGCGCGCGAGAGAGATGCGGCGGCGGCCTGGAATGACGAGGGGAGGGAGAGGGGTTAGGGTTAGAACTGTAGCACGAATCTTAAAGCGATCCGACGGTCTAGAATTCGTATGATTTGTGAGGGGTTTTTCTGTCAAATGCCATCTAGACAGTATAAAACTGACTGACGATCGATCGAGTGAAAGTACAGATAGGGGTGAGTGTTGTGATCAAGGGATCACCTGATGAGAAAATTAACCAACGTTATTCGAGGGTACTCCCTCCGTCCACATCTGAATTGATACAAGGATAATCCCTTCGTTCACATTTTAATATGAGATTGATTTATTTTGGAACCGAAGGATTAAATCTTTAAAAAAAAACAAGAGGGAGTATTGGATCTAGCTAGGCCCAGAGCCAAAGGCTTGAGAATGGAATCCCATTTAACGAGTAATCATCTCAAATAGTTAAGTAGGTTTAATTGGTTGGTCTCAGAATTATTTCAAATCTAGAGTCAACACTGACACTCATATGGGGCACCATGGTACCCGGGCACCATGGTATATAATGCACAAAATCACTTAAATTTTTCAAATTTTTCAAATTGTGAGTATATACCTAGTTATAATAATTTGATTCATACCTATACTTATCAACAAAACAACTCAAATTTAACTTTATTTCACAATCCATGATTACATACCTAACTAATTATATGTATGGATGCTATATACCTAGAATCAAAATCTAACAAAAAGAAGTTCAAATTCAGTTCAAACTTGCTTTAAACTAGTTAGTAAAGTAGTTAATGTTAATACCTAAGTAATTAAAAAAGTTTCATACTCATTTGAATTGGGTATATACTCAATTTCAACAATGGTGCCCGGACACCATGGAGCACCAAACAAATTTACTATATATATATATATATATATATATATATATATATATATATATATATGCCTCCAGCTGTTGTCAAAAATAAATTTTAATATGTAATTTTGATGTTTCAATTTTAGCATTTGCTTTAAATCCACTAAGGACACATATAAGAGAAGTGCTTCTATGCTCCTTGAAAAAAACCTGCATGGAAATTAAAGCACATCAATGGTTCGGATTAAAAGGTGATTACTAGGGTAAACCGTCATTAGCAAGGGGCAATTTCGACTAGGAAGTGAAAGCCCACATCCAGCCCAGGCCGATCGATCCATCGATCTGGGAGGTCGACATGGCAACAGGGCTAGATGGTGAAGATCACCAGATCGGCCGGGCATGTGCGAGGAATGGGAGGGCGACGAGCTGTGAGGGCTATTGTCGACTTGTCGTCATTGCGCTCGGCGTTGAGACAGATTATACAGTATGACGAGATATAGGACCAGTTCTCGAAGGGTAGTGTGGTGTGGAAGCGGCAGACCAGATGGAGAATGGCCGCATCCTCTATGGCGGCGGCCGTCCATGATGACTCAAACTCCTGCATGGTAGAATACCCGCTTCTTGTACCTAGTGAAACCTAGATAGAAATCCCAACGATTCTCCTGTTTTTTGATTCAGTGATTTTCGTCCTTTACAAAAGCTAATCCTTTTGGCCGCTTGACATAGATGATGCGGATCTTATCTGAATATCATTCCAGGTGCGTCGCGAGGGAATTGCCGTCGCGAATCGATCGATGAGAGACGGCTGGGTACGGGGTGGGTATGGATATGAACTTTTGCTTCCGGGACGAAATTGCCCCTCGCTAATGAGGTTTACCCTGTTAATCGCTTTTTAATCCAGACCATTGATGTGCTTTAATTTTTGTGCAGGTTTTTTTATTGAGGAGCATAGAAGCACTTCTCCACATATAATAGTTTTGCCCTTTTTATTTTTGTCACTGGTAGCTTTAGGCCAAAACAAATGGCACCGTGTATAAATAGTTTAGTGACAGGGTTTGTCAATATACTTGTGTCTCCAGAGTCAAACAAGATGTTTAACGCCCCCTATAAAAATTTCTCATCAGATTTTTCAGGGTTCACATTGGTACGCTTATACGTTACACAGTCCTAATCGCATGTAGAGGTCCCTACTATGCTAGAACTATATAAATTTAGTGTGCTCCAACATAGACAGCAGGCTGTAACGTACATCGTGGATGGATCATACTCCTTACTAAACAATATATATCCGTGACCTTCTTGCACAAGTACTATTTTAGACCTCCCAGTACCTTGGTCCTCATAATTTGTTTGGACTTTTCTAGTTGGCCTCAATAAATCCGCCTAACCACCGGTCCCATGTATACGTGTGACGTACACACAACAATGTGATTTGTGAAAAGGACATTATAAAAACAACTCAAATAAAACTCCTCACTATTATTTAAACAAAACATGAGAGATATATGAAAATGAAGCGAGAATAAACCACGTAATACCTTGGTATCATGTGCAAGTGCAACCCCTTGATGCATTACTAACTGTTAATATTAATAAAACCACTGAAAAGATCCGTACGGTCGACACATATTTCCCAGCCGATTGAGAGAGAGAGATCATCATCCACAGTAAGTCAGTAGTAGCTATACCTATACACCTTTCTCTTGCTCGGTCCATGTATAGCACTGTAGCACTGTGCTCGCACGCAGGGCCATGTATAGCACTGTAGCACTGTACATTCTTACGTACACGAGCATCTATATATCCCAGCAGATCAGATCAGGATATATTTGTATTTCTCTGGCGACTTGCATGCATTCAGAAAGCAACATCGTACTGTAGCATATGTGCGTAGATTAGACCCCCCCCCCCCCAAGAAAAGCTCTCGTCTGATGTACACATATACTAGTAGTATATACGTATGTGTATATCACTACTACACAAAACGTTTTCCCAGACGGTTAATCGGATTTTTGCGTGCGGAGCTTTGGCCCGTCTGGAACAAATCGCCTGGTAAAATCATGATTTTCGTGTGCAGTTGCTTATACCGCCCACACGGAAAAACAAAAAACCGGAAAAAAAATTAAAATTTCAAAAAAAAAAGAAAACCCTAGATCGGGTCGTCGCTGCCGCTCCCGCCACGTCATCGGTGTCGTCGGCGTCGCCGCTTCCGCCTCGTCGTCATCGGCGTCGTCGGCGTCACCGCTGATGACTGCTGCCGCCGAATCTGTGCAGGGATGGCCGCGGGCTGCCCGTCGTCGCCTGCCCACCCGCCGGATCCGCCGCCCGCGCGCTCCCGTCGCCACCGGGGAAGGAAGGGGAGGAGCCGCGGCCGCCCATCGTTGCCCGCCCGGATCCGCCGCCCGCGCGCTCCCATCCGCCGGGGAGGGGAGGGGACGGGAAGGGGAGGCAGCCGTTTCCCGCACCGGATTCGTGGTGGGGGGAGGGCGACCGGCCGCCGGATCCATGCGGGGACAGCCGCTGCCGCCGGATCCTGCGCCTCCATCGCCGCGCCGTCGTCGCTGGCGCCACGCCACCGCCGCCGCCACCTCCGCCTCCCTTACCGAGGGCGTCGGCGTCGCCGAGGAGGGAGAGGGAGATGGGAGGATGGGGAGGAGGAGAGGGAGAGGGCGAGGGAGAGGGAGAGGGAGGATGGATGGAGAGGTGATGGGCAGCGCGTGCCCATGACGGGAGAGGATAAGGATGAGTGCGTGGGGTGGGCTATTTTTGCGTGTGGGTCACTTAACAGGCCCGCACGCGAAAATATGCTTATTTTCGCGTGCGGGCCTATTAAGTGGCCCGTACATGAAAATAGATTTTCCTGTGCGGGCGACGTCCTGATGCCCCTTTTTCATTTTTCTGTGTGATTGTACTTATGGGCCGCCTGGAAACAACTAGTCTGGTGTCCAGAAAAATCTTTAGTGTAGTAGTGTATATACGTATATATGCAGCATTGGGGCTCCATAATTGGGCGCCCGTCGATTCCATCCGGAGGAGGCGTCTGCTACAGTCGCCGGTCGGACTGGGGCGATGAGATGGACCACCGTACGTACCTCAGCTCATGCTAAACCTTAACTTCCTCATGTACAGTGCTGCGCTGCTAGCTCCTCTCCCTAGCTTAGGGCTACTACTGGCTACTGCCCGCCCTTTGTGTGTACCACCCCCTCTCTGAACTGTCCTTTCCGGTTTCCTCCTCCTTTGTTGCCCTGTCGACCAAGCCCGGCCCTCTTCTTTTTAACCTGAATGATAGTACTAGGATTGAGCTGTGGATGGGGTGTGATATACATGCATGTATGTGCAGTAAAAGTTTGTGTGTGTACCTTGGGCATAGTTAATATTGCATGTTCCTATAATTGATTCTCACATTTTCAGACAATGAAAATGATTGCTTTGGTTTAATTTAGTACCACTACGCCGGATAAGGCTACGTACATGTGACGGGCTCAAACTGTCACCTCTGACGGATTTAGCCCTGGTCAGAGATAAGTGGTCACTGATGACTCTCCTCACATTTGACGGGTGAAGGTCCGTCAGTGGTGACCAACACCTGTGACGGACCACATATAAAACCCGTCACAGGTGACTATTATCTCAAACGACCTATTAGTTTATGACCCGTCAGTGATGTCTTTAACCCAACAAAAAAAATACATAGCGTGCAACACGTCACTGGTGTGAAAAACCTAGCAAAAAAATGGTGCATGCTGCCATGGTGGTGCTCGTTGTCACAGTTGCTTTGCTCACACAAGAAATTCAAACCGATAGATCTCATATAGCACACATTCATAGAAGTAATATAGCACACAATCACACATTCACAGAAAGGGGATGGCAAGAATTTCTCAATCCACATACAACAATATAATATCAATGCAAAAAGAGAGGATGGCGGCCATGGCGAGGGACGGTCGGGAGGTGGCGGCGGCAGCGCCCTCTGGTGGGAGGCGCATTCGGCCGCCGGAGCGAAGGGGAAGCAGAGCCGGCGTCCGACGGTCGGGAGGCGGCCGCGTCCGGTGGCCGGGACGCGAATCCATGTCCCCCGACCTTGTGGAGGCGGGATCTGGTGGGGGATGCGTCCGGCGGTTGGTGTGGGAAGCGCTGGCAGCCGGATCCGGCTTCCCGGAGGCCAGATCCGGCGTCTGACGGTTGGGAGGCGGCCGCGTCCGGCGGCCGGGACGCTGATCCACGTCCCCCGACCTTGTGAAGGCCGGATCCGGTGGGGGAGGCGGGGGAGGAGTCCGACAGTCGATGGGGGAGACGCTGATGGTCGGATTCGGCGTCCGATGGCCCGAAGGCCGGCGAGGCGTGGGAGGTGGAGGCGGCCGGCGGTCGGGAGGCGGCGAGACGTGGGAGGTGGAGGCGGTTGAGGAAGAAGAGAGAGGTGGAGGCGGGAGGTCGGGAGGAAGTGAGGGAGAGAATTGAGGAAGAGGAGAGAGTGGTGGGGAGGAGGAAGAGAGAAGAGAAGAGGAGATAAGACCGATGTGGGTGGGTGGTGGGCCCCCTGGGTTGGAGGTAGGGGTTTCTTTTTTTTTAAGTTACCAGTGACGGGTATAAAAATCCAACACGTTTGAGGTGAGATATCTCACCTGTGACGGGTTACAAACTTAAAACCCGTCACAGGTAAGAGGTCATCAGTGACGGGTATATATGTAGACACGTCAAAGATGTTGTGCGCCGGGTCCTTATATAGATCCGTCACAGATGAGTACTTGGTGTCAGCAGGTGCGCGGATCCGGAGTCGGCATGTTCGCCCGCTGGGCCGAGTGTTCGCCCACTTCTAAGTCTTCGCCTTTAGAGAGAAATCCGTGTCCGCCCCAGCAAGAAAACGGCTGCACGGGCTAGCTTGTAAGCCACGACTTAGTACTACGAGGATTCGGGTGGAGTTTCACATATAGATAAGTTGGGATGAAGATGAGAAATAGGTTCGGTTGTGAATCTGGGTCGAGAAATAGGGGTTATGCGCCAGCCTATCAAGCAAGCCGAATAGGCACGCCTGGATGATCAATTCCTTGGTTTTTTTCTTACCTCCTTTTTACAATAGACTGGGGATTAAATGTTGTATACCCATGTTGTGGTGACTGCCCTTCCTACTGTGACGAGTTATTTTCTTGAGCCCTATCTATGACGTGATTTATTGTACCCGTCATAGATGAGGTTACCTCCGACGAGGCACTTTGGTCCATCACTAATAGACCATCACAGATAGGCCGATCTGGCGTAGTGTACATGCATCCTAGTCTCCATCGACAGGCACGTAACCAAATATTTATTTCCACGTGAGATTGAGCAAGGTTACTTATGTTACACATGTCAGTTTGCGTTTGTCGCTGAGAGTGGTAATAATTTCTTTTTTTATTATTTTATGTCGTTGAGAAAAGTCATTTATTGTCTCGCACAAGGTTTAAAAAATTGATGAAACCACTCACTTTTTAGGAAAACCAGAGGTTTCGAGAGCAGTCCGGACTCCGGCGAAACATTTTAAGTGAAACTAGAGGTTTTAAGCTAGCCCAAAATGCTTGTGAAAAAATAAACAAGAGGTTTTGAGCTAGCCCAAAATTAATAATATTCAAACTGAAATCTATTCGTTCATTTGACAAATTTGGTCGGATTTCACTGGTTGTCAAACGGTTACAATATAACATACTGAGATGAATATAAAAACAAAATCTTATGATGTCAAACTATATAAATTTCTAAAAACCGATGGTAAAAAAAGATACAAAAATATTTGACATAACGTAACTAGATTGACGAGAATAATTTAACACGGAGGTAGTATGCGCGTACTAGGTGTTGTACACTCGTTTCATGTCTATAATTACTACGCGACATGCTCCCTGGGATTCCCGTTCCCCGGATCGATCGATCGATCAACCGGATTGGGGGTTCGACTGTCGCTGCTCTAGATAGATCGATCGCCGATCGGCTGCTTTAATTTTTTATTTTGAAGAAAGAGATGGATGGATCGATCGACCACCACTGTTGCGGCATGCATATATATACTATACCTTCAAAGTCTCACCGGTCAGTCCGTGTCACGTACGTCGATCGATCGACGAATCTCGCATGCATGTGTTCGTTGCCAGGTATAGCAAATGCGAGGTTTCGATTTCCAGCCCCCTCTCCCCTCCTTCTCGTTTCATTTCCTCTGTTCGCAGGTTTCGGTTCCTAACCTAAACGATATGCACGGAAAACGGAGCGGTTCCTTAGCAGGTAATTAATTAAGTATTTATTATTTTTTTTAAAAAATAGATCAATATAGTTTTTTTAAAGTAACTTTCGTATATAAACCTTTTTTAAAAATATACTGTTTAATATTTTGAAAAACGTGCGCATAAAAAATAAGAGTAGGTAGTTGGGAGGGGGGGGGGGGGGATTTCAGTGCATGCATGCGCTTGTGGGTGTCTAGCTAGCTACTCCTAGGTAGGAGTAGCTCGCGAGCGCACAGTGCCATGCACATGCACACATCCAGATCAACAGTAATGGCGCCTCATCGATCCATCCATCCATCCACATCGCCGGGGAGACGACGACGTACGACGAGGGCCGCGCGCCCGGCGTGGCCTTGGCCCAGCGTCTACGCGACACGTACACGCATGCACACGTACGTACATGCATAGCTTTTTTGCTGGCTAGCCACAGCGAATCAACCAACCTAAAGCTATAGTCACAGCGGCAGAGAGCTCGTCGATCGTACGTTCGCGCGCATGCTACATGCATGCACATCGATGCAGATGCTATCTCCCCAGCTACGTAGGTGGGCTGGCTAGCTAGCCCCTCGGCCCGTGTCGCCTAGGGGCAGACGATACCGACGACTTTCAATAAAACTTATAGCAAAACTATTTATCTATATATTATAATACTATGATCTAAATATAATTACTACTATGATATCGATAGATACGTTATAACACTAACGAATCGATTTTCTGGATACACTGACGACGGCGCCCGCCATACATCGTCGCCGTCGCCTTTTCGACGACATGGACATGGACATGTACACACACGGTTTAACCTCGTGAGCTTTACTGCGACGAGTGTAGTGTTGATGTGGATGTAACTGTAACAGCCGTGTTCCCGACAGGGCCCAACCCCACGCCGCGCGCGCGCCATAATATCATCGGTCGCGAGCTGAGCTCTCCCTCTCCTCGCGCACTAGCTTGCTGTCTCTCCCTATAGCTTCTTGTTGTTGTTGTTGTTGTTCTCTCTCGCTTCGACCTCGTATGGAGTTTGGGATGGTGGAGGACGCGGCGGCGGCGGCGGGGGAGGAAGGGCTGACGCTGAGCCTGTCGCTGCAGCCGTCGCCGCCGAGGTTCCAGGCGCTCTTCTCCTGCTGCTACTGCCCGAGGAAGTTCCGGAGCTCGCAGGCGCTCGGCGGCCACCAGAACGCGCACAAGCTGCAGCGCAACCTCGCCAGGCGGGGCCGCGAGGCCGCCGCCTCTCTCGCCGCCGCCGCCGCCGCCGCGGCCGCGGCGGCCGCTTCCTCGGGGGATCAGCAGCAGCAAGGCAGGACGACGGCGGCGGCGGCGGCGGTGCTTGCCGGCGGCGAGAGCGCGCCGCCTGCTGCTGCTCGCGCCGCCGCGGATCTCGACGGCGCCGGCGTGTGGGGAGGAGCTGGGATGAGGGGCCGGCCGGCGCACCACCACCGCCTGATGCAGGGTGGTTACTCTTCCGGCGGCTCGTCGGCCGCCGGTGGCAGGGGCAACGGGGAGCTCGCCGACGAGATGATTGACCTGTCCCTGAAGCTATGAAGCGCTCTTGTGTGCTTTTTCTTGTCCCTAGCTTAATTAGCTCTTGTCCGTTAATTTGCTTGAATCCCTTTCCCGTTATTTCTTGTGCTTTCTTTCCTTAATTTAATTTCCTCTCTTTGTGCCATCTGGTCGATCTTGTCATCTGTGTGGTTCATGGGACTTGTGATTTGAGTGATTGCAGTGTTCAGTTCAGGGGGGAACATTCGTGCATGCATTGTTAGGTACACTGATGACAGATCAGAAGGTGTCTTTTTTTTTTTACATGTGGAGCTGCATGCCTGTTTGTAGTACTTGTCATCTGTAAATGTTCTGTCCTAGAATTGCCTTGATGAACTTGCCTTAATTAATTTTCAGTTGCGGTTAATTATCCAGCTGCTTTGTATTGTTGCATTCTACTGTCTCCGTCCCATAAAAATTAAATTTTTACCTTTGAACCTTTGTCCCATAAAAGTTATATTTCTACTAATGTGGGACATATTAAACTGATTACATTTCATTGTAATCTTCTTTCCTTCCATCCCATCTCTAACCCATTGTTTCAACATTCCTTTTAATCAAGTTTATATATGGCATGTATGCATGTACTGTGTTCATTAAATAGGATTATTGTAGTCATTTTTTTATCTTGCTAATATGTCCTTAATTCCTTAGAAATTCAGTTTTTATGGGACGGAGGTAGTATTAAGTTAGGATTTTTTTTTGTTTTGTAAGAACTACTAGTAGGGATGATAATCAGACACAATGGGCACGGATTATATATAGTAGTAGTAGTAGTAGTATCACCTTAATCTCCTTAGTTTCTGCAGTATACAACACTCACATCTCAGTCTTTTTAATAGTTCTTGGCCATTTGAAACATGAGGTTTCCTAGTAGCATATATGTACATATGTACTGTGCCATGAGAGGATTCAAGCTTAAACTGACAGCTACGATTCGATATGATGTGTTTCAGAGACATATCTAGAATAGGACGCACCAGGTGATTGCATGATGTGCACTTATTAGAGCAACAAAGATCTGGTTGCTGCTGCATTTAGTTGGTTTGTTCTTCCTAGCTAGACATGCAAAGCCTGCATGAGCCATGAGTTTGTGTCGCAGAGATCTAGTACAGAGTACAGACAGAGATGCAGAATTGCAGATCAACCTTGAAATGAATAATCTTTTCAGTGCACTGCTTCAGTTCAGACTATGTATCCCCCACATATTGTCACAGCCATATGCTTTGTCGAGTAATTCATGTTACTATAGCAGATGAGCTGACAAAAAAACCACAGTGTAACTGTGGAAAGACTGTAAGTACAGAATCAGCTCAGAGTGATCAAGAGCCCGTGAATGGCCTTGAGAGGGTTGAGCGCTATATATGTTACTCATGAATATGCGGTGTTTCATTTGTATTGCCTTTTATTTCTCTTCATAATAGGGCCGACACACCTCTGGATTGATGTAATTAATTTTAACTCTCAAATAATCAGCATGAGGGCTGGCGAATGAAGGTACGTTCACTAGTGGAGAAACCATCTTTGGTCGGTCGCCCGAAATCCACAATAGTCTCGGTTCCACAAAAAACCGGGACTAAAGATGATCTTTAGTCCCGGTTGGTGGCTACAGCGGGCATATTTGATCTTTAGTCCCGGTTGGTGTTACCAACCGGGACTAAAAATGATCTTTAATCCCGGTTCTAAATCTGTCAGGCCTTGTCAGGCCCCCCGAGATCTTTAGTCCCGGTTGATAACATCAACCGGGAATAAAGCGTACACACCAGCCCACGCACAAGCGTATGCGTAGCCCCTCTCTCTCTATCTCCCATCCTTATCTCTTTTTCTTCTCCTTCCTTATCTCCATCCTCTCCATCCTTCTCCTTCCATCCTCTCCCCTTGCTCTTCTCTCACCCCCTCTCCTCCTCCCCTCCCCCTCTTCCTCTTGCAGAGGCAGCCGACGGCGGCAGGATGGAGGTCGGGCGCGGGCTGGCGGCGGCCGGCCGGCGGCGGCCGGCCGGCGGCGGCGGGATAGGGGACGGGCGCGGGCTGGCGGCGGCCGGCCGGCGGTGGCGGGATGGAGGCGGCCGGGCGCGGGCTGGCGGTGGCCAGGCGTGGGCTGGGGCTGGCAGCGGCCGGCCGGCGGCGGCGGGATGGTGGCCGGGTGCGGGCCAGCGGGATAGAGGACGGTCGGCGAGATGGGTGGCCGGCCGGCGGCAGGATGGGAGGCCGGCCGGTGAGTCGATTTTTTTTTTTGATTTTTTTTAATTTGTGGTTTGGATGTTTTGATCTGTGAATGAATCTATGAATCGATATTGTGAATGAATCTGTGATGTTGTGAATGAGTATGTGACTCGATGTTGTCAATGAACCTGTGAATCAATATTGTGAATATATTTGTGATGTTGTGAATGAATATGTGAATGGATATTGTGAATGAATTTGTGGTGAATCTGTGAATCGTGCTGTGGAGTTGTGATGTGGATTTGGGGTTTGATTTGATGATATGCATACCACTCGATTCGGGAGAAAATAAAAAAGAAAAAAGGACCAACTGATAGACTGCCGCTACCCTCTCTTTAGTCCCGATTGATAACACCAACCGGGACTAAAGATCCCTATCTTTAGTCCCGGTTGGTGTCATCAACCGGGACTAAAGATCGATCTTTAGTCCCGGTTTTTTCACCCGGGACTAAAGATAGCGATTTTTAGTCCCGGATTGGTAGTCCCGGTTTGAAAACCGGGACTACAGGGGGTTACGAACCGGGACTAAAAAGCACTTCTCCATCAGTGGTTGCATCCGGTCCCCGATCCATTTCATTCATTCATTTAAAATTGATCGAAGGGTGATGAAAGCCATATACTGTATATTATCGGTGACTCGAATCTTATAATTTATGGTGCATTCAACCAACTTGATTTGTATCTTATGAGTAGCTTGTTAAGTTAAAATTTCAATATCTGAACAAGAAGTTTGTAAAAAGGACAGAGACAAAAGCCATTTGAATTAGCATTTCAGAAAACTATTACTTTGTTAAGTTGGATTTTTCAATCCAAGTTAGCTTAAATTTATTCTTTGAGGTGAGCATATATTATATTTAAGTTCCAAGTGTTTGACCTGCAAATATCAAGTTTTTTACCGAAGTAAAATCATCTTATCAAGATAAATTTTTTTAAAGTATTGTGTTTTTTTAACCATTGGTGATACCGGACTACGTCTGGTTACAATTTAATTAGTACGTGAACTTGTAAAATATTATTTTGGTTAAGAGACTTATCTCATGCATGCGAACACACTGTGACTACTAATGCTAAGTTGGAAGATAATTAGGATGGCACATATGCAGCATATACGTTTATCCGAGCACAAGATGTGTAGAAGGAATTATCTTGATATGCGTGCCAAGTTAACTCGGTAAGATTTTAACCATGGCATACTCATTTGGTCTTGATAAGTTCTTGCACTGGAATAAACGTTTTGCAAATTCATGTATCCATATCCCACAAGTCGGTTGTAGCGCCCGTTCCGTCTTGGCGTCTAGCGGGAAAATTAGCTCTTAAAAACCCTATTTGCGAAATCCGTTTCTTTGCTTGTTGTCTAGTGCCCGTGCCATCTCAGGTCTCAAATCCCCGATCCATCGTCGAGTTCAATCCCGAATCCAAACCCTTCCCAAATCAAATCCCTCTGCAAAAGTCTATTTTGCCTCCCTAGGGTTTGATGGGCCGAATCCCTCTCGGCCCATCTCCCCCTCCCTCCCCGGCTCGCTCTCGCTCTCTCTCTCTCTCTCTCTCTCTCTCTCTCTCCCTCTCCCCCGCTCTGCCCGAGCGCTGCTCGCGCGAGCGCGCGAGCCGCGCCGAGCCCTCCCTCCTGCCCCGCTGCCATTCCCGCCGACGCCGCCAAATCGTCGCCGTGCGCCGTTGCTTCCCGCGCGCGCGCGCCGTGGTGGCCGACCGCCTGGTCGCCGCCGCCGTCAGCCTCTGCCGCGCCTGCCGCCCGTGTCGCCGCTCCGCTCCAAGCCGCCTCCGCCGTCATCGCCGTCGTCATCGACTCGGCCCCGCCACTCCCCGCGCGTGCCTCCAAAGGACGGAGGCAGAGCCCCCCCCCCCCCGCCACGTCGCCCCCGCTCCCTCCTCCTTTTCCCGAAGAGGCAAGGGACAAGCTCCCTTTCCCCCTTCCTTTTTCTTTCTTTCTCTTCCTCCACCGGCGTCATTCCCCTCCTCCCTGTCGCCGATTTGGCCGCTAGCCGGAGCGCCAGCTCGCTGGCTTGACCGTCCAATGTCGGTTCCCCTCCCCCAAACCGACATCGCCACCCTATAAACCCAGGCGCCCTCCCTCCTTTTTTTTTCCTCCCAATCTTCCCCGTTTTCCGCCCGCGCCATTGCCGTCCCTCTCGCCGACCGCCGCCGACGCGTGTGCCGGAGGAGCCGGCACGAGCAAGGACGCGGAAGGGGACTCCGGGCGCGCCCTCTTCTTCCTCTTCCCCGGCCCGAGGCCGGAGAGATCGCTCCCGTGCCGTCGGCCTCTCGTCACCGCGCCCTTCCCCGCACGGTAGTGTCGCCCTCCGTTCTCCCTCCTCGTTCCATCTCCCCCCCTTAGACTCGGGTAGTAGCACGAGTAGCCTCCCCGTAGCTAGCTGGCGCCGCCCCGACCGTTGCCGCCGCCCGCCGTGTGCTCGCCGCCGTCGCCGCCCGAGCTCGGAAGCGCCGCTCGTCGCCGGCCTCGCTCGGCGTAGCTCCGCCCAATCCGACGCTAGCAACGGATTCCCGTAGCCGCGTAGATGCTCTCACCGCCGGGAATCGACCCCTCGTGACCTCATCGCCGTTTCCCCCTTCTCCTGCCGCCGGTTGCCGCCGCCGCAATCCGCCGCCGTCGAGCATCCCCCGGCGAATCCGAGCCGTTGGCTCGTCTCCTCTCATCCCGTGCAACCTCCCGGTGTGCTCGCTTTCGCCTGTATCGCCGTGGTTCGCTCCGCCGCTCGCCGCCGCCGCCCGCCGTCCGTTTCGGCCGACGTCGTCGTCTACCTCCCGCCGGCCCGCGTGGCAGCCACGTAGGCGCCACGTCGGCGCCACCTCGGCCGCGACCGGGTAAAGCAGACCCCAGTCCGCCGCTTCCCTCCGCCCCCTCGCGCGCGCGGTCCACCGCGAGCCGTGAGGCTGCGCGTGGGCCCGCCGCACCGCGTCCTCCGCGAACCGCGCGCATGCGCCGCGCCCCCTCCCCAAACCCTAGCACGCCCGCGTGCACCTCGCTCACGGTGAGCCGAGCCGCCGACAAGCGGGTCCCACTCGGGACCACGTGAGGATGGACCCGGCCCACCGGCTCTCTCTCTCCCCTCCCCGCCCGCGCGCGCCTTGGGCCGCCCTCTTGGGCCGGCCGGCCCATTAAGCTCGGCCGAGCCGCCCCTTTCTCTCGGGCCGCGCCCTAGCCGCCCGAGGGAAGTCTAATTTCCCTCCCTCTTTCTTTTTTTTTCTTTTCTTTTTCAAAAAGGGTTTAAATAAATCCTTTTCCTTTAGACAAAAGTCCAATAATCTTAGAAATTCAATATCTTCCCAACCGTAAGTCCGTTTGACTCCGTTCAACTTCCAAAATTCCTCAAATCTCGAGATCTATCTAATGGCACGCTTAGAGGTCAATAATAGGGCTTTATTTTCGCCGTTTGTTGAGTTGTCCCGTTTCGCGTGTAGTTTCGGAGCCCGAAGACCCGCAGTGCGAGGATTTCGAGGATCAAGCTCAAGATCTCGAGCAAGGCAAGCCACCTTTGAACATCTTGAGCCTATATTTGAACTTAATTAATTTGCTTGCAAAATATTATGCATTGATAGGATTGCACTTAATCTGTTTGCCCCGTCTGCAAGGCAGACCGGTGGGCCTACCCAACTTGTTGCATCTGATCCTTCCACTGTTAATTGTTATACCATGTTCCCTTGTAACCACCTAGTTGCGCCTCGATATTCGTGCACTCTGTGCGAGTATCGACGGTCGCCTTCAAACTTAAAATCTAAGTAAATTCTTGGGTAAAACTTGGGTTTTTACAAAAGACTTGGAAAACCCGACACCTGGGTCGGTGCTTGCGAACTAAATGAATTTCCAAACCGCGGACCGGGGAACGTACCGGGAGTACGGTTTCCCGCTCTTGCACTTAAGGACCGTTTCCTTGGAATTTCATCCGAACATAAGACAAGTACGACCACATGGGTGGAATGGGACACCCCTGGCTGAGTAATTAGCTAATCGGGGGAGCCTTGATGCCAAGAGACATGTGGATTCACCGGGGTGGTGTCGGGGAGGACCCCTGGGCTTCCTGGCACAGTATGGTCTGGGACCTAATCTGGTGTTGGTCTGGGACCCCTCTCGTTGGCATATGGTGAACCTGTGTCGGCTTTCGAAATGCCTTGTCATGAAAGCCTTAAGGTCTCTAGTCGTGGCCGTTCTGCACGGGCTGGATGATCCGGGTTAGTAATGTCGTGTGGGTAAAGTGTACCCCCTCTGCAGAGGTTATTAAACTGTCCGAACAGCCGTGCCCACGGTCATGGGCGGATGTGAGGTGATTCCTAGCGTAGTTTTGTTTGACTACTGCCTTGTGAAATTTTGCTGTTGTGAAATGGGTTTGATGTTTGGAAAATCTGCGGCTGATGGGACCAGCCAGGCCCGGGTGGCCGTTTGAAAGCTATTGGCCGGGTGCCAATCTTGATCAATTCAAAAGACTGATACATTGCACAAACTCCGACCGGACGAGACGCACTTTCTCATCCGTGTCGTTTGAGAAGCACTCACTTAGTTGTTTCAGGAAAGAGTTTAAATAAAATCAATTGCAAAAACAACAGCCCTTCTTTGAAGCCTGCATTAAACACTTATTTCCCATGGCTTGCTGAGTACTCTCGTACTCACCCTTGCTCCATATAAATAATTCCCCCCCCCCCAGTTGCTGAAGAAGATGAAGCGGATCCCGCTGACGAGGAGTTCCTTCAGGAGCAAGCCGGCTACGATGAGTTTTAGGGTTTCGGCCTAGTTCCCAAGTCGCGCCTGTGATGTGTGGTCCAAGTCTTGGCTTCCGCGTTCCTTTTGTGATGCAGTTGTGAGCTCGGGATCTGTCCGCAGCCCAACATGACTGTACCCCTACTCTATAATAAAGAGACCTCTGTTGCTGTGATATTCTGTCTTCCTGTTATACCAGCGCTGTTTCCTGGGACTGGTATCAATTAACAGGTTAATTTGGAGCGTCACGGGCTAGTTCCGCTCGGGACTAGTTCGGGGCGTGACATCGGTGTACCGTCGGTACAATTAATTATCCAACAAGAAAGTTTATATAGTTAAATAATTAAAAGCATGATGCTAGTATTAGGTTATTTCTATACCTAAGCTAGTTGAATGGGATTTAAACCTTTTAATGACAAGATAAAGGCATTATCCTTATAGTTTATCGACAAACCTAAGATTTTTGAAAAAGTGACTGAACGCACGGGTGTGCTAACTTAATCTGGACATTTTCTATCTAATTTCTAGAAACTATTGTAATTTATCTCATAACATTGATATTGTTAATAAGGTAACTCGTCCTTCACATGCGTGTACATTTTCTTCAATAAAAGGAATTCTAATTAACTAGTATGATACTACAATGTAAAAAATTATTTGGAGTGCATCAATGGACAATGGTTGTCCACTGGCAACATTTTTGGAAAATAAGGAGTACAACCTGTCGACGTTTAATGTTGCGATTCCGGTATTTGCATAGTATGGGGATCATTGGTACTAGGATATATGCGAGATTGAGGTAAAAGAGATGGAGACAGGGATTTTTATATAGGTTCGGGCCCCTGAAATGTCAGGTAATAGCCCTACATCCTGTTGGCCGAAGCCGGTCGTTGCTCTTATTCATCATAATCACACCAGTACAATATTTGGGGTAGCCTATCTAACTGTTGTCGACATGGCGGTCTGAAAGTCTGACTCGTAGTCGACAACAGGGTAGCCTTCCTCCTCGAATCCGCATCCGGCGAGATCAGAGACAGCTCTATATCTCTCCTAACGGTATCCGTAGGCACCGTAGGGGACTAGCTATGCCTATCTCTGAAGTCGATATACGGCGTCTTGTCTTGGCATATATTGGCTTGTACGTTGATCTTGTGTCTTGATATATTGTTCCGTGTCCCCTCTCCTCCTAAGGGGCTTTGTATTTATACTCATAGGTGTCCCTTTGTCCAAGTAGAACTAGGAAAACCAATATGGATACAATCCGAGTAGTCCTTATTGTTTCCATGTAGAACTCTATTCATCCTTCCTTATGTGGAACTCCTCCTATATCCGAAGGTTGTTTCCGCATAAGACATGGTATGTGGTGGGTCCTGCCGAGATTTAGTCAACTACTATTAGGTATGTGGTATCCATAACCCTGACACAACCCTACTATGCAACTCATGTATGATGGAATTTGATCAACGGTTACAAATAACTATACAGTGTATATAAACATAGTTTCATTTAATTGATCTATGGATTACGTGTGTCTAGTTGTATATGAGTTGTACAACTGAATCGTATTGTATATATGTATAGAGTACTCTAGTTGAAACAACGACCATAGAGCTAGTTGCTCTATTCATATAGCAGTAGCATTTAAATCGGAATCAAACAAGCACCAAAATGCAAATATGGATAGAAGTTATCGGTGCAAAGTAATTTTATAGAGGTTATTTATGTAAGGTACTAAGGTTAGCACATAAATCTCAAAGCTGATCGAGCTGGGCTATGTATAGCTCGGAGTAATGTGATGCACATGAACTTAACTAATTGATATCACTCTCTCATTTTTAGTTTAGTGAATTGTAAGGAGTTTTGGCACATCTAATTTTTAATTAGTAACCGCATTGAAACACGCACATATTTTTTTTCTACTATGTAAGATAGTACCATTCGAGTATCTCTCTAGGAATGCCCTTAATAAATATTTAGAATACATAAATAATTTGTTTTGCGCTTAACAAATGATTTGTATTGTATTAATTCTATGAGATTTTTGGAGGGATAAGAGTGCAAAATTGTCATCATCACACCCACATACATATTCTCTTTAATTGAAGAGCAAAACTACGACACTTGTATAATAGAAATTTGGACTTTTTTACTAGAACCATATCATTGGAACAAGTTGCAGCATTGCCACCCGTGTATTATCCACGCAACCTCAGTTACTTAACGCAATCTACAACAACCAATGACCAGTGAGTGAGTGCTCTTTCACCAAAAAATTCCACGTCCACACTCCACACGGGGCGGAGTACTAACCGTAGGGCCCACTACAT
Organism: Oryza glaberrima; assembly: GCF_000147395.1. Taxonomy (NCBI): domain Eukaryota; kingdom Viridiplantae; phylum Streptophyta; class Magnoliopsida; order Poales; family Poaceae; genus Oryza; species Oryza glaberrima. The sequence goes on from NC_068329.1 coordinate 19,352,532, forward strand.
AGGACCCACATGTCGGTGATAGACGCCGCTAAATAAGTCAGTGCACAATCCCCTTATATACGGAAAGAAAAATACAATACTTATCTATAAATATAAATTGTACTATTAATATAAATTGTACTATTAATATATAGTTTCACATATCATACACACATTTTGTCTTGCAGTTCATATTGTAACTGGCTATAAATTTGTAGCCCGCTACTCTTCTGTGTTCCTTTTTATCTCTTTGATATATGTTTATAGATGGGTTATAGTCTGTATTATACCTGCTCTTCTTATCCCCGCGAAGCCGCCATGAATGACGCCCACCCTTCCCAATGACACCTGGGTCTCACCTCTCACTGGCCCCCACTGGTCAGTCAAACTTGCGCGAGGCTAAGAGCAAAGGTAATAATATAAACAGCTGCTTACTGTATAGATTTTTATAGCCTATATATCTCTCAGCTCACTTATATAGTGGTTAACTATTCACTATAAATATATGGTCCATCTATCTATCTCACAGATTTGCTTGGTTTCTATGTCTAAGCCGGCTGTAAACTTACGGCCCCCGCTTCTCATATATCTTCTCTCATCTCTAAGACACCTTAGCATTCAGCCATATTATTTCTCTCTATTATGCTTGCTCTAATAAGCACTCACGTGGGCCATCCCCCGACAAAAACCGGCTAAACAAAACACTTGGGACGGCGCGGCGCGGGCCAAAGGCCCAAAAAGAATAAAAGAAAAACGAAAAAAAAAAAAGGAGGCGGGCACGCCACCCACCCACTCACAAGCCAAGTCCACAGATCTCTCCCCCTGCCGCTGTCTCGCTCGCGCCCCCCAAGTCGTCGCCTAGTCACCACCACCACCACCACCGCGAGCGTCTCCTCCTCCTCCTCCACGCGCCGCGGCGGCGGATTTCTTCGCCGGCGGCTGCGAGCGACTCGGTACCCCGCGCCGCGCGCGGGCGCTCCTTCGATCGTGGTCTGGGCGAGCTGGATTGTTGTTGTTTTAATTTACCCCCTTTGTTTTTTTTTTGTTTTTGTTTTTAATAATTGATTTGGGTGGTCGCAGATCTGGGCTGGGAGGAGGGAAGTGGGGGGTAAGGCGAGGCGATGCAGAGGCAGGGGCGGCACCTGGAGCGGTCGGGGTCGAAGCGGGCGCTCGACGCGGGCGGCGGCGGCGGGGATGACGACGACCGTGCGCCCAAGCGGCCGCGCGTCCCGGCCCTCGCGAGGTGGGTGCGGGGAACCCTGATGTGGTGTGGGATGGTTTAATGGTTTCATTTGGCTGGCGGGAGGATTTGCGGGTGTTAGTTCGGGCTACTTTACTTTGTATAGTAGCTTAGATTCGCTGGAACTTTGATCCCTAACTTGGTTTGACTGTGAGTTAGATATGGTAACTGCAATTTATAGTGTGAAGGTGCAGGTGTGCTCAGATTTTTTGTTCATGTGGCATTGGTTCCGGCCTAGCAAATATAGTGAATTAGTAGCTGTGTAGATAATGTCAAGTCTGTATTTGAGTAGTACTTGGATTTGTAAATCTGTTCTTATGCTTTCAAAAAGTTAGAACTAGGCGGTATATGTTGAGTGTCTTAGTTTCATTTGGATGGATTAGTTCACTGGATTTTTCTTCCGCACAAAAATTAAGGGTAGGATTGAAGTGAGAGTTCGTTGCTCAAAACTGTAGCTCTAACCACCTTTCCTGCAAAGATAAAAGAGGAAGCTCGAACTTGGTGCCTAGTGAGAGTGTGGGACCAAGGCTCCTCTCAGATTTTCTTTAACCCTTTATGCGAGTAATCCATTTTCCTGTTGTCGTTTGTTGGCAGTACCACCTTGCTAGTTTTCTCAGATTTTTATTTAAGCTAACCCTCTTCTTTACCAATAGATAAGTGAGAACAACTTTTGGACAGTCAGATTAAACGTAGGAACTGCTTAGTGCTTACAAGGATGGTATGCTCAAAATTGTAGTCCATCCACAATTCATCAGATAGCTTATGCCTTGGTTTAGTCTGTTCAACAGTGATATCCATTTCCTGTATACTTTTCAGTGTACTGTCGTACTAAAATCTATACTTTTTAAGTGCACTGTCATACTATGGGTATTTCTTATTGGAACCTCTAGTTTTTCTTTGTTGCAATTAATGAGGACTTACATTACTTCGTTTTTTTAGGTAATGTAGCAACAATTCAGCCCTTGTTTTCCAAATGACTACAGGAGATTTTATGTCATGATATGAGGTTCTGAACGACGGACACAGTTCCTAATAGACAATTGTCAATCAACTATTGAATATCCATTTTATAGGGCTGTATGAAAACCATGTGAAACATACTTCAGTTGATGCATTTTATCTTGATCACCAGTTCTATAACAAAGGCACACAATGACAAACCTAAGATTTTTTTTTTCACATCATTTATGTTGGGTTGAATATGATACCTTTGGGTTACTCTGCATCTTTGACTTTTGTTTTACCATGTTTTAATACTTCTCTGTTAGCTTACTTAAGAAACTTGTCTCTTTGCAGTGTCATTGTAGAAGCCCTCAAAGTAGACAGTTTACAAAAGCTTTGTTCATCACTTGAGCCGATTCTGCGAAGAGTTGTGAGTTGAAAAATATCCTTTTATTATCTGCTGTGGAACCTTTTTATTTACCCATATGGCTGCTTTCATGATTGATCGTCACCCATATTTGCTATGTAGGTTAGTGAAGAAGTAGAGCGTGCTTTAGCCAAATTGGGTCCAGCTGCAACTCCTGCTAGAATTCAAGGAAGGTACAGGATAGTGGAACTTGTTCATTATGGTTACGCCTGTCAATGCATCTAATGCAGGAATACAAATACATGTTTCTATAGTATTATCTGGATTTTCCACATTAAGTTGACCTTCATATCCCAAATAAAAACAGGAGCTCTCCCAAAAGAATTGAAGGTCCTAGTGGTATCAATCTCCAGCTTCAGTTTAGGTCTAGGCTATCACTACCACTATTTACAGGAGGAAAAGTGGAAGGTGAGCAGGGAGCAGCGATACATGTTGTGCTGCTGGATGCAAACACTGGACGTGTAGTCACTTCAGGACCCGAGTCGTTTGCAAAACTGGATGTCCTTGTGCTTGAGGGTGATTTTAATAAAGAGCAAGATGAAGATTGGACTGAAGAGGAATTTGAGAACCATATTGTGAAAGAACGTGAAGGGAAGAGACCTCTTTTAACTGGTGACCTCCAGGTGACTCTCAAAGAAGGTGTAGGGACGATTGGAGAGCTTATCTTCACTGACAATTCAAGCTGGATAAGAAGCAGGAAATTTAGACTTGGTTTGCGAGTCTCTTCAGGATTTTGTGAAGGTGTCCGTGTTAAGGAGGCGAAAACGGAGGCTTTTACTGTTAAAGATCACAGAGGAGAATGTATGATTCCATATACTTTACTGATCTTGTGTAACTGTTACATGTCTTAACATATAGATCTTAAATTATAATCCCTCTTGTAGTGTACAAGAAACACTACCCTCCTGCCCTAAAGGATGATGTTTGGAGATTGGAGAAGATTGGAAAGGATGGTGCATTTCACAAGAAGCTAAACTCAAATGGAATATACACAGTTGAACATTTTCTTCAACTTCTTGTTAGAGATCAACAGAAGCTAAGAACTGTAAGTCTTATTATTCCTCTTTGTAACTTATATTAAGAATTTTGTTTCTTTAAAACTAAAATTTGGTTTTCTTCTTCTGATATTTTCAGATTCTTGGCAGTAACATGTCAAATAAGATGTGGGAAAGTCTTGTTGAGCATGCGAAGACATGTGTTTTGAGTGGCAAACACTATATATATTACTCAAGCGATGCAAGAAGTGTTGGAGCAATATTCAATAACATATATGAGTTCACTGGTTTGATTGCTGATGATCAGTACATTTCAGCTGAAAACCTTTCTGAAAACCAGAGGGTTAGTATATTTTTAATGTTCCTTTAAGGATTAACAATGGAAGTTAAATATCCTAGCACCAGTTATCTTGAATTTTATTTGTCTGGTCTCTTTTGCCCATTCTGAAAGTGTTCGCTTTTCCTGACAAACAAATTCCCATCATCACTCTTGATTGGAATGTCTGCTACAGTGCCATACTTCTTTGGCATAGGCAGAGTACGTAAAAGCACCCAAGCAGTTCTACACTTATTGTGTTGAGGTGCTCGTTACCAATAAGCTCTGATGCTTGGAAGCTTTTTTTTTTCAAGAGCACAACACCAAGATTTGAATGGTCATAATATAGTTAACCACTTCATTATATCCAAAAAAATATGCACCAGTTATTGAAATATATTCCTAGTACTGGTTGACCTGTAGATGCTTATTTTGGCCATTTGCACTATCTGAACAGAGAATGGTGATGATTAAATTGTCATAATTCTATTTCAAGAAAAAAAACTCAAAGCTTTTCTTAAGATATATATTGTTCACAATCGTGGTTTGTATCCATTATGCCACTTTGCCCACATTACATAATCAAAGTATAGTGATCTGAAAATATCTCAAATTGTTCCGTGCTACATTGAAATCTGAGTTTTCTCAGCTCTGTTACCCCTCTTATCACCTAAGTCACTGCCAGTCTGCCACTATAAGATGTCAACACTAAATTTTACTGATACTTGTGATTTGATACTTGTTTTGCGATGGCTGAAATACTTAACCTTTTGTCATTATCTCATTTTACTCAACTGCAGTTGTTTGCGGATACACTAGTGAAACAAGCATATGATGACTGGATCAACGTTGTCGAATATGATGGCAAGGAACTGTTGAGATTCAAGCAGAAAAAGAAATCTGTCACAACAAGAAGTGATACAGCAAAGGCTTCAACTAGCTACCCTTCTTCATATGGTTCGACACACTCACATAAACAATTGACAGGCGGACCTGTGAATATTGAGCAATCATCTATGAGCAGTATGAGTGAAGGTATATGAATTTCTTTTCTTCACCTTTTTTTTAGCCATTCTTCCTGGCCAGTGATTTTCTATCTATTAAACAAAAATATCTTCCCCTTCTTGTGGCCTGAACTGCATGCTTATGTTTCTATTATCTTTACAGGAATGCTCATTTGTGAATATTGTATCTTTTGGATTTCATTGATGTGTTTGATATACGTACAATTTTAATTCTACTTAGTCAAACAACTAAAAACATTTTTAACATTTTTAATATTTTTAAGAATAGCATATGATGTTGCATTTATAAGTTCAGTTAACGATTTTATTATTCACCTTTCTAAGTAATTCATAGTAACTTGCATATATAAACTATTTTGCTTGTTATTATGCAGATGGAACTAGAAACATGTCCAACGGGAGCCAAGCAGCAAGATATGCAGCCAATCCTCAGGACATCTCACAAAGTATCACCATGCCATATGACATGAGTTCATTGAGACCCGAAGAACAGTTCGCTGGTTCTTCGATCCAAACTCAAGCTTCAAGAAGCTCAAACATGCTAGCCTTGGGACCAACACAGCAGCAAAACTTTGAATTCTCAGCACTTGGTCAGTCCATGCAGCCTTCTCCCCTCAATCCTTTTGATGACTGGTCCCGGTTGCAGGAGAACCGTGGAGGCGTTGACGACTACTTGATGGAGGAGATACGGGTAAGGAGCCACGAGATACTAGAGAACGAAGAGGACATGCAACAAATGCTGCGCATCCTGAGCATGGGTGGATCATCAGCCAACATGAATCATGGAGATGGATTCTCCCCCTTCATGCCGTCTCCTGCACCAGCCTTCAACTACGAGGATGACCGGGCTCGCCCGTCTGGTAAGGCTGTTGTTGGGTGGCTTAAGATTAAGGCCGCTATGCGATGGGGCATCTTTGTGAGGAAGAAAGCTGCCGAGAGAAGAGCTCAGCTTGTCGAGCTGGAGGACTAGCCTAGCGGAGGTCGTCCGGAGTGTTCATCTTATGGACCATGAGGCCTGGCCAGTCTGGACAGATGGTAACACGCCTCTCTTGGCTGGTCTTGTACAATAGTACTGTTGATATTTATGTTTACTGATGAAAGAAATGGGCTCAGCGATGCACCAGGCCAGGATGGTCCACATGACGAGCTTATTAGTATGAAATGGACACCCGTTGTTTGTATAGCTGTTTGATGGACATTATGTAAGTTTTGCTAGTCCGCCCTGTTGTATTACATGCAATCCTTGATCCGAACTGTGCAAATTTATTTGTTGGAGGTTTTGGGAACACAAGTGATAGGAGGCATGTCGCCATCCTCTTGTCCTGGACCAAAATGGTAGTCATAGTATACATTATTGCATTTCTGAGCATCACATTAAAGCATTCCCCTGAAAAAGCAATTCACAATCAAAACATGTTTCAACATCATACTCAACTGTTCAATTCTTAGGAATGGGTTTCACACAAAAGTTTATTAATCAACTCTTATAAAGTGAATTTCACATGAACGGCTTATTAATTTCTACCTGAAGTTGCAATATTCCGAGCAAATCGGCGGTTATTAGGAACTCAAGGATGGCTTTAGAAAATCAGAATGAAGCATCACACGGTGCGTGGTACACCTAATCATTGTACTTTTGCAAATCAAAAGGATCCAATCGAGTTAGGCATTAGACCAACCGCGACTTCCATTTTCTATTGACAATTTGACACCCATCTAATTAGTCTGCTCGTCCTACTAATTAATTGTCGAGTGAAGAAGTACTCGCATTACCAGAATTAATACTACATACAAATATAAGTGCTACTATTACGTACTGATCCGTGGCTGGATGGCTCACCGATCGATTCCTCCCCTGCTGAGCTTTGCCAAGAGCCAAAGGCTTTGCCCCTGGCAGGCAATCAAGAGCTATCTAATCCAACCCCTAACTAAATTAAATTAAGGATTACTAGTACGATGCACCACACGGTCCAGCCCCTAGATTTCCGCTGCGATTAAACTAATCCATGCGCGAGGGGGAGAATACCACTCCATCTGGTTCGTGAACGATTGCCGGCCTGTCACTCCGATCAAGTCCGAGCTAACTTAAGTACTGCATTTTTCTAAAAGGTGAATTGCTTCAGGGGCTTGCTTATTTGAGCTGTGCTAATTTTAAATCTTAGGATTTGTTTGGAGGGTTTCTTTCATTACTTTTCAGTGTTGACCTTTTGAACTAAGAATACTCATAACCTAAAATTGATTTTTTTTGTTGTTGTTTTTATTACGTGTCATCGGGTTACGAGCAGTGCCCATAAAAAGCTCCCAAGTATATTGTCATCATTTTTCACACAAATCTGACGTACACCACACGCTCGCATCATTTTAAAAAGGAGTGGCTTGATATTTGAGAAGAAAAAAAAATGTGCCACATTTTTTTTTTCAAGCACCAAAATCTTCCATTTTTTTCATTACGAAGAGATACCAAATTTTACACTTTATTTAGTTACTAAGAGGTACCAAATTTTATGTTTAGAAAACATGGTATCTCACGTCTACAAACATAGAAATATGCATTGAATCAAAACGATACTTGAGCTGCATTCGGCAGCAACGGATTGAGAGAAAAGCTACCTTCTTTTTTACAGGCACACGCTTCCAAAATTTTTAAATGGCTTGTTTTTGCAAAATTTCTTTTTCTAAAGGGAACTTGCTTTAGAAAACCATATTAATTTATTTTTCAAATCTAAAATAATTACTACTTAATTAATGATGCATCAATGGCTTACATGTTCTCTCCCCGACTCAAATTTGAAAAATGACAATTTGGAGTATGAACATATATACGTGCCAATTTTCTCCAGCTGGATGGATATACATATACTACATCGTGCGCGCCGTCTGACCGACTGACCGATCGAGGCGAGTTATACATGTGTACTGTACACTCCTTGTCCTAAAATAAATTTATATGTGGGTTTCTATATTCAATATTTAACAGTCCGTTTTATTTAAATTTTTTATATGATTAGTATATTTATATTATTAGATGATAAAACATAAACAACACTTATACGTGACTCGTTTTTTTAATTTTTTAAAGATGGATGATCAAATGCTGGATACAGAAACTTACAAAATAAATATCTTTTAGGACGGAGGGTGTACATGCAGATAGAGTACTGGCAGCAGAGCTGGGTCATCCATGCATGATGATCCATGAGAGAGAGAGAGAGAGAAACGCCCAAAAAAAGGGCGCGTACGAGGGCGGCCAAGAGACCAGGGGAGACGAACCCTCACCCTCGAGCTTCGTACTAAGTACTATATTCCCACCACCGTCTCCTCCCACTTGCATGGCGACGACCTACCCACCCCCGGCCGCCAGATGCACTGCATCCGCCGCTCTTTGCATCCCCCACACCCAGCTTGCTTGCTTGCTTAGCTAGCTACCCCACCACTGCCTCCCTCCTGCTGCTGCTGCTGCTTGCTGTCGCCTCCTGTCTCTCCTCCCTTTGCTTGCATCTGTAGCTAGCAGCAGCTTGATCTGGAATACTCCAGCCAGCTAGCTAGCTCGGATCGATCGATCGGGATGCTGCCTGGGCGTGAAGAGATCGAGGTGATGATCAGGTGATCGATCGATCTATATGCTGCTGACTAGCTGCTGCATGCATGCCTGCCATCCCGTCTCTTGAATCAGCAGGTATATATATATATATGCTCGTAAGTCGTATGCAGTATGCTCGCTGATTCGTGATTAATTACAGCTGATTAGTGTTCATGTGTAATAGATCCTTGCATGCAATCGTCTGACTCATTCTTACAGATGATGATGATGGATAGCTTAGACTGACAGACATGCATGAGATGAGATGTGTAGTGCAGAGCTGTTAGCTGTACATCAGTTTAATTTGCTGGTCATCATATTTATCTCTGATTCTCTGTTATTAATCGATCGATCTGGGTGGTGATTGATTCATTGGGTAATCACTGGTTGTTTTTTCGTCCTGTAATTTGTCACTGATTCTGCGAATTAGCTGGCGAGCTAGGATGCATGCATGGGCCCTTTTCTCTGAGAAGACAAGGAATAATCTCCCTTGTCTCCCTGGTTATGATATCCTGAGTCCTTTTTCCTGTGGCCGGCTAGCTTTACCAACTTTAATTTCAACTTCAATTCCTTGGTATAGTAGTAACAAAATATAATGTGACCTGTCCTACGTAAAGCTTACGCATAGATAGATAGATAGATAGATACTGTGATTAGTGACTATCACCTGCTTCGATTGCTTGCTTCACATGCTGACAATTGATTCGATCCATCTTTCTTGGCAGATACCGCATGCAGAGATTGCAGGAACAGCTTAGATCTGATCCGAATATATATCTGGTTCAGTATCAAGAAATCGAGCTACATATGAAAACTTCATTTCTAAGCTCCAGCAGCTAGCGTGATATGATAGTGTGATTGATATTTGATACTTCCTTGAGAGAGACGCATACGATCGAATCGGATGCACTGCACCTGAGCTAAGCTAGCTCAAGCTCGCTCGATCAGCTCATGTACTTGTTGAGCCCAAGAAATGGCGACAAGGAGGACGAACAGGAGGAAATCCAGGAGCTGATCAGCGACGACGAGCCGCCCAATCTCAAGTTGGCATCCTGCGCCACTGCAGCCAGCAGCAGCAGCAGCGGCAGCGACATGGAGAAGGGAAGAGGTAAAGCCTGCGGCGGCGGGAGTACGGCGCCGCCGTCGTCGTCAGGTAAATCCGGCGGCGGCGGCGGCAGCAATGTCAGGGAGGCGGCGGCTAGCGGCGGCGGCGGCGGCGTGTGGGGCAAGTACTTCTCGGTGGAGTCGCTGCTCCTGCTGGTGTGCGTGACGGCGTCGCTGGTGATCCTCCCGCTCGTGCTGCCGCCGCTGCCCCCGCCGCCGTCGATGCTGATGCTGGTGCCGGTGGCGATGCTGGTGCTGCTGCTGGCGCTGGCGTTCATGCCGACGACGACGTCGTCGTCGTCCGCCGGCGGCGGCGGCCGCAATGGGGCGACGACGGGACATGCTCCCTACTTGTAGTCTTGTAGATAAACAGCTGCATCGATCGTTTTTCTCTTGTTTTTTTTTTCTTTCCCTTGGATTTGGAGGTGTAGAGAAGCTCCCTCTCTAATTAATTACTTAGTGCGCATCTTCTTCATCAATCTCATCCAATCGTTGTCTTTGTTCGGTTAATCATAGTATAGTGGTTGGAGGTGTGTGATTTGAACCAAGGTCCGTATTCAATTCTCGATACGCTCACAATTTCTTTAATTTGGTAAACAAAACTAACAGACGATTGTCCCAATTATAAAATTTGGGATCTTTCTGAATCCTGAATCACTTTGATCTTGTGAATTATAAGTTGAGGCGGCTTGATTCTTCTTCTTTCTTCCGCCGCCGCATTACTGATTTACTGTTCGGTTGACTCATCTGCATGGTTAAGAAAGCCCTTAACTAGTTTGACTCGTGGGTGCGAGTAAATTTGGCCCATAAGTACGCGTAGTTTCGGCCCATAATTGCCAGTATATTGGGCCCCTAAGCGTGCGGAAATTGGGCCGGCGAGCGAGGGCAACTTTAGCCCATGAACGTAAGTTTCGGTCCAGAAGTGCGCGACGGGATCTGTCTCCGGGCGCAGCATCGGCTGGGCGGGAGAAGTGACGTGGCCGCTGCCTCAGCTCCACACCGCCCTGGTGGCATGAACAGAGACAAGGCGAAGCTAACATCAAAATAAGAGGTACACTACCATTAAAAATCAACAAAATTTCAATGCAATATTGTATATTTTAGTATTTTCATGTACACCCTCTAGCTTTAACATGGCTTCGCCACTAAATAGATATAGGAACGAGGGGAGAAAGAGGAGGAATAAGACATGACCGCTGACACGTGGAACCCACGCTAACTTAGTTAGGTTGATCGCAGTTAACTTGTCATGTTAATTGAAACCGGGCACCATGCTGTCCTAGGATCTTAGGTATTTTGGATTTTTGGTGATGTAAATTAAAAGATGTACTGTATTTGGTATTACGATTTAAGGATGCGATTGAAATGTGACGCCAAGATAAGATCCTGAAGTGAACTAATTCCCTACTTTTGCCACCGTTATGCGGAATACGTTCGCTTGAGGTCTCTTAATTTCTCGCTGAGTTCGAAATTCATCCCTTGAGTGCAAAACCAGATACAACATATCCCCTAACTTATAAAACTATGCAAACAAGATCCCTTGGCAGTATTGTGTCCGGGCTTTGGCTGACGTGGCGCCTACGTGGCTCCTTTAACTAGGTCTTCATCCCCGTGGCATTGACGTGGCGCTTACGTGGCAATTTGATCATAGAAAAATAATTTAAACCGTGGGACCCACATGTCAGCTACACAGAAAATAATAAAAAATGGTGGGGCCAATATGGCCCCACATGTCAATCCTCACTCCTTCTCTCTATCCCCTCTCTCTCTCCTTCCTCATCCTCCCTCCTCCCTTGTTCCAGCAGCTCGCCGCCGCTAGGAACCCGCTTCCGCCGCCTCGGCCTCGAGTGCGTCCCGGGCGTGATCCTCCTTGAGCTCTATGAGGCGTGTGGCTGGTTCCGGCGGAGCAAAGGGGCGACGGCGAGATGAGGGACGACTGTGGAGAGGGTGCCGGCTTGGATCTACGCGAACAAGAAGGATGGGCGGCGACGAGAACGGCGGAGCGAACCAACGGCGGGCGGCGACCTTGGCGAGGCGGGGAGACCGTGCCCGTTGTGAGGGCGGTGCTGCAGTGGTCGGCCACTTCGGCGTCACCGACGGGGTTGGGATTGGCCGAGGATGGCCATAGAGGTTATGAGCTCGCCACCCACCCCTCCGCGCTGCCCACCGCCGCTCTGCTTCTTCATGCAGTGCAGGGAAAGAGAGAGACATGATAGAGAGAAGAGGGAGGACTAGGAGGTGGAGAGGGCGAGGAGCTCACCCGCCGCCCGCCGCCGCCCTATGCTCCGCCTGTTGCCCCTCGGCACCGCTCCACCGTTCTGCAATGCACGGAGAGAGAGGGCGATAGAGAGGAGAGGGAAGCGTGAGAATGACATGTGGGCCACCTGGGCCCTGTCATTTTTATTATTTCCTATGTAGCTGACACGTGGGTCCCATGGTTCTAATTATTTTTCGGGGATTAAATTGCCACGTCAGCACCACGTTAATGCCATGTGGGACAAAGACCTAGTCAAAGGAGCCCCGTATACGCCACGTGAGCCAAAACCGGGCATTATACTGCCGAAGGACCTCGTTTGCACGGTTTTGTAAGTTGGGGGCTCAAGGGATCGATCTTGAATTCAGTGCAAATTGAGGGGCCTCAAGTGAACTTATTCCCCGTTATGCGCACACTTAGGCCTATATGCGCTTCTAATTTTGGTCCATGAGTGCGTGTTAATGTACAAATTTTGGTATCTCAATATCGTAATTTCAGCCCATCAAAGGAGACAGGCCTAATTAAGCATGAACAGCTTTGTTGGGAACTGGGTCTTCTGTAGTTGAGCCATTGACATGTGGATCACAATAAAGTAGAATCTATACATATCAGTGACTTAACTGTATGTGCATGTGCTGTTACATCAGGGGCCTTTGTTGGCCCCTCTCACATGTTTTGTATGTGAATCCCTTCCCGCCTTGATGATCCTGCCGCCGCACCTAGGCAGCCAACACCGGCGGCGGCTCTTCCTGTGCGCCGCCGAGCTTCGTCGGCCCATTCTCTTAGATTGTCCGCGACGTCGTCTGAGAAGACGGCACTCTTGAACGAACTCCCCATCTGCATGGACAAAAGGAAAACATCAGCTTATATATGTCTAGAATAAGTAATCCCCCGTTTCATATTATAAGTCGTTTTGGTTTTTTTCCTAATTAAATTTCTTTACGTTTGACTATGTTTATGGAAAAATATAGTAGTATTTTTAATACAAACAATTATTATTATTAAAATATAATACAATACTAAATTTAATGAAACTAATTTGGTGTTTAAAATGTTGCTAATTTTTTTCTATAAACTTAGTTAAACTTAACCAAGTTTAACTTAAAAAAAGTCAAAGTTAATTGTGTCAATTATGTATACTGACATGGGAGACGATGGCGTAGAGGGGGAGCGTGCTGTAGCTGCAGAGGACCTGGACGACGACGCTGCATGACAGGACAAAGAAGCAAATAAACGTGAGATATGTAACTAACAGATGGTAACTGAATCTCTGAATCTGAGATTGTTAATCTGAAACAGGAGAAACCAAATTGATGGTTCTTGCTACCATATGACAATTCTTGACACTCTGTACGGCAGCCTGTCCATGATGCAGGAGTTGAAGCCGAACGTTGCCTGCACAGGGATGTCAGATACGATGATCACTGAAACTGAAAATGTCAGATAACACATGATAGTACTCCCTCCGTAGTATAATATAAATGATTTAAATATTTTGCTTATACTATTTGACCGCTCGTTTGACTTAAAAATTTTGTGTAAATATAGAAAACGAAAAGTTGTGCTTAATGTACTTTGGATAATAAAGTAAGTCACAACAAGATAAATAATAATTCAAAATTTTTTGAATAAGACGAATGATCAAACAGTGCAGGTAAAATATCAAAATCTCTTATATTAGGAGGAGACAGAGGGAGTAACTTAGGAGTAAGTGTAGTTGTAAGTTTCCGTATCCAAGGTTTGATTGTCCGTCTTATTTAAATTTTTTTTTTACGATTAGTATTTTTATTGTTATTAGATGATAAATATAAATAGTATTTTATGCATGACTTATTTTTTATAAGTTTTTTAAATAAAATGGACAGTTAAATGTTGAACACAGAAGCCTATAACTACGCTTAAAATGAGACGGAGGGAGTACGTTTTGTTCTACACTTACCATTGTCCAGATGAAATACGCAAACTCGAACGCGTTCTGGAACAGGATGAAGTGGAGGAGGGCGAGCACGAGCCTGGGGCTGTGGAACCAGAAGAGATTGTCTGACGGGCTCACGGCTATGTCCTCCTCCACGGCGGTGTGCTTCGTGGCCACTTCGTAGGCTAGCTGAGTGATGATGTGCTCCAGCTTCGTTCCGATCAGGAGCAGCAGCTGCAATCACATTCTGAACTTCTGAACATGAACAGTAAGCTAGCTCCAGTACTGTGCATATAGCTAAATGCCATATACTCCCTCCGTCCCATAATAGGTGACGTTTTTGACTTTTTATTTGTAATCCCATAATAGGTGACGTTTTTGACTTTTTATTTGTAACGTTTGACCATTCGTTTTATTTGAAAAATTAGTGCAAATATAAAAAAAAGATAAATCATATGTAAAGTACTTTTGATAATAAAGCAAATGACAAACAAAATAAATAATAATTTCAAATTTTTTTTGAATAAGACGAATGATCAAACATTGACAAAGAAAAACTCAAAAAGACAAGTAATATGGGATGGAGGTAGTAAGTACATAACTGTTTGCAGCATAATATATGAAAGAAGTAGTACTACTTACAACCAATGGGATTAATGAGATCCAGAAGTAGGAGTGCCAACCTTTTCACAGAGAAAATCATATGCAACATGGTCAGTTTCATCTCTGAATAGTGTTCCAGGAACAGGTTTTTACTGAATGGATGAGCAGAGTCACGCCACGAACCAGTGATGTTTAGTAGGAGGAAGATCATTACAAATATCCAGAGATACCATCTGTGTTGCAGCAAAACGAGTAATTAGTGGCAGTTTGTAATGATGGTCAGTGTTAAACTGTTAATACAGCTAGCAGCTGTAGCTGATGTTGGTAGGGACTGATGGATTGTATTGCTATTGCTTACAAAAAAAAAATACATGCTTTCAATTAGCAGTGTATAAACGATCGGAAATAATAGGAAAAACATAGAACAAACTTACTTTATGCCAACTACTCTCTTATAATCCTTCTCAAGAGCTTTAATCATGTAGTCGTAAAAGTTAAATTTTGGGTGCCCCCTAAAATGTTCCTATGATCAAAAGAACAAATGAACACAACCAGATAAAATGCATTCAGGATCAGAAGACAGCAATAAGACCACATGGCTAACATATGAATCAATGAATGCCAAGCATTGTATCAGTGTACCATGACAAAACCAAGCCTCATTGCTGTGTAGTCATCCTTGGTTACCGATCCATAGAACTGCTTGAAGAAAGAACGCTGAAAAAAGCAAACCGTTACTGAAGTTCAGACTCCAGAGATACATACATGATCAATACATCAGGTGATGCTCAACACAAAAAGGCTTAAGCCTACTCCCTCTGTTAAAAAAAACAAATCTAGAACTAGATGTGACATATTCTAGTATGTTGAGATTCGTAGTACTAAAATGTGTCACATCCAGTATTAAATTGATTTTTTATGGGACAGAAAGAGTACTGCTGATTGCGTAATTAATGCACGCGTACCATCCAAATTATGACCATGGTGACTTTATCGAACCCCTTGTACCGATCCTGGATGAACTTGAATTGCTGCACTCTGTTGATCATCTTAGGACCTGCAGCTGATCATGGCAAAATAAACTAGCTTTCTTATGCTGCGACACCAACATAGTCCCAGCCTCCCAGAACAGCTGCATCTATGCATTCATCTCAAAATGGGATCTATCAATTTCCCGTTTGAAGCACAATTGTTTCACAGTTTATAGGAGATAGTTCCTAAATTTTCTTGTGTTCCTAGTGAGCCTAATTTGCATTCAAGGTTGATTTTTTTAAAGAAAATAAATATTCATCGTAATTGTCCTACCAAAGTCTCCATCTGCCTTGATGGCGTTCTCCCAATGCCTCCATCTTCGCATCTGGACACGTAAAATTAGAAATGGACCAGCATATGCTGACAGGATTACTGGATTAGCATGGGCTGATATGATACTCCCTCCGTTTCAAAATATTTGACACCGTTGACTTTTTAATACGTGTTGGACCATTCGTCTTATTTAAAAAATTTAAGTAATTATTTATTCTTTTCATATCATTTGATTCATTGTTAAATATACTTTCATGTATACATATAGTTTTACATATTTCACAACTTTTTTTAAATAAGATGAACGGTCAAATATATGCTAAAAAATCAACGGTGTCAAACATTTTAAAACGGAGGGAGTACTATATTTCAGCTAGCCTAACCTGCAGAAGTCCCAGAAGAACGGTGACGGCGCTGAGGACGACATGGGTGATGGCTAGAACAAACATATGTGTATCTGTTCTATGGCATGGAGCGAGAGCAATGGAACTTTCCCCTGACACAAGATGAGAAGAGATGTGTTATTTCAAATCTCAATTTATGAATTTGTTTCAAAATGAGAGACAGAAACCGTGCAGGCACTGCATATCACATCTGTTCTAGAAAAAGTGAAAGAAAAAACTCTGCATTGCCAAAGTCCTTATGGACCAAACAAAATGATACATATATTTGACCATCGCTTTATTAAAAAGATCATATAATTATCGTTTATTTTGTAATGACTTGGTTTGTCATTAAATGCACTTTAACTTGTGGTTGATACCGGAGGTCATCACTTTTTCTAGTATTAACTTGTGGTAATGTATAATATTAGGTGCACGGTGTAGAACCATAACAATGGAGCATCAGTTGACTGTTGACCTCAGTCAGCTTGAAGTCTTCTTTCTTAGGGTTCCTTCAAAACGTAGAAATTTTACAGGATTTTCTTGGAAAACACTTCAATTCCTCCAAAATTCAAAATTCCTCCAATCTGAATAGGGCCTCAATAAAAAAGCCTTCTAAGCAACAAGCCAACAACTATACCAAAGTCATGAGAGTCTGAAATCGTTTCCAACGCAAGCAAAAGTACAAAAGCTAAACTAGACCTTGCTCGAACTTACATTAAAACAAAAGAGAGAAAAAATAATATACCTTGCTCGAACAGTGCCCAGATCCGGCTGTCCCTTCTCCGAGCAGCCTCCTCGCGCCGGCACCGGAGACGACGGCAGCCGATGCGGCGGCGACGCCGTGATGCGACGACGCCTTCCCGTCGCTCCGGCAAGGCAGCCAGTGGCCCATGAGGCTCTCGGCGATGCATATCCTCTGTATCGGCTCTTGGAACACGACGAGCAGCAGCGAGATGAACCCCAGCAGCATCAGCTCTACGGATTACACAGACAGGAGATGTACATTCGGAAGAAAAACTGAATCGAATTAAAAAGTTCAGTTAATTTTTTCTGGCATTAGTGTCAGCGCGCGATTAATCAACCGATCGAGGCCAACCTTCTTTGAGCTTGAGCAAGGCCTCGTACAGCGTCCTCCTCCGGCGCTCCAGCGCCTGCAAAGCTTTGCAAGAAATTAATGAGCTGAAGCTGAAATAAGCAGTGCAAAAATGTGCAATCAATTAGCTTGGTTAGTTAATTGGTTCTTGATTTGTTCGGTCCACCTTGCCGAGGTAGTGCAGCGAGCGCTCGAAGGCGAAGGAGATGAGCACGATGGCGGAGCACACCGCCGCGACGATCCACGTCGGCGTGTCCTCGATTGTCGTCGCCTCCGTCGCCGCCATCCCCGTCGTCCGGCAATGGCAGGCTCCTCTCCGGCGAGCTAATTAAGCCAGCTATTCGTCAGTGTCCTTCTAGATAAAGCTATAGCTAGCTCTTATATGTGCAGTGGACATGGGCTTCTTCGTGGTTAAGGAACACATTAATCATGTTCTCTCTTGATGGTGATTATATATGTTAAGTAAGACTATATACTATATAGTTTAGTGTTTCAGCCACTACTACCAAAAGATTTGAGAGGAGTATAGGTATAGCTGTACCGATGCTCTTCTTTAGTTAGTTATTAAAGTGGCATATGCAAGCATGAAGGCCACTTTGTTTTTTCAATTGATTCCCATGGACGCGGAGTTACAGACAGACTTGCCCTACCTGCCTGCCTGAGCATTTTTGCACTTTTGCATTGCTGTCCGTAACCAGAATTTAAATTTTAAAACTAAATATATTAATACTTTTTTATCATAGTTTTTTTTATCGACTTTCTCTCCTTACTCATCTCCAATCATCATCTACCCCTCCAGATTGTTGCAGTCAGCTTGGGAGCCACTGAATTCACACGCCGTCACCATCTTCTCCCTACGCTCACCGTATGTCACCCTAGCTGTGTCCTCGTCGTCAGATCCCTACTAGACCCTTTTCATAATGCATGAAACTCAAAATATAGGAATATAAAAAACATTTAAATCAAGTGGCCAGTTTATCCAATCCTACGCCAAAAACACACACATCAAGCGCAAATGACGAGAAAAAAAAGAGGAATGATCTGATGAGTCATAAGTTGCATTCAAATTCTCTATATGATTGAAACAAATGAATTTTGAAGGAACACGGGAATTTTGAAGGATTGGATTCCTATTAAAAAAATTCCTTGTGATCCTTTGGAATGAATGAATGGCTCTCTTAAATCCCTTTAAAATTCCATAGGATTGCCTCAAATCATAAGAATTTTAGAGGATTTTCAACATGAGGTTTGATCTCCCTTGGAAAAATTTCTCTGTGTATATTTCTCTCTTATGAAGATTTCTATGTTTTTCTATATTACATCCCGGTTATTCTTGTAGTTTTCCTATATTTTTTTAAGATAATGTGTAGTTTTCCTATATGCTGTTCTATTTATAGGATTTAAGATATTAGATTCCTACTTCCTCCATTTTATATTATAAGACTTTTCTAGCATTGCTATCTATATGAATATGGACAATACTAGAAAGTCTTATAACCTGAAACGGAGGTAGTACATTTTTTCCCCATCCCTGTGTTCTGATTTCTGAAAATCTTGTGTTTCAAAGTAGGCCTGACATTCCATACGACTTCTAAAAGAAGAAAAAAAAGGATCCAATTCCTTTTTCAAAGGATCTCTTTAGACGTCTATCCATTATATTATTTGATCGTCTCGAAAAGAAAACAACGTGTTTGTTTTAGAGTATAGAAATCTCTAAATTAATCGGAGAGAAGAAATATTTACACCGTTCGAATCATGGTGGATTTAGATTCATAACGACATAGAGCTTGGATTGGATTAGACTCCGACTAGAGTTACTAGACTCGAACTAAGAGTTAGAATCTTAAAAGAAAAAAAGTTTAAGACTCGAACTAAGAGTTAGAATCTTAAAAGAAAAAAGTTTACTTTTTTCCTTTTCTTCTTCGAAAACCAAACGGGCCCTAAAAAAAATTATTTTTGCCACGAGAGCCCAAATCTACCGGGCTGGGCCTTAGCCTTACTTATCCCGGCGAGAGGCGTTGGGTCCCACCTGCCTCGCTACCTCCGACTTCGCCTCGTCCCCAACCCCAAGTATCTCGCCCTCGCCACCACGCCGCCGAAAGCCGCAACAGGCGATCCCCTCGCGCAGCTCTCACTCTCTCCACCGCCGCCGCCTTCGCCTTCGCCGCCGGAACTCTCCCTCCGCCGGAGTCGGCGTCGGCGTCGGCGTCCGCCGCAAGCAAGCTGGTAAGTTAGCCACGCCCCCCCCCCCCCCCCCCCCCCCCTCTTCCTCCTCCGCATCCAGATCTCCTCTTCTTCTTCTCCAAGAAAGAAATCTTGGGAGCCCGAGTATCGAGTTGGTCTCCGACCCCTCCTCGCCGCCTGCCCTAACTCGATCTCGCCTCCGTATATATATATACAGCCGCACGCCGCCTGCGCGGATCTACGTCCCGCCCGCGAGAGTAGCTGGTGTAGCTGCTGCTTCCGCCGCCGCCTCCGCGGTGAGCGCCCGCACCGCACGGCGATGCTCTAGATCTGGAAGCCCTTTTAACTCTTTGCCCTAATCCAGCGCCTTTTTCCGACGCAATTTTGGGGTTGAGAACTGAGTTACTAGAGATTTTTGGTTGCGACCTAGGGTTCATCGTCAAACCCGGGAGTTAGTTAGGGGCAGTCTTTAGTTTGCGATGCATCTAGATGAACAAGGGTGATTGGATATTTTCTCTTTTTTTTGTGTGTGTGATTTGATACTCTTGTGGCTTTGGTGTATCTTAGATGCAGCCGCTGGTTTAACCATTATCTGATAAAATACCCCTGATGAGTTCTTGTGTCTATTTGGATAGCGCCTTTGTTTGCTTGCCCCAAAATTAGGAACAAATCTTGGCATGCCCGTTAGCAGAAATTTTCGGATAAATTTTGCAACACTTAAGCAAAGAGAGTTATAGAAGTCCCAGTCTTTTAGCTGTAGAGGATAAACATTGTTCAGAAGAAGTTGTTTGGTTATATAATCTGGTGTCATTGTTCTCTGAGTATTGGTAAATTTTCAGTTGGGCACTGTGACAATTCACAGATGTAATAATGAAAACCACCAAACTGAAAAATAATTTTCCTGATAGTAATGTGCACTTTGGATTGTTTTCACGTTTGTTCTGGCTATTTCTGATTTGTTTTGTAACTCTCATTGTAACTTGTTTTCATTTTGCTGACAGAGCGATCATGTCTTCTATGGAATCATCGTACCTCCCTGCAACCACTGAGTCAATAGCGAAGGCTCAGGAAGCTAAAGATGCTTCGGAGTCCATTTCAATCCTTTACCGTGTTCTACAAGACCCGTCATCTTCTGCAGAGGCTCTGAGAACCAAGGAACTTGCAATTACAAATCTTACCAACTACCTCACTAAAGAGAACCGGGCTGAGGAGCTGCGAAACCTTCTAACCCAGCTCAGGCCTTTTTTCTCGTTGATTCCCAAGGCAAAGACTGCAAAAATTGTCCGTGGAATCATCGATGCTGTTGCCAAGATACCAGGAACATCTGAACTTCAGATCTCACTCTGCAAGGAGATGGTTGAATGGACCCGTGCTGAGAAGCGGACATTCCTCAGGCAGCGTGTGGAGGCAAGGCTAGCAGCCCTTCTGTTAGAGAATCAGGAGTACACTGAAGCTCTTACTCTCCTTACTGGTCTTATCAAGGAAGTCAGGAGGCTTGATGACAAGTTGCTTCTTGTGGACATTGACCTTCTGGAGAGTAAACTCCACTTTTCTCTGAGAAACCTGCCAAAGGCCAAAGCTTCATTGACTGCTGCTAGAACAGCAGCGAATGCCATTTATGTTCCACCAGCACAGCAGGGTACTATTGATCTGCAGAGTGGAATCCTTCATGCTGAAGAAAAGGACTACAAGACTGCATACAGCTACTTTTTCGAAGCATTTGAAGCATTCAGTGCCCTAGAAGACCCAAAGGCCATCTTCAGCTTGAAGTACATGCTCCTGTGCAAGATAATGGTTAACCAAGCTGATGATGTCGCAGGAATAATCTCATCTAAGGCTGGTTTGAAGTATCTGGGTCCTGATGTTGATGCTATGAAAGCTGTTGCTGATGCCTACTCAAAAAGATCTCTCAAGTACTTTGAAACTGCCCTTCGTGATTACAAGTCTCAACTGGAGGAGGACCCTATTGTGCACAGGCATCTTTCATCTCTGTATGATACCCTCCTGGAGCAGAACCTGTGCAGGCTGATTGAGCCCTACTCAAGGGTGGAGATTGCACATATCGCGGAGATGATTGAGTTGCCAGTTGATCATGTTGAGAAGAAGCTGTCGCAGATGATCCTTGACAAGAAGTTTGCAGGAACTCTGGATCAAGGTGCTGGCTGCCTCATTATCTTTGAGGATCCCAAGACCGAGGCAATCTTCCCTGCTACACTTGAAACTATTTCAAATGTTGGGAAGGTCGTCGACAGTCTTTACATGAGGTCTGCCAAGATCATGGCTTAAATGCCAAAATGTCTTCACAGTCATGTGCTAGTTATGTTGGCTATTATTTCATATTGCTTCAGTTCCCGTTGGTCTCACAGACATTTAATCCTGCATATTGACATTTTGTTCTGCATGTTGGTCTCTCCTAACTAAAAAAAGGTACCCTGTCTTGAATGCGAACAAATACAATTTGCTGTTTCTTTACTTCCTATGTCATGAATGCCGGGTTAGCTTCTTTATGACCTTTTGATATCACAATGTGCGCTTAGTAATTGCTGGCTGTCATTGCTGGAAAGAACATGCTTGTGTTTCATTGATGAACATTGCTGGAAAGAACATGTGCTTAGTAATGCATGTAAAAATTCTGATGAACATGCTTGTGTTTCATTGATGGTAGTCTTCCAATAGATACTCCCTCCGTCCTAGAATAGAAGAAATTTTAGATACTCCCTCTGTCCTAAAATAGAAGAAATTTTAGTTGGACACGGTTATTAAGAAAGGTCCTAGAATAGAAGAAAGTTTAGAGTTGACACGGTTATTGAGAAAGTAGGTAGAAGTGAATGGTGGAGTTTTGTGATTGGATGAGTAGTGGAGGTAGGTGGAAAAGTGAATTGTGGAGGGTTGTGATTGGTTGGGAAAAGAATGTTGGTCGAGAAGTTGTTATATTTTGGGACAAATCCTGAGGGCTAAAAGTTTATATTTTGGGACGGAGGGAGTACATGTTTTTATCTATTCTGTTTTCTGTTGAAGGTTTGGTCTTGGTGAATATATCATGAATAAAGCAACCCCATGAACTATGTTTTTATCTGTTCTGTTTTCTGTTGAAGGTTTGGTCTTGGTGAATATATCATGAATAAAGCAACCCCATGAACTATATTAGTGATGGTCGATTGTTATTGGGGGGTAATTATGATATGCATGTAGCTGGATTCGATTTGCTGCTTATCTTTTTTATAGGACTGGTTTACCATACCATTTACCCTTAACTTTTTATCTTTGACTAGCTCAGGCACGGTGGTAATTATGCCGATTACTTTTCATTTTGGTTGCTCTGTGCGGTGGTTCTTTCTGTTTCTATCTACCGGTGATTTGTGTGGATATTTGTTGCTTCGTGCGTGTCAACTGATTATGATTTTTACTGTTCTACATGGTGTGTTGGCGGGTTTGTACTGTTTTCGTCGGTGTAGGTGTCGCTTTGCATGTTCTTTGTTTGCTGGCTCTGTGTCCATGCCCTTCTTTGTTGATTGCTCATATCCAGATTTGTTGTCCTAGGTGGAGTCCCATCCCCACCTAGGTTGGCTTTTTGTGGGATGGAGGGAGTATGTTGGCATCGAAGTATGCTCCTTTTGAAATAATTTCCAGATGTACAATGCAAAGTAGTTGCTTTGGGCTTTTGACTGTTGAGACATAAGGATTAGGTTTACGAGTTTTGTGTTTATGTTTCTTGGTCCAATTATCTTTTATATGAATTGCAGAGGTTTAGTACAAGGTCCGTGGATTGACTATGCTGTTAATCATCTTCTTCTAAATCTCTGCATAAGTTACTTTACAGTATTTGTGATATAATCAGATGGTGATATCCACTGACTACTTTAGTCAAGCTTGGAAGAACAAAGGTAAGTACATGGAACTGAAAATGGCCACTTGGAGATGACAGCTCCATGCTCAGCTGTTGTAGCTGCCATTTGATTTCCCAGTTCCTCTGGAAGAAACAACCAGTAAAAAGGAGGCTAGCAGGAAGCAGCAGAAAATGCTAAGCATGCTAATTTTCCCATCATAGCATCGCTGTTTAGAGCATGCATTTTTTTTTGGTTCATAAGAGAAATTTCAGAAAGTAGAGCATTGCAATGTCAGAAATTAGGCTTTATTCCTTTTGTTTGACCTCCTTTGCTGTTTGATATTTAATTTTCTAGTTGATCACTAGCTGATGTCTTTTCATTTTTTTAATATGTATTTCTGACTGGGCTGAAACCTCCCTTTCTAAAAGAAGGAAAAATAGTAACTGGTTACAAACCATTAAGCTGGATGTTAAGGTCGATGGCTTGCTCAAGCTGTCTGTGCAAATAACCATCCTATCAACTGATGAAGTGACTTGAGTTCTCTTGTTGCCCTAAATATTTCTCTTTTTGAAGAAACTAACTTGCAAATGAATGCATTTTGTATGAACATGTGAAGGAATTTAAGACTAGGAAGAATAAAAGGTAATAGATGCCTACCTCAGTACCTCGCAGTCTTTGTCCGCAGAATTGTGAAAATATGGGATGCATTCTTTCAGATTTCTTTATTTCAAATGGAGCACTATAATTGTGATGATGTGGCCTTGAGAGGCTGTTGTAAGTCATTGTCTCATCGGCAATTATTCATGTGGATTTTTCAGTTGTCAGTTTTCCCCTTGTTGCTTCCTTTTGGCCATTTTCCTGTAGGGGTTCATTGCCTTTCACATCTTGAGTTCTTGACCATGCTTATTTCTTACAATGTAATGAACAAATGCAAGGATAGTTTTAAGAGTGATGTTTTGGGTATTGACCAGTCCAGATATGTTTGCAAGTTTCCATTAACGAATGCTTCCACGAGATTTGTTTGTTTGAATTTTGTTCAATTTATTTAAAGAGCTATTATGCTGCCAAACTTTGAGTTATGTGTACAATGTTTGTGAGATCATGGTATTAGTTAGACGAAATTTGTTCTTTTGAAGTTTGAAGCCACTCAATAACAAACGTAAAATTAGTCATATACAGTTTACAACTGAAGTACTCACCTATGTAATCCAATTTTTAATGAATGCCATTTGTATCGGTATGCTATTTTATGTCTTGAGTACTCTTTTGGCCAATGGAGTAAATCTTTTGTTTAATCCCTTTAATCCCTATTTGCATGCCACGCGCGGCGAAACCCTTCTAGTATGATTATAACCGTATCTATTGTTCATACCAAATGCCTAATAATAAGTTATAACCGTATCTATTGTTCATACCAAATGCCTAATAATAAGCCGTTTTTGTCCATCGATCGTGTTCCCTCGATTTATGAATTATGAGTGGCGCTAATGTAGTTTCTCTTATATATTAGCTGAACTATCAGCACAAGTACAACTCGTTCTCACCAAAAGTACAAAAGCTATCATATCAGCTAATCTGGTCAGCCGGTGGATCAGAGACACAACTATTCGTCAACTGTTATTCACAATAAACTGAATTTATAAGAATGGACCTGTAGTTTCATCTAATGCAAGGAGGCATTTAGTGTTATGTAACAAATTCATATATTGAATTATTTGTTCGAAAATGTTTCGTGAAAACAATCTGAATACTCTGTCACAATCCCAGTATGATCTCACATCCGCACAAAGCAGAACAGCAAAGTAAGGGGAAACTCTTTTGATACCTTAACGGTATATCCCTTATTTTTGACATGGTATTCAAATAACCATAAATTAAAAAATTGATATGATAATCAATATAAAATATACCATTCCATAAACATGCAAATTCAAATTCAACATATATAAGTAGAAATAAAAATATCAAATTTGATTGTGAATAGTGTGTACTATTTGCACTTAAATTTGTTTTTTTCTACTTGTACATGTTGAATTTGAATTTGCATGTTTATGAAGTGATCTCACATGTGGATATATCTTGTCAATTTTTTCAAATTTTTTAAGTAACTTTTTAGACGACATGCACGGAAGAATAAGCAAATAATAATGTGGATATCCCCTAGAGCGATAAAAATTCACCTCCCAAATAAGCAAGAAGCAAACGCCCAATTATTTGTCGTATAATGTTTCTGGAAACAATCTGAATCCTTTGCCACAAATATCTCAGTATATCACTCACCTTCCCCTACAAGGCTACTTTTCTTTTCTGAATTATCTGAACATTCCTCTGTCCATCAACTGCTACGCGCGCAAAATCAGAAACAGCTAAGGAAAAGCGCAAACGCCGTCACCGTCGCCGTCGGCGACGCGTGTCGTCGGCGGCGACGGCGATCTCGATCATGTCAAGGGCTTCTCGAGCAGCGCCGAGAGGTACCACTCGTTCCTCTCGGCGCCGAGGTCGAGCTTGCGGCTGGCCTTCCACCGGAGGCGGCGGAACCCGACGCGGTCCAGGATGGGGGCGTAGGTGGCGTTCAGCCGCGGGCCATGGCAGGCGAAGTGGTCCAGCCAGAACACGCCGCCGGGGCGGAGCACCCGGTACACGTCGAACAGCGCGAGCTCCAGCACGGCGCCGGGCACCCAGCCGCCGAGCTGCATCGCGTGCACGATGTCCATCACCCCGTCGGCGAGCGGCAGCCGCTGCGCCAGCGACAGCTGCAGTGGCACGAGCCCGCGCGACGCCACGAACGCGCTGAACGGCGCGCCCACGTCCAGCGTCGTGGTCACCACGGTCACGCCGCGCTCCCGCATCCGCGCCGCGAACGTGCCCGCGCCGCCGCCGATGTCCAGCCCGAGGCGCACCGTCCCGGGCGCCCGCGACGCCAGCACGCCGTCGATGCTGAACCCGGGCCCGCCGTTGTCGGACATCCACCGCCGCCGCTCCTTGCCACCCGCGGCGAGGTCGAAGCAGTCCTTGCACTCGTACGACCCGCCGCCGCCGCCCCTGGCGCGGGCGCGGCCGACGAGGCAGGTGTAGTTCTTGCACGCGTAGGGGGACCAGTTCACCGTGGTGTCCGGCGGGATGGACCAGAGGCTCCCCGGGAGTGGGGCCGGCTCGACGTACCTCGCCGGCGACCTCGGCCTGCACCGCCGGCGAGGCAGCGGCTCGCACCCCTTGAGGATGAGCTGCAGCTCGAGGGCGTCGGCGTCGTCGGGGCACTCGCCGCCGGCGTCGTACGCCATGTACCGCGCGAGCTCGTCCTGGAAGTTGCGGCACGCGAAGCCGACGCCCGGGTGGAGCTCGTCGGTGCCGAGCTTGGCGGAGAACCCAAGCGGCAGCCGGTGCGGCTCGGTGGCAAGCCTGAGCTCGCCCGTGGGCTCCTCGGGCCACCCGTTGAATCCTCGATCCGCCGCTGCCGGCTTGTCTCCATGGGCGGCGCCGAGCCCGGCGAGCACGGACTCGAGGAGGAGCGACGACGCGTTGCACTGCGCGCGGAGCGCCGCGACCTCCGCGCGCGCCGCGGCGAGCGCCGCGCGCGTGGCGCCGAGGTCGCGCAGCAGCGCCGAGGAGTCCCAGAGGTGGATGCTCGGCGCCGCCGCCCCCGCCGGCAGGCGGAGCGACAGCGACGCGCCGGAGAAGAGGTACACGGAGACGAGGTTCGTGGCGATGACGAGGAGGAGGACCTTCATCTTGGACCGCGGCGGCGCCGGCGGCCTCGCCGCCGGCGAGCGGTGCGCGCCGTCCATAATCGCCGCGTCAAGCTGCTGCTGCTGCGACGTGGGGATCCGGAGCTTGGTCGTGTGCATGGCGAGCTGGCGATCGGCAACGCAGCCAAGAAACCAGCTGTGGCGCCGCCTCGAGATTGGCGCGCGCGCGGGCGCTAGCGCTACTCCCGGCTCTACGTTTACGCTATTCCCGCCTTCCCGCGGCGGGAAAATGCTAGTAGCGAATTGCTTGCAATCTCCGCGAATTAGGCCTGAGTTTACAATTCTTTCGGCGAATTGTACGATTTGGTTTTCAATTTTGAAATCAATCGTAACTCATGATGTTATTATCAGCTTGAATTTGAAATGCGTGCGATGCGTTTGAGCTAAACGGACCATCGTTTCACTTATTCGCGAAATAAGCCAAACGTTATATTTGTAAATGAAAAGTAATTTGTGAATAAAACTTTTATATACGTGTTCTTAGCGATCTAAAAACAAACGCTGAAAAATAAACTTTGATAAAAAAAATACCCCTCAAAATCAGTTTTATATTTTATGTTAAAAATTTAAATTTTTGCTGATAAGCATAAATATAAGAAAAAGATGAGACCGAAAGACTACCATGTTATCAGCTTGGAGAATGAATTGGGGGTGAAGTTTTCAGTTGTGCGCGTGGCTGCTCTTTTGACTTTGGATTTGCTTCCACATGGCTCGATCTAGCGCTTGCTTTGAGAGGAGAAAAGAGAGGGTAAGATTTGCTGTGCAAGGCATCGTCGGCTTCGGTTCAGCTTGTGCTGGTTGCCGCTGTACTACACGGCAAAGTGATCAGGCAGACGAATTTTTTGGCCGGGTCCAAGAGTAAGCGAGATGACCCACTTGTGGGCCTCGTGGGCCTTAGGTCGGTGGCCCTGTTGCCCTTTTCCCAGGCCAGCCCATATATCATATGGGCCAGGACATGAGCTTTGCCAAACAAGGACGGGTGGTGTAGCTACTGGTAGCTGTCAGAATTAATAATAAGATAATAAAGTACTGTATTACCTTTCGGAATATGCATCCCTCATCTTTTGTCCTTTGTCGAATCGCATCCCTTAAGTATAAGTATAATTTTTCCCTCAGCTTTAAAAACTAATGTAAATTGACTTCTTTGATGGTTTGAAAAACAGTTTCTGCTGACGTGACATATTGACCGCGGTCATACTCGCTCAACCACCATGGGCTCCACGCCGGTTGTTGACAACCATAGCAGAGCATAGTAGAAGGGGAATGCGACCGCGCCAATATATGATGCCATAAGGGGCCCGTCCCACAACGGAGGTGGAAGGTCATCAAGCCGAGAGATCACGAGTGACCGTGGGAGCGAGGAGGTGGACCAGTGGCTGAGGTCGACGCTAAATCATCGAGGCGAGACTGGCGTTGGGTTATGGAATGGGCCTAGGTGGAAGAGGCAGGGTCGACGGCCATGCGGTGGTGTGGGCCGCGAAGGACAGAGCTAACGATGGGTGGCCAATGATATAAAGGACAACGAGGAATATCGTGGCAATGACCAGGAGCTGATGCATAGCCAGGACGGTGCAGTGGCGATGAAGATGGTTTGGTGGAGATCGGTCGACGGCAATGCAGATGAGGCCTTCCTCCCGGAGGTGGCAACAAGAGGAGAGTGTTGTCGAGAAGCGGCAGAGCCGCAGCGTGGTGGAAGCGAGGAAGCAAATTATTGTGGAACATAGTGTGCAACTCGAGCAGAACGCGGCCTCGATAGCACAAAGCTCGGCCAACGCAGAAGACCAATGCTCGCACCATTCCGTGCGCTCTAGTGCTCGACGAGGTGCTCGATGGCTCACGTTGCCCCCTCCATGCCAACTCCACCACCAGCCTGCCTCCTAGCCCCTAAGAAAGAGCACACTAACTAGTCATGGTGTTGGCCGCCACCATCGAGCACTTGGAGAGGAAGTCAGCCTTGAGCACTTCGAGAGGAAGCGGGCTACGTGGGTTCTCTTTGGTGACACCAGTTGCGTGGGGCTTGGCCCCGAGGGTCGATGTAGGGGCTCTCCCGAGCGATGACGGTGATCGGTGTTTACAAAACATGCATGTGTGAAACGAGAGAAGTGAAGTTGGGAATATTGATTCACATGCACGCTTCCGAAGCCGCTAAATGGTACGTTTTATCAAAAAATTTCTATAGAAAAGTTCTTTAATATATATATATATATATATATATATATATATATATATATATATATATATATATATATATATATATATATATATATTAAATTATCTAATACTCCATCCGTCCCATAGTAAACGCAGTTGTGGGTTTCAGTGTCCAACTTTGATCATTCGTCTTATTTAAAATATTTTTATGATTAGTATTTTTATTGTTATTAGATGATAAAATATGAATAGTGCTTTATGTGTGACTTAACTTTTAGAAATTTTTCACATTTTTTTTAAATAAGACAGACGGTCAAACGTTGGGTACGGAAACTTATGGCCGCACTTATAATGGAACAGAGGGAGTACTTAACTAGAAAATAAGCGCGCTTGTTGGTGTGCTATTTTCATAGCCCGTGTGTAATCTTAATGTTGAAATTTTACTGAACCATACCAGAGTCAATGTGCCTCTAATGTTATAAAATTTGATTATTAAAAATATAGTTTGTCAAAATTAGCACCTCAAAGTAAAAAATGTATTTTATGAAGGCAAGGAGTATTTTTAATGGTATATTATATTTACATGTGTTTTATGATGGTTTAAAATATCAATTTCTCAATACCTACTTTTTTTAAAAAAATAATTTTAATTCATTTGTTTGTGTTCTCGAATAATCATCACGACGGTTTCATTTATCATCCATTAGCTAGACATGTATTCATAGTTTTCTTCTTTTTTTCACAACATAAATAATTCCGGTCTCTTCTTGGGTCATATAATGCGTGCACCTGACTATTACCATTAGAGCATACAGTTATTTTCATGCCCTTTCTAAAAATAATTCATGCCCCCAACATTGAAAAATATTAATATTATCATATATAAATTTTGGGACTGTCTATACATCATTTGACAAAAAACCCCCTAAAAATCTTGCAAATTATGGACCATCCGATTACTTTAAGATTCGTGCAGAGAAACCCAACCCTAAAAATCTTCTCATACTCCTTTCTCCCGACACCGCGCCGCTGCTCCCTAGCACTCTAGCGTGATCCGCGCCGCACCTCTGCCTCCGCCGCCGCCACCCCAGCGTGCCGCTGCTCCCCCGGCTAACCTCCTCCCCTTCCCCCCTCTTCCCTCTCCCTTCTCCTCCCTCCTCGAGCCACCGGCGGCGAGATGCCCCCGCCGCCAACGCCAGCCCACCGCCATCCTCTATCCCCGCGGCTCCAGTGCCGCCACCGCCACCTCGCCTCCCGCCCGATCTGCCGCCCACCGCCGGGCCGCCGCGTCCCATGGCCATCCTTCTAAGCCCGGCCACCTCCCCATTCTTCCCCCTCCCACCCCCCTACCCTGAGATCCTAATTCGTCGGTCCTCTGCCGGAGTTTGGGTTGTTGCCGGTGCCGGAGAAGAAGAGGAGGTCGCCGGTGTTGGAGAAGAAGCATCTGGAGCACGAATCGCGAATCACATCCGCCGATTCAAAATTTGTAAGATTTAGGTATGCATTTTCTGTCGACAGAAGCTTAGCAATGATAAGGTTTCAGTTACACAGACATGCAATGGTTCTAATGATAAGGTGGATTAATTCCCTTGAAGCTGAGGCCACCGAAAATACTTCTAATCGGTCGTCCGATCCAAACATAAAAATCGGACGGCTCTTGACTGCCACACTCATGACCGCACATCAGCACATACGTTGCATGCCACCTTTGCCAGTGACATGCTACTGCATACTTGTTGCTGCTCTCTCTCTCCTCTCCACTCCATGCTTGCATGCATTCATTTAATAATATTTAAAATGATTTTTCTCCTAAATTACTTATCCAATCTACAATCCGATCACACCATTGTATTCGTTGTAATTAAATCTTTACAACCAAATGTCACATGATTATATTCTAATAAAAAATAGTCATATGTTTCAATCTGTTAACATTCTTTGTTTCATACGTAATAGCGATATTTTTTAATGTGTCTTCAACATGTTTCATAAAATTTCCAAAACTAACTACACTACTCTCTCTCTCTCCACCTCATCCATACATGCATGCATGCATTTTAACAAGTTTCAAAATATTTTTTCTCCCAAACTAATTATCCAATCTATGATCCAATCACACCGTTGTATTCTTAGTAATTAAATCTTTATAACAAGATATCACATGATTATATTTTGATGAAAGAAAAACATATGTTTCAGTCCATTAACATTGGTTGTTTCATATGTGATAGCGATATGTTTCAACGTGTATCTTCATCATGTCTCATAAACTTTTTAAATGTTTCAGTTACTGATTTTTTTGTTTCACACTAAATAACTTGATGTTTCACTCGTTAGTTAACTGGAACATTTGACTGACTGATTTTTTTTGCATGCTGGATACGCAGGTGGTGTGATGACGTGCGGAGATGTTTGGTGGAATATCGGACGTCCGACGCGGAGTCTTCTCCTGAGGCCACGGCAAGTCTCTCGATGTTTCATTTTTTTCAGCTCACATGTCTTTTTTTTTACTCATTTATAGCTCCAGTTTATCTTCATATCCAACCCTGCCACGTGGTCCAATCCAAATCCGGCAAAACGGCCGGCTTGAGATTAGTTGATTGATTGATTAGTCCTGCGCTAGTCATTATCATCCCCTCCTCCTCCTCCCGAACACTCCTGTGGGCCACTGGGCCCCACGCGGGAGCTGTGTGCCGGGCCCACCGCCCTCGTCTCCCTCTCCTCCGCGGGTAACCCCTCCCTCCACAGTCCTGTCGCTGACGCTGCTACTCCCGTCGGAGGAGACGTCGGAGTCGCGGATCCTTCTTTCCCCGTCGATCGCCGAGGACCACGAGCACACCCACGAACTGGCAAATCCTTCGCTACGAACGGATAAGAGGCCCCGCCACCGCGCGGCGCTGTCCCACCCCGCCAGCCACCGGAAATTCCCGTGGCTGGGGAAAATCTCCGTGCAGCAGCTTGCCGCGGTTAATTTTGGGAGAATATCCATGGCGTTTACGCCTTCGAACGAGATGAAAACCGCAGCCATTCGTCTGAATTTCGATTTGACAGTTCGTGCGGCAATAATCACATACCCTCCCCCTCCCCAACGTGTGGTACAGTAATTCCCCCCCCCTGATAATTCAGGCGATTTCCGTGGCAGATTTGTCCGGTTTTTTCACGGAATAAATCATCTGTAAAGATTTGTGAAAAAAAATATATTACCCGCTGAAAAATCTATCGAGGCATACGGAGAGTTGGCTGGGGCCTTCACGAATCAGGAGCACACGTTGGATGTGTGGCTCTCGCCAAGCTCGCTCGGCCACTGTCCCCAACTGCAACCACCTGGCGATGACGCCTCCCGTACACTCTCCTCACCGATGATCCATCGCCGTCGCCATTGCCAGCGACCGGCGCCCGCGAGGACCTCGCGTCTTGGCCGCATAAAGCGGCGGCAGCAGCGCCCCCTGGCCCTGGCTGGTCGAGGGGAGGACGCGAGTTCCCGTGGATTCCGCGGCTCTACCGTTCACAGCCGCTCGCCATGACGCCATCCATGGCGCAAGAACGGGGGGAGCCGCTCCTGCAGAGCGGCAATGGCGCCGCCGGCGGGGGAGCCAAGGGGTCGCCGCCGCCGGCGCTGGCCAGGACCGTGCTCAAGGTCCTCATGTGGGCGGTGTTCCTCACCTGGGCCGCCGCGATCTTCTTCTACCCGACCAAGCCCGCGCAGGCGGCGTTCGAGGGTTGGATGGCGGCCACCAAGCAGTCCCTCTTTGGCATCACCGGTAGAGAATTCTCAAGAAAATCTCCCCCAAGTTTTCCATCCCCTCTCTTTCTCCTTTCCCCCATTTTTTGCAATCAAAAGCAAGGGAAAGTGAGTGAAAGAACCTAAAGCTTTTTTTCTTGGTTCTTGCAGGGAGTATTTTCCTCGCATTCAGCGCGCCGATTCTGATCGTCGCGGCTCTGGCGTACGTCTACATCTCCGTCTTCCCGAGTGACCATGTCCATGTGGAGTAAGTCTTTCTTTAATCTTCTTGTGTGTATCTGAGAATTCTGTTGGGGGGGGGGGGGGGGGGGGGGGGGAATCTGGTGTTTCTAGTCAACTTGCTAAATTGTTATGTAGGGTGTGTTTAGTTCA
Source organism: Oryza glaberrima (assembly GCF_000147395.1). Classification (NCBI taxonomy): domain Eukaryota; kingdom Viridiplantae; phylum Streptophyta; class Magnoliopsida; order Poales; family Poaceae; genus Oryza; species Oryza glaberrima. The sequence continues at coordinate 19,385,718 of NC_068329.1, forward strand.
CGTCAAAATTAAAAGTTTAGTTGAAAATGGAACTATGTGACAGAAAAGTTGGAAGTTTGTATGTGTAGGAAAGTTTTGATGTGATGAAAAAGTTAGAAGTTTGGAACTAAACTCGGCCGTAGTACTTCTTTGAAGGAATTTTGGTTGGGTATATTCAGAACATGAGTCCTCTATTCTGAATTGTCGGGGATGGAGACTATTAGTCAGTACAAAATCAGGGATGGATCTGTCGCTGAACAACATTCAGACTGTTTCTTGATTCTAGCACACATAATTCTGTGAATTAAATTTGCTTTATGAATAAAATTATATAATTCAGACTGTAGGTGAGCCTGTTTGATATGAAGACCATCACGATTGATTGAAATCTAACCTTGCAACCGTCAAAGTTCAGAAAGTAGCACTACGTACTTCTTATATTTGAGAGTGACCTGATTCATGCCTACAGCTCACCTTTACTTGCCTCTTTGGTATCAGGAAGAACAAGCTGAAGACACTGTGTTTCCGGCTCTGGACTTTCCCTGTTCTTGTGGATGGGCCTTTCGGGGTTGTCTCCGCGGTAGAATTCATCGGAATTGTCCTGTTTATCGTCTATGTTGTCTATTCAATGACCTATTATGCTGTGGAGAGCGTGAGTCTCATCTCAAAATTTGGCCAGATTTCGCTTACTTACAGGTATGCTGTAAATACTGTATATGAAGTAGTACTATATCTTTTGGGAAAGAGTAGCCTCTGTTAGATACTGTAGTTAGAGCAAACAGTGTGATACAGTGAAACTGAAGAACTATGTAATACTGATGCATGTATTGAGTATATGAGTGACAAGAGTTGAGTTTTACATATATATTTTTGTGTCAATATGTGACTAAACCCTGTAGATACTGAAGTTTCTTATAAAAAGAAAAGAGAACAATGCTGAAGTACAGTGTAGTTGAATGTAACTCAAGCTATGATGTTCAGAAAAATGTTGGTGGATGAATACACTACTACATACATGTACCGTACTGATTTAAAATGTGCAGTTTGTGCTACTATTGATGATATTGCTGAAAATTGTACTGCTAACTCAGATCAATTTTACATGATCTCAACACATTTCTAACATTTTGTATATGCGTTTTGCAGCGAGTTGCTGTTGTACATTATTGGCCTCCGGTTCGGATCGGTCGGGTTGTTTTGCATGGCTTTCCTGTTCCTCCCTGTCTCAAGGGGTTCAGTTCTTCTCCGGCTTATTGATATTCCATTTGAGCATGCTACTAGATACCACGTCTGGCTCGGCCATCTCACAATGGCTCTCTTCACATTACATGGCCTATGCTATGTGATCGCATGGTCTCTCGAGGGGAATCTACTTGGAGAAGTAAGAATGATTTAGAATCATTCAGGCAAATGATTTGCTATGACCAATGTCCTGTGTGTTAGTTACTGTCCATCTTCTTAAGTAAATAAGCAACAGATAAATCACACTCTACTGAATACACTGATATATTAAAAAAAAACTGTTAAACCTGTTGTTACAACTTACAAGTGTCATCTACTCTGTTTTGGAGGTTAGACATCTGGTGAAAACTTTCTAATTTTTTTCTTCTTGTTATTGTTAGTTGGCTGCATGGAAAGAAATCGGAGTGGCAAACTTACCCGGTGTGATCAGCTTGGCAGCCGGCCTGCTAATGTGGGTGACATCACTCCACCCAGTGAGGAAGACATACTTCGAGCTCTTCTTCTACACCCACCAGCTCTACATAATCTTCGTCGTGTTCCTGGCATTTCACGTTGGCGACTTCGTCTTCAGCTTCTCGGCCGGACCCATCTTCCTCTTCATGCTCGATCGCTTCCTGAGGTTCTGGCAATCCAGGGCCAAGGTGGACATCATCTCGGCCTCATGCCGCCCTTGCGGAACCGTGGAACTAGTCTTCTCAAAGCCAGCAAGTAAAGAACATGTCCTGCATTCTGTTGATCACTGATCCATCGATGTTGCCACAGTTGGTTGAACAGATCTGTGCCTCTGCTCTGCAGGTATCCGGTACAATGCTCTCAGCTTCATCTTCGTTCAGGTGAGGGAGCTGTCGTTCTTGGAGTGGCACCCGTTCAGTGTGTCTTCGAGCCCCATGGATGGAAGATACCACATGTCGATCCTGATCAAGGTGCTTGGATCATGGACTGAAAAACTGAGGGGCATCATCACTGATGCCCAGGAACAGGGCAGGAATGGCTCTGAGTCGGAGACCGGCCGGATCACCGCCTGCGTGGAAGGGCCTTACGGGCATGAATCGCCATACCACCTGATGTGAGCTTTCAGTTAAATCGTAACATTGGTGATTTGGTGCCGATGGCAATTGAATTTTGGCTCAAGATTTCTGTTTTGTGTTGTGCTTGTATTTGTTCAGGTACGAGAATCTCATCCTGGTGGCCGGAGGCATCGGCATATCACCGTTCCTGGCGATCCTGAGTGACATAATCCATAGGATCGAGGAAGGCAAACCATGCATGCCCAAGAATGTGCTGGTGCTGTGGTCGGTGAAGAAGTCCAACGAGCTCTCGCTCCTTTCTGCCGTCGACGCGCAGTTCATCAGCTCGTCTGTCTCTGACAAGCTACATCTCGACATCCAGGCCTTCGTGACCCAAGAATCCCAACCTCCATTGGTAAGAGCATATAGTAGTTCTTGATCAATGCGTTTGTTCCATGAGATTTGTGGCAATTGGCATTTGGCAATTTGTGGTTGCAGGAAGAAGGCATTGTTGGGGATGACCAGAAGGCGACCGGCATGTTCGTCAAGAACGGGACGACCATGTCCGGGCTGGTCGGCACCGGGAACAATTTCTGGGCGGGCATGTACTTCGCCGCGTCCACCCTGGGCTTCGTCCTGGCGTACGCGCTGGCGCAGGCGTACTACGTGCGGCGCCTCAACGTGTTCGCGTGGTGGCACCTGGGCCTCGTGCTCGTGCTGTGCATGGCCGCCGGCGTCGCGCTCCCCGGCGGCCTCGTCGTCCTCCTGTGGCACCTGTCCGAGAAGCGGAAGGCGGAGGACGACAGGTGGGACGCCGCCGCCGCCGCCGTCCCGCGCGCACAGGACGGCGAGGAGGAGGCCGAGCAGACAACGAACGGCGCCGACGCGGCCGACGGCGGCGTCAGCCTCGCCGCGGTGAAGACGACGCGGTACGGGTGCCGGCCACAGTTCGAAGGTACGCCACCACGCACCACACCACACCAATGCCGCGACGCGAACACCGGCGCGCTGCGCTGTGGGCGACCGGGCCGCGACGTGCTTAATAAACCTGACCTGCGGTTGTTTTCGTTTTCGTTTTGCGTTCAGCGGAGTTCGCGGCGTTCGCGGAGAAGGCCGGCGGCGGCGCGGCGGACGTGGGCGTGCTGGTGTGCGGGCCGCCGGGGCTGCAGGCGAGCGTGGCGAGGGAGTGCAGGTCGCACAACCTCGGCCGCCGCGGCGGGAGGCGCCACCGCGCCGGCGCCGTCTTCCATTTCAACAGCCACAGCTTCGACCTGTAGTCTGTAGACCAGAGCTAGTACGACACTCTGCGCAGGTGGCGAACTGTAATACAGTAATTTTTAATTGATAATAGTAGTTAATATGTATAAAATAACTAAAGATTAAAATTATAGCCGAGGCCCTGCACCAATAGTAAATCCATCCATCCATCCTGTTTCCTGTACAGTACACTACACATACGACACGCTCGCCGTCGTCGGCGTGTGCATGTATATATTCTGCATGATCGGAAACGTGAGCATACGTGAAGGCATTACGAATTCACATACGTCATATGAAGTTTCATGTTGCATTCCCTTTTTCCTTTTGTTTTTCTTTTCTTCTTTGAGGATTTTCCTACTAACTAGTACTCCATCCGTTTCAGGTTATAAGATGTTTTAACTTTGGTCAGAGTCAAACTGTTTTAAGTTTAATTAAGTTCATAGAAAAATATATTATATTTATAATACTAAATTTGTTTCATCAAATCACTAATTAAATATATTTTCATAATAAATTTGTTTTGTGTTGAAAATGTTATTACTTTTTTCTACAAACTTAATTAAATTTAAAACAGTTTGACTTTGACCAAAGTCAAAACGTCTTATAGCTTGAAAGAGGGAGTAGCAATTAACCATGCCATATGCCATGAGATAAATTAACCATGGTTTTGTTTTCCTATTTTTCTCCTTTTATTTGATTGGATGGTTTTACAAAGAAGGGTTAATTAGACCCATGTCATTAAAAATATACTGGTTTTGAAATATGCCATTAGTATTTGCGTATCCAGAACTATGTCATTATAATTTTACATATATTCCCAAAGAAGCTATAAAGAAACCATTCTTTTCTAGAAGGATGGGACATGATCGGTTTTCTCAGACGCTCAGGTGAAGGAAAAGAAGCTTAGGATGAAGAGGAGAACGACTCTTCTTTTTAGTGTGAGAAGAAGGGAAGTAATGGTAGGAATCTATAAAAGTCGAGTTTCTCGATCTCTAGATTTAGTATATTTTCTGGATTCTATATCTTCTGATTTTTAAAATCGAGGTGAAAAGCTGATTCTCCCGTTTAACCCGGAGTAATTGTCAAGTTATTAGGCCAAAATTTCAAACAGGCCGAATTTAGCGACGACTATTCGGATACGGCCCAAGTAAACGACGAGCCCACAGGGCGAGTGAAACCTAGGGCCCGTTCCAACTACTGGGTCGTCGCTTCCACTTCCAGAGCCCCCTGACAAACGGGACCCACACTATATCTCCATGCCCACCGGGCCCCACACCTAACCCAACCTTCAAATACTCAGAAAAAAAAAACTCCGTGAAATTTACGCGAGAGCCCCTCCGCCTTTTTTTCCTTCTCCAACTTCCGCTTCTAATCTCTCTCCTCCTCTCCGCGGCGCCACTCTCCTTCCGCCGCCGCCGCCGCCGCCGCCGACGACGACGACCTCCTCCTCCGGGTCGACGAAACCCTAGCCGCGGCGCGGAGGCCCGCCGCTTCCGGCTCCCGCTCCTCCCTGCCGAGTTCCCGCGAACCCTTCGCTGCCGGTGAAGGAAGGCGAGGATGGACGGCGGCTACGGCTCGGTCACAATCGTCCACGACGCGCGCTCCCCCGAGGACGTCTTCCAGGACTTCTGCGGCCGCCGCTCCGGCATCGTCAAGGCCCTCACCATCGGTACATCTCCGTTTCTCTCTCTCGCTATCGATCAATCTATCTAATGTGTCTCTGGATTCGTTTGGTGTGGGGTTCGTCGCTGATGACTGATGATTTGTTTTTGTTTTTTTTTGTGGTTTCGTTGTTGCACAGAGGTGGAGAAGTTCTACAAGCAGTGCGACCCTGGTGAGTCTCCTCCGTTGCTTCTAATGTTGATTTTTATCTGTTTAGTACAGCGAGACGGTATTTGATTGCTCTTGCGGTGATTCCATGTAGTTGCTAGCCATCCAATATTTTTACAGTATTGGTTGATCAGATTAGAGGCGACATTAGTAAATTGTTGATGTAAAGCTCCTTATGCCTTGTCCGGAATTAAAAAAAAAATCTACCTATTAGATCAATTCACGTCATGAGATTGAAAAGCTGGAAGAGATGCATGTTAGGTGACTTATAGGATGCAACAGAAGTGCAGGAAGCAAATTGGACTTGTGCTTATGTTTATGTTTGACCTCGCTGCGATCTATAGAAAATTTAGTGGCTGGTGACAAGGTGTGGTGAAAGAGATTGAGGTCTGGAGCATTAGTCAATAGTTGGGGATTAGGAGCTGCACAGGATCCTGTTTGCCTTGAATTGCTGCCCTGGGATTTGTGGCAAAGTGCATATAGTAATGTTGTGCTCCTTGTCAGCATCCACTTTTTAGTGCTTGTTGGTTCTATTTAATTAATGCTTAGTTGGAAAAAGAAAGGAACCTTCAAATCCTACTTTGTGCATTGTATGTGTTAGAGCAAGTCCTTGATCTTGCTGAGTAAGCCAGATTGTCCTTTTCTATAGTAACCATAGGGCTTGGGTGTGGACCCAGGGCCCAGGCTTGGATTGGGACTGGGACTAAAAGCCCATGGGCCTCAATCAATTTTCACCATACTTTTATTATGCGACAAAACAGGGCGGGGCGGCAGGGATGGTTCCACCCCTGATAGTGCTGATATAAACATGTTCCTTTATTTTGCCAGAGAAGGAGAACTTGTGCCTCTATGGACTGCCTAATGGAACCTGGGCAGTGACTCTACCAGCTGATGAAGTTCCTCCTGAACTACCAGAGCCAGCCCTCGGGATAAACTTCGCTCGTGATGGAATGCAGGAAAAAGATTGGCTGTCCCTGATAGCTGTCCATAGTGATTCATGGTTACTGTCTGTGGCATTTTACTTTGGGGCTCGTTTTGGATTTGATAAAAAGGCCAGGTTTGCTTCTAATTCATTTTTTTCCCTGTTGATTTGCATCACCTTTTCTCAAACTGGTCATTTTAATTCTATCTGTTCTATCACTTTACTAAAGAATTCCCACGTTGCTCTATACTATGTGCAAGGATGCGTGTACTTATATGCTGATTCCAGTGTCATGGTAGACTTGTGAGTCTAGGTTGTTTTACTGACACCTGCCATGATTTAAATCTGATAATTGATCATTTATTAATGATTTGCTCTGTTAGCTATCTTAATTCTCACAAAACCCATATTTGTCACAATAGAGACACTGTTTCATGCATTTATATGAACAGCCAGTACGACCTTCTGTCCACACCTTCTAAACAAAACTTGCTTTATGGTTTGTCCTTTTTTACACAGCAACATAGATAGGAGAATCCAAGGTTCTTTTAGTTCTCTAAAATATGTCAGCTGTGTTAAGGAACTTGATGATGTTGTTAAGAGGCATTTGAATATGGATGCAGGGAACGGCTCTTCATGATGACCAGTAGTCTCCCCACTGTCTTTGAAGTTGTGTCAGGAGGTGTGAATACACAATCAAAAACCGCCAACGGCAGTAGCAAAAACAAGTCAGGCTCTAAGGTAACATATGTCTAACATTTCATGGCTTCTTGCCCGCACGCTAAAACATGCTTTCTGATTATTCATTGTCCTTTCTATTTCAGCCACCAAAGTGGCCCAATTCTGACAGCAAGCCACAGAAGCAGGTCCAGGCAAAGTATGAGGAAGAGAACGGCGGCAGAGGAAATGGAGGTGATGAAGATCAAGCTGAAACCATTTGTGGCGCCTGTGGTGAGGCCTACGCAAACGGCGAGTTCTGGATTTGCTGTGACATTTGTGAGACCTGGTTCCATGGCAAATGTGTCCGAATCACCCCTGCCAAGGCGGAGCACATCAAGCATTACAAGTGTCCTGGCTGCAGCAACAAGAGGACCAGAGAATGAGCGTCCATTTTTTCTTTCTAATGTGATCCTGATAGTAGTGGCAAAAAATAGATAGTAGTTTACCCGTGAACTTGGGGAACCTCAATTCCTACTGGGTGACCGTCGTTGCGGCAGCCCTGGTTGCCCCGCTGTATTAGTAGTAGCTACGTTACTTCTTGTATCATACTGGACATAGTTGGTAGTGCCACAGTAATAGTAGTATCAATAGGCCATCTTCTGCCTCCTTGGTTGGATGGATTGGTTAAGTGTCTAAACTCTCTGATTAATGATGTGATTTTTTAGTCTATGCCTGTATGGTAATGCCTCCGGTTCTTGCCTTCTGTTGTTATTAGATTGTTGGTGGGAAGCATGTGTTCAGTGGAGAATATATGTTGCGTTTTGCTAAAGCATTGCAATGCCTTCTTAATGGCAACCACTGCAATCTCACCGAGAATAATCAGCTTATATTTTCAAGCAGACTAAACAACCATGCTGCAGCTACATGTTTGAAGATGAAAACATTTTCAGGAAATCCTGTGACAAGCTTTCTCACTGCCTCAGAAAGAATATTTCATTGCAATTAGTTTCCCCATGAATACACATTGTTTTTCATCAATTAGTCGCAACAGTTCTAGCCTGCTCCAGTATCCTGACCAGTGGTTTGCTGCTGCACCGTCTCCCTTCGTCAAGCGGCGTGTTTCCCCACCTGCATCATCATTTTGTTGCATCAAGAAAAGCAGTATCAATGCCATTTCATTCTTCTTCTATAGTAGCGAATAACATCTGAATATTTGTGAATAATGTTCCTACCTATCTTTGGCCTGTATATCTGCTCCAGATTCTATCAGCGTGCTGGCAACAAGGTGCAGGCCCTCGGCAGCAGCGATGTGGAGCGGCGTCCTCTGATCGTAGTTCCTGCAGTTTGGGCTGATCCCGAATCTGAGCAGCTTCTTCAGCAGATCGATCCTGCCACCCCTGACTACTCTGCAGAGGTAACCTCCAGCGTCCTCCAGGTTCAGGATCGCGCCGTGCTCCACGAGGAGCGACGTGATCCTGTCATGGCCTGATTTTACTGCCTGCAGCAGTGGTGAGTTTCCAAACCTGTCTGCATTTTCAAATGGGAAGTGTTGTTGATTCATTGTCAGAGATATAGATGAAAGTGCTTTTGTTTTGTTCTTTTGTCATTTGAAGTGTTTGCTATCATATTCATACCTATGCTGTTGACATTCGCTCCTCGTTGAATAAGGAACCTGACGATATTTTCGTATCCTCTCAGTGCAGCAATATGCTGTGACGTGAAGACAAAGGTAAGGGAAGAAGTTGTAGTTAGATACGTAGAGTTAATCAGAGTTTTTTTTTCTTCAGCTACTTATTGCCAAACAATTTTAATTTTTGGTACTATGATACTATCTTTATTTTTTTTTATTCAGTAGAAAATGCTTCATATTGCATTTGAATGCAATTTGACCAATGGTTTTTGTAAAAGCATTCACATACCAATGCAGTCCTGCCATCGTAATCTGATTTACTCGGATCTGCTCCTGCACTGATTAAGCTTTTCAAACGAAATATATCCCCATGATATGCAGCATTGTTTACTCCAAGGACTAGTTCTGATTCTTGCTTTGCTAGCAGATATGTGATATCTGATTCCAATTGCTTCCGCTTCGACTCCGTTTCTTTCCCCTGCAGAATAAAATGTGTGTTATATCGTCTGTCAAAGTTTCGTTAATATGGCAATATACAAATGTATTTTCAGCATTTATCTAAAAATGAAAATGATGTACCTTTAGAAGGTTGCTCAATATCTGACTATTATCCTTGAAGTAAATTTGTAAGATGCTAGTCAAGGATTGCTTGTCAATTCTCAGAAGGCTGCAAAGCTCACAGACTCTAACTGTGTATGGCTGTGGAATGTTGCAGATCACCGCGACATCGCCAACTATGCCGTAAGGCCGCAGTTCTGAGATGATCTCTTCAGACCCATCTTCCCCATTGGCCACCTCTTCCTGTGACAGTAAGAAAAAGAACAGGGTAAGTGACAGCTTATTCATGCTCAAACAGCGCAGTAGTGTAGTCTCTTGATATATGAAGTTTTATATTTTATAAACAGATCAAAAGTCTCTCGTTTCAGTGAAAAACAGTACCAGGCATCCATGTGCCACGATGTAAATTTGATCAACCACGGTGCCTTGCTCCAAGATAACTTCTCCTGGGAGGAAGAACTCTTCATGCAATTTCAGCACCTGAAAATGATCAACATTGGAGTTAAATGAATTCTCTACTTGGACTAGCGACAAATGCAGAGACATAATTCCACAAATTTCTCCTTACAATCTGGCTTAGGAAGTCATCCGAGCAACCTCTGAACAGCCCAACTCTCGAAACCATATCCAGGTACAGTGTCTGTGACATCTGCAAAAAGAACAAAAATTCACAAACAGCAAATTCAGCACGAATAAATCAACCTCATACGGGATGTGATGTCATTTCCTGTACGAAGTTGATTTATTCTGAGACGTCACATTTTATACGAGGTTGATTTATTTTGGGACAGAGGGAGTAAACAGCTGTCGGAAACCCACCTTGGATCGAACGGCGACCGGGATGTCGTCGACGATTACGCGGTCCCGGGTGTAGCTGCTCTCGTACTGCAGCATCAGGTGATCCTTCACCTGGGACCTGATGGCGCTGCCCAGCCTGTTCCTGTTCATGTACCTGATGAGGTCGGTCATCCTGTCCCTGAACCGCTCCGTCCTGGACCCCTTCACGATCAGCGCCGTCATGTTGCCGATCAGGTACGCGCTCAGGACGATGCTGAACGAGATGTACACCACCGTGAACGCCATCTCCCTCGTGTTCACCGCGTGGATGTCGCCATAGCCTGAACCCCCTCAAAATAAAATAATATAAAAAAAATTTCTCATTCTGATTCATGTGCAGGGTGATATATGGAGAGCTGGGATCTTGCTGATCATGAGTTGAAAATCCCGTTTTGATTCATGTGCAGGTGATGGAGAGCTGGGATTCTTGTCTCATTTTAAGTGGCGGAGCTAAGGTCTTATTTGGTTTAGAGGATTTTCATAAGATTATTGTAGGAATTGAATCCTTATGATTTTTTCCTATATGCATCATTCGTTTCATAGGAATGGATCATACCAAATTTCTAAGAATTGTAGTCTTACAAGCTAATTCCATAGGATTCTTAGCATGAGGTGAGACCTCTCGAAAAAATTTCTAAGAAATGGAGTGTATGTGACATCCTAATCATTTATTTTTCCTATTCCTTTGATTTGGAATTTTTTTCAAGCCTAGGGCTCAATTAATGTTGTTTCATATGGTTATCTTTTTTCTTCTATTTTTTTAAAATTTGAAGTGTTATTTCATAGAGACCTATGATTAGAACTAGGCTACAGCCCTGCTCCTGGTTCTGCCTCTGAGAGCATATGGATGTTTACTCTCATCAGTTGAGCTATGGTTGATAAAAAATAGGGAAAATTGGAACCATGCCATTATAATTTTGTAAAATTTGAGATATGTCATCCTGACCCACATGTCATTGACTCATGTGGTTCCTACATGTCATTGAGATACCGATAGCATGGTTCCAATTTACCATAAAAAATATGCCATAGAAAAAATGAACGAATTAAAACCACCAAGGGTAAAACATTTATGCTATTAGCGGTTAAAAAGTAGCAAAAGAGACTACAGTAAAGAAACTAAAATTAAGTTTGAAAATTCAAACTTTTGGTTATGGCTGATCGAGAGCATGAATGTCACCGTCTGATCTGTTGAGCTAAGGCATTAAAAAAAATAAACGAAATAACTAACAAAAACTCAAACTGTTATATTCATGTTACAGAATTGCTAGAGGACTGTCGACAGTTTTCTTGAGTGAAAACTGTCAAATTTTTTAGCCGTCGATTCCGCTTTAAGATTTGTACTGAGATATTTTGCTATTAGATCTAAACCCTCTTTTCACAACTAGTCCCATCATTGCATGTTTATGATAGATTTGTTCAAGTTATATCTAAGTTATATTCCAGTTACATGCTAGTTACGTTGTAGTTACACTATAATTACATTATAACTATAGTGTAACTACACTATAACTATATTGTTATCTCTATATAAATTACATATAAAGTTGCATATATTATTTTAATACATATATATAAGTTATTATTATTATAGTATAGTTCTAGTGAAATTATATAATATAGTTAGATTTGAAAGTTTTCCCCTCAAAAAACACTCGACAGTTTTTTAGCTAGTCCCTTCATGTTATTAGTAGCAGTTAAAAAGCTGACATGAAACATACTAAGATGAAAAAAAAAGACACTTTGGTGGTGTTTGAAATGGATGAAGATGAAGATTACTTAACGCACGTAAAAAAAATCATTAGCACATGATTAATTAAGTTTTAATTAATACAAACTTGACATATGAATATGTGTGATATTTTAAAGCAACTTATATATAAAAAGTTTTTATAGAAATGAATCTTACACCGTGTTTAGATCCAAATTTTTTTCAAACTTCCAACTTTTTCCATCATATCAAACTTTCCTACTCATGTAAACTTCCAACTTTTTCGTCACATCATTCCAATTTCAATCAAACTTTCAATTTTAGTGTGAACTAAACACTAATCAGAAAACAATTAAATTTTAGTCGTGCCTGACAAGCTAACGAGACTCGGAATGAAGTTGACGTTTGATCAGATTCGTTGTTTTAGGATAGGCCACATCCCATCCTAGGTTGAGTTATTTTGGGACGGAGGGTACGTACCGACAGTTGCCATGGTGACGATGGCGAGGTAGAGGGAGGTGACGTAGCGGGTGAGCAGGTCGACCTCCCTGAAGTTGATGTACCGGGCGTCGCCGAGGGAGAGGCTGCCGATCCACGTCCCGCCCTCGCGCGCGGGCGGGAGCGTGGTGGCCAGGTAGTAGAAGCCGCAGGCGGCGGTGTGGGTGCAGTAGAGCTCCACGGTGATGAGCTTCACGATCCTCGTCAGGAGGTAGCTCACCCGGATGTCCTTCTCCACCCGCTTGAAGAACGCCATCACCTTCCTCCCCCTGTACAGCCTCACCCACACCAGCCACCTCACCGCCTCCACCCTGCTCGTCACCTGTTCGACCAAATGCCCCAACGCCATGGAAGCTCAGAGACCGGCCTCATTCTCTCAAAGATCTCTGTTCTTGCGATGGCAATGCTGCGTGCCTACCTTGTAGATGGCGTCCCAGGGGAAGCAGCCGAGCACGTCGAGAGCAAAGCTGCCTTTGATGTAGCTGACAAGAACACAAACCCCGGTCAGTGTCAGTGATTACTTCTTGGTCAGTTCTTTGATCAGGTGTGTGATTGCTCTCACCGGAGGGCGATGCGGCGCTTGTCGTGGACCATCCTGTAGGTGTGGGGGTCGCGGTAGGCGAGGAAGAAGTGGACGGCGACGTCGGCGAGGAAGACGAGCTGGACGCACTCGAGGTCGAGCAGCTGATCGGGGAGTCCGCGGAAGAAGCTGAACTCGAACGGGGTGAAGAAGGTGGAGTAGATGGACCACAGGAACATCATGTTCGCCCAGATCCTGTACCATCTGCAGTAATCACCAGTAAACCAAACTGATCAACGAAACAAACATTGCATCCAAATTTATTAAGTTCCAGCATCCTGTCTCAATCAGAATCATCTCTTTTCAATTTTTTTTTTAGAGAAGGGTATTTTTTACCTGGCCTCTACATCCAACCGGATATATACGGCCATTGAAGTAGGGAACTTAGCCCCGCAAACAACCCAATCTGAAATTCGCTCCATAGGAGATTTGAACTCAGGACCTTGGGGTACTACTTAGGTCACTGTAATCATCTCTTTTCAATGCAGGAGAGTTCTCTAATTTGACTACGTGAAAGATCATCGCTTTTGCATGCAATGGTAGCTAAGCTTCAGTTTGCTCCAATGATACTAGACAAGACAGTTTGATGTTCAGCTTAAGGCTTAACTAATCTGGATGAGAGATCAAAATCTTTGTCTTACCTGCCATTGGGGTGTATGACAAGGCTTTCATACAGATCCTTTGGCAGCCTCAGGGCGGTGCCGCCATGCCAGCTGCTGCTTCTCCTTGACTTGAGCTCCCTCGCAAACAGCGAGAGCCTGCTCCCCACAGAGCCATGCAGGGTGTCATCTATCTCGTTCAGCTCATACTCTTCAGCCATGATGGCCTCCCGCCTCCCTCCCTCCTCCTAACTGTGTCTCTCTGCCTGCTTCTCTCCTTTGCAAGTGTCAAATTCCTCTATATATGCATTGCAGATTCTCAATGCAAAGCAAAGCACTGGACCTGCCGCTTTCTGTTGCAGAAGAGCAATTGGGCACTGCACAAATGGCACTACCAAGCTAGCATTCAGGCTCAACTCAACTGGGGGTGAGGTGAGTTCAGTTCAAATAGTTGCAAATGCTGTCATCACCTCATCTCCTCTCCTCCCCATTTTAAATGCTTCAAAACTACTCGTATTGACATGGTGATGGTTGCAGCATGGTGCACTGGCTTTCTTTTTTTCGTTTTTTTCTGTTCACTGGAGCAAATCAGCAGCTGCCATTTTTCTTTTCTTCTCCTCCATGCAGTTTTGGACTAGTTCGGCGTCCGCCTACGGCTACGTGACATGGATGGCCGTTTAAAATTGACACCTTTTGCTTGCTGAATGGGGGTTTGCATCTTTGCAAGTAGGCAACTTGCAATGTAAGAAGACATCAAATTCGGTTGTGAAATTCAGTGACCTTGGCATGCATCGTCACTGGTTAGCTATCTATGTTATTGTTAGCTGCTGCACGCCTCCCGGCGCCTCCCGGCCCAGAGCTGGAAAAACTTACCGCAGCATTGCAAGTTTGCAACAGAATTCTCACATGCTACAAAGCAATTATGCACTGCAGCCAAGTGGTACTGGTTCTACACATCAAGCTGTAGTCTAGGCATCATAGCTGCAAGGACAGGTCACTTATACTCACTTGTGCTGGTCAAAGATCCTCAAGGGGATCGACTGAATCCTGCCTCATCAGATCTGGATGGTTACTGCATCAATGCTTTCCAGAAGCATTCGGCACTGTTACAGTACATCAAGTTGGATGTAGGTGAAAGGTAAAAGTTATACTCTTAATTAAGTTCGTTTGGTTTATACTGACAATATTTCCATGACTATAATTTGGGTGCAGAGGAATCTACGGTTGATAGTTTGGCTACCTAAATCTTTTAACCTTAACGCTGAGTGCAGCAAGATCATGGAGCTCGGCCAACCATTTTAAAGCTCTCCAAAATCCAGCAAAACTTACCCAACAGGTTCATGAACCAGATACTAATTGCAAGTAAAAACTGGTCAAAACTCAAAAGCAGATCAAAGCTTGGCTCAGGACAGCCCATTTCAGGCTTGTCATGTGTCAGGTATCTTTCTAGTGCGCAGGTGCGTGTCATCTTCAGAGTTCAGAGCACAGAAGATCAACAAGGGGGTCTGCTAGATGAGCCAATTAGCCTGGCCTTTCACTTGGATTAGCTTTTGAGTTGACGAGGCTAAAAAAAATTGTAGCTGACTGAAACTTTCACTTTCAAGGAGTTGGTTCAAACTAAGCTTTAGCTAATGAACAGCTGATTGGTGCTTACTGGGTGTTAATATATGAGTAGATTGCCTGTGCTGTAATGCATTGTCATAACTCGAGGCAGCTTTACATTAGAAGAACAGTGCTGAATTCAGCTGGTGATCTCTAAACCTTTTGATCAAGGCATTGCATGCACCGACTGAAAGTCTGAAATCCAAACTAATCTAGTACCATTTGGTGTCTCTTTTAAACATGATGGCTTAAACTAGCAACATTATGTTGTCCTAGTGGAGAGAAATGGATGGCCATGGCCGATTGTTCCACTAATGAGTGCCAATTGGATTAGACAAATAATACATGATTCATAGTTAATGAGAGGTTTCATGGAGGTTTAGCTTTACTAAGTTGTGGTTTTGAGCAGGTTAAGTGTTCGGATTAGGACGAAGGTGCAGTAGCAGCTAGTGCATCTGACACTCACTCGAGCTGCTTTGTTCCTTTAATTTTTCTATCATGTATGACCATGATATGCTAATGTTTTGCTTGCACTAATAAACTAGTGCTTGATGCTTAGGCTCCAAAATGAAGGGTTCTGAACCTCTATTTTGATTAGTACATGTATCCGGCTGCATAATTGTACTATTGTCCCATTGTACCACATAATTCTCTTGTACTTAATTAATAAGCTGATGAGAGTTTGATAAAGGGCAACATATCCTATGCACACAGGCCCTCACGTGTATACACGTGCACACCAACTAAAAAATGTCACCAAAAAATCTAGAAAAACTCATACACGTACTTTCAATTGTATTACACCTAGGGTTAAAATCTTAACCTCAAATTCATTATATTTTAGCCGTAACAAAAAAAACAAAAAAACTGACAGTTTTAAGGTTGCAATTTTGTCAGAATTTTATTTTTTTTGTTATTCTCTACGTAGAATGAATTTAAAGATGCGACTTTGCACGTAGATGTATTACTATTGAAAGTACATGTATAGATTTTCCTAGAATTTTTTGTGATAATTTTTAGTTGGTGTACACGGGTGTATACACACGAGGGTCTGTGTGTATAGGATACGCTCTCTTGATAAAGTTATCATTATCACAGTTCCAGACTGATTTTTAGCTTCCGTACAAGCAGGTTTAGCTACATAAATGCTACTATGTTCCATGCAAAGCAGATTAGCATCTTATTAATGATAGCGCATTCAGCCCTTCACTGCACTGCATATTTTGGAACAGTACATGAATTATCTGAATGATGAAAGGAAACTTTGAAAGAGATACAAGACCAGATTAATGATGCTATATGCCATTATTTGTTTTATAAAACTGCCCAGTTAAGCATAGAGAGAGGAACACACGCACACGAATAATAATAAAACGAAAATGGAATGAATGGGACAAACACAAATGCAAATCGTCCACAAAAGAAAAAAAAGATCATCCCTCCTTTTCCCTAAAGAGGAGGAGGCCACTCCGAACATCAAGCGCTGAAATTCTTTTTTAGCATTTCCTATTTGTCCCATTTGTTATGACCTGGAATATCGAATGTGTTATATGATCAAGACACATCACCTACACAATCAACACTAATCGGATTATCATTAACCTAATTATGGGCCACTGTACGTCTTCGTATTTGTTAACTCAAGATAGAGCCATGCATTATGTTGCTTTTTTTTTTTTGCCCTTCTCCTTTTCTGTATGCTCCTCTCCTTATACGTAGAACGCACTTGAAAAAGCAGATAATTCCTCCCCATTTTGGTCAATGTTTATTCTTGCGATTTCGATTGAGGGGATCAACACCTGATCCTTCTCTTTTCTTCCGGTCTGTACAATTTGGTTTGAAGGGGAAAAAAAAGGAGAGAAAAGCTTCAATGCATGGAGAACTTACACAGTTACATGCCTATCATAGGGTTTGTTCACCGATTGACATCTAATCTAATCCTACGTCTAATCTAATCCAACCATCACCTATACAAACAGAAAGTCTAACAATACATTGGGCATGCTTAGGTAGGCCTATTTATTCAGCAACGAAGCCCAGCAAACGGCCCATCAGAGCCAGGAAAAGGTGGCCCACGAGCTCCGGCCCGGCTAGGCCTCGATCCTTCGGGAAACCTCTCCCGCCGCGAAGCCGCCCGAACCCTCCCGTCTCGCCGCGCTCGCCGGCCGAACATTCTCGCCGCGCCACCGCCACCCTATAAATCCTCTCCCAACCTCGCCGTCACGTCTCGCCCAACCAAAAATCGCACAGAGCAAAACACGACGAGAACGAACGCAACGCACACTTACACACACACACACACACGCTGCTAGTGCTAGCTAAGATTCCGACGAGAGAACGTCCGTGATGGCGTCGATGAGAACTGCGGCGGCGGCGGCGGCGATGCTGGCCTGCATCGCCGTCGTTCTGGCGAGCACGGCGGCGGACGGCGCGCTGCTCCCGTGGTTCGGCGGCGGCGGCGCGCGGGACGAGGCGGTGCCGGAGTTGGGGCTCCTGGCGGCGGCCGACCCGTTCCGGATCCTGGAGCACGTGCCGTTCGGGTTCGACCGCGACGACGTGGCGATGCTGTCGATGGCGCGGGTGGACTGGCGGGAGACCGGCGACGCGCACGAGGTCGTGGTGGACGTGCCGGGGATGAGGAAGGAGGACCTGCGGGTGGAGGTGGAGGACAACCGGGTGCTGCGGATCAGCGGCGAGCGGCGGCGGGAGGAGACGACGGAGCAGAAGGGCGGCGGCGACCACTGGCACCGGGAGGAGCGGTCCTACGGCAGGTTCTGGCGGCAGCTCCGCCTCCCCGACAACGCCGACCTCGACTCCATCGCCGCCTCCCTCGACAACGGCGTGCTCACCGTCCGGTTCCGGAAGCTGGCGCCCGACCAGATCAAGGGCCCGCGCGTCGTCGGCATCGCCGCCGCCGGCGGTGACGACGGTGGCAAGAAGAGCATCGGCGGCGCCGGCGAGGGGCAGAACCAGCAGGCCAAGAAGGTGGAGCTCTGAGCTGTGAAATTTGTCGAGTGGAAACTATGGTTGCGAGTGGTGTGTTGTCACTTGTTTGCAGAGCACATGTTCCGGTACATAAAATGCGTGTGGAGAGAAAATGTGAAGATGTATCGCACTTTCATCGTTGTGCAGATCTTAACTGAGGAATAAGAAGCTTCAGTTCCCCATCTTAATCGAGATAAATCCTTAAGAATTTTCATGGTTGCGTTCATCAATAACACACATGGCAGAGATCGCAAACGGTTAGGAACATAGATATAAACTTTATAGCTAGAACACATTTCCAGCTCACAGACCGCTTCATGGTTTCATCAAAAACACCTGGCAAGAGAACCAACTTCCACAGTTCCACACTTCCACTAATTGACAACATACTTGCCAATTGCCACAACATCAAATACCCCCAACAAGTGAAACTATGAAAGCCCCGCTGCACGCTCATAAACAAGAAATTACTGGCATACACCGCCATATCTAACAGACACAAACACTACTGCAATCAAATCAGGAAGATTGTCAGGATTTTTTGTTTGAATTCTCGCCAATTTATTTTTTTGGCAAGACCACCTAGGCTTTGATTTGGAGTATTGCAATGGAAGGGATGCCAAATAATTTGGCAATGCCAATTTTTTTATCTAAACCAAATGAATGACAAAATTTTGGCATGCCAAGTTTTTGTCATGGTTGACTTGACAATGATCCAAATTCCAAACAGACCCAGACTTCCAAAGTCCAAACCCCCCCGATTCACTTGATGGAAATGCAAAATGAGCCCACATTTATTTACTACTTCCTCTAATTCACATTAGAAGACATTTTAGGTTTTGAATAGATTTATTATTTATATATATGGGTCTAAGTAACTCCCCCGATTCACTTGATAGAAATGCAAAATGAGCCCACATTTATTTACTACCTCTTCTACTTCACATTAGAAGACGTTTTAGGTTTTGAAATAGATTCATGTATCGGTGTATGTATGTGCTTCATATTTGTGTCTGTACGGATGCTAGTGAATCAAAATGAGAGATGGAGAGACAAAACGTCTTATGATGTGTGTGTGTGTGTGTGAGAGAGAGAGAGAGAGAGAGAGAGAGAGAGTAATTTGGTTAGAAATATCCCAAAATGTATACTACTAAACGAGTACTAATGTCTCTATGATGAGAATATGAGGCTTAGTTGTGGGTGATATTGTTGAACACCAGATAGTATAAATGAGGTTTAGGTGCTGAGCAATATGTAACTTTCTTCAGCTGAAAACACCAATTATATAGGAGTAGCTAAGAAGAGCATCCGCCACTATGTCTTCTAGTTCCCTCGTGTTGTTTTGCTAAATGGATTTTCAGAAGTGTAACTGCAGCTGGCAAGTAAAACAACCGCAAACAAAAGAGAGCAAAAAATACCACTAATCCCATCATTTTAATCCACTAATCAAGTTTTATTTCATTTGCAGGAGATGATCCACAACAACTGGAGCATATAACGCATGAGAGCACGAGCTAAGTTACTAGTAGAAGATAGCAGAAGCACAAACCATCGCCATGTCATATGGCTGAAATCGATCGGCGTGCCAAATCCCCAAATCTACTCGAACTTGTAGTGCTTGTCGACGGCCTCGGCGACGTCCCAGGTGCAGCTCATCCCCTTGGGGAACACCACCAGGTCCCCCGCCGCGATCTCCACGAAATCCTCGCCGGCGCCGTCCGGGTACACCTTCACCTTCCCCTGCAGCAGGTAGCACGTCTCCTTGGCCGAGTACGTCCACGGGAACTTGCTCTTCTCGCACCCCCACCTTGCCCACCAACGAGAGGAAAATCAATCAGCGCGGGCGAATCGAACGAGAGGGGAATCGAGCACGAGAAGGTGATTTGCTCACTTGGGCCACTCGCGGACGCCGAGCTCGGAGAGGCGGGACTCGGGCGGGTTGCGCTCCACACGGACGCCGAGCTTCTCCGTCGCCATCGCCTCCGACGCCGACGCCCGCACCCGCACCCGCACCGCCACCGCGAGCCGCCGCCGCCTTGTTCCCCTCGTCGGTGGTGCACAGGCGCAGCTGAGGCGGCCGGTGGTGGTGGTGTGGAGATGCGCCGAGGTTGCCACTCCCACCATTGTTGTTGGGCTCGCCATCCTCAAGTAGTCGTGGACTCGTGGTGGTCTCGTGGCCGGTGATCTTCTCTAGTGCTATTTGGGCCTCGACGATGGCGGAGGAAGCGTCTCGAACGCCTCCTCGGATTCGTGGCCCAGATTTTTTTCGTCGTGGGGGGTGAAAAGGGAAAAGTGGAGTAAAAATTGAGGCCCACTTGTTTCTTATCCTCTCCGCGCGCGCAACGCCGTCCATCTGTGCGATGAGCGGTGGGATGGTGCGCGCCGTTTTGTTCTCTTGCTCTTTTTGGGTTGGAATTGGTTCCGTATTTGGTTTGATGCTAGGCCCCCACCAACGGACTGCATGAAGTAGTGAAGTATTGCCACTAGGAATTAAGTCCACATGGACTCCCTTAAAATATGGGACTAATCCTATGACCTATTTTGCAGGGCTTAAACTCTTTTTTTTAATTATATAGTACAACGCAGACACTCACAACGCTCGTACACTCACACCTATAAACGCATGTACACAAACTCTACCCCTATGAGCATCTTCAAAGACTGGGGCGGCAAATCTTGGAGATTGACGAAGTCACTACAGGCGCCTCGCTGTCGACAGGTACGTCGCCTACCACTGAAAGCACAATGTCGTTAAATCCTAAAAAAATCGCACTAAGCTACAGGCCCTTTCGCGGCTCAAACTCTTAAATTTAATTTTAAGAATAGTTAGGATATGGAGCAACCAAAATCTAGCTCTACCTCTATAGTTCATTTTGTGAGAGTACTCGAGTCCGCTCCACGCTGTTTCAGGGTGGAGCTAAAGTTGTTTGGGCATACTCCTCCCGAATTGGCAGGGTTGGAGCTGAAACTCTCCAAAACATAGCCTTTCTGGTAACTATCGGTTGCAATACTCAATATACGTACCCCTAACTGTTACTCCCTCCGTTTCACAATGTAAGTCATTCTAGCATTTCCCACATTCATATCTAGATTCATTAGCATCAATATGAATGTGGGAAATGCTAAAATGACTTACATTATAAAACAGAGGGATGTATCTATCTAGATTCATTAGCATCAATATGAATGTGGAAAATGCTAGAATGACTTACATTGTGAAACGGAGGGAGTGTAAAACATTCTTTTTGACAGTATTCTCTCTCGCCTCATTGACACTACTGCAACATTATTTTGTCATATGTGGCAAGCTAAGCTATCAATGCAATAGATAACTGATGGTATTAAAATAGTGGGAATGTGATCTAGGAGTATTTTAAAAGGCATCCAAAATGTGAAGAAAACTATCTGCACATTTAATTTTGGGGGAAAAAAACAGCCTCTCTAGTCTCTAGTCCACAGGAATTGCCGCTACATAAACCCATATAAGCGGCTTTGCATTGGCCAACGCAAGGAAAAAAAAAGAGCTCAAGCTATGGCAGCGAGGCTTGTCTTCTCCCTCCTCCTCGCCGTGGCGTGCTCCCACGCGGCGCTCGCCGCCGCCGCCTCCTCCTCCGCCGTGGAGGACACCTGCGCGAAGGCGACGGCGAGCGGCAGCCGCAAGGACCTTGCCCCGTTCTGCGTGTCGACCCTGCAGGCCGCGCCGGGGAGCGCCGGCGCCGACGCGCGCGGCCTCGCCGTGATTGCCACCAACCTGACGCTGGCCAACTACACGGCCGCGTACGCCACCATCAAGGCGCTGCAGCGGCGCGGCGGCTGGTCGGAGCGCGAGCTGGCCGCGCTCGCCACGTGCCGGCAGCTGTACATCGAGGCGCTCAACGTCGTGCACAGCGCCATCCACGCGCTGAACACCGGGCAGACGCAGGCGTACGTCGCGGACATGGGCGTCGTCCGGCGCGCCGCCACCGGCTGCGAGGACGCGTTCGGCTTCGGCGGCGGCGGCGTAGGCAACCAGCTGGCCACAGAGTCGCCGCTGCACAAGGTGGACGACGACGCCATCAACCTGACCACCGTCGCCACGCTGATCGTCCTCATCCTGTAACCGAATTCGCTGCAAATTCCTTGGATCTTGGTTGAGTGTGTCATTGTTCAGACTCAAGAAACGAATAAAAGTTCATCAAAATTCAGCGTGTGAATAGTGTCAGATTATTGATATGATGATTGATGATCTCGCTGTTGCTGAAAGCCTGAAACCTGACGAACGAATCGATCGAACACCTGCCTGACAAACGAACGAATCGCGCGTGATGTCATTAACAAGTGCACGCAAACGTACACGAGCAATTGGGGTCAATCGAGTGATATGCATTTATGCGGAGATCTTGTCATCTTCTGCCTGCAATTTGTACTCATCCTTCGCCATCTTGCGGACGCTTCACTGACAGGAGCGATTGCTTTTGGCAGGCAGCTCAGGCGCCGGTGGAACAGCATCTCCGGCGTAGAGTCGACGAAATCCGGTGGCGGCGGTTAGCCGGAGAGGGCGGAGCTCCGGCGAGCGGCTGCCGCGACGAAGGCTTGGAGTGTCGTTTCTCGCCATCACGCCGACATGTGGGCTCGCCCAGTTGGTCAAAGATATACTTTTACAAGGGGGCCCTCCCTTTGCAGTAATACCGTTTAGCTCCCTCCGGGTCCGGGAGACCAAGAATTTGGCGATCCTGGCATCGGTCTCTGGCCACCGTTGGATCAGAATTTGGCGGTCGAGATAAAGTAGGTTGTAAGCATGCGGGATTAATTTTGCGTAGTGGTCCTTGCTTTGTTCTGTAATACCGTTTAGCACGGTAGCGATCCAAACATTGTCGTCCGTCCTCCGTCCGATGCAACATGGGCGGCCAAGATCGAGTATCCGTTGGTCGATGAAGGTTGGTGGTTTCCGCGTAGGCCCTTGTTAATCACGTCTACAATTTTTCAGTCACTGACAGGTGGGCCCACGGAGACTGGAGCGGAGTGTGGACTACTGGACTCAACTCTAGCGGTTCAAATCTCGTGCGCTCCTTTCCAAAAAACAAAAAGAAAAAGAAAAGGAAGAAGAAAAACTCTCGTCGGCGGCGACCTAAACGCCGGCGAGCTGAAGGGGAAGGGAGGGAAGCCGCCGGCGACCACCCACCGCACCTACCACCACCTCGGCCTCATATACCCTCCTCTCTGTGCGCGTCTTTCTCTCCGCCGGACTGCGGCGCGGGCGGAAGCGGGGTGGTTTTAGGGTTTTGGCCGGCGACCAGATGGCGGCGGAGGCGGGGATGCGCGTGAACGTGGCGAGTCTGCTCGCCCTCGGGGACGACACCGTGGAGTTGCTCGGCGAGAGGAAGGACGGCGAGGCCCTCGCGCAGGCCTGCGCCGGGGCGCGGATGCTGCGTTCCGCCTGCCGCTCGGAGTCCGACGACCTCGAGGTGCAAATGAAAGGTCCGGGTCTCCCCGACTCTCCTGAAATTTCATCCCATTTCGTGCTCTGCGACCCTACTGTATTTCAAGCTATTTTTTGCTCTTGTTCGGTGCCAAAAGGATTAGGAAAATTTAGTCAATTTCACTGTTGTTTTTTTGTTACGGGGAGAAATTCTCACTGTTAATTACCTCAGAAAAAAATTACCGTCTAGCATAAGGTCTTTTCACACAAAAGGAAATGCATCGCCAATTTCATTTACTTAGAAGAAATTAAAGTTAGTAATAAGCGAGACTGAAATTCCCGCACTTGCATATCAAAAATGATTTAATGAACACCTTTGAAGGTAGAGTCATCGCATCAGCTGCTACTACAATTTACTAGAGATATATTTCTAAATGAATCACTTGGGAAGTAGGAGTAGGCATTTAGGTGAATGAGTATTAGTCAAAGCAAGCTTCAATTAAACAATCTCATTTCGTTAACATATGGCAGCAGCATAGAAGTTTCTATTTCCAATCAGGTTGCCTCTTCTGAACATTTGCATGCCTTTAGTACACAGTTTCTTCTATTACTCCACTATCAAATCATCCATGCTTAAAAATTTCATGGTAAGTGTATTATGTCATTGTTTCGCTGCAATTGTGAGGCCTACAAAGCAAATAAACCTATATTTCTGCTATGACTTGAAAACACATGCTCACATAGCATCAGTAATATGGGCAAAATGATGTTTGACTGTGCTTGAATCCTGACGTGGAAGTTGGAACAATGAACTCTAGGGAGTTCACATTTTTTAACAATGGAGAACATAATTGCCATCTAAATGCATCTTTCCTTTTTGCAAAACAGAGTATCAGGAAAAAATAAAGTCCTGCAAAGAAAAGATAGAAAAGACAAAATCTGAAACAATTGCCGATGATGAACTGAATGCTCTGCAAAAAGAGATGGAGGAGAAACTTCAAGATGAGCAATGCCTTCGCCAGGATTTAAGATAAGTTATTGTTTCAAAATTGTATCATCTGAAAAGCTGCATTGTGGTAATGAAGAAGTTGAAGTCCTAATATTGTTTTCTGTCAACACAGCAGTACGTGATGAGCTTGATAACCTAGATAGCCAAAGAGATTCTATAGAACAAAGGAAGGAAGCTCTAAGGAAGATGGAAAAGGAAATGATGAAAGCACAGTAAGTGGATACTGGTTCTCTCAATGTTGATTAAATCTTAGAACAGTTTTTTTTCGTCGGGCCATTCTTCGAACAGTCTAACTTTCATAGCCTCACTAAAATCAAATGTGTGAAAACTACTCAGATTACAAAACAGAGCAAGTATCTTAATTGTTACCATGCCTAGCACTGTTGTTTAGTGCAACAGCAAATGGTATGCTTTATATTTGTAATGCAAGATTCGTTTAAAAAATGAGCAATTGGAGTTTCTTGGTCGAATTTGGATTTTGGATGATGCCATATCTTCCTCTTTGTAGTATATTGTGAGTGTATTTGCATTCCTCAACAGCAGCAAAGATGGCTCATTGAGTTTCCATTGTCATTGTGGGAAAACACTGTCGCAGAATTTGAATTAATTTGTATTGAACTCTTGTAGCGTGGCCTTTATTGGTTGTCCTGATTCTCAGAGCAATGAACTGACCACATTTCTATGCAGAAATATGCTTTCCATGTGTGTTTCAGTGACCAAAATCATGCCAAATTTTGAAGACAAGGACAAGATCTCTGGTTGTATCCTTTCAATTTAAGCTATTTTTTCTATTCGAACAAAACTGTTTAAACCCATCTTAATATACCAAAACTAGTACTAGTTATTTGGTTAGTGCTTTCTCTTTTCACTTCACCGTCAGTTTTGTCTTACAGCAATCAAAAACTTTTGAATGTCCTTAATTTCGTTCAGATATTGTTGATAAGAACATGAAGAAACTAGAGAGGTTCGAGTTTGACAAGACGACGCCCCCTGTTGATATCTGCAACAACCTTTGGAAGATGGTTTAGATGTTGCGTGGAGATAACGGTCGTGGACGATGGACCTCCCATCGAACATCCCTTTTTTTTTGTTATCACCGTTGAATGCTGCCAAAGGACCAAGATGCGTCCAGTTCGCATTTCATGCAGAGATCTACAGAAGTGCTATCTGTTTGTAGATTTGATAAGATCAAGATCTCTTTAGCTAGTCCTTGGCTCGTTTCCATGTTCCTTTTAGTATGTGTAAGTACTAAGTTGTATAACATTTCACATGCTATTGTTATTCCGGAAGCTGCTCACTTGCAAAGCTGCAAGTTTGCAACCCAATGCCATTTGGTTTCTTGGAAAAAAAAAACAGAAATCTTGAGCGATTTCCATGATTGCAACTTTGCTAGAAAGTGCAATGCTTTACAATCGATCTCCATGCGGCGAAGGCAGATTTTCTGAGATGTGCCCTGCGTTTTGTTCTCCCCACTTGCATGCCTTTTGCTGTTTTGTCGTAGTGGAAGTTTGGAGCATGTGATGTGATGTCATGCGAACAAAACAGGTTATTCTCAACTACTACTCCATCCCAGAAATAATGAATTCCTATACACGAATGTGTCCCCGCGATATTGATCAATTCAATTCGATGGCTCCAATGGCCAGCACTAATGGCATCCTGGTTTACAGGTTATGCTGTTTTGCGAGTGATGCAATTAGCCAATTACCACCGTGCTTATCAGCGGCTCTCCATTTTACGAGTCGGCAAACCATTACATGATATAATCCGGTTAAATAAGTTGATATTATCGTCTGAGCACAACGGGGACGTAGCTCATATGGTAGAGCGCTCGCTTCGCATGCGAGAGGCACGGGGTTCGATTCCCCGCGTCTCCATTCTCGTTTTGTAGATGCCGAAGCAATTGCAAATCTGACATGAGCATCTGAATTTTTGTAGCCAAACGTAAGCAAGCTAAAGAATTAACAATGACAAAATATTGATCATCTGTTTGGTTTGTAGAAAAAATTGGCATTGCCTGATTGTTTGCCTCAGTTAAATGACAAAGTATAACTTATAGCAGACCAAAAATTTGACACGAGCATCTGAATTTTTGTAGCCAAACCTAAGCAAGCCAAAGAATTAACAATGACAATATATTGATCATCTGTTTGGTTTGTAGAAAAATTGGCATTGCCTGATTGTTTGCCTCAGTTAAATGACTAAGTATAACTTATAGTAGACCAAACGAAAGCCTGACAATATTTGGCAATGACCAGTTTTTGCCATTGCCAGAAAATGGCAAAGGCTAGAAATGGCAATGAATCAAACAACCCATTTGTCCACATGTTAGACACATACTAGTGGGAGCAAATATGAGAATTGGGAGATGATATATTTTTGTTTCATAAGGAACTTTAGGCTTGTTTGCAATGCCTTTTTAACTCCTGAATTCTTGTAGAAAATTAAACTTATATATAACATAATATACAAAACACATGTCTCGCCCTAGCAACAATAGTCTAGCCTCGCAACTATCTTCACCTCCAACAAATTTTGGAGTTAAAATATATACCCAACCCAAAAGAAAACTTGAAGCTGGAGCATACCAAACACGACTCGAATATAAAGCTAACGAGTAATGACTCAAAAAGGGATTCTAACAATATACTAGTCTGTCCCAAAAAAAACCAAACTCTGGCTATGAACCTGGACACGTGTGTCCAGGTTCTCCTCATGTTGCATTACACCAATACTACCAGCTTATGCATTGTAGTGGTGACTGCAGCTATATCCACGATAATGTCTAACGAACAACCCCTTACTCCATTTATTGATAACCTCAGAAGCTATAGCAAACAACATGGTCTACCTCTTTCTGTGTTACTGCATATGTGTATTGACATCCCTTAACATGCTTTGAACCAAGTAGGCTTTTATTGTTGAACCCATGTTCATCTCAATTCATGTAGAACCATGGCATTGGACAAGAATATCTCCTTCCCTTGTCTTCCACCAAAATGTGGTGCAAGCATGATTCATAGATATTAAACACTAGATTCGCTATGTTGCTTGTTTCATACTGCCATAACTATACGTACATTATGCAAAATTCATCGTAGATGAAGATAGCCACAATACTTAAAACTACTACCGCAAGAGAAATAACAGAAAGTAAAACCCTATCCAAATAGAAATAAATGTAAAATACCATAAACAATATACTTATATTACTTTACTTTCAAGCACGGCAACGGTACACCAGTACCGGCTAGTACCGAAAACGATTCCGAGAGCCAAACCGAAATAGAGTTGACACG
Source organism: Oryza glaberrima (assembly GCF_000147395.1). Lineage (NCBI taxonomy): Eukaryota > Viridiplantae > Streptophyta > Magnoliopsida > Poales > Poaceae > Oryza > Oryza glaberrima. The sequence goes on from NC_068329.1 coordinate 19,413,324, forward strand.
CTTGAGAATAACCTTATATGTGCCACAGCTTAATTCATGTAGTAGGATTTTATTTTCTCGCAAGAAGGGAAATCCCTTGAACCAAAACTACTTTTTTCTTATAAAAACAAACTTCTCATCACTTACATAATGAATGAAAATGGTGTTTTTTTAAAAACTGAAATTGGTGCTTATGAATGACCCTGCGACAACAAACCACATCATATCATGCGTAGTTATTACTATATTATATTTCCTCCATCCTAAATATTTAACGCGTTAATTTTTTTTTAGACATGTTTGACTGTCTTATTAAAAATTTAAGTAATTATTAATTCTTTTCCTATCATTTGATTCATTGTTAAATATACTTTTATTTATATACAAACAGTTTTATATATTTCACAAAAATTTTTAATAAGACGAATGATTAAACATGTTTTAAAAAGATCAACCGCGTCGAATATTTAGAAACGGATAGTTAAGTATATCCTCTTGCCCTGGTGTACGAAAGGGGTGGGTACACCATGGTTGGGGAGGTTGAAACCCGGTCTCTTCCTGGCTGCCGGCTGGCCGGCCGGCCGTTCCTTTCCCGATCCCGATCCCGACCCCGACCTGACCTAACCCACCACCTCCTCGGCGCCGGCCCATCCATCCCACCGGCCTGGCCCAAGTCAACCCCCTCGCCCCGCCGGGTCACGACCGGATCCCCCCTCGCCTCAATCCCACCACCCCCTCACCGCCGCCCCCAAACCAGATCGGATAGATCCCCAATCCCGCCGCCACCGCCGCCGCCGCCGAGATGGACGACGACGACGCCGCCGCCTCCGCCTCGCCTTCCCCCTCGCCGTCCCCCGTCGCCTCCGCGCTCCCCGTCGCCGACCCCGTCACCGTCGCCGCGGGGCCTCCCTCCGGCCTCCTCGCGCTGGCCCTCCCGATCCAGAAGCAGCAGCACGCGGCGTCGCCGAATCCTGGGGGTGGGGGTGGCGGGAGGGAGGATGCGTGGAGCGAGGGGGCGACGGCGGCGCTGATCGACGCGTGGGGGGAGAGGTTCGTGGCGCTCGGGCGGGGGAGCCTCCGCCACCCGCAGTGGCAGGAGGTCGCCGACGCGGTGTCGTCGCGGGAGGGGTACGCCAAGGCGCCCAAGTCCGACGTCCAGTGCAAGAACCGGATCGACACGCTCAAGAAGAAGTACAAGATCGAGAGGGCCAAGCCGGCCTCGTCGTGGCAGTTCTTCGGCCGCCTCGATGACCTCCTCGCCCCCACGTTCAACCAGAAGCCCGGCGGCAACGGCGGCGGCGGCGTCGGGGCCAGCGTGAACGGGCGCAACACGGTGCCGGCGGCGCTGCGCGTGGGCTTCCCCCAGCGTAGCCGCACGCCGCTGATGCCCGCGCCGGTGTCTGCGGTCAAGCGGAGGGCGCCGTCCCCGGAGCCGTCGGCGTCGTCCGAGTCGTCCGACGGGTTCCCCCCGGAGCGCGAGCCGGCGTTCCCGCCTCTCCCGCTGCCGCCGCCGCCGAACGGCAAGAGGAGCAGAGCGGACGAGGGGCGCGGCGGCGGCGCCGGCGGAGGCGGCGACCGCGCGCAGGGGCTACGGGAGCTCGCGCAGGCGATACGGCGCTTCGGCGAGGCGTACGAGCGCGTGGAGACGGCGAAGCTGGAGCAATCCGCGGAGATGGAGCGCCGCCGCCTCGACTTCGCCAGCGAGCTGGAGTCGCAGCGCGTGCAGTTCTTCCTCAACACGCAGATGGAACTCTCGCAGGTGAAGAACCACTCCTCCTCTCCCGCCAACGCCGCCGCGCCGCCTGGTGCCACCGGCGGCGCCGGTGGCACCTCTAGAAGAATGGCGTCGGTTAACGACGATAGCGCCAGTGGAAATTACCACCGCCGGTATCGCGTCAGCGACGGCGGCAGGCACCGCCACCACCCGCAGCCACCGCCGTCGCGCCCGCACTATCCGTACCATGAGAATAACATCGCCGTCGCTGCAGCGGCCGCTGCCAGCGACGGCGAACAGAGCGACGACGAGGAGGACGACGAAGAAGAAGAGAGCCAGTGATGGCACTCCAAATTGGTGTCATCATTTCGCCTTAGAAGAAAAAAAAAAACCGGATTGCATTGCATTGCTGCAGCTTAGCTTATATTGGTTGGATGCAAGAAAATGTTGGCTAGGGAGTAGTGTCAAATTAAGCATTATTATTATTATTATTATTATTATTATTATTATCAGTAGATAGTGATGATAAGTTTACCTCCCTGTACCATTCATCAGTCACATTGTTGTTTGTTTCTCTGCATTTCAAGAACCTCCAATGTGTGATCTCATTTGTGCCAAAGAATGGTGAGTTGAGAGATCATTGCCAATTTGCCTTGGGTGTTTGTTCATTGCATTGGGAGGCTTCATGTTGAGCATCTTGTACTTGTAACTTTGTACTACTAAATCTGATATGCTCACAAGAATTGATTCGAGTGGTTCGTTCTTTGGAAATGCTATGGAGACAGATGGTGTCATATGCTTTGCTTTTTGTGGAGTGGCACTGAAGACTGGAGCTAAAATAGTACTGTAGTTGTTCAAGAGGGTATGTTGTGCCTTGATGCTGGGTGCCTGGGTATGTGCAGAATCTGGATGATGTAGACCCGTAGTGGATGGGCAGAAAGACACGTGTTGTGCAAGTGAGTTGCAGTGCATCGCAAAAGAGCAGCAAAAGAACATGATGTTGTAATATCTCGTAGTACTCCTTTTGAGGAATCTCTGTATCTGTTTCTGCAGACTGCAGGTGCTTTTGAAGATGTCGTCCGTTATTTATTAGGGGAAGAAAAATTCCTGATTTTATTCTTGAGATGGATGGATTTTTGTCTCATTGGCAGCAGCAGAGTTGCTATTCATATATGCTATGCGCCGCTCTCTTGGAACGTTGTGCAAGTCTGAATCTGAATACAGAATGAGATGCTTTGCGAAATTCTGTGGGCGTAGCTGCCCTGCAGGTGGTTTTCTTTTCGAGTCTGCTTCCAAAATGGGCCTCACAAGTTCGCGAAAAAGAAAATTTTTAGGTGTCACATCGGATGTTTGACCGAATGTTGAAAGTGGTTTTCAGATATGAATGAAAAAACTAATTTCATTACTCGCCGCCTGGAAACTGCGAGACGAATCTTTTGAGCCTAATTAATCCGTCATTATCACATGTGGATTACTGTAGCACTTATGGCTAATCATAGACTAATTAGGCTCAAAAGATTTGTCTCGCGATTTTCATACAAACTGTGTAATTAGTTTTTATTTTTATCTATATTTAATGCTCTATGCATGTGTTCAAAGATTTGATGTGATATTTTTGGAAAAAAAATTTTAGGGAACTAAACCAGGCCTTAGAAAATACTACTTCATCTGTCTCAAAATATAACAATTTTTATTATGATTAGACACCACTGTTCGTTGTTGTTCCTAAATAGTACTACTACATACTCCCTCCGTCCCAAAAAAAAACGAATCTAGAACTAGATATATCAGTCACATTTTAGTACAACGAATCTGGACAGAGGTATGTCTAGATTCGTAGTAATAGGATGTGTCACATCCAGTACTATATTGATTTTTAATGGAACAAAGGGAGTATGGTCCCCATCGGTTGGTAATGACTTATTATAAGCCATAAAGGCTTATTAGTGATTAAAAAAATGATATGCGAGTAAAACTTTTGTATATATATTCGTAGTGATTGAAAAGCCAAAGCTAAGAAAAAACTATGTTCAAAAAGCATCAAAATCAAATTCAAAATTAAGTTTTAAAATTTAAATTTTGGTTTTGGCTTATAAGTCATAGGGCAAACGATGAGGCCCTATATTTTTGGGTATATGCCTAGACAAGTACTGAATAAAAAGGGCTATTGTACTGAATATCTCAACCCTTTTACCTAACCTAAGGCATCATGCCTCAGTCCTTGAGATGCAAAATGGAGTGACTTACGAAACAGATAAATATTGCACGGCACGATGAATTATTATTCTTTGAAGATTGAAGCTAAAGCACGCAACGAACAAATTACACATAACAAAGCTGGATCACTGATGTCTTTACACTATTTCAGATCTGTCACACCATAACATACACAACGGGGACCCGAAAAGAATTGGCATCTAATGATCATGATCCGGTTACACTCAAATCAAAATTTCTCCCTTGAAGATGGAGGCCGGTAAAATCAAATATGCTACATCTAGCAATTCCTCACTAATTACCAACTGCCAGAAAATGCTGCAGGCTATATATTTTCTGAAGCAAAAAATTGGAATCATGGCTTGAATGGCGCAAATACTACCACTGAATTGTGACCTCCAAATCCAAATGAATTAGAGATAGCTGCATTGAGACAGATTGCCAGAAAAGACAGGGGAAAATGAGCTGTCTGCACATAAGTTCATGCATGCAATTCAATGAAACAATCAACAAGGAAATCAATTTTTTGCCTTCTCAGGCCGACCCTTGAAGTATCAATTTTTCATGGAATGGCAACCATAAGAGTGTCAATGCACTACCCCAACTGACTATATAGCAGATGAAACGAAGATAAGGGGGCTAGCCGGCTAGGGCAAGCTTTTCTGGCGTTGATTTGTGCAGGGATACAGAAACTCACCAACATTCACTTCGTGCTGCTGCTTCTCGTTGGCTACTGTATCAAAATCAACTTCAGGCTCGGGGTTCTGCAAAAGGAGCGAGACTAAAAATTGATATGCTGCCAATTTGACAATGAATCAATTAAATGAACCCTATTATTCTTGACTGTTGCACAGACAACTTGTGAAAAACATGGATTGCTAAATCTGACAATAATTTGCATGAACCATCAGAAAGCAAATGACATTCAGAGAGGATAATGATTACTTACAAATTGGTTAATAGTAGGATGCACCCATCCAGTAGTTATGGCTTTGACAGTGGCAATAGCTTCTAACCCACCAGCGGCACCTAGGCAATGGCCTATCATAGACTGGCAGAGAAGGAAGAAACAAGCCATAAGAGGAAGACAACTACAAATTGGCACTTTCCATTCAAAAGAATTTATGGAATGCCATGTTGTAGATGCAAATGTGCAAACCTTCGTTGAATTGATTTTAATATCAGATGGATTCTTGAAGACTTGCTTAATGGCTCTTACTTCAGCCAAGTCACCAGCAAGAGTTGAAGTTGCATGTGCATTGATGTAATTTACCTAAAAGAGCAGTGGAATTTAAATGTAAAAATTGTTTATTTCCATCAAGAATAGAACAAGAACTTTAGAAATTAGCATTACAGTCAACTCAGTCCCTAAAGAACATAAAGTTAGAGCAATAAATATAAATGAAATATTAATAGGTTTTCCAAATGGACGCACTTCTAAACAGTTTCAACAACTGCATCAAAGATTAAACACAACAAAAACTGCATCAAAGGGACCACCCATAATGTAGTAAGAGATTCCGGTCCATTCTTCAATTCAGCTAATGTTTTGATTTTAGACTGTAATCAACTTTGAGGACCTTTGAACTAAAGCTGTGGGAGCCTATGTTTTATAGAGTTACCTCCTCTGGTGCAACACCTGCATCTTCAAGGCTCTGAGTAATACAGGACGACACACCCAGTCCATCTGACCTAGGATCAGTCATATGGTAAGCATCACAGTTTACTGCACCTCCCAAATATTCAGCAATTATTGGTGCATCCCGCTTCATCGCATGCTCCAGGCTCTCCATGACCTATTCAACCAGACCATCAGTGATTTAGCATTTCACGAGAGACTAAGCTGTTTATGTGACCAACTAGAAACTCTTTATCAGTATGATAGCTGATGTCTAAAACGGGGATTAGCATGATAACTTGACGCAAAGCACTTTATGAGCAAAAAACTGTAATGATGGAATCGAAATTAACAAATTAGTGGGTATAAACAGCAATCATGCTGCTACATGTTTCACAGTTATAAAGTATGGAACTAGCATAGCTATATCAACAATAATGCATACCAGTACACCAGCACCTTCACCCATAACAAAACCATCTCGCTCTTTGTCCCATGGCCTAGATGCAGTTTCTGGGTCATCGTTCCTCTGTGATAGTGCTCTACAGGCCACAAAACCTCCAAGGCCAATTGGAATAATTGCAGCTTCAGTACCACCAGCAACGATAACATCAGCCTCACCCCGACGTATATGGTTGGCAGCAGCATAGAAGCAGTAGTTGGAGGTCGCACAAGCTGTTGAAATTGAGTAGTTTGGACCCATAAAACCAGCATCCATTGCTAGCAATGCCGAGCCCATGTTAGTTATAGCGTATGGGATAAAGAAAGGCGAAATTTTCTTGTATCCCTTCTCAATAAGGTTTTGAACACCATCGGAAAACACAGTGAGGCCACCCATGCCAGTTCCCACAAGAACACCAGCCCGGACTTTGTCAAGCTGTTGAAAATGAAGCAATTAGAGAATTAAGACTTCCAAAAGAGGACAAGCAAGGAACAGGAGAAAATTGTGCAACTGGATGCATAATGAATTAATGATGAAAAGCAGAATATGCTGCAACAAATAACAAACTGGTCGTTCTACCCATTAAAAACAAGACAGCAAGATCATATAACATGCTTAACCATCATATTCCTCAGACAAATTAATGGTCCATTACTCTGTTGTTTGAGTTAGAAGCCTTTTTGACAATTCCAGAAAACTGTTAAACAACGAGCCTATGAGGTCTACCAATAAGACCAGATGAATGTAGTTGCTTTTTTTAGGCTGTTCATCCGCAGTGATCTAGCAGCTCATAAGGAGATTGGACACAAATAGCAAAAGGTCATTTCTATGACATCATAGGTTACAGGAACTTACAGCAAAACCAAATCAAATCAATACCTCTTGTTTTTCTTTGGAGCCAATCTCCATACAAGAAAACTAACCGAATTTAACTCAGGCTGTTCTTAAGTCTTAACACACTGTGACGATATCACAATAATAAAATAATGTGCTTATTCTTACCTGGTATGATTGGATATATAAATTACGTGCAAAATTTTAAAACCATATGTACATTTCAAAAGATTTGGACCAAAATCAGTTAGTTTGGTACACAGTTGGTGTCTATTCCTAGCTCTCTTTTTCTTTCATAAAAGCATGGGTGGCCATTTCTTTCTCGTTGGCTTTACTTTCTATCGTACACAAACTTGTCCAAATTCTTATTATCAAACAGAGTGGATGCCAAAACATTCCTAAAAAAATCCATTCCTGATGTATTTATGCAAATTCAATCGTTTCTCGAAGTGAATGGTGCAAGTGAGCACTTTTGACATACTGTCATACAGTGCACAAAAAAAGAAGGTGAATTTTGCAGAGACAAACACCAACCAGAACGTCTCAGTCTCTCACTGACCTTGGTGTGGCCATCGGAGCCCTTGCCGAGGCCGGCGTTCTCGAGCGCCTTCTTGCCGCTGACGATGCAGTAGCGGAGGCAGTCGTCGAGCCTCCGGTCGTTCTTGCCGTCGATGTACCCCTCCGAGGAGAACCCGCGTATCTGGCCGGCGAACCTCGTGGGGAAGCCACCGGCGTCGAAGCGGTCGATGGCGCCGACCCCGCTCTCCCCGGCGAGCAGCCGCTCGTAGAAAGCGTCCACCTCGTTCCCGAACACGGACACCAGCCCCATCCCCGTGATCACCACCCGCTTCCTCGGGTCCGTCTCCCGCCGCGGCGCCGACGCCGCCGACGCCGCCGACGCCGCCGCGGCGACACGGACTGCGCGCTGGCGCGGGCGAGCGCGGCGCCGCGGCGGCGCAGGCGGCGGCGGGGAGATGCGGAGCCCGAGCGTGTGGGCGTGCGCCTGCATGGTGGTGGAGCAGTGGAGTCGAGGCCGGGGAAGCGAGGTGGAGGTGGGTTATATAGGCGGCGGCGGTGGAGTGGAGTGGAGGCGGCGCCGCGGCGAGGGTGGCGGTGGCGGTGGCGCGCGCGGCGGGGGGATGGATTTCGTGTGGATTGGATGGGGCCCCTCTCCTTCGTGGGTGTGTACACGTTTTTCCTTCTCAAACTTTAATTCACTATTTTTTTTCTTAATTTCTTTCTAGAAACATTAGGGCAGTCGCTCACATACGCGTGGACATTATTACCTCCGAGAATTCTGGACTGACATATCTTGAGATTGATAAAGTCATCATGAATGTCTCGTCTACCACCGAAAGAAAAATTAGTCGTAAGTGTGAACACTCGAATTAAGTTTAGAATTTAAGTCCAGGTAGGCTGATTACACCAAGTAACCTAACCGGTTAAGTTGTACTTACTTTGTTTGTCAACTTTATTTCGGACAAAAAAAATTCTAACTTTATTTTAACACATTTTCCTTTTGAGAATGTATAATATAGGTCTCTCAAGTCCATTTTTGTTGAGAAGCAGTGAAACTACATAGTTTACAATTTGACATTGTAGAAGGATTATGTTTTTCTTTTTAATAATAAAAAATGATGTTATGTTTGGAACTACTATTGTTTTGTTCTTTGTATTAAGAGGTTTAGAAAATCCTTGTCCCTTTAAAATTTTCTTTTCCTGAATACAATTAGACGCATCGACACCGTGCGTCCTAGCACATTTGTAGCTCGATTCGTCGTCCTTTTTAGGAATGTTGGTAAAACACGAGTGAGGAAACGAATGTGCTTTGTCAATTTGAACTTTGTTGGATCTCTTCAAATTTTGTAGTATTTCATTTCGATGTCTCATATTAGCAACGTCCAATATATGAGTAGGTGGGTATAACAGATCAGCCATTAATGTGGAGCACAAAACGGGAGAATCCATTTGCATTTTCATGTGTTTGGTGATGGTTTGTTGCCTCCGATCAAGGATCTTGGGAACATGCGTGCATGGCTAGTTTCAGCATAAAGGAAAGCAGGTAGAACAAGCTTGAAGTTGGTTTGCCGTGTGCCCTACTCTGATCTTCACACATTCCATGTGAATTTGCCGATAAACTAATTCAATATTGTATTGAAATTTTTTTCACTATTGCCATGTGAATTTGCTGGCAACTAATTCACTATTGTATTGAAACATATTCACTATTAACATGTGAAAAATTCAATTCAGAAAAAATATATTTAGAAATGACGTGTACTTTTATTTCAAAAATAATAATTAATGACCCAAAGTTTTTGCTTAAGTCTAAAAATAATTTTAACGTCAAAGATGTAAATTTCAAAAAACATGACAATAACATTTCATGTCATTAACAGAGGATCATCTCTTATGCTATGCGATTAAATTACTAAAACAATGGGTTTGTAATTTTTTTTAACTTTTAAATTTTTTAAATTTTAAAAATAAACCCTTTCAAAACTTATTTTTCAAGATCCGAACCTTTTGACCATTTCAGCCGGACTAGCGTGGCAAAATAGCACTGTCACGTCGGTCTCGGATTGGGTCGGCTGTTGAAGCTTGGGAGACTCAATCTCGGACATGAATGGGAGAACAAAGAGAGGTTGGGCTAACAGCCTTTTCCTCTCCAATTTGAAGATCCCAATTTTGTAGGGTCTATGCCTGTTGCTAAGTTTGCTCACCCTTATTAATGGACATGCTCAAACACCACACACTAATTAGCTACTCCCTCAACCCCATTATAAGAGATTTTGATCTGATGTGATATATTTTAGTACTATCAATTACAAGACAGCAGAATATAAGAGTCTATTCCTTATATTTTGGATGGAGTACATTATAAGCAATCCAGAACAAATTATACCAAAACATCCAGAACAACCACCTCTCAATACCAAAACACACTTCGTTAGATTATGGCTTATAGGTTATGTGGATAATGGCTTGTTCATGTCACCTTTCTAGACACTCTATTCTAAGCTAGTAATATGAGCCATAAAATGTGAGCCATAATACATCCAATCATTCAAAAAACATACCTTAATCTCGCACATATCACCATAGTCCATATTGGACAGAGCAACACTGAGACATTTGATAATTTAACACCCCTTAAAACATGTTTCCATTATTTGATATCTTAACCTACCTTCATTCATGTAAATTGTGTTACATGTCATCTCCATAAGTATCGATTAAAGCAAATTATCAACCCCCAAAAGTTTTAAATTATCGAATTTCTCGGCGAACGCTTAGAGCAGGTACAATAGCAGGTTATAAGCCAGCTACAAATATATTTGAAGAAGATAAATGAAGAGAGAGAAAAGCAGCGGGCTACAGATTTATAGCCAGCTGTAGCACGGACTCTAAGACACAGTGTGTATATAATAGGTATTAATAGTGCAGTATGTACCTATTGTATAAATGAGCTTATATTAGATTGGTTACGGATAAATTAGAGCTAGTAGTTGGCTATACTATTAAACTTGCTCTTATGGGAAAGAGAGAGCCCACTGTGGTGGCCGCGGGTACATGACCCCACCGGTCAGTCAGTGCCACGTCAGGACTCCTATCAATGAATCAGCCGGTCAGCCCCCATCTGCGTCAACCTCACACTTGACGATAGTTCCTTTCATCAATCACCCAGCTTTACTCCTCTTCTCCCCCCGCCCGCTTCACCAATCAATCCAAACCCTAGAGCAAATCCCCTCCCTCCCTTGCCGGAATCGCTCGCAAGCTCCAGGCAGCCCCCACACCAGTCCGCGGCGGATCAGGGGGCGGGGCGATCTCTAGCGCCCTCCGGGATTTGAAGGGTTCCGAGCGTCGGCGATGTCGTCGTGGGCCGGGCCCGACGAGATCTTCCTCTCCACGTCCCTGGCCGGCTTCTTGGACAGTGAGGCTCTTTCTCTAGCGGGGGCTTTGGTTTGTTTTGGGTTTGATTTTCGTTTCCCGGATGATATGCTGGATGCGGTTCTTGGATTGCGTGGTTCTTTGGATCCGGTTGTGGGGGTAGGTTCTTTGCTTGTGGCTTGCGTCGACCGATGTGAGTTAGTCAGTGAAACGGATTTCTGCTGATCTTGATGGTTTCGTGAGCTGTCTTTGGCCCGGAAATTGGCTAACTTTGTTTGGTAGGCACAATTCCTTCTTTTGGCCTAGAAGGATGCTCTTTTGCTAGGTTATGCAGGCTAGGATGTAACTCACTAGAGTAATTTGGACAAGGATAGTGATTTAGCTATTTACTTGCACCAAATTATTACTGCAAATGTGTCACATTTGCTTTCGGCGCATTGAAAGGTGGGAGAGCTTTAGGTAGGTTATGCTGGCTGGTAAGTGTTAACTTCCACAAAGCACAGACGTTGGTACCGATTGATTTGTTATGGAAGTTGCCCCTTTAGTGAGGTCCTACAGTTTATATTTTCGCTATGGTATTGGCAAATGTGCAACAGCGCAAGGCCTTCGTGTAAACTTCATTCTAATCGAAGCAAAAAATATGGTCAATTGGACCTGACTAGTGTAGATTTCAAATACCAGCTTGAATTATTAGCACCAATACCACATCATCTAAACGGAAAAATGGGTTCAACTGGAACCCCCATCAATCAACAGAAGTCAAGCCTTGTCACTCAGTGTGATTCTGTAATCTGTACAGGAACTTTTGTGTGTTCTTTTAATTTCTACTCCCTCATTCAAAATAAGCTAACCTAGGATATGATGGGACATTACCTATCTAGATTCGTTGTACTAGGTAATGCCCTATCGTATCCTAGGTTGGTTTATTTTGGGACAGAGGGAATAGGTGTATGTAATTATTCTTTGCTTACTACAGGATGTACTTTGTTAGCGGTGCTTTAAAAGCTTACGTACTTCCCTTAACCTGAATATAAAGTTTATTTTTTTGAGTTACTAGTCAGTAGTAGTTTGTTGCATTAGAGTTATAAAGTGTGTTATTTAAGTTTTTCATCTGATGGTCACTGAGGACTTTGCCTTAGTATTATGAGTTTCGTATGTGAACAGTTGCCCTGATGTGACTCCTTGACTTCCTTTGATGCTTATTAAACAATTTGCATGTTTGATTCTCCTATTGTGGCAATGAGAAGAGTGATTGTACTATTGAGACGTTGTCAAGCTTCAGATACTGTTAGTGTTCCATATATATTTGGGATTTGCCGATTTGGGTAGGTGAACCATCACTGGAGCTGAACAATATGAGTGATGTTTGTGAAGTGTTCCACTGAACTTTTAACCTTTTTTATTGGTTTCCTGGCATCTTGTAGATCTTTGTGTACTTTCATGCTATGCTCATATGACACTATTTTTAACCAGTTAGTTTGGCAATGATATCACACCATGTAAGAATAGGTTACTTTTTTGTAGCCTTCGTCGTTGATTAGCATGAATAATTATATTAGAAACATTTGTTTGATTACTTCCCATTGTTCTAGATAATTAGAGTACTTGGGTGACACAGTAGTTTGATCTAGAAGACTAGAACTATTAACCAAATATATGAAAACATTCACACTTGCAGAATATGAGTAGTGCTGTGAATCATGTGACTACTTGTGTGTACTGGTTTCTTTCGATACTGAAGTTCACATAGAAGCATCTCCTGTTTCTTTGATAATTGTTGTTTTGTTCACATATCTCGTCTTGTTCCAGAGAAACTTATTGTCCTACTACGAGATGGACGGAAGCTGCTTGGCACACTCTGCTCATTTGATCAGTTTGGTATGCCACTCTTCACAATCCTCTTTCTTAAAAGTGTTCATCTCGATTTTTTCTGCCATTAGCTCCTGTTAACTTTTTTTTTACCTCGCAGCAAATGTTGTTCTTCAGGGTGCTTGTGAACGAGTAATTGTAGGTGAACTATATTGTGATGTTCCTCTTGGTCTATATGTGATCCGGGGAGAGAATGTCGTATTAATCGGAGAATTGGTAATGATCTCTGCTGCGCAAAAACATGATCATGGTCAATTGCATTTCCCCCATATTGATGCTATAGGTCTGGTTTTGGATTGAGCAGGATCGTGAGAAGGATGAACTCCCTGCTCACATGACTTGTGTTTCAGAGGCTGAAATAAGAAAGGTACACAGTTCTACTGGACATAATACTGTCCAGAAACTCTAGTTTTTCTATGGTGTACTAGTTAGCTCTCAACTTCCTATATGCCTAATACATTCATGGTCTGAGGAAAAGCTGTTACTTGGAAAACCGTTCCTCTTTGGCCACTGCCCTGAGGCGTTCTTTCATGTGTGGACAAGCAATCTAGGCTTACATGAACAGAATATTAAACATGAGAAGATTTTCTTAGGAGCTTCCAGCTGTCAACTTATATCCTTAGATCAGCTGCATTGGTTTGGAATTGTTTATTTTTATATATAATGTCCTTTATCTATTACATAATAACTTTTGCAACAGCTTTGAACTGTGTAGAAATTGTGTCCTCCTTACCACCTTACCTCACTAACAATTGGCATCATGCTATATGTGAAGAACAAAAGGATACAGAAGACAATTTGATAAGCATTTTGTCTGCCGATGCATTGTAGAGTGTAGTTTGACATAGGATCATCCGATCATGAGATTCATGACCCTTAATATTGTTACATCTTGTGATTATACAGGCTGAGAAAGCAGAAAGGGAAGCGAGAGATCTGAAAGGTTCAATGAGGAAGAGGATGGAGTTCTTAGACTTTGATTAGAATGGATTTGACCATCTTGATAGTTGCTGCTCCCACTATGGCCGCGAGTTTTTAATGGCAGCCTCTGCTACATATGTGGGCTAATGAAAGCCAGATTTCGTTGTATCTCATGCTGCTTGTTCAGCCAGAATTCTTCAGGTTGGAGATTTCAGTAAACATACTCTTTTACAGCGGTAATGTACCTGTGTTCTTAAAATTTCTTCAGATATCTTCCTGTCCTCTTGTTGCATGGAATTTGTGAAATTTCCTTTGCCACCATACCCTCCGTTTTCGCTGTCACATTGTCCGCTAAAATCAATCTTCAACTTGCCATCTTTGGATGGAATGACAGTGCTTGGCATATTGGCATTTGATGTGTAAACTTAATTGCTTCACTGTGCTATCTTTTCTCATTTCTTGTGGTGATTTGGTCCCATGGTTTGGTCAATTGATGTATGCCTGTGTGAGTCACATTGTACTACAGGATCGTTCAGCTGTTCTGGTCTGTGATTTGGCAATAATGTCTTCAGTCTGTTGCTGCTCATTCAGCATACAGTTGGCCTGTTCATGCTGCTCCTGTCTTTGCAATCTCTTTTTACTCCGTATCCGTCTCAAATTATTTAGAGAAAAGAAAAAAAAAGAAGACATTAACGTATGTGTCAGGGCGCTGCCACCACCAGTATCATGCTGTTTTTTCTCCCTTTTCCCCCTTTTTCTCCAAAAAGAAAAAAAAGAACACGTGCCAAGTTATTGATCTGTCAACTGTCAATGCAACATCAAGGTTACATAATTGTACCATATCCTGTATAATTGTACTATGTCTTGTATTGATCTCCTGTAATGATCCTGGATAATCTCCTTGCCACATGATAGGACAAGATTACAAAGTCAGCCAGTCACAGCCCAACATAGTACTAGTACATACCATGATGCATCAATCTAGCAATCAAAACCATCCATAATCCACTCAATCAATCAAGAGGGCCAAGCCAAGAGAGGAGTAACCATCCATACATAATCCACTCAATCAAGAGATCCAAGCCAAACAAAGAGAGGGGTTGGGCAGTCATGGGTTTCTTCATCATCAAAGCAACCGCTGTTTGTTTGTCTTCTTTTTTTTCTTTCTTTCTCCATGATAAGGTTGGCGAGTATTGAATGCTTGGATTGGATTATATATGAGATGCACATGGCTCTGCATTTTGCAAAGGCGAGGCCAGGAGGCTCGAGCTGCCCTCTCCCTGTCGTCCTGGGCATTGAAGAAGGCAACGTGCAATTTGGTAGAAGTAGTGGTTTGGGTTTAAATTTTTTGGATTAGATTCTAATTGATCAGCTCCTTCTGCCTGCCACACACACAACGCACAGTGTAGGAGCACAAATCAAAAGCGTTAATGGCGGATCAGCTCCACGTGAGATCGCCCACTGTTGTGTTGTACTGTGTGTACCTACTCGGAACAGACCAGAGCGAAAAAAAAAAGAAAAGGAAAACGGCAGCTTGCTTGTACTGTAGCACTGTTCATGCTTCAACTGAAAATCCTAGATGTCACATGGGAAAAAAAACTGAGATTTAAGAGGATATGTCTGATTTTTTTTTTTACAAACGGGACTTTTTTTTAAAAGAAATATGGTACAAATGTATATGCTCACGATGCACATGTAAACTCATCCTTATAAGTTATAAACATACATGTACATCCTATCTCTATATATTTTTAGAAGACGAGTCCAACATATTTTGAGATTAACGAAGTCATCATGGACACTTCACACCCGGTTGTCGATGGGTATGCCATCTATTATTTTAGAAAAATAATGAACTGTAAATTTGAGTCCCCGTGATAAGTTTATAACTTGAGAGTATGGAAATTTTGGAACTTTTCATATGAGGGCTGTTTAGTTCCCCAAAAACTTTTTCAAAAAACATCACGTCGAATTTTTAGACACATTTATGGAGCATTAAATATAGATAAAAAGAAAAATTAATTGTACAGCTTGCATGCAAATCGCAAGACGAATCTTTTGAGCCTAATTAGTCCATGATTAGCCATAAAGTGATACAATAACCCACATGTGGTAATGACGGATTAATTAGCTCAAAAGATTTGTCTCGCGGTTTTCAGGCGAGTTATGAAATTAGTTTTTTCATTCGTGTCCGAAAATCCCTTTCGATATCTGGTCAAACGTCCGATGTGACACCAAAAAATTTTTCCGATATCCTATCAAACGTCCGATGTGACACCCAAAAATTCTCATTTCACCAACTAAACAGGCCCATGGTTTGACAAACGAAGGCAAGTACAGTATAAAATTGTACCGTGCACCTGTGACCTGTCCCTGCAACGGTCACTGTTTGTTTTGTTGGCATGATTTAACGTAGGGCTGTCAAAAAAGCTCGGAGCTCGCAAGCTGCTCGAGCTTGATTCGTTATAGGTTTGATTCGAGCTCGGCTCGAATACTAGACAAGCCAAGCTCAAGCCTAGGCTCAGGCTCGCAAGCCTAGCAAGCTCGAGCTCGAATAGCTCGGCAGAGCTTGATTAGCATAAGATGAATTGCATGTAAGAAGATATTCTTGATGGGTCAATGTATATTTGTCATCGTGTTTGACCTGCCCAAGTCTTAAGACCTCATCAGTGCTTCTCAATAAAGCAATTATCCGGCTGCTAGTAATAGTACTACTATTCCTATTAGATATAGTAGCTAGCTTTTGTTAATTGCAACGTTTCAAAGCCATAAATTCATGAGAAAAGCTGCAGAGGCTTCATTCAAGACAAGTAGCACCCATTAATTTTGACTACCGATAATTTGCATTGATATCTCTTATATAAGAGTAAGTTATTTGGAGTTTCACCAAGTCAAGCTGTCAAGCTCGAGTAGGCTCGAAGCTCGCTCGAGCTCGAACTCGAGCTCACTCCCAAGCTCGATCAATATTCAGGCTTGGCTCGAGTTCATGTCAAGCTCAAGCCTACATAGCCAAACTCGCTCGAGCTCGGCTCGTTAACAGCCCTAATTTAACGTCACAACTTTCAGGCACCGAATCGATTCAACGATGGATCAACAATCGGTAGTACACACAAAAGTCCAGAGTTGGACAGAATTTGTAGCGTTCATAGCTTTTATATAATTGGGTGTTACAATAGCACGGTACACTGTTCTTCAGTTCCCATGCTTCAGAAGCCAAACTAAACAGAAATGGAACCAAAAAAAAAATGGAAACATAATTCAAATTAAAATGGAAGGAGAAAAGAAAAAAGCGTAGTTAATAAACTGTCACGTATATGTACTTAGTAGCCTTTTCCCGCGCGCTTCAGCAGCACGGCCGGGACGAACGGCGCGGCGAAGGCGTAGGGGTCGACGGCGACGGCGGCGCCGCCCCCCCACGGCGACGGCGCGTCGGTCGCCGCCGCCGCCGCTCCGGCCCCGAGCGGGCCAGACAGCGCCGCGACGCAGAGCTCCGCGAGCCGCCACACGGCGCGGCGGAGCCACCGGAGCCTGAGCCGGCGTAGGCACAGCCCGCGGCCTCCGCCGCCCGTCCGCGCGCTGCTGCATCCGCCGCCGCCGCCGCCGAGGCGGACGACGTGGACCTTGCGCCGGCCGACGCGGCGCGGCAGGCGGAGGCCGCTGCCCCGCCGCTGCGCGAGGCTGAATGATGCCGCAGCCGGCGCTTGCGCCTCCCCCATTATCAGTCTCCGGCGAGCGAGCTGAGGTGTAGGTGCAGGTGAGCTCGTCGCCGGGAGGTCGCCTTTGTGGTTGGCTGGCTGGTTGTGTTTACTCTCCATCGTTCTCGTGTTCGCGTGCATATAAAGGGAAGAAGAGAGGACATGGACTGCGTGGTTGGTGTGTGCGCATGCATCATTTCATTGAATATTAATCAAAAGAATGGAAAATTTAGTGAACATGATATAGATGCTACTATTCCCTTTTTTTTTTAAAAAAAAAAGAGAACACAATACAGATGCGGATATTCACAACGCGCGCACACTTATTTTTTTTATTTTTAGACATTTTTATGTTAATTTTATTAATAGACCATTTCAAAAAATATTTCTAAATCTAAACCTTTTGGCGTGGCCAAATAACTCTGTCCTGCCACACCAGCGAGAGCGGCGTGGCCAAATAACGCTGTCACGCCAACGACGCTGGTATGACCAAATAACGTTATCATGCCAGCGGGATCAGCGTGACAGTATTATTTTGCCACGCCAGTTTAGCTGGCGTAGTCAAAAGGTTCAAATCTTGAAAATAAATTTTGGATGGGTTTATTTTTAAAATTAAAAAGGTTAAAAAAATAAAAAAAAATTCTGCACACTTATCTCTATAGACTTATCTCTATAGATGTACACACACCATACTTATATGAGTATCTTCAGAAGACTGAACCAATACCATTTAATCCCTTAATAGGGATACAATATCCTATGATTCTAAATAATTTAATATGGCCAATTAATAGATTTCTAATTATTTGACAACATTATAAGTATGTACTACTCCCTCCGTTTCACAATGTAAGTCATTCTAGCATTTTCCACATGTCTAGATTCATTAACATCAATATGAATGTGGGAAATGCTAGAATGACTTGCATTGTGAAACAGAGGAAGTAGTACCTACTACAAGTACACACGAAATTTCCGATCTAAACTATTAACATCGGCACCAGTTATTTTTTTAAAAAAGAAGAGCATGGGGGCACCAACTGTAATCGACAACGGTATGCTAAAGTTGCACTGATAACTGTATGCGCTCTTGGAGATTTTTTGTTAAAAGAAGTTGTGATTTTATTTTAGATGTGGAAATAATATGAATATATGACTGTTTTGGTTTTGGTAAATTCATTTTTGGACGGCATGCATTTGATGCTTGAACTGCAGAATACAGGACATGTGTACTGATCAGAAACACTAGCCTAGCTTAATGTATACAGGCTAACAAGCATGTAGCGTAAAATTCAGGTAAGAGGGTAAAGCTTCAAGTCACTACAACCTTAACAACAATGCAAATGTAAGTAAATGTGTAGCTGGCTTTTACAGATAGAAAAATGAAGAAATGATGGTGTGGTTGGAGAGCATGCTTCGTCCTTGTACGCCGTACACGGTACGTACACTCTTCACACATTATATATAGCCTAGTATAATACTAGCTAAAAGACGTTTTCAGGACAGGTTATGCTCATGGTTGGTGAAATTAAAAAGAAAAAAAAAAGTTGCTGGAAAAATGGTCTCCTGACGAGGACCATGTGAATGGTACTCGTCTTCTCCTTTCCTTTTTGTCCTACCACATCTTAGTTTCAGTTTTCTATTTCGGCCATGCACGTTTGTATCTGCTTCTTTGTTTATGCAGACAATTAGAAAAATGTAGGAATAAATTAGCATATAATCACAGGCACTGTGCCATTCTCTCATTCCAAAAGATAAACATGACCCATGGTTATTTGTCCCTATCTATCAGTTGCAAAGACCGAATTAATAGAGACAAGACAACAGATGTTAGGACTGTACAGTTTGGTGCCAACTGAAAAACAGAGGAAAAAAAATCAATCATGCATGAATAATAGCCATGTTAATTATGACCTATGAGTCTATGAGATCGACTTGTGAATAACAATTAACATCGTCATCAAGGGCACAGAAAGATCCTGTTTATCTTCCTTGCAGCCATGTAATAATGCTAATGGGTCACAGATTCACAACGCGTACAAAATTAATCATTTTTTTTCCTCGAAAACCAAAATTAATACATAGCTTTAAAAAAGAACGCGCTTCTAGTTCGTGGCTGGTTCCTAGTGTTTAATTTCCTCTCGTCATTCTTAAAATTTCCAGGCTGCTCTTTTCCCTATTTGGTTCTTCAACACGCCAGAATTAAGATATTGACCCAGCTTTTAAGAAAGCAAAGATATGCACCAACAAATCCAACTAGGAAGTGTCAGTATTTTTAGAGCTTTATTAATAGACTCCCAGCTGGACTGATTTAGACGACCCTTGATAATCAGCACAAAGTACATAGTATATATGTAGTGAATGCTTAGCAAAAGAGACGAGTACAGTAACCAAAAGAACCCCCCCTGTGTTTACAGTGGGTAGGAACACAGTAAGTGCCTACTGGTAAATTAATTAACTATCACTAGGGCAAACAATTCATGCGTCTCTCCAACAACGCCGAGCCAAATACTGCAGCAGCATCAGCAGCAGTAGTCGTCTTCTTCCTCACTGCCGGCCTTGCTGCGTCTGTTGCCTTGGCACTTGGCAGTGGTGCTGCTAGCTCATGCAACGACGGGAGGTGAGGACGGCAGACGGGCAGAGTTCAGTCAGCTAGAGTGGGTGAGAGCCTCGTCGCGTCCGTTAGCCTAATAAGTTAAAAAAAAAACTAAAATTTAAATTTTCGATATTAATTTTAAAGTTGATTTTGAGATATTTTCAACATGATTTTTTTTAACGTTGCTTTAAACCGCTACGAACGACTATATAAAAATTTTACCTATAAATTAATTTTATTTTATAATAAATCGTTTTGGCTTATTAGGAAATGTGGGAACCGACGAGGCTATGATATTTTGGTCACTCGGATAAGGTGAAGCGTCTAATCATTTTAGGCGGTCGGTTCTGAGCTTTAGAAGCTTTCTACTTGGATCATCCGGGATTCATGCTAGGCCGGCTGAAGTGACACACCCGTATTGCTCATAAAATATTACTACTCCGAAGGTAACAGCAGACACTGGTACGATACAGCCGTTGAAACATGTCAATGTCTACTACTACTGCACTGCAGCACTGGTAGTCCACTACAGAACAATCCCCGTTAAGATGTTTATCTTTCCATTCTTAGCGGTTTTGAACCCAAAGGCTAAAAAAAAACTAAAAACCATAAATTAATCCTAAAATTAATTTATAAAAAATTTACCTCATAACCCCTGAATTAATTCTAAAATTTTGACTGCCTTGTTACTAGCTGCGAAAGCTGTAGCTGTCTGGTTTAGCCCGCGCATGAACGAAATCGCGCAGGAAGGGCCCAAGTATCAACCGTGTGAGGAGACGGCCCATGTGGGGGGAGCCCACGCCGTAACGCCTCCATTATGCAGCCCGGTCCACCGTGACGTGCAGAATTGGGGGGGGGGGGGGGGGGGGGGGACATATGCTGCATTTCTCCTAATCAATTTTCAGGCTCAACAAGAAAAATTATAAAAGGTTTAACAGCCGCCGCCACCACGGCCACCCAGCATCACTGCTCCAAATGGTCCTCTTTGCCACGGCAATTTCCTAACCTAAAAATTTCAGGCCAATACTATGCTCAATTGCTCATGTATTGTTTATGAGGCTTCCAGTCTAGATTCAGAAGACGGCAAGCATGTGTGGAAATTTCAGGATCTCAGAAACTAAAAAGGTAAAAGACCTTGAGCTTTATATATGAACTCGATATGCAGGTATAGCACGCCAAAGATACAGTGGAACAAGTCTCTCAAAGCTTACCTTTGGTAGGTGGTTGCTTAGTCACAAAGGTTCAATAAGCAGGCTTCATGAACCATTCCAAGATTTGGTCCCTTGAGAAGTTAGCACACCGCTATTAACTTACTGAAGATATCTAGGCAGGATTCCAGAAATATTTGACAATGTTCAAAGATCCCCCAAGTTCTCTCCTAGCCACGAAAAATTATAGGGTTAGGCAGAGAATCTCTTAGGTTAGGCACTTTATACCAAAAGCTTTACAGAAGTTCCAAGAAAGAACAGAGAACCAACTTATGCGTGTTCTTCAACACAATATGTTATAAGTAAACTGGGTCAAGGAATGGAGGGAATGCAGTTCGGTACACAAAAAGTCCAAAGCTGGTGCACCAATTAGGCAATTACCGGTTCCAAACTAAAACTGTTTCACCAGTGAAGAACAGCGATATAGAAGGAAGCTCTATTTCTTGTTTTTTCTTTCTGAATTCTGATCTACTTTAGTTCTTGTAAATCACAAAGTACAGAAAAAAAGCTTCATACGTGCAGTTTTATTATATTACGGTACATAACTTTCATAATCCACCAGAAAATACAGAGTGACAGATCACATAATTAGGAGAATAATTCTTTTATATTAGGGTACATAACTTTCATAATCCACCAGAAAATACTGAGTGACAGATCACATAATTAGGAGAATAATTCTCATCTCAAATGAGATACGCATCAAAAATAGATAGAGAAGTGTACCTTTTGTTGCACTTTCTAATAAGTACGCATCAAGAATAGATAGAGAAGTGTACCTTTTGTTGCAGTTTCACCTAGTAAGTAGTATCCTGAGATTCAACAGCTACAGTCTGTATGACTGATTGCATGAAAACGACCTTCAAGAGGTGCCCCTTCAAAGGAACAACAAAAGGATGCGATGCAAAACGTACCAAATCAAATGTATCTCTAAACATAGGGAACAAAACATAAAACTAATTTCCGACAACGTTCGAGGAAAAAAAACATAACACTAATATCAATATAGAAATTTGAGAAATTGCCTGCACTTCACTTAAATCATTGCCCTTCAGTGTTGTTTGCTTTTAGCAATGCTCTTACCCTTGGTTATGGAAAAAAGACAGGACGAGAGATGAGCTCTTGAAATGCACAAAAATAGAAGATGAAATATCAGCACCAAACATAGGACTAACAAGATTCAAACATTTCAATTTCTTCCTGGTTACACCATCTTTCGCATGCTTCATTTGGGTGTCTTCCCTGTATAGGAGCAACCACACTTCTGACAATTTTGCATTTCCTGACAAATAAATAACTTAAAAAATACTTGTGACCTATATTTATCGTATTTCCCCCAACATATTCTTTCTGCAATCAGCTGGTATCTATCTGTTTACATGATAATTCACATGTTTATACATAATACTTCATCAATTTTGATTCTGGCAAATTTGTATATCCTGATGACGATGCATCCGTGAAACAATGCAATGGCATTTCAACCATTTGGTGCACAAGTTAAACACATAATTATTGCTTACTTGGTAATCACTGATAGAAGGTAGATGTATATGGGCCATGCACAAGGATAAAGCAAAGCTAACTTTGTTAAGACAAAAGGCATGTGTGATAAAAAAAAATGGTGACAACTAAAAAAATTCTGTCAAATCGTCATTTAGCACATGTGCTCCTCACTAGTGAAGTCAGTACTTACACTTTCAGGAAATATCATATTGCAAAATTCTGCCAGAAAACACATAGCAGTTTTTTTTTTGTGTGTGTGATGAAAAAACATGTAGCAGTTTGAGATGAAAAGGAAAAGGAAGGATGTGTCCTCAAACAATATGTATTTGAATGAAGAAAAAAATCACTCATCTACAAACACATTGAAAAGACATTGCTTCAAAGTTCAAACTAATGAGCAAGAACTTACTGAGAAATGTCACTGCAAAGAAGTTGCTTTCAAAAGTTTGACAAAGCCTATTCAAACAGAGTAGCTTCTCAAAAATTGCTTTATGTGAGGCTTTGATCCAACTTGCAAGACAAAAAGAGCTTGCTGTGAGTCCGACTTTCCATAGTTAAGAAAAGAACTATTCGTCTTGAATCATCACACCTACTGAATGTTCCTCTTTGCTTCTTAGCTTGGGTAACTGCCTTCTGCAACACAACTGCTTCTATGACTCAAGCTCTCAATATAAATACCAGCCTGCTGGCCATAGTACACGCTTGAGGGAAGATAGACAAACTGAAACAGGAATACAGATCAAGCAATAGTGCTATCACTCTTTATTTTGTGAGCAATTTCAAGAGCAATGGACAATAGCATGCCTGTAGTTAGCAAGATTTTTTGCTCAAGTACTTTGACAACACTGATGATCAGGAGAAGACCCACCGTCGTGAATGGTGGTGGTTTTGTTGTTACTGACCTCGGTAATAATGTTGTTTTCATTGTTGATGGTTGTGGAATACTAGGATCCAAGGGAGAATTGCTGGTGAAAGATGGTGATGGAGAACCAATACTGTTTATTTCTAGAAAGGTAATGGATCATGGGCTCATGGCTGCACAATTGCAACTCTTACAAATATAGTTTTCTCACCTATTTAGTAGTTTGATTTTGGGAGCTACACCTTAGTGAAAGTTAATTGATTAGGCCTAGAACTATTTGTTGATCTATAGGTATTCTGACTCCTAACTTTGTTTTCCCACAAAAAACTTGTCTAGATATCCCATTATTTTTGTGCACTGGATAACTCTTAAAATATTGAACAAGCTAGAACTCTTTATGTTCTGGTTCAAGAAACTTCAAGCACTTATCTTGGTAGAATGCAGAATAATTGTCACACACAAGATGATAACATGAGTATATGCCCTACAGTTAAATCCTGTACTCTTTCAGAAACCATATCTTTCTTTATACTAATTGAATACTCTCCTAGAAGCTCCCACCTTAATTAGAGCAGAAAAGGCTAGGTAATTCTCACATTAATCGAAAAAAGAAAATAAAAAGAGAGAAATTCCCACATTAACCGTAGAAAAATAATAATAATCCTGACTGTCCAAATTGTGCATCTGGTTTAATATACAACTTTGATCAAAGATTGCTGCTTATACAATGATAGAGCTTGGCTTCAAAGTTCAAACAGTCATTTATAACACTTGTAGAAGTGTAGAACTCATGCATATGCAATCCTTTTGTAAAGGAGATTCTTACATGCATGCATATGCAATCCTTTTGTAAAGGAGATTCTTACATGCATGAATATTTTAAGAGTGCACTGCAGTCTGGGCCACTTATGCCATGTAAGCAAATAGCAAAGTTCTTTTGTCACACATGATTTAGGACAGAAATACAATGGATGTTTTAGTATCCAAATTCACGTTCAGACTAGAAAACTTAAATTTGGGATTTAATTTTGAAAGCATGAAGTTAGAAATCAAGAATATCACAATCACTCTGAACAATAAGATGTGAAATAAAAAAAAGGTCCAAATGGAAACTAAATTTCATATATTTATGTATATTTAAATCAGGCTGTTTTGAATTCTATTACCAGTGCAATGCATAGTTGATGGCTAATAAAAATTACACACTGCAGGGAGGAATTATCCAGGCTCTAAGCACATGGAACAAATGGAATGGGTACTCAATGGACTACCAAGGAAAAAAGAAGTTGATTTTTAGCCTAAGTGATCCAAAATCATGCATAGCAAAAGGTGCTCCAATTAGAATACACATTGAACCCAAGAGGCACTGCAAAAATTGGGACTTCGAGATCAGTGGATCTTTTGCAGATAGAAACTGTACAATAACTGATTGCACTGGCACAATAGTAGGCCAGGTATATCATCCATACTTTTTTTTATACCTTCATAATCCCCTACATGCATATAATTGCACCTCTGAGTTAGCAAGTTATATTTCTTTTATATAAAATTCATTTGTTATCAATATCCATACATTCTTCTGCTTCATAGGCTCATACGCAGCTAACACAAGTGAGCTGTGGAGATAGAGATCCCTCATGTTATGATTCAGAAGAAACATTCAGCAATAGCATGAAACTAAAGCATACCCTGAAGTCTGAATAATACAGTGAAGGTTTGGGAGAGGTGTCCAGTCTCCAGTGATTTTGCTTGCTTGATATGTACAAGTGCACGTGGATATGTATACACCCAATGAACATTTTGATTGCATGCATAATGCAAGCATGAAAACACATATTTGTGCATGAGAGAGAAATCTAACATGTGGCACATGCTATTTCGTTTTGTAGATGGGGAAGACAGAGCAGATAGGAACCAATGACTTCTACCATGTGGTAGTGCAGTCAGGCTGTGACAAGGCTTTCATCATTGGGGCAATGGCGGTTCTTGACAACATCCATGGAGAATCCACCAGATGCTGATAGTAACAAGTGTTCTTCTTTTCTTGTTCACGGAACACAACAGTGGTTATATGGTCATTAATGCTGATATTGTAGATCAGCCAACTACCTACTTTAGCCTTAAAGTAGAGATCATTCCATTTCATTGACCCTATCTCATTATCAGCTAAATCATATGTCAAATTTAATCAGCATTTATTGAGATTGTGACAGCACTCGTTTGCTCAACTTCAAGTGCAATCCTTCCTGAATGATGAAGGAGGTAGTTACAGCTTACAGTATGTAATCTGTGCAGTGGAAAACAATTTCCGAACCTATCCCTTATGGTGGGAGGAAAAGAATCCTAGCAAGGTTGAACAAAAATGGGTAATTTGTCCTTGAAATAGCAAAAGCTGCTAATTACTAAACCTTGGCTTCTCTGGAACTACTTTATATTAAATTTTAAAGCTGTTATGGCGTAAGCCCTCACAAATAACATGTTGGAAAAGCTGCCAGATAAGGCAATACAAAGCATCGAGTAATAAACTACCCCCCTTAGCTTCTCTGATAATGTTGATAATAAGAACTATAGGAAAAGTTGATAAGTCACTCAGTAGGCCATAGATTATGTTGGGAAAACTAGAAGGTTGATAATAAATACTGAATGAGCTTGCCTATGAAAAAAACCCAAATAATCATTCCAATGGGAATTTTTAAAAAAAAAAATCGCACTACCAAAAATTGTGCTCAAACTTGTGTAAGCATTATTGGAAATATGGACAACCATGTGTATAGATGATCAAAATGATCAACTACCTCCTAAAAAAAATCTATACCACAGTGAATAGCACAAGAAAAACTGGTAACAGGTGAAGTACCTCTGCTAGAGGGAAAATTACTTCATGCCATTCTTCAAGAATCAAGTCTTCAACTGCTACTCAATCTCATTTCAGTTAACAAGTCCAAAAAAGCATGTTGCTGACGCATATGGACCAAAGTGACTGGAAGTCCCAGGAAAGCGATCAGGCGAACCAGTTATACATGAGTTTATATCTGTTGCTTCACTAAATACTAGGAGACCAAATGGCTTGCTTTTTACTTTATTGATCAGTGTGAAGTTGTTTTCGATTAGTTTCTTGGTAGTTCTGGTCCAGGTGCAATATGTTTACATTTGAGGTTCTCTTATCTGAATATCCTGCAAAACAAGTAATGAAAAAATATCAGGTGCCTTCAAATCTTCAACTATGTTAGTAGGCTAAAGTGGAGTTTATATTATGACAAATGTTAATAAGCATAGGAATCCTGCCAGTTAGGTCATCATTTGAAGGGGAACAAACTGGCATAATGCAATAAAAATCTTGTTCACAGTATGCAGACTTAAACAGACTATTAGAAACCCAGTTATTATCTCTGATGATCCATGCTACTACATCTGTAATGAACTAAATGTCAAGACGGTATTAAGATGGGCACAGGGCACTAAAGCTATTAGACCAAACATGTGCTTCGAATTCTATAGTGATAATTTAAAAACTAATACAAGGTCGTATGGGGATGAAAATAGTTCAAACTTTGAGGAAACAAACATATATCTATTAAAGATGTGTAAGAGGTCTCTAACTCAAACAAGAACAACTCACCAGTCACCACAGCCTCTTATAAGCTTTGCAAGTTCCAGATGTTCTGCAGTGCATACCAGAAACAGTCAGTGTGCTTTTCCTTCCATTCTCTGCTGTACCATTCAACTACAAAGCTACTGAAATATCTAGTCTTTGCCTCACAGGAGAAGGGACTTCCTGAATAGATGAAGCACCCCCTGATGCAAGACGCATTACATGATCCACCTCATTTGGCATCCCAGCCTTTAATAGGCAACTAATAAAACAATTAACTGTAATACTGTCAGGGGAACAACCAGCCTCCACCATTTCATGGAAAAACATGATAGCCTCTGAAATCCTACTCTTCATGCAGTAACCAATTATTAGAATAGTATATGTATACTTGTCAGGGCGACATCCTTTTTCTTCCATGCCCTTTCGAATCAAGTTTGCTTCATCCACCTTGCCACACTTGCACAGTACATCTATCACTGGGTTATATATGAATGCTTGTGGTGCAATGTCAGGTCTCAAGTTTAGTTCATTCAAAAGACCAATTGCTTCATCTGATCTGTTCTGCTTACAAAGTGAGTGTATTATGATAGAAAAGGTGTACACATTTGGTTGAATGCGATGCTGGGCCATATCACTCCAAATCCTCAATGCATCATCAAGTTGCCCACACCGACAATAACCATCAATCAAAGAACTAAATGTCACAACATCAGGAGGGCACCGAAGTCGCGTCATTTGCTGATAAACTTCCACCGCAGAACCCAAGTCGCCAACTTTGCCATATCCATTTATAAGCACATTGTATGTAACCGTGTTGGGCATTATCCCAGATGCAACCATGTCATTGTATACAGCCATTGCATCCTCCAACTTCCCAGCCTTACAGTAACCTGAGATCACCGAGGTGAATGTCACAACATTGGGCATGCAAACACCATCCCTCTGGAGCCTCCTCAACACCTCATGACCTCTACTCACCTCATTAGTCCTGCATAGACCATCCACAAGGATGTTATGTGTGACAGTATCTGGTGAACACCCAAATTCATTCATCCTTTCGACCAGCTCGAGCGCCTTTTGGACTTGCCCCACCCGACAAACCCCCTTGATGACAACATTAAAGCTCCAAACATCTGGAGAATATACCCTGTCCTGAATCCACCGTTCAAACAACGCCACAACATCATGCACCCGTCCACGGCCAATCAACGAGCTCATGAGCTTGTTATACGCATATGCTTCTACGCGGCAACCAAACTCCGATGCCTTCGATAGCAATGTCGCGGACGCATCCAGAAGGTTTGCACATGTGCAGGAACTGACCAGGAACGAGAGAAAACGGGCGTCGGGAGAGTACCCGTAGTGGGTCGTCATTTGGTCAAACAGCTGGAGGGCGTCGGCCTGGCGGCCGGACCTGCACAGCACCACGATGATCTGCTGGCAGGAGTGCGCGGACGGCGTGATGGAGAGCGGCGAGCAATGCAGCGCGGTGAAGACGGCGAGGGCCGAGGAGGCGCACGGCGCGAGACGGAGCGCGGCGGCGGCGGCGAGCGGGGAAGGGTCGATGCGGCGGAACCCCGGGAGGTGCCGCGGGCGGAGCAATGCCGCGGACGCGAGCGCCTTGGCGATCCAGAGCTCGGCCGACGCGTGCGACGGCGACGGCGGCGACGAAGAAGGCGGGAGCTGCTGCTGCTGCGACGGCGGGCCGGCGGCGGAGTAGTGGAGGAGGCGGGCGAGGGGGCGGGGATGGGGCAGGTAGATGCAGAGGAGGGCGTGGAGGCGGGAAGGCATCAGAGAGAGCGACGGCGGTGGAGGGTTCGGGGGCGAGGAGGCGGAGGAGGAGGAGGCGGCGGCGGCGGCGGCGGGGGTCGTCATGAACTCACCGCGATGTGACAAAGAGAGAGGAGGCCATATGGACCAGAGACTGGAGGGGGCAGGGTTTTGCCGTTTTGGCCTTAAGTTTTTTTTTTTCCTTTTTGATAGTGCGATTTGTGCGGTTGAACGCGGTGAAGGGTGAAGCTGGCAGTAAGATGTTTTACTCTTTTATCTATGGTCTCAATTAGTTCCAAATTTTTTATTCAAACTTCCAACTTTTCCATCGTATCAAAACTTTCCTACATACATAAGCTTTCAACTTTTCTATCACATCGTTCCAATTTCAACCAAACTTTTAATTTTGGTGTGAACTAAACACACCCTATCTCGATGAAAAATGTTTCCATCAAATACATATCCACATTCATAGGAGCGCAAATGCAAAGAGAGAGCTAACTTTGATCCTGCCACCGTGTTTGATATTTCTTCGTATAGAACATAATATATCATGTTGAAGCTAGGGTAAGCTCTTTGGTAAAACATAAAATTCAACTACTTTCAACAAAATCTACAGTTAAATTGGATAAAATATTTTAAAGATTAGTATATGGATGATCAACTCATATTTATTTCTTGTCTATATACAAAATAGGATTTTCCCCAACTATATATCTTATCCTAGTATAATAAGTTCTAATGATTCAAGTATCTTTGACAGCTAGTGGCCATCGTGCTTATATAAAAAAAACTGCTAGTGATACATAAGTATAGTTAAAGTGTTAAAGCGATGCTAGAGCACGGAATACTGTTGGAATGGGACAACTTAACAAATCCAACCCCAACCTCTCACCTCTCGCATCCTAAGCTCCCACACTGCAAAAAGAGCGAAGCAGGATAACCTCGACTTTCGTGCAAGCGAAGCAGCAACACTCATCAATTGGTACCTATATACCACACCTGAGGACAAAAGCACCCAATATCGGTGAGCAACACGGTGAGCTGGTGAAAAGCACGGCGGTTTCAAACGATGCATGTGCGACAACCTCGAGGCCTAAATGAGTATGAAGCACCTTGCAGTAATCCTTCGCCTACTTCGCCAACTCCCCTCGCCGCTACTTTCGTCGCGTTCGGACTTACCTTCTCCTTTTCCTTCCTCTTCACCTATGATAACATCAATCTCATCATCGTTGCCTCCCTCCTCACCGACTACTATGATTCCAACGACCTCCAATAAACTCGTCAGCCTCTAGATCCAGTGTAAGGAGAGAGGAACATGGAGATTGAGGAGGTGACGATTAAGGAGTCGAGAAACGGAGGAGGAAGACAGAATTGGGTCACCGCATGACGGGTGGGTTGGTGGTGCTCGTAGCAGTGAGAAAGAAACAAACAAACTGTGTCCGTGCGACGTGAGAAAGACATAGTGAAAAAAGAGTAAGGCTAATGATTCGCTTCATTATCTACTACCCCGTGTTCTCATAATGGCATGTGATGCCGTGGTGTAGTTCTTCTGTAAGCATAATAATTAGTAGTAAAAGAAAATACAGTAATAACTGAACAACCCACAAATGCATTTTGGTCTCGTATGCATTAGCTGCAAAAGCGAGGGAGCGATCTGTAAAAAAGCGCCACTCATTTCTAGATTACGGCCGGGTGGCGCCGCTCCTCCCCTCCTCGCTGCCGCCCATCGTCGCTCCGCCGCCCAAATCAAACCCAAGAGAGAGAAAGAGAAAGGGAACCCCCTCTTCCTCCCTCCCTCCCGCCCCCGCCTCCCCCCCATGGCCTCGAGCTCGCGCCGCGGCGGCGGCGGCGGCGTCGGGCCCGACGGGGGCGTCGGGGACGGGCCGACGACGCTCGACGAGCTGTACAAGATAAACGTGGTGCCGGCCGAGCTGCACTTCAAGTTCCGCAAGGAGCTCCAGGGCCTCCGCGTCGGCCTCAACTTCGAGGTCCCATGTCATATCCTCTCATTCCTAAACCCTAAACCTCGCGAGTGTTTTTTATTTGATTTATGTTCTCTTTCCCCCAGTTATTTAGAGATTCAATTATCCAATGTGCTTCAGTAGAGTCCCTCGTCGATCTACGAAGGATAAATCTTGTGGATGTTCTTGTATTACTATTGGAAATTATTTGCACTTGCTGAAGTTGCCTCCCCTTGTGTGCATTGGGAGAATATCACCTCACTCCCAATCTTGCCAATGCGGAGTTATGTGGTTAATTTTGTCATGGGGAATTGATCATATGACACTCTTCTAGCGTAGAAAATTGATAATCGCAGTGTGGTTTTTTCGTGAAATATAAATTGTTCTCTGCTAAATGCAACGATGTATTTTCTTTTCAGTTCTATAATCTTGAGGTGAATGATTTTGAGGCGAAGGTAGTTCTGAAGCCTCTGGACTATGAACGGAAGTGGAAGTTCCACTACAAGCCCATCAGCGGTGATATACAGCTTCTTTCCAAGAAGATACCAGTAACGAAGTTTCTCAATCTACAGGTTCTCTCATTGAACCATGTTATTTGTGCATCATTTTTGTGGTAGCTTTATAGCAATGACTAGTACACATATTTGTCATGGCCCTGTCTTGACACAGTCAGTATATACTGTTCATTGGTATCTTCCATGAAACATGTTGTTTGATGGTGCCACTAGAGAAGTTAGTTGGTATTTGCATTGCACATAGTAGCTATGCATTTCTATGGTTAGTCATTTTTGTGCTTCCAGTTTTTGAGCAGTTGAGTGTATGGAATTGATGTGAGTAAAATTTTTAAACAGGATATATGAGTTCAGTTTGTTGTTCTTCAGACCTCAGGTTTGAAGTGCTAAGAAACAAATATATTTTCAACCATGGTAGTGGAATGTGGAAGATAAATATCTTGGCTTCAGTTAAGCAAATTTATTTTATATGGAGACCATGTCATGTATATGTTCCTTGATCACAATGTTCTTCTGAAAATGTACTGCATGCATCAGTTTTTATTTTAAGAAGCTAGACGAAATAATTTCTTGATTTATCTGAAGAGTAAAGCTACTGAACAATGGAGTCGGTCCTCTTTTCGCAACTTACATTTTTTTTGTGGGTGGTAAATAAGGAATTTTCTCTAACATCACTGGTATTTAATAATTATCTATGATTTGCTGATGTTTAGCTGATGTCACATATCAATTTCTGGGTGGCTAAAATGACAGTTTTGGGGACCATGAAATATACCTTGATTATGGCACATACCGTTTGCTTCAATTTTCTGTCTTAGCGGAAGATTTGGTCCTTCAAAACATATAACAAGTGATTCCTGGGACTTTCTGTTGCTTCCTTCTCTTAATGTGTACACCAGGAATAGAGTATAGACCATTTCTCCTAGCCAGAAAGTATAATGCACATCTAACTGACATGCAAAGTTAGTTGAATTAGAAAGGATCAGATTGGTTGGACATACCACACATGGTCAACATGGTGAAACACAGGAACCAGTAGTGATTAAAAAAAAGTGCCCAGCTTGAATCTTCATTTGTTCAACAAGTTCCTTTTCTGGTACTGATAGTACATGGAATTTCTAATAACAATGGTTACAGGTCGGCATTGGTCACAATTTCCATCTCAATGCCACTGGATGGAAGTGGAAGCTCTCTACGTGTTTGGGGGGAGATGGTGTCTCTCAGATAAGAAACAAATCGACACTCAGCATGTTCCCAGGGTTTGATTTGAGGGTCGGTTGGAGAGCTGAATATGTGCTTCCTGAGATTCATGGGTAAGTCACTCAACCCTGCTTAAAGAGTTTGTGGCTAGGCATCATTAGCACAATCCTTGTGGAACCTACTAATCAGGGATAATTTTTACCATAAAGACACAGTAACATCAGCTAATTTTCATCTTTTCTCCATGCAGGGCTGTTGGAACAGGAGAACCTGCCTTCAGTATGAACTACGGGCGATTGCAAGCATCAATAGATCGAGTTGAGGCTATCGTAACACAGTCAGATCGGTATTGACCCCTTACAAGGTATATACCAGGAGGGTGAAGATGATACATCTCAAATCCAATGGAGTTCTTCTCACTTGAGTCACTTCTGTATTTTGAGGTTTTGTATCTGATGTACAGTAATTAGCGAAGTGTTATTCTAGGAACAGAGTTTGTCCAAACCCTTGCACGGCACTTGTTTTAGCAAACATGATGAATAATGTTCCTGATGATTGTGTTTGGCACATTCACTCCTCCTGACATACTGAACTTGTGACTTAGATTATCAGACAACTAAATTGTTATGGATCAATTCCGTAACATATTGCTGTATGGAACTTGAAAGGGTGGTGTTTTTGTTCTGTAACACGGTCTCCAAAATGCTATTTTGACCAACAATATCTATAAAAATAAGATGTTTTAAATAAAAAGAGTTAAATAAGATGTTTTAAATAAAAAGAGTTACATATTATGATAGCTTGTTTAATGATAAATTTAGTAACATTAATTTTACATAATTTTTTTTTGCTAGTAATAGTCAAAGTTAAAAATGTTTGACTTATCACTATGCTAAAAATGCTTATATTTTGGGACGGGGAGAGTACGTATTTCGACGACACCGGTAGTTGTTGGTACCTTACCAGTCCAAAATATGTGTACAGAAGGAATTATTTACAAGGATTTTTGGCTATTGGCATAATACATTTTTCTGTTTTCCTGAGGCAATTTCATTCATGTTGTCATATAAGCAGAACGTACAGAGCTCAGTGCTGGTATCTATGATTAACCATCGATAGGCTTGTAAGCTCATAAAAAAGAATTGGGATGGTACCGGGTGTCTTCGACAGCATTTCAATCACCAGTGAAACAGTAATGTATGACAAAATTGTCTATTTTGATTAAGCTAAGGATTCTTCCAAGCAAGGAATTCCACAAGAGGGTTTCTTTTCTAGACAATTAACGTCTCATAGTCACATGGACTACCCATTCATTTGCCCTTGCGCTCAGTGTTGTAGTCATCAATCAACCTCTCAACATCCTTCCAGAACAGGCCTTCCACGAGAACTCCTTCCTTAGTAAACCTGCACAGGAATACTGTTACTGCAAAAGAAGGGTAACACTGAAAGGATGCCTTTAAGTTTCCAGGTGAATTAGAACTTTGTGCTGACAGGTTAGATCATGCTCAAGCTTGCACCTTTCTCTTTATGCCATTGAATAATGCCTAAAATGTTGACGCTAATGATTTGCAATGTGCAACTAGTAGTATCTGCAAACTAGGTGGTGTCGAACATGGCCTTAATACAGGAAGCATGTTTGGAGCAGTCATGCACTAGCTATCATCATGTAATGGTGTAATCCTAACAGCACAATGGAAGCATCAATCGAGTGAGCATTAGCAGAGAGTGTTCACCAAGGCGCTATGGCTAGTTTGGCAGCAGACTAGCAGCTAGCACATATCAGTGATAAGAGCATAAGGCGAACCTAGCAGAGCCAGGCAGACACCTAGATCGGATACACTGGGAAGGTGGCCTACACCGGAAGGTGCAGCCTTGGCAAACGCATTTTTAGAGCACATGACCGTATAACGAGCATTGCAATCAAATTTAGAATTCTCTCCTTTAAGAGAACAATAGGTTTAAACCATGCAACTGTAGCTAACTAGAAGAGTGTGCCTTCACTAAGATTAAAGAAGAAATATGTTTCTTGATGACTTCATTTAACTCACTGAATTGAGAAGTTCTAATAAATACATACCATTTTGTAACACTCTTAGTGAAATGAACTGGCTTATTGGCGGAAATAGACTGGGGATCTGCACTGGCTATTGTGATAGTGTACATATCCGAGAATCTTGGTAATTTTGAAGATATAACTAGTCCAGTGCTATTGAAAGAACCCTGGAACAAAGAAAAATACAACAGGTTAAATAATGCTGTAAACATTATGGCGACACATGTACCAAACAAGAAAAATCGTAAAAACATCTCCTAATCACATTATGTAGAGTGCAAGACAAGATGAAGTAAGTGTCTAAACAAAGCACTATTACTAAAAGTAACTGAATAGCCAGGCACATCTGTCAGTGTGTTCATGGTTTAGAAGCAAAATAGTTGTTCATAATCTGGTAGCTTCATTGCTGGTAAGATGTAACTGACGACACTAGCTGTAACATAACCTGCACAACTACAAAGTTGCTACCTGAGAGGAAAAGTAATAGATAAAACATATTTGTACTAAGTAGTATAACATCTAATTTGCAATGAGATGTCCATAACATGAGAATATGAAACAAACCAGAACTTGAAAAATGAAAACTACCAGTCTGTACCATATTAGTTTATGGGGCTGCAATGACAAGATATAGTATGATATGGGTCATCAAACTCTTCAGTCAGAAACCCAGAATTTTCAAGACCTATATATGATACCCCCTCTATCTACTTTTGATAGGCATATTTTCAAATATGAAAAATTTACTTTTGATAGGCATATTTCAATCCAACCACATATCCTCTTAATGACTTTCTCGGATTTAATGCGTGACTCTCCATTCTTTCACAAAAGATTGGCTACATGGGCATCGAGAAATGTAAATATTAATGAATCGCTTGTTTATGAGGAATAACTAGTAGCTTGTTTAAATGGATGATAAGTAAAATTACTTATCATTGGTCAGTATGCCAAGATGAAATATGACTATCAAAAGTAAATGGAGGGAGTACTATGATAGGCATCTTATACTGCTCAATTTTCATATACGTTGATGCGAGATCTACTTCCTAATTGGCTAATTTTGCCCAACCCCCAACCATTTATAATAGATGCGCTACAGTAAGATAAAGTGTGTCATTGATATGCACTTTGAATTAAAGAGCATCAAATCCAGATGATAACTCACCGCAGGAGGGTGTGTGAACATAATGGCATCCTTTTCCTTGGTATAGCTAAGTATCAACAGCACCACATTCAACACCACATATGTATCGACCGATCAAGTCAAGGATCAACAGAAACAAACAACAGGTTTCACAATAACTACCAATCAAAACCAAATTCCAGCTAACTGACAACACCCCAAAAGCAGATCTAAATCCAGTTTCATCCGAAACAGAGCGGAATCACAAAATCAAGGATATAATGCGATGCAGCCGAGGAGGAACTCGCGGTTCTGGGGGAACTTCTTCGGGTAGAACTGCGCGAGGAGAGCGATGGCGATCACGGCCGCCCCAATCGCCAGCTTCCAGTTGCCCAGCCGCGTGTCCTCCGCGTAGCCCTTGCTCTTCACGACCTGATCGCACAACAAAAACCACCTCCTCATCAGCGGCCAAAATCTATCAAACCCAACCGGAGGAGATCGAGAGGGGAGGGGAGAGAGAATGGAGAGGGGGGGGGGAGGCTAGGGTTTTAGCGCGTGTCGCTCGTACGTCGGAGATGGTCTCGTCGAGGAGGTGCTTGATGGAGTGGGGGTCGAGGAGGTTGGCCTTCTTCGGGCTCGCCTTCGCCGGCGTGGCCGCCGCGCCGTCGCTCGCCATCGCCGCCGCTCGGAGCTCGTCGAGGAGGGAGGCAGGGTGGGAGAGGGAGAGGGAGACGAGACGATGCGGGCTCAGTGGCCTGTGGCTGGTGGGACTCGTGGGTATATGCGGGTTGAGTCGATGACGGATGGGGCCGCCCGCAACTGGGGCCCACCTGTCAGCGTCGTGCCAGGGGATGCGCTTCCTGTTTTGGTAGGTAGGTGGGCCTGCGTTGCCATGTGGATGGTGGGGCGGACCAATGGGAGAGAGGGAAGCGCGTCACTGGACTGCCACGTCAGTGCTGGAGGAAGACCCGAATTGAGGTCTGGACTGCATATGTCAGCATGACGCATATGAGCATTTTTGCGCAAAATGTGGACGACGGGTTTACTATACCCCCGCCGACGGTAAGCCCGCATGGCCGCATGGTCACTACGGTGAATAGTAAAAACGAACAAAATTTATTACACAAATAATTTTCTGTTTTTCTTTTTTTATTTAGCTTTTTTTTTAAGAAAGAGTGGACAATTTATCTATTACCGTCCATATTTACATTCCTATTCATATTACAAGGAGGATTTGAGAACCAAAGATAACGCCCCTCCTGTAAAGTAGAAGCAAACTTAGCTAAGTTATGAGCATCAAAATTACAAGCCCGATTTTCATGACGAAACTCTACTTTTGCAAAATGCTTCCTTCTTGCCTCAGTATCATTTAGGACTGCTAAATATTGGCACCTTGGTTTCTCTGAGATGCTCTTAATGACCTCAAAGCAGTCTGAGGCTATACAGACCTTTGGTATATTACAGTCCATAGCTATTGCCAAGCCTTCTATTTAGCTTGGTAGGGTTATCAGCCACTTACCAGGTGGGAATTCTTAGCTTATCCACATGTTCAAAAATCCATGGGCCTGTTGCATAATAATACTAGCTCATCCATGGGCCTGTTGCCCTGTTCGGTATAATAATACTGTCTCCGTAAAAAAAGGTGTAGTTTTACATTATTCATATTCAACGTTTGAACATCCATCTTATTTGAAAAAAAAATTGATTAGTATTTTTATATTGTTATTAGATGATAAAACATAAGTAGTATTTTATATGTAACTATTTTTTTATTTCTTTCATAAAATTTTCAAATAAAATGATGGTGAAACGTTGGTCATTTAAATCCACAACTGTACTTAAATTGGGACGGAGGTAGTAGCTAGTAGTAGATGGCAGCCAATAGCTACAGTACCAACCATACAATTTCTATCTTATATTCATCATCCTAAAATAAACTAACCAAATTTATCTTGGCGTATCTAGGATTTTCATATGGGTGGTCCAATTTATATATTTTTAAATATCCTAAATATAACAAGATTAAAAGTATAAATTGATCAAATGTGTATCGTAATATACTAATAATCTTATTTATTTTCATATCTGATTTCTTCGTTTATCACCAAGCTTCATTTGCCAATGTATCACAACTATGGTAACTTCAATTTTTGGTAACTTTAAGTATTGATGGATTGGTCCACTCTCACATTTGACCATCTACATCTGATTAAAAGGTTGTGCCAAATCTTTGTGTTTTTCAGACCGGTAATCACTGTATTTGTTTCTCCACAGTTCCTCCCATTTACTCATAGGTGAACATATTTCTTGGAATTACTAGATTCATGCACCCAATAGTTATTTTCTTTTAAGATCATTTGCCAACATATGCATGCAGCGTTGTCCGTATTCTCTCTTTGTTTTCTCGCAAAAAGAAATATTTTATTAGTTGTTTAAAATATCTGGATGAGATCTTAAGTCAATTTAGTACTCCCTCCGTCCCACGGAAAATCAATTCCGATCATATCAAGGTGAAATTAGTGGAGAGTGAGAATGACTAAAATGCCTTTAATCATTGAAAAAAGTAGTAATAGTGATAGGTAGGTAAAGGGTATTGAAGATATAAAACTTCTCGATTTACGTGCTAAGAATAGGTAGAATGGTAGAAATTGGTTTTTTATGGGACAAAATTCAAACTCTAGAAGTTGAGTTTTTTTTGGGACGGAGGGAGTACATAATAAGAATAGCGTACTATTTGCTTACCATTCATTGTTCTTCAAGATGGGAGTATCTGTTAACAACCAAATTTGGTAATCCAAGTATCGGAGATGGAGATAGATCGAAGCGGTATCTAAGATAGAGATCGTTCCGGAAACAGAGCGAGAATCAGCTAAAAGTCAGAATCGGCTACAATCAGGATCGGCGGAGTTCGAGTCGGACAAGGTTGGCCAATTGAGCCGATGCCGACAATGTGGCGCGGCATACATTGTCGGGTTGAGTTAATGTGCTTCATGAGGATTGCCATGCATGGATTGAGTCCTGAGAAGGCAATTGTATCTATTAATTAGGATATTTCATGTAATTTTCTTAGAGATATGTTTGGGCAAAAGTCTGCCGCAAAGACTTATGGTAACTTAGAGTTTGTTAGAGATAAGAGTCATGTCCGACACGGACATATTTTGTAATCTCAGGTATAAATAGACCCCGAGCCCCCATGTAATACAACAACATACGTTCAATACAATCTCGGCGCATCGCCACCCTTTACTTTCGTTTTGTTTTGACGAGTTCTTGCTTTCGAGTTGAGCTGCATCGGTTTCGATCTTCAACTAGAGGTAAAACTTGTTATGGTGGCTTGCGTTCTCGGGATTAGTGCTTTCATCTTTATAATACTCTAATCTTGTGTATGTAATTCGTCGAGTTATCATATATTCTGTATAATCTTTGACAATATCGTTATCTAACCTTCAATCGGCTAACATCTATTATTGGAAAGCAACCGATTAGGTTAAATATCTATGTTGACTTAGATTATATAGGGTATCCACCACTCTATAAAACAACCAACAGCTTGATTGTCTAGATGTCCTTTTTTTCATACTTATAGCTGCATCAGTTGAGTTTGACCTTATAAGTCGTGATTAGAATCTCAATCTCTAGCTTGTTTTTGGTTACCGATTAGGGTAATGTCGGGGTTTCAGCCGATCTTACCTGATTTAACTATTCTTTGTCTTATATGCTTGATTGACATGTTAAATCTACCATTTATGTTAAGATCTTGTTGCATTTAGGTATATTAGGCTTCTGTTTGATATATTTTACTTGCTTTAATATCTTAATATAGAGTGGTATCGGAGTATTAGCTGATATATGCTGGATCTATCTGATCGGCTATGTTATGAACATCTATTATAATCTCATTGTTAATATATATTTCATCTAAGTGATTTATACTGTCTCGGCATGACGACCGATCTATCCCAATCACTTGATTTAAGTATATATCGACATAAGGATTACATATTGTTAATATCTACAGCCGATCGAGTAGATTTAGTTCTTCCTTACTTATTCATGATTGCTGATCGATTCACATATGACATCGGCCCAAAGATAAATGATACGTCATCGGCAGCTGGCCGATCGGCTATTGTTTATGGATTTAACTGCTATTTTCCTGTCTTTATTTCTGGTTGATTGCAGGATCAAATCAACTTACACGCTCACGAACCTAAAGGCGAGATTTTTGGACCTGCACTAGAGTTAAGCAGATCTCCCAGGCCTCGTGTTTTTTCACATCAACAGTATTTTAATTGGAATCATGTCATTTCTTATTCATATAGCAATACAACGCACAGATCGAACATTCAAGCACGTTGATCATGCAATTATGATAATTTTACAACCATATGTTCCCTTTTATGTAATGATACCATACCAATAGTCAAAAGTTCTAGAATTATATATTTCAAATTCACGATATAGCTATTCCGCAGCAACGCGCGGGTATCAACTACTTCTTAAAATCAACTACTACCTCCATCCCAAAATGTTTGACGCCGTTGACTTTTTTAAAAATGTTTGACCGTTCGTCTTATTAAAAAAATTTAAGTAATTGTTAATTCTTTTTCTATCATTTGATTTATTGTTAAATATATTTTTATGTATACATATAGTTTTAAACATATTACAAAAGTTTTTGAATAAGACGAACGGTCAAACATGTTTAAAAAAGTCAACGGTATCAAACATTTAGGGAAGGAGGGAGTACTTCTTAAACAATTCGGCTATTCAGATCAACAATGAAACTGAAGCTGATTGGCATGTCTAATGGAATTGTCGGTCAATGTTCACTTACATGATAAATTAAGCCAACTACTATCATAAGTGACACCTAGCTACAAAATGGGCTGCCCATGGAATGTCCAGGCTATAAGCTTAACTAAAGTAGTAACCAGATAAGGCAACACCGATCTTTATTCAACAAACTCAAGAGATCGAAGTCAAATCTATGAAAGATACACCAACTAGCCAAGAATAACAGAATTCAAGAAGCCTCCAGCGATTGCTCCTTCAAGGTCGGCATGCATTTTCATTGCCAAGTGAATCTGAGTTTAGGGATCTGAGTAAGGACTAGTACAGGAAGATCAGACTTGTCGAGTTGTCCAAGATGCAATCCGAGGCATATACTATTACTGACTATCTGGCTCTCACATGCAAGCCCAATGATTCCTGTACGATTTCATATTCAAAAACCATCTGACCCTCCCTATCTGTGATCAACAAGCAAGAGATGTTTTGCTTATCTGTCGACGCGCACATTAGAAGACTGTTGACCTTTCATGCATCATAATACTTCCACAATTATCAAATTGGCAATGCTTTTAGAATGTGTATAGTCAAATACTCAAATATCAAAACCTTAGCTCAGTAGTGTATGCAAAAACTCTTTCTTGTAGTTATATTTTTGTTATTTGTTATTGATACAAAAAATGCTTGGCATTTCGCAAAAGGTAACAACTAACAAGGAAAGCAGGAGTACCTTTTTAAGATGTCATGAACATCTGGTGAGTCATGGAGGAAACAGCATCAAAAGTGAAGATGGATTTAACACACTACCAAACAGACACAAAAGACATACACATAGGTCTTAATGAAATAAACAAGTAAATCTGGTTAGTCATGGAGTATTTGCTGTTTTTACCTTCCTAGAAATTGACGTATCATACAGAGAAGGGCATTTTATAATGACAATGTCACAAGGGCATTTTATCTTGTTGAAACATGGAGCTTCCCCTTTTTGCAGTAATATCTCGTTGAAGATGCCCTTAGCATGATCCAAATTGAGAAGTAAAAAATAACATATGCAGGCATGCAGTAAATCCATGTCAAGGAATTCAGTATGTAGGACACCACAACATTCTGGTTTCAAAACAAAAACTGAAAGAGCAAATAGAGGTTTCCATCTTCTGAACATCTCTGGTGTTGAGTGCCAACACACATATCAACAACATCGTCTACATCATTTCGTGACACCTGAAACTTGCTAATATCTACGTTCGCGCGAGATAATTTACCAGTTACAACATTTTATCATGGCCTGGAGTAGGACATTGCAAATCCAAAAATAAACATAAAACAGAAAGTACAGGATCCTTCGAATAACAAGGGGCCAGGGTTGGGTCAATCATTCCACATGGACCTATATTGATTGTAGCAAGTGGTACCACAGGTGAAAATTTTAAAGAGCCCAGATCACATCGCTACAATAATTGATATATCCCTCTGTTTGTACATTCATGAGATCCATTGAACGAGATAATCTTCAGTACTCTCCCGTAAGCAATCGCAATTAATCGCAACACAAGCACCATCTCTGAAATATGGACCACATAGTGGCAGTAACAAAGAAGAACACTACATCTCTCAGTAGATCACATTGCCTCCCTACTAGAGCCTGCACAATGCAGAAACGGATTGTA
Source organism: Oryza glaberrima (assembly GCF_000147395.1). Taxonomy (NCBI): domain Eukaryota; kingdom Viridiplantae; phylum Streptophyta; class Magnoliopsida; order Poales; family Poaceae; genus Oryza; species Oryza glaberrima. The sequence continues at coordinate 19,455,357 of NC_068329.1, forward strand.
CACGGTGCAGCAGCGACGCGCTCTTGTATGCTCGATCTGTGTCTGTGAACGAAAGAATGGCTTCTACAACGGAATCGGGGAAGACGTAGTCTGTGGAGTGGAGCTACTACGTCCTCGTTGATTTCTTTACAGTTTAGTTTGCAGCAATGGCATCAGATCACGGATAGTTCCAGAAAAAAAAAACCACGGACCTGACGCGGACGAACGCGACGCGGCGAGCATGGCGGCGGCCGGCCGGGCCGGCGAGCTGGCTGGCTTCAGGTCAGGTGAGGGGCGTGGACGAGGACACCTCGGCCCGGTCGAGCCGCCGCAGCTGCCACGCGCGGAGCGCGAGGAAGGTGGCGAGGACCACCTGCGCCGCGACGGCCACGCCGGCGAAGGCGATCCCGAGCTTCTCCCCGAAGTTGAGCCGCCGCGGGCGGGGCGGGGGCGGGTGGCGGTGGCGCGGGCGGGAGGAAGGCGGCGGGGGGACGGGGTGCTTCTTCGACGCGCGCTCCTGCGGCAGCGCGCGGGATGGCGGCGGCGGTGACGGCGGCGGCGGCGGCGGAGGAGGAGGAGGAGGAGGCGGAGGCGGTGACGGTGACGGCGACGGCGGAGGGGGCGATGGCGGAGGTGGCGGGGGAGGCGGCGGCGGCGGCGGCGGGGGAGGAGGCGGCGATTGGGCTGCGGCGACGGCGAGGGAGGAGAGGAGTAGCAGCAGGAGGGTGGTCGTCAAGGTCGCGGCTCGTGGGGGTGGCCTCGGGGAGGGGCGAGCGGTTGGCGCCATGGGAGGGGAGGCGGCATAGAGGTGTGGGGTGGGTGGATGGAAGCGAGGCGGATTTGGCTGGGGGTGATGGGAATGGAGGCGGAGGGAAGGAGGGCGAAGGCGATGGCTAGTTTAGCTAGCTCGTGAGGTGAGCTTGAGGTGGTGAGCTGGTGCGAGCGAAAAGCTGGACGCGTGTGGTCGTGCTCCTCACTTCGCTGTTTTTTTTTTTTTTTTTTGGTTTGTTCGGGGGGAGTTCGGTGGGGGTGTGGACGCGGGATGCGACGGGGTTACGGGACACCGCTGGCATCGACCACCGGACGGCGGCGGGAGGTCGAACGGCTACACGTGATGGCGTATTGGTGTTGCGTGTTACGCCAGTGAGGCCGGAGGGGTGTTTGGTTCGGAAAGTGATCCTCATATGCAGTTGAGTGACTGATATGTGGATCACTGCTGCTGCTGCTTTTGTCGTCGCCGCCGCTGCAGCTCCCGCCGGCCGCCACCACTCTGGTTCCCGCCCGCCGTCGTTCCAGTCCAGGCTCCCCGCCACCGACTGAAGGGGAGAGAGAGAAAGAAAGAAAGAGAGAAGGGAGGAAAAGGGGAGGAAGAAGAAAGAGAGAGGATGACAAACGGGCCCGACGTATATATTTTTGTTTCAAATGCCACCTAAGCGTCACGTCAACCCCACAGACTAGGTCAACACCGTCACGTCAGCGAAACCACCCTTCAAAACCATCAAGAGAGTCAAATTACACCGGTTTTCAATAGTTCAGGGTCGAGATATCCGGTTTTACGGTTTAGGGTTATGGATTAGATTTGGATCAATTTTAAGGTAGTCAAGGTGGACTTATTCCTTTCGTTTCTTCCATTCCAGGCCCAATTGCCGAAGGCCCAGAAAAGAGGGGAAACCGCACGTTTATCAGGCCTTGTTGCGTCCCATTTTTCCGCTCGCTCCGCCGCATCGCTAAACCCCCCATTTTTAGGGTTTCTCGCCGCGACGCGGTGCGACGCCTCCTCTTCTTCTCCAACCCCTCTCCCCCCTCCTCCCCCACCCCACCCTCCCGAAGCTTCCAGAGTTCCACACGCTCCAAATCCTTATTCGAATCCCCTCCACGCCGCCTCCCCCCAGCCGAGGCACGCGCCGGGACGCATCCGTCGAGCAGCGATCATGTCGTCGTTTTGGGGTAATCTGCTCGATCGCCATGGCCGCCGCGGCGGCGCTTCTCTCCTCGTTTTCGGTTTGCAGTCTAATCGCTTGCTTGTTCGGTTACCCGCTCGCAGGCGCGGAGGTGAAGCCCGGGAAGCCCTACACCCACACCCACATCCCGCGCCTCGGCCGCCTGCGCCTCACCCAGGTTCGCTTCCCCTCCCGATTCCTCGCGCTTTCGCCGTTTCGATGCGCTCCGTGTTAATGGCGTGAGATGTTTATACTGTTGTGTTGTGCGCGTGTGCGTGCTCCATTGTTGTTTGACGTTGTGATGGATGGGGAATCGCAGGCGACGCTTGGAGGGGAGGCTGGGAAGGTGGAGAAGGGCGGCGGTGGGAAGAAGAACGTGGTGCAGTTACAGTGCACTGTGAAGAACAAGGATCCCGTGTTCCTGTGTGCCCTGGTGCCGGGGCAGTCGGAGACTTGCCACCTGGAGCTCGAGTTCGAGGAGAAGCACGTCACGTTCTCGGTGCTCGGGCCGAGGAGCGTCCACCTCGCTGGATACTACATTGGGTATCCTTTGTGCGCGCATTATCGTGACATGCTATTATTTGATTCTAGTTGATCGTCCGTAGGGTGTTAGTCGCTGTTTGGAATTGTTGTGCTGCATTTTGTTTTTTTTCCTTAAGGTATTTGTCAGTGATGTGTATGGGGAGGAGATAGATGACAGTGATACTGGTAGTGACTCTCTGCAAGGCTCAGATGATGATGCTTTTCTGGATACTGATGATGATGACAGTGGCGCTGACGATGGCACTGTTCTCATCCCATTATCTCCTGGAAACTCAGGTTATGATTTGATATTTTATTCCCTTTTGCAAGACATTTAGATATGCTGCTGAATAGTGGGTACTGACATTGGGGCCACACGATATTTAGATGGTGAAGATGATGATTCAGAGTATGACTCAGAGGATGATGACTCAGAGGATGATGACTCAGAGATGATATACAATCAGCGTAGAGGCAAAAGTTCAGGTGATGGTTTAAATCGTTATTAATTCTTAAGCTTTGCATTATGGTTCATGTATGTGAGATCCATGCTTTTATCATGAGCTATTCAGTTGGTACATCTTACAAATATTACACCATATGGTACTAGAGTAACAATAAACATACAGCTGCGGAATTGTATTTGGCCTGTGTCTGTTGACAAAGTTACCTGTTTCCATATTTTGATGCATAAGATGCCCAGAGTAAGATGATTATATGCCTATTTGCATGTTGTGAAAGATGCCAAGGCTTGAAGCTCCCCACTACTATTTCTTAATGATATCCATATGTAGCATTAGTTACATCTGTTGCTTATTCAACCAAGAAGAACATTCATTAGGATATGGATTTTTAGTTTCCACTTGCGAGCACTTCTCTTTGTGGACTGCGATACTGTATGTGTGTCAAGGGGCACCACAGTGAAGTAGTTTTGTGCTCATGCAGGATTAGCCAAAGTGAATGTTATGGTCTTATTTCCCATCCCATGAAATAGAACTACTGTTTCTTAGTATTTAATTTCTTTGTTAGCATTAAGATTACATTATAGGAAATTCTGAATACTCTAGGCTTCAGCTAACACCAATTTATAGTCTTCCTGACTTCTGATGAAATTTTGCAGTTGTTATTGAGGAAATTCAAGAGGATGACAAGCCTGCTGCTGGTGGAGCACAAAAGGGATCAAACAAGAAGCAAACCAGCGAAAATGGTGATGATTCTAAACTGCAGCTTGTTGTTAGGACTCCACCTGCTGAATCTTTGGAAAGCGAAGATGAAGATGGCTTTCCTGTATCATTTTCTGAATCAAAGAAAAGAACTGATGGTAGTTCTAAGAAAAAAGGCAACCTAAACAACAAGATGAGCACTGAAGATAGGAAAAGGAAAAGCAGTGCTGTTGGCGACCATCATGACCCTTCAGGGTACCTCCTCTTCTGCACCACCTGATTTGTCTGGCTAGGCATAGTAACATTTTGTAATGTTCTGTAAAATATTTTTCAGGGAAGTAAAGGATGAAAATGATGGAGTGTCAAAGAAAAATAAAAAGGCCAAGGCCAAAAAGACTGCTGTGGGCGGTGTGGAAAAGGAGATCAAACAGGAAGATTCTCCAGCTGATCTTGTTGATGCAAAACAAAAGAAAAACAAGAACAAAAATACCTCAGAAGCAGAAGCTGGTGCTCATCAGAATACCGATAAGACAAAACATATGTAAGTATCTTAAGGGCCAAATGATGTTTTTCCTATCCATGTATTTGTTGCAAGTCACCTCTTTGTTGTTTTAACGAACTCTTTTGATGACTTCTTCCAGCCACACTGATGCTGAGGAAGACACTGCACAGGAGGCTAGCAAAAAGAAAAAGAACAAGAAAAAGAAGACACAGGAGAAGAATGAAAGTGAGAACCAGACACCAAAAACACAGGAGAAGAATGCTAAAGGAAACCAGACATCAAATACAGATCTTACGGGGTCAGAGAGCAAGAAGCAGCCGCTCCAAACACGCACTTTTGGCAATGGTATGATAATTGAGGAGATAGAAATGGGCAAACCAGATGGTAAAAAAGCCTCTCCTGGGAAAAAGGTAAACATCTCCAACAGAGTACAAAATCAAGATTTCCCTTCAAGCTTCTATTTATTAATGTATCCTATCAATGTTGCTTCAAGTAGTACCAACTTTGACATACTCAACTTTCAATTGCTTAATGTGACTACAGTCTATCTGCACGAATTTCAGGGTTATAACCTATTTGATCGCTTTTTGTTCTCTGGTTATAGATATATTACATACTCTTACTGGTCACTGTATCCTTCTCCAGGTTTCTGTTAAATACATTGGCAAGCTAAAGAATGGCACAATTTTTGACTCTACAGTTGGTCGAAGGGCATTTGATTTTAGACTCGGTAACTTTCTTACCCTCGTGCGGATGTTTTATCTTTGTCGTCACAGTTTAGTGTCAAACTGATTGTAATGTCCCTTTGGCTGCAGGTATTGGGGAGGTCATTAAGGGCTGGGATATAGGCATCAATGGTATATGACCTTGCATCTTTGTAATCCATCACATAATTGTTGAGTAGTGCTGCAGGTGTTGTCGAAGGCCACTAAAGGCCAACGGCTGATTTTCATGTGTGATCTTGTGTGTTTTGTAGGTATGCGTGTTGGGGACAAAAGGAGGCTCACGATCCCACCATCAATGGGGTAAGATGCACCATCACATTGCTTTTGCAATCAACAGTTTCTCAATTTTCATTCAGAAAAAAAAAACAAGAGTAAATTTCAGAAAACCCCATCTTTTATGGTCAAAGTTGTAGAAAACCACATGTATTATGACTTGTGGCACATAACCACAAGTTTTATGGTTTAAGTGTTTCATAAAACCCCACACTTGTTCAAATCATAATTAATTTTATCATATCTGAAACATTGTATTTTAAAGTAGTGAAGATAAAACCAATAACCTTAGTCATGAAATCAACAATTAAAATTTTCATGTAGACTTTATTTTAAAATGTTAAGTAAATGTTCACTCAAACATGTATAGGGGTGGGGTTTTGTGAAACTTCAGAACCATAATAACTGAGGTTTTGTGCCACAAGCCATAATGTGGTTTTCTACAACCTTGACCATAAAAGGTGGGGTTTACTGAAATCTGATTTATTCAACACCCTTTGTAGGTATGGAAACAAAAGAATGGGGCCAATACCGCAGAACTCAACCCTCGTGTTTGATGTGGAACTCGTGAATGTAAAGTGAGGCGAGAGCAAGAGATCTTGTAGCTTCAAGATGCTGAAACTGAAGTGGTCTCGCAAGAGTTTTGTAGGACACCATTTCCCTTCAGCAAAGCTATCTTCATTTAGACACAGACCATATGTCTTATTTTGTGAACTGTAGCCATGTAGGCTTAATTTTGGGGGCACAGCAGAGCTTGTCACTTCGATTTTTCTTCAGTGCTCGATTTTCATACAGTTTCTAATATGAAAGTAGTGGATGGGTATTTCCGCTTTGAAGTTTCAACTGACTGGATTACGAGAAACCGCTGTAACTATTTCGTTTACTGCATTGATCGTCCTTGTCACGCCCCTTTTGCCGGTTACATCCACGCCGCAAGACTGCCCGTGCAATTCCACGCTTCTCTATCCCTCCGACTTTTGCTAGACCAGCGGGATTCTCTACGCAGCCGCTGTTGCAGTAACAACCACGGACATGCGGGCCAGATCACCCTCTTCCCGCATCCTCCAGGACGCGAGGCCAGTCACTGACATGTGGACCTGGGCCCGCATGTCAGTGGCTGATACTACTTTAGCGGTAGGTGCAGATCACCTCTCCCCGCATCCTCCGGGACGCGAGGCCTATATAAGCAGCACAGGGGGGGGGGGGGGGGGGGGGGGGGGAGCCGGATCAGGCGCCGAATCAGAAATCTCCCCTCCATTTCTCCTCCCTTTTTCCACAGTATCACGAGAGAGCAAGAGGAGTCTCAGGTTCGTGAGGGCGTTTCTGTTCATCTAATTTTCCTGGTTTCTGTTCGTGTACTCTTCCTGCGCGTGTGCGTTTTATCTCGCAGTGGCTGCGTCTCGAAGGCTCGAAGCGTGTGCGTTTGAAACTTGTTGCGTCCTGATCGTGGTTCTTTGTTCAAGCAGTTTTGAGTTCCCATTCCGGATCTATCGTGGCTGTGTCCTAGCATTGATAGTTTCTTTTCGTTTTTGTGTTCGTTTAGGGTGTAGATCTGACAATCGGGCAACGTCATACATGTTTTTGGGAGGAATTGCCCGCTTATATCGTTCGTTCAGTAGTTGTGTTGTCTCCATGTTTGGCTTGTGCGGCGATTCCACTAAGCGAGCGTTGCTGTGTGGTAAACCTGGTGATTCTACTAAGCGTTGTGTTTTTTGTGACGCACCGCACTTGTCTTTCATGTTCATTTCATTTTTTGGAGGAAGAATTGCAGCTTCTTCGCTTGGTCTGTTTATTTGTTTCCAGAGATCATGATTGTGTTACTAGTTATTTATTCAAATCGTTTGGTCTGTTTATTTGTTTCTAGAGATCATGATCGTGTTATTAATCCTTCAAAAGATGTGTTAACAGTGAAATTTGATAATCGGCAAAGACGTCATCGGCTTAGAATCATTATCGGCTGCATCATCTCGGAATCAGCCGATGGGAGTTATCAAGTCGCCAATAGTCGGATTCCTGCTATATTCGGTTAAGGAAATCAATCTACTAAAGGAAGCTTATCCCTAAGTGCTGAGTTTAAAGAGGATGCGGCATGTCAGTTTATCTATTAATTAGGAATAGTTTGTTAGTTTTCTTTTATCTTTAGAAAAGTGTGTTTAGTGTCCTATAAGGACTTTATCTTTTCCTTTTATCTTTAGGAAGATTTATTTCTTGTCCGACAAGGACTTGTATCAACCCATGGGTATAAATATGTACACTCGGGGTCATTGTAATCTATCTTCACGATCAATATAATTCGGCGCATCGCCACCATTTTTACTTCTATTTTTGTTTTTACGTTCCGGTGGGACTTGGCACCCGACGCGAGGCTGCATCGTCTTCGATCTCCGGCGAAGGGATAAGTCCAATGTTCCGCCGGTCCAGGCAATTGTATCGTCTACGTCGGCGTCGTTCAAGGCTGCATCAGTACATTCGACCTCTTGGATTGCTCTGGTTTGGATAATATATTTGCCTACCTATTTATCATATGTCTCTGTTAATCTAGTCTTAGCATGTCAATTTAGCTATATCGGTTGCTTCTCGTTTTAGGGTTTCTGCCGGTATCGGCTAAATCGCGTTGCTAGATTAGATTAGCTTAGACATCTACCACCCTGAAAACTCAGTCAACGGTTTGATTGTCTAGGTATTATGTTTCTTTTCATACTTAGTGCTGCATCAGTTAAGTTTGATCTACTAAGTCGTGCTTAGAACCATAATCTCTAGCCTGCTTCTTGATTGCCAATAAGGGTTATCATCGGGGTTTCAGCCGGTGAGTTATCTGGACGTTGCATCGGCTCATAAGGATTGCATATACATATAAGTTGGATTTAGCCGATGACAACAAAGGTTTCATTGTTTAATCTAATCTTGTAAATTTCATGACATCGGACCTCCAGCCGATGGGTGCTTTAACCTTTGGATCAATACTTGTTCTACTATATCATATTGTTAGCCGATTGGTTTCTACTGGATTATATTGCTATATTATATCATCATCATGCCGATTGCCTTTATATCATTATCTACATTTGACATATAGCCGATTGCTTAAACCCTATCGCTATCGACTGGTATCGGCATCGGCTATTATCGGCTATCGGCTTGAACTACTCCATCGGCTTGTCAGCCGATTGACTGTTTTGATCTACTATTTGCATATCTTGTCAGTTGCAGGATCAAACTAACTGGCACGCCCGTATCTCATCAATCTTTGGACCTGCACAGGAGTTAAGCAGATCTCCCAGGCCGGTGTGTTCGATTTTTTTTTCGTCGACAGTATCCAGCCTTTTTCCTTACTTGTGCTTCTCCTTTTTCTGTGCGTGTGTTTCAGATACTGACAAGGGGAGAGGGAGACCATGGAGAGGGAGGCCAACAGCATCGACCAGGAGGCGTCTGCTAGCAGTAGCGAGGATGCTGCTAATGAGGACAAGCCAGCTGAACAAGGTGTCAGCGGGACCATCGACAGGATCGTGACCTTCATCGGCGACAGGGGTAGCAACCTGAACAACCTGGAGGAGATGCTCAAGCAGTGGGAAGGAACCTGCAACCGCTACGGAACCTTTCTTCTCCACATCGGACAAGTCCAGTTCTCTGAGAGGAATGGACCCGTGCCAGTGGTCATCGACAGGACCACCACCGTCTCCCGCGGGGTGGGCTGCACGCTCCTCCACCTCGGCATGGCCCTGGGCAGCGGCGGCGAGGTAGTACGGCGCGTGGGGGTGGCATGCACTGCGGCCAGTATGCTCAACGACACGCCTGGTCTCTTGGCGCTCCTGGATGCACGCAGCCAGGAGCAACCTCTCAAGATCCTCCTCAAGTCAGTGGAGGACGCCAAGGACTTCATCAGCAACTGGAAGATCAACAAGGACGTCGTCGAGGTGGACGTTTGTCCAGCCCTGACCCTTGACGAGGTCCGCGCAATCCGCAGGCTATTCCAGGTCGAGAAAGCTGACAAGTTCTTGACAGGAGATGTCGTCAAGGTGAAGCTAGGGCAGTACGAGGCCATACAAGCTGCCAGAAATTTGCCTGAGCTGCCTGTATCCGCCGTATGTGCTATACTGGCTGCGGCTGAGAAAGGAAAAAACAAGGGCGCCGAGGAGAATGGCGGAGAAAAGGCAGCTGATGTTGGCGCCCAAGGCCAACAGAAGCCTTCTGCCTGTAAGTTTATTATGCAGCATTTGATGTTTTATAAATATATTGCTGCTGAATTGGTGCTAACTGTGAAGTGTTAAAATAATGCAGAGTTCGTCGGTACGCATGTCTGTTCATCATCTACAGGATATTGCGCTGTGCTGGCTGGCTTCACCATGTGCTCTCCCAAATGCCGACTCAGTTTGTTTCTGTAAGTTTCCCACTCATCTCTGTTTGTTTCTCTGTGCGTTCACATCTGATTTCTGTGCTACTCCTCCACGTCCACAACATTGAATCAAATCACATCACTATGTGCAGAGAAGGAAGGATGTGACCTGCCCGGCGAGATGGTGATTACCAGTACTTTGCTTCAGCACTGAACCAGTCGAGGCTCGTCAGGGACCTTGAAGTTTGTTTGTGCTCATGACGGTTGAAAGACATGAGGGAGAGCGGGAAAGACAGCAGCGAGTGGATGTCCTGTAGATGGTGAAGGACACACCCCCACCCCCACCCTCATTTCTGTACCTTGCTGTCTGAATGCTTCTGGTGCTGCAGAGTCTTTTAGGCAAAGTCTTTTTTGAGTTAAACCTTTTGAATCTAATCGATGCAAGAACTTTTGAATCTCCAATCTATTTCACCTTAAGCTTAGCATTTTTCATTGACAGCCTGTTAGAGTTTTTCTTGTAACAGATTTATCTGTTATGTTGCTCTTCTCAACTTGGTATTCTAAAGTGAGCATAGGCATCAATAGTAAGTAATCCTGTGAAAAACCGTTGTAATATGTTGCTCTACAAAACGATGATATATGATGATATACCCGTTCTGTACTTGAGTCAATTTACCTTATCCATGCCAGCGCAAACATTTGCACCATGAAAGGTGAGCACAGTTATGATAATATTGTCATATACTGGACATTGGAAGGACATGATCCCATGTTCAAAGTTCGGGAGTTGGGACACATGAAATGAAAGTTGGAGTTGGGACAAATGAAATGAAAGTTGGAGTTTCCTTAATCTCCCATGTGTTTAACAGGAATCAGAGAGGATAAAGCATCGAGACATCCTAGTTTTTGCAGGTGGGCAATATTCATAGGTTCTTTGCAGGAAAAGTTCTATTTATAAAGATACATTATTCCAGAAAAATAGAATGTGAATCTATCCTATTTATAAAGATACATCTCTTAGGTATATTCCAATTTTCAACAAAACTAACAAGAAACACAAAGTAAAATCGTGTGATCCATATTATCAACAATATGTGCAGCCTTAAAATGATTAGAAATTTAGAATTTGATCTTGTGAACTGTCTACACTGGTAGAACATTTATTGGCATGTCGACATGCATACATGGTTGTTGGTCAACGTTACACGATTAAGAAAAAACTGACAAGGTAGTCCAAGACATATACTGCAGTTCATTTGTTTTTACCTACTATTGCGGAATTCAGTAGTACACATACATGATAGTAGGATTCCCAAATAGAACTGGAAATAGAAAACTGGATTGTACAACTGAAACAGTCGTATATACAACCTTTTCAAGTTTGTCAGAAGACAGGTTTTCTGCTATTAGGCATTATAACCACAAAGACAGCATCAGATATATCCAGAAACCGAAACTGCGACAGAACAATCGAACTTTATCCCCTTTCAGTAGAATTTACACACACACACACAAAAATCTAGAAATCCCCTGTCCCAATCCTCACATCTTCACCTAGACATGCATTTGAATAGCCGGGCACATCATACGGATCGAGGGTGGGGGGGAGCACACCACTACATTCCGCTAAATGCATGCTTAAAGACTTTTTGGCAGAGCCTAAAGAACAAAGAGCTTCGCCTTCGGTGGGAGTGCTTCGCGGATATGAAGTTCGATAGTCTAACGAGCAATACTGCAGAGATATTCGTTCTTAATGTCACTTTCCAACATTCTTTCAGTTGTATCCACAGTTATAACGTCTAGTGCAGTTGCATTTTCCACAACATGTAAAAGAAACTCAAGTTGTCCTCTAGCCCCTTTGAATCCTGTAACACAAAGGTTCTTCAGATATTTGTATTCATCGTGCCCAAGTTCATGTCTAAGGGGGCCTTCTTGTGCAAACCATAGGCTATGACCGCTAGCAAACTGCAAAAAGTTCAAAAATATCAGGTTAACAAACTTCAGCTCAAAAAGTACAAATTTCACTGTTAACAATAAAGACAAAAACATTGAAAGAACGTCTGGCACTGAGGGGCCATAACATAACTAAAAGTCTAAACCACATATGGAAGTAACTAAAACATGTTTCCCAAATATTTACTTTACTGGAAGTATGTGTAGCATTTCATTAAATATATGAATATATTTTGATAGACTAGATTGAACACATCAAAGAAATAGGATATTTGCAAACAAAAGGACTGTTTGAGAACACCTTAGTTCATTGAATGACAGATATCTAGCTTGACTATGTAACTAGATACAATCAATTAGGAAGCCCTGTTAGAACATCAATGATCCATTAATATGTTATGTTGTGTACTACCTCTAATAACCAAAATATGTTTTGTTGTGATGTTTGGTTCTGTTCCATAGGTAAAAAGATGTAAACAGAGACTGAAATCACTTTACTACAGCTTGCCAACAATTATTGCAATGCTCTACCATGTAAATATAAAACTAACTAACAAATTTACCCAACTTAAATGTAAACTAACAAACACAATCATGGCACATTCAATAGTATTTTCTAACGTTGAGACTGAGAATTAAGTATCACAAACTGATATTGGTGCTCTTATTTATTCCACATCTCACCATCTTTCCTCTACTAAGGTTATAAAGTACTAGGTCCCATGTATTACTGAGAATATGAAAGACACTTGAACAATACCACACATGCTACAGTACCTAGTGCACAAATAGGTATAGGCCCACAAAAAGTTTTGATTTGCAATGATACTTTCACCAAACTAAGTATATATTTAAAACAATACCCATGGTCAATCTTACACTGTTTCGACACAACATGTTTCGCTAATCCTTTTTATGAATGAAGAGCTTCAGTAAATACAAAAACAAGAGAGCTATCAAATACTGAGTAGCAAAGACAAAATGAGAAGAGTACTTACATGCACTTCCACCTTTTCAACGAAGGGTGCAGCCCTCATGACATAAGCTAAGTACAGAATTTTGTCGGAACCATGAGATAATATGTGCGCAAACAATTGTATGTGTTTGAGACAGGAAAACTTCAGTGAGTTATCTAACGACCATAGATTCTGAAAGATTAAAAAAAAAAAACAAATATCATTCTCCAAACAGTGCTAGGAAAACTTAATTTTTAGTTCACAGTTGTTGAAAGGGAAAACCTCCAGTTGTAGATCAGGAATACATAATGTCAGCTTGTGGACATTTGGAAGGCCATGGAAAAGGGAAGCAACGACATGGTGAAAAATGGCGTCAAAAATGAAAATGTGTGCATTGACCAGCTTTGACGTATGATTGAGGACAATTGGAACAAATTCACCCTCATATATAAAGGTAGAGAGTTTTGTAGCGTGGAGCTCTATCTTGGTTATGACACAGCAACTAATAAGCAGGTATGCTAAATGGGACATCGGACGATCTACCCTAAGGTCATCCTTCAGATGGCATCTGACCATGCTCAACCACTCAAGACAGCAACAGTTGCACAACATGTTCTCAAGTTCCTTTCTTGTAACATGCACCAAATTAAGCTCAAGCTTCCTTAGGTTTGGTAAACCTCCGAACCAGGAAGGTGGTTGCAAAGAGATAAAGCTAAATTGAAGATGTTGTAGACGGCAAATACTTCCACTAAAAAGTTCAAATGGAAATATGAACCGATCGTCACGACGAGCAAATCTAATAGGCGCTAAATCAAAAGATAGATGTTTTGTCCTCGCTGACACAGCAAAACTAACCCACTTATTCAGATTATCAACTAGAATGCTGTCAAATTCAAACTTAATTCCAAATGCTTCCACCATCTTTCCTTGATAATTCTGTAGAACTTTTTCAACATTATTAATGAATCTCTGACAATATTTATTTTGACCACGCCTGCGACTACCACACACTGCTCCACCATCAAGAGATTTTTGAGCGAAGCGTCCACATGGATCTCCACTTACTTGATAAAACACTAGTCCTTATTGCCTCTTTCTGAGGCAATTTTGATAAAATTGTGCATATCAAATCCTGAATTGAAAGAACAACATACCTTCAAGTTAAGAAATCCAGTACATAATTCAATATGAACACAAAATGGGGAAGAGAAGATACCGCCGGGAGGTCTTCAAATTGAAGATTTGGCTTCCCTTTCTCACTTATTTCTTTACCATGGGTAGGTTTCGGTGTTGTCCTTTTGCACATTAGATACTTCCCCATTTTAAGTACAAAATTAATAAAATGCAGCTCCTAAAATAAAAATAAAATGACATTACAATATTTAATAATCAGAATAAGTGAAGAACATAAAATAACTAAATGCAATAAAATCAGGTTGGCACGGGTTTCTTTGTAAAATAAATGTTTTCCATTTTGACATTATGCAAAAGCGTGACTATAGGCTGTTCTCTGTTATTTTTCCAGTGTAATCACAGGTTGGCGTATTTCCACTCCAATTAATCAATAACCCATTCGCCCTTGACATGTGCAAGAGAGGAGGAACATGAGCATGCAGAGATTTGGATGTAGAATAGGTGGTTACATTTTTGCATGGGTTAAGGTTGCTGCTATTAATGGATCTTGTAGTTTGGTACAAGTGCAGAAAGGATTGCTTTTTTACGAATGTAAGATGTAATTCTGTTATTAGTGGATCTTGTAGTTTGGTACAAGTGCAGAAAGGATTGCTTTTTTTACGAATGTAAGATGTAATTCTGTTATTAGTGGATCTTGTAGTTTGGTAGAAGTGCAGAAAGGATTGTTTTTGTACGAAGGTAGATGTAATTCTGTTATTTCTGGGCATATGTAAGCAGGATTGTTACTACAGTTCTCATTGCCGTGAGTTGAAATGGAAAATCTAAGATATGGGAATCTTACAGCGAAAATCTAAGATACAATTTTGGATTAATGCAGTTTATGTTGTTACCACCATGTGGATGTGTCTTTCTTTTTCTTTCTGTGTAAAGACTTTGTCTGCTGTTAGGCTTTCTTCCTAAGCCAGGTCAATGGAAATTTAATCTGTTCTCAATAAAAAAAGAAAGTTGGTATTGAGATGATTTTTTTTTTTTTGGGGGGGGGGGGGGGGGATATGAATAGACTAATTAATTACTCACTAAACCCTCCATGTACACATAGAGGTAGGACATGATCCCTCCATGTGCACAGAGAGGTGGACCATGATCATTCAGAGATTTGGATGCAGAGTATGGGTGGTCAGATTCGTGCATGGTATAAAGTTTCTGATATTAGTGAATCTTTAAGAATTATGTAGAACTGCAGACAGTAAGGTGTTCTCTACAAATGTAAGGTGTAATCAAGTCGTTTGCAGATTCTATGTGAGCAGGATTGTTGCTGCAGTCCTCATCGCTGTGAATCAGAGAGAAAATCTAAGATGCAGCAATCCTACGGCAAAAAGGAGTCGATTTGTGACCATAGTTTGCGTTAAATATCAGTGATGAAGCATAAGGCAATCACAGTGTGACTTTGCATGATATGAATTACTACACATTTGCTTTGTACCATCGATCGGACTGCGCATTAATGCTCGGAGTGAATAGAACACGCAAATAGTAGGAGAGAGGCGATATAGACGAGGGAACCAAACCTGCGGAAGCTCACTGGACAGCATCCTGGAAACGCGAGATGATGGAAGGCTGTTCTCCTTACCCCCAATAAACTCCAATGAACTTCCTCCAGTGAACCCCACCCCCTCTTCTTCTTCAATAATAAACAAGCAAACAGTAAGGGTAAAACCTAGATTCTA
Source organism: Oryza glaberrima (assembly GCF_000147395.1). Classification (NCBI taxonomy): domain Eukaryota; kingdom Viridiplantae; phylum Streptophyta; class Magnoliopsida; order Poales; family Poaceae; genus Oryza; species Oryza glaberrima. Next base: position 19,470,564 of record NC_068329.1, read on the forward strand.
GGACTGGCGATTCTTTGCAATTTATTTGGAGATAACAACGAGAAAGACGCTGTGCCGTACCCGAATGCGAGAGGAACTCGCGTCAGGCTAGGCTAGGCTAGGCTAGGCTTGGTTTGGTTGAGGCCGGGACGGCAACCAGGCAACCAGCCGGTGGAGTTCCTGTCGAACCCGTTCTTCACCGAGCCTGTGCATCGAATTCGCAAGCTCGGAGGTTTCCCGTCCAACGCCGGCGTCGGTCATGCCCCGGCGAGAGCACTCGTCCCTTCGTCGGCCATGCCCGCGAGCCTCGTCGGGCCACGCGGGGAGGAGACGGTCGGAGCGGCGTTGGGGAGGGAGACCATCGAGGCCCCCCCAATACGCGAAGCACCGATCCCCTCCTGAGTTCCCTCCGCTGACGCCGACGCCGACGCGAGATTCAGCCGGATCCGACGAGCCGCCGCGGGAAGCAGCGGCCAGATCTGGACGAGGCGGAGCCCTCCGACCGGTCGACGGCTGGCGGACGGTTCCTGTGCCGGAGAAGGTAGGAGAGGCGGAGGTCGGGCGGGCTCGAGCGGAGGTTGGCTGCGTTTGTTATCGAGGAAGAGGAAGAAGAAGCGCCGCGGCGCCGCCTCGTTCGCTCGTTCGGGTGTGTTTGCACGTCAAAATTCTTTTGGAAGAAACTGGAACGATGTGTTAAAAAAAGTTGAAAATTTATGTGTAGAAAAGTTTTGATGTGTTGAAAAAATTAAAAATTTAAAGAAAAAGTTTGTAACTAAATAAGACCGAAAGGTGGGAATACAGTGGGAGTGGCGAGTACTAAAGAGATGGTGAAAGGCAGAAAAAAAAATTGAGTAGAGTGAATTGCAGTTTGGCAATATTTCACTATTATCAAAGTTTTATTTTTGATAGGATAACTTTATTCTTTTAATTACCTCCAAATAATTTTGTTAGCATCCATAAGTAATGTCAGTCAAATAAGTTTCGGTACATAGGAGTATGCCATATCTTTATCCTCCATAAAGGGTAGACATAGGGCCGAGTTTATATCCAAATTTTTTCTTCAAACTTTCAACTTTTCGATCACCTCGAAACTTTTCTACACACATAAACTTCCAACTTTTCCGTCACATCGTTCTAATTTTAACCAAACTTTCAATTTTGGTGTGAACTAAACACACCCTAAATAGTAAAGAGAGTTGGCTGGTCTAGACCTAAATAATTGCGAAGGGGTTGTTTGCTTGCTTGCCAAACATTGCCACACTATAAAAGTTTGCCGGTTTTGAAATATATCATTAGTATTCAACTATTGTAACCATGCCATTATAACTTCATGGTTATTGGGTATATGCCACTGCTTACCCCTTAACTGCATTTTCTTTTTTTTTTTTGACAGAATTGCCCCAATCTTCTCCCTTGCTCCTCTCCTCTCTCTCCATACTGTTCATCTTCTTCACCACAACATCACTGCATTTGCATCAAGCGGGGTCCCAACGCGGGGGCGGTGGAAGGGGGTGCTGAAGGACGGGGTGGACGACAGCTGTTGCAGCGTTCGAGCACCACCGCAGGGCGGTGGACTCCGCTGCGACATGCTCCTCCCGATCCAAGCGGACTAGGCCATCGTCGTGCTGCGAAGGACGTGGTAGAGCAGCGGCGGCGAGAGCAGCAGCGACACGGAGCGGCGGCGGCGACAACAATAGTGGCGACGCGGCGGCATCAGCAGCAACAGCAGTGAGCGACGACGGCAGCAGCAGTAGCGGCGACACGGCGGAGAGCGGCGGCAGCAGCAGCCGTGACGCGACGGCAAGGTGGCGTCACTAAGATTACAAACAAGTATCAATGGCATCATTACAAATACGCAAATAGTAATGGTATATTTAAAAACCAGTAAATTTTTAACGGAATGAATCTAATTAACCCTATCTTCTTTCTATCCCTATATATCCTTTTAAGTTACTTTAAACATTTTTCTCCTAAATAACATAACACATATGTAATATGATATTATACTCATGATGCTGGTCGTGATAGGTAGTAGAATATAACCTGATGAAAAATTATTATATGATTGATACTCTCCCTATTTCAAAATAAAGCTTAAAATTGGATAAGATATTTTTCATAGCACTTCACTACGAATTTTAATAGGTGACATGTTTCCCTCTCTACGCCGTTTTGGCTTCCGAGTCTCTCCAATTCCACGACTCCAGTGGACTGTATAGGATGACGAGCACCAAACGACGCGCCGACGCGGCCACACCCGCGCGGCCCATCGCTCGCCTCTGCCTCGACCTCGAGCGAGCGCCGCACCCGCAATCCAAACACGATGCCTTCGTCGCCGTCGCCTCCCACCCTCTGCACCCTCCTCCCCTCCTCCTCCTCCTCCTCCTCTGGCCACCCCCACCACCCGCGCCAACCCACCGCCGCCGGCGGGTGGCTCCCGCCGCGCCTCCGCAGCTCCGGCGCCAAGCCCCCGCCGACCCCGAGGCTCGAGAGCCCCACCACGCGGCAGCAGCAGCAGGCGCCGCGACGCCTCCTCGGGTCCGACCGCCGCCTCAGCGCGCTCGTCCACCGCGGGGACCTCGACGCGGCGCTCCGCCTCGTCGAGTCCTCCCCGCGCCCGCCCGACGCGGCGCTCGCCAACAGGCTCGTCCGCGACCTCTGCCGCCGCGGCCGCCCCGACGACGCCGAGCGCGTCGTCGGGGCCTGCGGGCCGGCCGCCACCGTCGTCGCGTACGGCGCCCTCACCGACGGGTACTGCCGCGCGGGGCGGCTCGGGGACGCGCGGCGCGTCGTGGGGGGCATGCCCGTGCAGCCCAACGCGTACACCTACAACCCGCTCATCCACACGCTCTGCGAGCGTGGCCAGGTCAGGGACGCGCTCTCGGTGCTCGACGATATGCTCTGCCGCGGGTGCGCCCCCGACGTCGTCACCTACAACATCCTCCTCGAGGCGACGTGCAAGGGGAGGGGGTACCGGCAGGCCATGGAGTTGATCGACCTGATGCGCGCCGAGGGGTGCACGCCGAACAACGTGACGTATAATGTCCTCATGGATGGTATGTGCGGAGAAGGTGATGTGGATGACGCCCTCGAGTTATTGAGAAACTTGCCCTCTCATGGTTGCAAGCCGAGTACTGTCAACTACAACACTGTCTTGAAGGGCTTCTGCAGTGCCGAGAGGTGGGGAGATGCCGATGAGCTTGTAACAGAGATGCTCCGAGAGAATTGTCCCCCGAATGAAGCAACGTTCAATGTGGTCATTTATTCATTGTGTCGGAAAGGACTGCTCCAGCAGGCAATCCAGCTTCTAGAGAAAATGTCAAAGCATGGGTGCACGGCAAATATTGTCACCTATAATGCCATCATCAACGGCCTCTGCGAGCAAAGGAATGTGGATGGTGCTATGGGGTTGCTAAGCAAGATGAAATCTTATGGTTGTAAACCTGATATTGTCACCTACAACACTCTATTGAAGGGGTTGTGTAGTGCAGCGCGATGGGTGGATGCTGAAGAGCTAATGGATAACATGACCCAAAATGGTTGCCTCCCAGATAATGTGACATTCAACACACTGATTGGTTTCTTGTGTCAAAAAGGGTTGATGGTCGATGCTATTGAAGTATTTAAGCAAATGCCTGACAAAGGTTGTACTCCGAATTCGATCACTTACAGTACAATAATAAGTGGGCTTGCCAAGGCTACTAAGCTGGATCAAGCCCTTGAGTTATTCAATGAAATGGGCCACAAAGGATTCAACCCAGATAAAATTTATCAGTTATTAGCTGAGTGTCTGAATGATGATGATACAATTGAGGAAGCAATTCAGACTGTTCGCAAACTGCAGGATTCAGGCATATCACCTCACACTGTGCTCTACAATGCAATCCTCCTAGGACTTTGTAGAAATGGCAAAACAGAGTTTGCTATTGATATCATGGCTTATATGGTGTCTAGTGGTTGCATGCCTGATGACTTGACTTACGTCATACTCATTGAAGGTCTGGCATACGAGGGCTATTTGAATGAGGCAAGAGAATTGCTAATCAAGTTGTGCTCTAGAGATGTTCTTGTTAACAGCTTGATCAAGAGTGAAGCTCTGTTGTTAGATCAAAATATCCACGCTTCTTGATTCATGTTGAGGTCAAGGGCTTGCTTGTTCTTTTGACTTCATTTATGTCATAGTGAATTAGTGATGGAGTAGGTTAGCACTTACACATTGCTTCAGTTTTGTTGATATGTTTAGTTACCATTGCTTCAGTTGTATTGTAGACTAAAGATTAGTTCTCCATTTGCTTTAGTTATTTATCTGAAGATGTGCTCAAATATCTGTCACTGTTGGTTGGTCTTAGTAGCAATTTTCTAAGGATAACTGTATGGTTACAAATGTCATCATGTTGGATTGTAAATATGACTTGGTTTTTACTTTCTAACCACAGAACAACATACTTTGTAAAAATATGGTGTGTAGGCATGGGAATGCCTAGTGTGTAGACCCTACTTTAGAATAATTTCTTCGCTTCCTTTTGGTGGAAAATTGTCCTAGGATTTAAGCTGAGATGATATGTGTGACACGGAAATCAAGAGACTGGAATGCTGTGTGCATGGCTGCCTGCTGCTATGAACCATTCTAATAGCTTTGCTAAAATAGGGTTGTTCATAGCTGTTTAATCTGTTTTGCTAAGGGACATGGTTATTTATATATAAATAGGGGACATATCGGTGAAAACCATCAAATAAGTGAAAACCCGTGAAAACCACATCTAAAAGTTTTGTAAATTCATGAAAAAATTACTAGAGATAGGTATAGGCATGAAATACATTCATACCAAATCTCATGTTCAAACTCAACTTCATTTGAGAGAAACAAAAAAGACAAATTTGAGGTGAATAGTAGCATAACACTATTCACCCGAAATAGTGTTATGCTACTATACCTATCTCTAGTAATTTTTTCATGAATTTACAAAACTTTTAGATGCGGTTTTCACGGGTTTTCACTTATTTGATGGTTTTCACTGGATATTCCCCCATATAAATATATTCTATGCCTATCAGAGCAGTTGAGGAATTAGTCCAATTTTATTTGTAACACAAAGCATATATTGTGAATAAATGTTGTCTAGTTGGAGGTTCTTCTAAATGGCAATGCTTATTTTTGTAAGATGTTCATAACTCATTTTTTATACATCTATCAAATACTAGAACTTTGAGGGTTCATGGTTTTATGATAACCTCCCTTGTGATTCAAAGTTTGGTCTAGGATAATGACAGCTGATGTGTACCTAGCTGATTATGTTATGTCACTTAATTAATACAGTTTTCATATTGTTAGTGTGTGTCCTCTTTGCATTCCTAGTTTCAAATTGCTTTATATCTCAGAGTCGATGGGTTGGATTGCCTACACGGAAAAAAGAGTCCAACCTTGTTGGGCTAGATTTAGCTGTCTAGCAATTTTATTCCATCCTACATAGATTCAGTCACTGGAAGCCATGAACAACCACAAAACTCTGGGGATTTTGGTCGCCTTTTTTCATCTGTGTTGTTCCTCATGATATGGATGATCAAATCTCCTAGATATCCTGTTATTCTTCACCTTTATTAGCTTGAGATCTTTGGCTGACTCATTGTGTCTGGTGCTCTGGTCTTCCTCTGGACTAAACAACTTGTGATAATGATATTAATGCATGTTTATATATGTACTTTTCAGCTCCGACGCTTCTTGATGTAGCCATTATAGTTTCTACATTTAAGTTTCTTTCTGTTGATGATTGACTTCTGTATCTGCTGTGCAGATTACAAGCCTACCAGGTATACAGCTTGTTTTTAACTACAGTTGAAAACCTAAAGCTTGATACTCCATCGAATTAGGTTTAACACACTCTATATCTGCATGTACGTTTGTTTATAAAATGTAAGAGTTATTTTTCAGTTGGGCAGATTTCTAGGTCTACAGCTTGTTTTTTTAAAGCTGCGAAGAACGTTAAGCTTTACAGGCTTAAGAATGTATCCTGTAATAATGTGTTTTTCTTGTGCATCATTTTTGTATCCTTAGCTTTTACGAAACCACCACAGGTTCACCTTATGTGTTTTTAACATCCTTTTATAGATGTAAATCAGTCAGAAAGCATTCTGTATCTAAACTTTGAATGTATTACTTTTTTTTTATGTTTACTCTAATTGTTTATGTTTGCATGTGCTGCTGGAGGAAGAGGCCACTGAGCTAGAGCAATCTCAGCTGTTGAGGCACCACTCTGGTTTAGGTTTACATGTCCTGGCCTGTTATTTCTACTTCTAGCTCTATATTCTCCAGCTTGTAATGAGCTATTTGCAAATTGCAAGGCACTGGTTTGAATGTTGACATGACCTTTATTTTACAATCAGGGGTAATCTTTTTGAACATAGACACATGCATTGCATTTTTAACATGGGAGACATAATGTACCACCCCATGATTAATTGGTCCATCATGTGGTCATCTCATGCAGTAAACCTAATGTATTTCATGCGCTGCCTGGCTGATAATAGACGATATCGCACACAATGTGGTTGGCAATTAATATGACAACCGGTAATTGCAATAATCTCTGTAGTTTGTTTTGAGTTTGAGCTATGTAGATTTCCTGATTTTTACTCTGGCTCTTATTTCAGTGCTGGTGCTGAGGACCATTGCATGTACTCGTAATGCCATCTAGAGATCTTTCAAACATACTATCTGCAAGAATAAAGGTATGGGCCTTCTCATTGCTTCATTGTTATTGTTTCGAACCTGTTCAGGCCTGGGAAGCAAATTATAACAATTATTGTTTGGACCAAGATTTTTTTTCTTTTTTTTTTCTGGGAATAAACCGGCACTAGGATATATCAATTTCATTGAATAGAGCAGTAGTAAAACTGTACAAACATTACCTATACAGGGGAAACAAAAGAAAAGGCTCAGCTTTGGACCAATATGTGCTTGTGAAGGCAGCAATTCTTTAATAATTGTAACCACAGATAGGCTGGGACAAACATCAATAGATCGATGAACTGTAGTTCTTTCAATGTATCTTTACCCATGTTTTTTTCCGTCACTCGGTTCTCTAATTCACAAATGCTCTTGGCATGACGTTCCTGTCGTTGGAGTCCATTCAAATCACTTCAACCATTCAAAGATGCTCAAATCACTCTGCCGGTGTTTTGGCCGCTTTTTAAGTCAAAGAAGTTTGAAAGGCACTAAAAGTTTAGGTCCAGTGTAGTAATAGACCGTCAGGTCTTTTTCTCCGATTATTATCCTTGCTTTACTGGACTGGGAATCTACGTATCTACTTTGGTTTAGCAGAGCAGTTGAGATGTTGGAGTCAGGGCAATGGCGTTGCATGTTTGGCGTGCTTATAAACCAGTGCCCAAAAGCACTTTGGCCGGTTATCCCATCTGCTTTGCTACTTGATTACCACGGACCACCATGCACATGAAAATTTGGACTTGGAAACTCCCCTAATTGATCGCCGTTTTATGTACTGTGCAGTGTGCTATAGCCTACATGAATGTGTACATCGACGCAATCATCTACGGATCTACGGTACAAATGGTGACAAGGCTATCTGAGCAATCTGGTGAGAGACCAGAGAATGATCAAGCTGAGCCATATTGTACTGGTCCATCTTTGCATGCTTAAAGAAAAGCGTGGAGTAACTTGGTATCGATGCTTTTAAAAATGTGAAATAATTTGGTATGGATGGTTAAAGGAAACAACTTTCTGTCCTGCCAGAAATTCATACAGGGAACCGGTGAAGATGCACGACAAGCTAAGCTTGAAGACTACTGTAGGTAAGATTCTTAATCTCTTCCCTTCATATCTTAATGAAATTTGGTGGGCTAATCTTTCGTTGCCCGGCAAAAAAAGGATTCTTGACCTCCCCTGCTCTCTCCTTTTCATTTTTTAAAACTTTTTTCTACGTCATCTTGCGTGCTGAATAATTGTCTCGGTTTTTGCACCATGCTAAGTCTCGTTGACCACTATTATCGTAGATAATTGGTCAAGCCTACCCGTTACATTTGGTATTGACATTCTCTGGGTCAACCGTGAAACTGCCGCCCTCTCATCCGTTCATACTTCATACTAGTTGACTGGGAATTGCTTGCTTGTATCCTTGTACCTGTGACATCGATTGTCCGAGCTGACTTCCGGTTGTTTACTGTGGTAGAGTTCAGACCGAATACCGCTTTGTTTCCTGGTCTGCGTGTCGCTCGCATCGCGGTTTTGACTGCATTCATCAGAAGATTGGGGGCGTACACACTGGCACTATCAAACTACTAGTAGTAGGTCTTTGCAGCCTGTCGGCGTTTTGCATGACTTCACTCCAAGCTTGACAAATTTGTTGTAGCGTAGGGGTAACAGCAAGAAATTCTCCCCCTCGTGGCAATACTTTTATTGCACTGAGATTTCCTCTTCGTCGGTATATATGTCGTCTAGGTTTGGTAGTCAATGATATTGTAGCTTTGTAGAATGTTTCAAATATGCATCCAATTCATATAGAAAATGGAAAAGCATCATGTTTGTTTCAAACACAGCTTTCAGCCTTTCAAGGATATGTATATGAAAATATATTGTTTGTAATTGTCATGAGATATGGATACAGTTCCAATCTACATGTGTGATTCATTGCTTATTCAATATATCAAGCATAGGTAGTGCTAGAGTAAACGCAGGAACATGCTATAATATATCAAGGGGTATCAAATGCGTCTCGTTTTATCCAATACGCAAGCACATACGATGTGCAAAAGTAAAATGTTTATACCTGTAATGAGACGCTTTGTAAGGTATATATACAACGTGCTATGGAGGGTATAAGTAGTAGATGAAAGTATTTTTCATCATGCTTTTTTTTAATTTGACTGAACCCAATGTAAAACATCACCTAAAACAACGACTTACCTGCATGTATCCACTGGGAGCTACTTACCTGGTTTAATTTCTCCATTTTTAACCTTGGTCTAATCCTCTAGAACACCTTTCTCTACCCCATCCTGACAAAAGCAAAGCACCGTGGCACCGGCGCACCGCCCAGACCAAATCACCAGACCGTTCATCGGTCATCAGTGTGCTGTGCGCATCAGACCTGATTCCGCATCAGAAAAAGGCGCTGCAAAGCTGCCGTCCTGCTGCCGGCCAGATTTGGGAAAACCCCAGGAGGCCCATTTAACGAACGTTCGGTTTGGACTCCCCCGCTGGTTGCACGACCGATCCGCCTCTCCCTCTCCGCTCCCCGCGCGGTGCACGAGCCGGTTGCCGCCGCGCGCACGGCCGCTCATCTCGACAGATCGAGACGTACGCGACCACCGTGACGCACGCACGTCGGTGCCGCGCGCCGTCGTCGCTTTCGCTCCTCTCTCTCTCTTTCGCGGGGCGTGGGTTGTGCATGTCAAAGCTCCTCCGATCCGGCCACATCTCCGTCCAGAGACCAGGAGAGCCAAAGCCAGCAGCGGCCGGGGCGATCAGATGGAGACTCGAGAGACTGGACGCGCGCGCGCGCGCGCCCTCACCGGTGGTTTTGCTCGCGAGTCGCGGCGCGCGCACCGGCCGCGTGTGTGCACGAGAAACCGACCGCCTTTTGCACAGTGCGAGTCTCTGAAAACGCGACACCTTTGACGGACGACAGTTTTTGGTTTTGGTTCCCTTTTGCTTGCTACGACTACCGCCGACTTTGCAAACGTACTACTCGTCCAAAAAATGTATAATCGCGACTTCACACGTGGTGATGAGGTATAAGATCGATTTCGTGGTCTAATTAAGGGGCGAGCGACGATTATATACTGAAGTATATTACTCCCTCCGTTTCACAATGTAAGAGCCCCTTTGATTTGAAGCAAAAATATAGGAATTTTAGAGAATTTTAATCCTATAGGAAAATTTCCTATGAAACCCTTTGAAACAAATGATTGAATTCTATCCAATCCTTTAAAATTCCTATGGAATAGACAATCCTATAGAGATTTTGGAGGAAATTTAGCAAGAGCTTCAACCTCTTACTAACTTTCCTTTGAGTCTATCTCTCTCATCTAATTCCTGTCTTTTCCTGTGGTTCAATCAAACGGTTATTCCTATATTTTTCTTGTGTTTTACAATCCTCTGTTTTATACTTACATTCCTATTAAAATCCTACGTTTTTCCTATTCCTACGTTTTCTCAATCCTGCGATTCAAAAGGACCCTAAGACTTTCTAGCATTGTTCATATTTATATAGATTCTAATGAATCTAGACATTATTTTATATATAGATTCATTAGCATCGATATGAATGTGGATAATACTAGAAAGCCTTACATTGTGAAACGGGAAAGTATGTTTCACCGCTTTGGTTAACTGCCTCGTACGTAAAGTCTTACCGCCTCTTGTTTTTTTAGTTATAATGATTAATCTTGGGCTGATCAAGCTGGTTATTTGTTGATTGGTCGTTCAGGTCTTTCTCTGTCCTGCAATTAAGTACTATACTTAAGTGAGTGGCTCATGGTGTCATTGGTGACTTCATGAGGGCAAAAATGATAGACCGGGTCAGTTTCCTACGCCATCGAAACACTAGTACGGTCCCTCGTAAGCTTTTCCTTGATCGACCAACCAGAAGAGTGACTTGACTGCGGCTTCATAGTACAAATACCGCATTAATTTACAGACTTACCGGTCGTGCCGTCCTAATAAGTCATTAACAAATTAAGATGGAGTTGACGTGAACAGAGTGGTAACTGGTAAGATAGATAAAGACTGTTAGGCACCGGTTTTTCCATGTGCAAACTCCACATGAGTTGAAGACAGTAAAATGTGATACTGATCAATCGAGGCTTAACCGTCCAAGACCTGCATGTAATGGAATTGAAATCTTAATTGTGGAATGCAGAAATTCCATGCGATCTACGTACAGATTTCACTGCAAAACAGTTTAATTCCACACGAGTAGACAAAAAAAGAACATGATGCATTAATTACCGATTTACCGTAGCCGGTCGTGACGTCCTAATAAGTCATTAACAAAGCTGGGGTTGATGTAAACAGAGTAGTAAGATGGATGGACTGTAATTAAGGCACCGGTTTCTTTTTCCATACGTAGACTCCACATGAGTTGAAGCCAGTAAAACGTGACATTGATCGATCGAGGGTTTACTAGCCAAACCTGCATGTAATGGCATTGAATCTTTACGTGTGGAACGCAGAAATTCAAATGTTACGTACGTACTCCGAGATTTCAGTATTTCACAGCAAACAGGTCTATTCCGCGCAAGGAAAAAAAAATAATAATCTCACAAACTGGAGACGAGATGAAGGTTGAAAACTGGGCTAGCTTGTGCTGGAAAACGACCGGGCAACGAACGAAGGAACAGGCCACGCGTAGCGCGAACCAGAGACGTGCCACGGTGCCCCGCTACCACGCAGCACATGCACATCCCAGCGAGGAAAAAAAGCTGTCTTCTGTTGCCTTGCTGCCCCCCTCTTTGACGCAGCGTTCCGCGGCTCCGGCCCACGCCATGGCCCCCACGCCGTATCTTGGTCCGCCGATCGCGCCCAGCTACGCTACACGCATCTCACCACACGCATGTTGGAGTACTGTACTACCTACACGCGGCTTCAATGCGCGCAACCGCTGACGAACCAGTGAACCACCACCCGCGGCCCGCCGGTCGTTCGCTCGCTCGCTCGAGTCGACGTATCGATCGGCCCCCGGGTCCCCCCGCGCCGCGCGAGCGCACGTTACCACCACACACGTTACGTTACGCCCGCGCCGCCCGACGCGCGCGATCGAGCGCGCGCGCGACGTGATCCCGCAGCAGCAGCGTCCGCACCCATCACTGCGCGCGGCGCGTTCACCGATCACCGAACCGCACGCCAGCGACGGCGGACGCGGGCACGGTGTGTGTGTGTTGTTGTTGTGTTGCGTACTACGTGCGTTGCGTTTCGCGTGTCTCCGCGATCGGGACGGCGGGTAGGTAGGGAGATGAAACTCCAGTAGTACACAGTACACACGGTACTGGCCTAGTGGCCTACTACTGGGTGCTGCGTGTTTCAAGGCGACGTGGAGCGGTCGTCCCCGTCCGTCCATGCCTAGAGCCGTACGTCCACGTCGGCTATGCTTGGTCAGTTCAACCGAATTTAATTCGCCACTAGTCCTGAATAGGAGTTCAGGCAGCATACTCTTCCAAGTACTGTAGATCAGTGGTACTCAATCTCTTAAACTATAGGCAAAAATGGTTACGTAGCATTGAAAGTTTATGTTTTTGTTTTATAGCATCAAAAATACCGGTTCACTTTAATAGAACATAAAGTTCACCCTGTTTCCATTTTTAACACTTACGTCAATTCTCGATCATTTTTCCATCCTCGATCGCTATTGACCCAGGCACGCACACAATATGATGTTTTCTACCCCTCATTGCCATGCATTGTACTTGTACTTGTGAGAGGTAGAAACACTATATCACGTGAATGGCTAGGTCAATAGCAATCAAGACAGATGGAAAACGATCGATAATTGACGGAAGTGTTAAAAATGAGAATATGGTGAACTTTAGGTACTACTAAAGTGAACATGTATCTTTCGGTGATATAAAATAAAAAAGCGTGAACTTTCGATGCTATATAATCAATTTTGCCTAAAATGTAGTAAGATATTTTAGATGAATATGACAGTACTATAAATCTAGACGCTCCATATTCAGATTCGTAATACTAGAATGTGTCACATACATCCAGAATCTCTTAGTCTCTCTATCCAAAAATATAAAAATTTAGTACCGGATGGGATATATTTTAGTAAACGAATCTGGACATTCTGAAACGGAAAGATTATATTTTAGGACGGATGAAGTAATAGCAGTAATGTTTTAAAACGCGGATTTATTTATCTCTGCTTCAAACGGTGCAACCGAAGCACCTCTTTCTCGGGATCAACATCAGCAGCACGGATGCTTTAATTTCATGAGACAGCGCATTCTGCCACAACATATAAGGCCATTCTCAATTCATGACACTAAACATAATTTCCATAAACTCAACATCATCAAGAAATTAGTACTAGACACTACTCTTCCAATATAAACACCACTATTTCATACTTCAATTTAATGCTACTTATCTCACATGATGTTTTGGAGGATGTGTAAAAACCATATCTCATGCAAGACATGGTTTCCTTCTCTTTCCTCATTTATTCATTTGCCACATCATTTTTTAATCCTATGTGACAGCTTATTTAATGCTATAGATATCATCCTAGTTATTAGGTTGGGAATGGCCTAATTGATTTTAGCACGAATGTCTGATCTCATCAGTTCCTAGCAATTTATTGGTATTAATACGAATATATTTTTCATTTATCCCACGCACATCATTACGAAATAAAAAAAAAGCTAATATACCTCACAGAATGCAAATATTACACATTTGATCTATTTTCAATACATTTATCTTCTATTTTAAGATAAATGGAATGAGCTAAAAATAAATTTATTTAAAACTAAGGAAATATCTATCTCAGCACTGCTACTAGTATGTCCCAATGCAGAGCACGGCGAATTAACACAGCCGGCTCGGCTTACACGGCCATGAATCGGCCAGCGAGACCTCAACTGCCACCAAACCGCTTATCACGAGACCTCTCCTACTACGACGTCAGACTCCACTGTTCATCAGCACGGTGTCGCCTACCCCTGCGTTTGGTCAACACTCAACACCTTTTCTCCTTTGTCAAACACTCCTCGACGAGAAATTCGGATGAGCAGCTGCGGAGGCTGCGAAATTAATTGCCTTATATGCTGCGCCCTGGTTCAGTGATCCTGCCCCTGCCACGCAAACGCATATTCAATTATGCAGAAATGCTTGACTTGCAACCATCTTTGTTCATCTCTCTCTCTCTCGAAAATGTTCAGAAAAGTGCACTTTCAGGGTGTTTGTGTACTGTACTCGTCCAGTTAATTTACTCCTAACTGACACTGATTTAACCAGAAAAGGGCCACTTTAGCTGTCTGATTAAACAGAAAGACCTGATTACCCATGCCTTTTGGAGTATACTCCCTTCCGTCCCAAAATATAAACAATTTTAGCTATAAATCTAGATAACTATGTGTCTAAATTTATAGCCAAAAGTTACTATATTTTAGGACGGAGCTAGTACTTTCTAGAAGCATCGAAGCATGATCATGGTCTGATGGAAAAGAACATAAGGCCTCATCGTTTACCCTATGGCTTATAAGCCAAAGCCAAAATTTTAATTTTAAAACTTAATTTTGAATTTGAATTTGATTCTTTTTTAACATAGTTTTTTTTCCAACTTTAGCTTTTCAATCACTAAGAACATATATATATATATATATATATATATATATATATATAAAAGTTTTACCCACATATTATTTTTTAATCGCTAATAAGCCGTTATGGCTTATAATAAGACTAAACCAGGGACAATAAACATCATACTATAGTCGTACTGGTACATTCATATGCCTGCATATACAGGTGATATGTACCTGGCTGGCAAGCATACTCCAGTATACAAGGTAATACATGCATTCGGTTGCATCATAAAGTATTTGTCCTAGTTTCCAAATCTTACAATTGTTACTACTTGGCCCCACTACACTGAATCTGTTGACTGTAGGACCTCTGTCGATGTCGTCCAGCTACTATCTGACCAAGATCATCAGACACCGAGACTGAATCACGGAGGCATGCCCATATATGGCGTTAGGGACTTGAGACAGATGTTGTGTTCGGTTCGTGTGCTAAATTTTTTTTAATGTATACGGATACACATTTGAAGTATTAAACATAGACTAATAACAAAACATATTATAAATTTTGTATGTAAACTGCGAGACGAATCTATTAAGCCTAATTAATCCATTATTAGCAAATGTTTACTGTAGCACCATATTATCAAATCATGGCGTAATTATGCTTAAAAAAATCGTCTCGCGATTTAAATGCAAACTGTGCAATTGATTTTTTTTCGTCCATATTTAATGCTCCATGCATGTGATCAAACATTTGATGCAACGGAAAAGTTGGTAGTTCGAAGAAAAAAGTTTAAATCTAAACGCAGCCATAGCGGAGCAGGTGAAGAGGAACAGTGTGCTGCAGGAGTACAGCTTGGAAGCAGCACTGCACCTAGCAGGCGCGAGTTGGGATCCTCTCCTGTAATGCATGTGCAATAAGTGCCACTGACATGTGGGTCCGGAATAGATAGGACGCACATGTCAGTGACACGTACTGCAGGTGCAGTACAACATTGGATTTGCATCCGGCAGGCGCTGCTAGCACAGCTAGTAGTATGCAATTCTTCAAAATGAGACCATGCAGTCGTCTAGAGGTTAGAATTCTATGGAGTTATGCCATTCACAGAATCAAGTGCTTCCTCGAGTGGTTTTAGCTCACCACGTCAGTTGCGGTTCTACTTTAGCGGGGGATTTAACTATTTACCACTATTAGATTTACTAATTATCTAAATACCCTTTTTAGATTTACATATAATTTTTTTTGTCACTTTTAGATGATAGTTTCTTAACTATTTACTACTTTTACCCACATGGCATACCAACGTGGCAACAAGGGTGAAAAACACTAGAGGGCCCACTAATCAGTCACTCTCCCCCTCTTCATCTCTCCCTCCCCTTCAACCGCCACCAGCGCTGTCACCTTTGCCGATGTCGTCGGCATTGGACAAGTTCATTGCGGTGGTGAAGGAGACGAAGCCGCGGTGGGACCTCCGGGCGGCAACACGGTGCCTAGAGGCGGTGCTAGCCCGGCTGCTGCCACCACGTCAGCGCCGCTCCTCCCACTCACGAAGACGACCTCCAAACCACGGCATCGACAATGACGATGACCGTGACATTGGAACCGATCGCGCACTATCGCGGTTGTTCGTCAAGGGCATCTCATTGGCGACGTTGATGAGGTGCGCCTCCTCCACGAGAGCGGGGAGTTCCACCCTCGTGCCATGGATCTCCTCTAGTCGTCCAGCGAGAAGACCGGCGGCTTCCGGGTCAACGAGCCGCCGCTGGACGAGGAGGAGATGAGGAGGATGACGAGTAGTCGTCCCTCTCCTCCCCGAACGCCTCGCTGCTCCACCTCCCCACCAAAGCCACGGCCCCCGCCGTTGATGACACCATGCTTGTGCTCTTTGTCACCGCCGTCGCCGCATCCATCTCCCGCCTACTCGACCCCTCGTTCCACATCATCTAATTCAACCACATCCCAACCAGCTTTGGACGCCCACCTTTGGCCCCTATCCCTCCAACGCCCTCATCTCCTCTGCCTCCGACATGCGCAATGACCGTCAACGACGATACAACGAGAAGACTGATGGCTTCCGAGTATGCACGGCATGCGGCGGCGGCTGAATGGGAGGGGGGGGGGAGAGAGAGAGAGAGACTATTGGGTCCTCCACCGTTTTTTTACCTTTGGTTGCCACATTGGCATGCCACGCGGACAAAAGTGACAAATAATTAAGAAACCACCACCTAAGAGTGGTAAAAAAATGTGCAAATCTAAGAGGAGTTTTTGGATAATTGGCAAACCTAATAGTGGCAAAGTTAAATTCCCCTTACTTTAGCCAAACCAATGCCTTACAAATGGCACGGTGCCTCGGCAGAGCCAATTCAAGGTCGCTCAAGCCGCATTGGACAAGGCCATTGCCCTCAGCGGTAGATGCAGAAAAATTTTAAAGCCTGGAAAAATCTGGTTTATTATGAAAAAAATTGTGTCTGATTCTTTGAAAAATGGGCAAATTCTACTATTATTCATCCTCCCCGACGAGGCCGGAGTTGCCGGGTGGCGTTTATTTCCCTGGATGCCCCGGTGCAGTGCCCTTCCCCAAGACTCAAGTGCACTCCCTTCATGTCATTGTGCAGCTGGGTTGTTCCCTTGTCATGGTCATCACTGCCACTGCCACGGACTTCAACTGCCCCCAAAGATTGTCATCCGAACTCACCCTGTGTTTAGTTTCTGAAATTAGGGAGAAGTTTGGAGAAAGTTGGTAGTTTAGAAAAAAAAGTTGAGAGTTTATGTGTAGTAGGAAAGTTTTGGATGTGATGTGATGTGATAGAAAGTTGGGAGTTTGAGAGAAGTTTGGTGTGAACTAAATAGTGCCATATTTACCGTCGTGGTAGTCAACCTTGGAAGATTAGCCACTGAGGTTTGCCGCCCAGGCAAATCAATCGCTAAGGATGAGGAGGAGGGGATGGAGGTGCCGTGGTGGTGCTCAAGGATTGGGAGAAGATAGCAGCGCGGTGCTTGGGGAAGAAGGGGATTTGAATAGAGAAGTGGAGGGTCGGAAAAAAATGATAGGCGGACTGACAGGTGGGTCCATCAAGAGATTTAAGGTATATTTTTGTCATATAGGCTTATAAAATATAAAATTTTAGTTGATTTTATAGCACTAAGAAATAAAAAATACTATAGGGTAATTAAGGAGTAGAACGTTTAGATAATTAAGGAGTGGAACGTTTAGAGTGGCGTCTATTTTAGAGTTAGAATGTTCACAAGTGGCCCCATCCTAAATGGCATACTCTCTCCTTGGGACCACTCCTACAAATTACTCCCTCCGTTTTAGGTTATAAGACGTTTTAATTTTAGTTAAAGTCAAACTACTTCAAATTTAACTAAGTTTATATACAAATATAGTAATATTTATAATACCAAATTAGTTTCATTAAATCAATAATTGAATATACTTTCATAATAAATTTATGTTGAGTTGAAAATATTATTATTTTTTCTATAAATTTGGTCAAACTTGAAGCAGTTTGAATTTAACCAAAGTCAAAACGTCTTATAACCTGAAACGGATGGAGTACTTACATTGTGAATATTCTTACTGCATCGTTCCAGTTTTCAGCCAAACCATTTTTTATGGTTTCTTTGGAACATATAAACTCTATGGAACTTCCATAGAAAATACACAAACTCTACGGAACTTTCATAAAAAATACTTCAAATATCATAAAAAATATTATATATTTTTTATTTGAAGTGAAGTCGGTTTCTTAAAATTTTCTTGAAATCTCTGAAGTAAAGTCGGTTTCTACGATCTAGGTTACTTTTGGTTGTAAAAGACAACCAGTTAGATATCAATAAATGGTGAACAGAAATGAAAGGAACATCTATATATGCATCCCCTAAGAGCATCACCAATAGCATGTTAAAATTTTATCCCTTAAAACTTTTTTTAATCAGGATTTATAAAGGATAAAAATACCATTCTCTCTATGAGATAGCATAATTGAACTTTTTTTAAAAAGTGACACATGTAAAAGAAAACTTTCAAACAATATCGGTCCTCTTTTTTACCCTCGTGTGTGATTTCTCCTAGCGCGCGAATTGCCGAATTCAGTATTTGCCAATGAGGGGTTGCTTCCGATTTGTGGAGAGCAAGATTTAAGAAGTGAACCATGATTTTTGAAAATGAGTTTAGAGGTACTGTCGAAGACTACTTTTAGTTACAACACGAAATTATGAGATTGAATGTACCATATGACAAGTATTTAGCCATGCTCTAATACCCCGTTTAGATGGGACTAAAACTTTTAAGTCCCTATCACATCGGATATTTCGATACTAATTATAAATATTAAACGTAGACTATTAATAAAACTCATCCATAATCTTAGATTAATTCGCGAGACGAATCTATTGAGCCTAATTAATATTAGTCTATGCGATGCTACAGTAAACATTATCTAATTATGGATTAATTAGACTTAAAAAATTTGTCTCACAAATTAGTTTTCATTTATGTAATTAGTTTTGTAAGTAGTCTATATTTAATACTCTAAATTAGTATCTGAATAGAGAGGCTAAAGTTAAGTCTCTTGATCCAAACATGCACTAAGTACTACGAAGATTTAGGTAGCAATGCCTGTCAGAATACTCCAATAAGATCGGATAAGATATCGAAGATAACGAGATGACGCATTAAGCACGATGGAATCATCCGAAATTCCGAACTTCTTCAGAGACGTGACATACCGGTGCAGGGTAATTCGCACTTTTGGGAAGAGAAAGCCAGGGCAGGACAGGCATCTCCGTAGCAAAAAAGTGAACCTAATCTGCAGCCCTGAGATGATCCCAGAAATGATGGAGTACTTGAAAATAGTCCTACCACAGGGCATTGAAGTACCGGATTGAATAAATCTTTTCGTCATTTCGAGCTTTGTCAGCACAAGCTGGAAGTGCTGTACCGTATCAATCATTATCGACATGCATATGCTATGATGTACTCCCCCTCTCCCGTAAAAGTCGCATTCCAAGCATCCCAAAACAAGAATATTAGAAAAAAACTGAAACGCCTATAATTGATTTTTATGATAATAGAATATAACATCTCGGCTTTTACTTAAAAGAGTTACAACCAATTACTATTACAAACTAGCATAGGATACGTTTAGATTCATTTAGAATGTCAAATGGCAAATGGCAAAAGTTTTAGCATTGCAAAAGTACTAGTTGTTGTTTATATTCATTCTAAACTTTTACCATTCTAACACTTTTTGGCAGAGAGAGTGGTCCCAAAGCATTTTTTAGCACAATTTGCTACTACGGACTAGCAAATTGGCAAATTGCCAACTTGGCAAATTACTACGGACTAGCAATGGATCTAAACAGGGCCATAGTAGCACCCTAGAACAGAGTGTAGTCTATAATTGATATGAATGCACTCTTTTCATCTAAAATATTGCTACCTTGGGACTCGAATTTGTTTATAATATACTAGCTACATAGGGTTGTAAAAGATGATCTTTTCTTTCACTTATTTTCCTATCCTACCCTTAGCTATTTATACTACAACAACTACCTAGACCTAAAATATAATAAGGGATACTTCCTCCGTCCCGAAATTCTGGACGTTCTAAGGTTCTAAACCAAATTAGTGAGCAAACAAAATGACCAGGTTACCCTCATTCATTTGATTAAGTTATCATTTGATTTAAGTGTATATGCGTTCCCCAGAAAGGTCCAGAGATATTTTCTGATTGCAATACTCCTACAACTCAGGGACACGTGGTAGTCATAGTTCACATTGGCGCCATTGCAAAAAAAAAAAAAAAAGATTATAGAGTGCAAAGCCATCATTAGCAGACTCAAACATTTGAATTGATAAAACGACACCTTTTTTGGACAACGTTGGGATGGTAAAACAACCAGAATTTTAGGACGGAGGAAGTATTTTTTATCTTGCCCATAATTCTTAATTCCTACATATGATTTCAAGGGAGTTATATGACGGAGAGAGTAGCATGGTTGGTAGGTAGGTGAGGGATATAGGAGGGTTAAAATTTGTTTATTTTCTCGCTGGTACCGTTCGCACTTTTAGGCTATCGACGAGGTGAAGGGTGGTATGTTGGGTAGGGATCGAAGGTGGCGATGATGACATTATACACGAGAAAGTAGTCGGGAGAAGCGTGGGGGAGAACAGAAAGGGAAGAGATAAGGTTTACTGTAACGAGACAAATCTAAAAAACGATCTAGGTTATCCAAACTCTGCCTTGGAGAGGATTTTTTTTTATTGAATGTGGTATATATAGGCAGTTTATTAAATTAAAAAAAGCTTGACAGATTTTGATCCACAACAAGCTGAATTGCAAGCTATGACAACATTTTCAAGTCGATCTCAAGGACTTCCGCATGGCGGAAATGCGAAATACTGCACTCAGGCTGTGTTTAGTTTACAACAAAATTAAAAGTTTGATTAAAATTAAAATGATGTGATGGAAAAATTAAAAGTTTGTGGGTAGAAAAGTTTTGATGTGATGAAAGAATTAGAAGTTTAAAGAATTATTTTGTAACTAAACCTCAACATCCATCCGCAGAGGGAGTATACACGGTCAACGACGCGTGCTGTATCGCTGTGACACGTGACGTGTGTAGATATAATTAACAGTCAACGCGCAACGATGCGATGTTAAACATGGCGTTCGTGCGTATAATGAAGCTTTAGCCCCTCCCACAGTGGTCCGTAGTTTGTTTAGGCTTTAGCAGAAGGTTCCTGGGGCCTTCCAATGATTGATTAATCGCAATCCATGCTTAATTGGTATATTATGGGGAGGTTGTCAACGTCAGCGGGTTCGCATCATTCACTTCGCAGCCATTCGGTGCATGCACCTACTCAGCCTGTTTAATTCGCGAAATGAAAATTTTTAGATGTCATATTAGATATTTGATTGGATTTAAAAGGGGTTTTAGACATGAATAAAAAAACTGATTTCATAACTCACATGGAAACCATGAGGCGAATTTATTAAGCCTAATTAACCTATCATAAATACATATGGGATATTGTAGCACTTATAGCAAATCATGAACTAATTAGACTCAAAAGATTCGTCTCGCGATTTCTATGCAAATTGTGCAATTAGTTTTTTATTTTATCTATATTTAATACTTCATACATGTATCAAAAGCTTTGATGTGATGTTTTTGGAAAAACTTTTTGGAACTAAACAAGACCTCAGTCCATCCCATTTTAGGTTGTTATTTTAAGTGTATTTGTAGGCTTTTTATCCAACATTTGATTATTTGACTTATTTAAAAAATATGAAAAAAATTAAAAAAATTAAACATAAAATACTATTTATATTTTATCCTCTAATAATAATAAAAATATTAATCTATTTTTTTTTATAATAAGACGGTGTTAGACACGAAAGATCACAATTACATTTAAAATAGGGAGTAGCTATTGGTACAAGTGCAGATAGATCCCTCTGCATGTTCCAGTCGAGTGCACATACTTTATGACTACCGCTAGTAGCAAACCTCTACAATTTGCAAGCTTTGCAGCAGCTGGCTTTCTCTGAAAACAATGACCCGATCGGCGATCGAACCCACGGATATTGAAGAAAACATCCCAGAGTCTACGTGTGGTCCATTGGAGACGCGAGCACGAAGACGGAAACAATCCGGTATTCGAGATATGCCTTGATTCTTCTTATTCTGGTTAGCGCCAGTCCAGAACAGACGAATTATTATGTACTCCTTCCGTATTTTAACAAATGACATCTGATTTTTAAATACATGTTTAACTATTTGTTTTTTCAAAAAGTATGCAAACATATAATATATAAATCATGCTTAAAATACTTCAAATGATAAAATAACTCACAACAAAATAAATCATAATTATGTAATTTTTCTAATAAGACGAATGGTTAAATGTGTCATAAAAAGTCGACGACGTCATTTATTAAAAATGAAGGGAGTACTAAACTAACAAATTGCTATGCGTTGCAATGAAAAAAAAAATCATGATGTGCACACTGCATGCTCATGATTTAAAGAATATGTAAACTTCTCTTTCCAACACCTCTAACTGTGTAGATTCCTTTTCTACATACTTATAATATTTTACCAAATAATAATATGGATATTATTTTGTATAGACACTATTCTTTTGCAGATGTTCTTAAATTTATTGAGCATGTGAGAGTTTCACCAACACGGAGGATCCATACGTTGATCGAGGTAGTGTTGGCAGATTCACTGCCATTACCAATACTACATTTTAAGTAGTATAGATTATAGAAATAAATTAGATATTTAATAAATAATTTAAAACTAGTGATCCAAGCAACACATTAAAAAAGTTGTTTGAGAACATATATTTTTCGAAGCCACGAAGCAAATAATCCATTTAATCTAAGAAAGAACTAAACTATAATTGTGAGTACGTACTGAGAAGTATGCCAGCGTGGCAGATACATGACTATGGAAGATGGCTAAATACTGTTGTTTATAATTACGTGCACGTAGATAAACTTAATTAATAGGATCCTAGCAAAATCGTTTACTTATGGCACTCGCTGTTTGAGCATGTATAGGCACTTGTCTAGCTATACGCTCGCGCGTTTTCTATATAATAAAAGAAGAATATAACACAATTAATGATCGACCAATCACAAGCTAACGTAGCCACGTTGACATAGTGTTAAGAGTGACCGACTTTTAAAGCTAGTAACGCAAAACGTCTTTGTTAATTCAATTCCACCCACGCTATCCAACTTGTTTTAAAAAATTCAGAAAAAAAATGTAACTATGTACTTCCTCCGTCCACCTCAATAAATCACGGCCAAACGTATCATGATCTCTAAAACTAAAGTTTAACTTTAATTTTCTCATATACTATATTTTTTAGCAACAAAATCAGAATAATATGTAAGTAAATTCAAATGTTAATTTAATGATATTATTTTTATCAAATAAAATTTATTTATAATTAAATAATTATTGATCAAATATTTAAAGAGTTGAATCTTAAAATGCACGTGCGCCTTATTTAATGGGACGGAGGGAATACCTAGTTCCATCAGAACCCCAATGAAAGAAAACTCCGAATAAAGTTATTCATAAATCCAGTGCTGACATATTTGCATCGAAATGGCTATTCGTATGACCTCAACTAATATATTGGCACAACTGCTCGTTTTGTAACTTACTTTCTCGGTAAAAAAATTCATGATCAGGGTTTTTTTTTTTTTTGGATGAAGGGAGTATATAAAGAGAAGCCGAGCATAGAAATTTATGGATAAGATATGGTGCTACTGGTATGATAGGGTATAGTCATATGACTATTTGCATGGGCATGGGGATTTAGCAATCGAGGAGGCAGCTTGGAGTCCGATCATCGGACCGGGGCGCAAAGCCGTAGTTGGTCTCCTTGCAACATGTACGCGTGTGGCCTGGAGACTTCAGCTTTGCTGCCGCCCGTTGATTTTGTGTGTTTTCCCCGGTGTAAACCTCCCTTTTTTCGCATCGGTCAGTGGTTGATTCCATGTACGTGCACGCGTCGCGCATGCGCATGGCTTGGAACTTGGAACTTGTACTTTTTTGGAGGCTGGAAGCTTTGAACTTTGAACTTGGAGTTGAAACTTGAGTGATGGGGTGCTTGAATTCCGTGGGACGGAGCAAAACTAGCGACAAGATTCAATGATTAAAAATACATAAGTACTGAAATCTACTCCTATCATCCTCTCCATGCCTAAAAAAGTGCTTCCCCAGTGGCACCAACTAGTACCTTTTGGCTTTTGTCCATCATCAAAACAAAAGAAAGAGAGAAAGAAAGAAAGAAGAAAAGTTCCCTTTCTGTGCTAGTAACAACAATTTGGAGAGCACCAAATCAGCGATTAGGGACGCAATCAAGTGCTAATACCACCACACAACCAAATTCCATTATGCCCCCAATGCTTGCGATCGAGTTGGCACACGCGCGACAAAAGCTAACGTGGCAAGATCTTCTTCCTCCCCCGCGCTCGATCTGATGGCTAGATCCTGCCGCGAGCGTCGTGGGCCCCACCTGTCGGGCATACGGTTTCGACGACCCCACGCACGCACGCACGCCCGCCGCCGCCACCGCGTTGGCAGCGATCGATCCGGCGAGAAGAACAGAGAGGGAGGAGGAGGGTCCCAGCTGATTCGAGTCGCGTTTAGTCATCATATTAGTCTCTTTCTCTTTTTTTTTGTTTTTTTTTCTATTTTTCTTGGCATAAGGTAATCTGGTTGATTGTGTCGTCTAACAAATTTTTTTCTCTTATATAGTAACGTGCAATTTTTGCGTGTTTATGAAGAAAAATGAGGAGGGTACTTCCTCTGAACTCGGCGACGCGCCATTGGCTGCTCCCCCTGATGTCGCTCGCGGGTCAACACGCACTCTGATTAGTGATGTTTAACTCGGCAATGATTAGTGTGTTTAACTCGTGCGCGCACACAGCGGATGCCTGCCCGCGGGGTTTTGTCTTGTTCCGTTTTGTTTACGCGCGCTTAAACAAATGGGATTACTGTATTGTCCAGTGGCAGCTTCCGAACAAACAACTACCCCTATTTGTTGGCCTTAAAAGGAATAAGCTAAAGTCGAAACTTAAAATTTAAAACTTAATTTTAAATTTGATTCTAATATATTTCTAATGTAGTTTTATTTTTAGCGTCGCTTTTAAATCGTTAAGAATACATATGTAAGTCGCTAAAATGGTACAGTTTATAATATACTTTTGGGCAATAGGTGAGGCCCAACCACTAACAGCCCCATCGTTTGGCTGATTTGAGGAAAAAAAATGAAACGACATATTTATAAATGAAAAATATTTGTGAATAAAACTTTTATATATGTGTTCTTAACGATTTAAAAGGAAAGACTAAAAAATAAACTACGATAAAAAAAATTTAAAATCAATTTAAAATTTAAGATTAAAAATTTAAATTTTAGCTGATAAGTATAAGCACAAGTAAAAAGTGAGGTTGTAACTTGTAAGCGGCTGAGAAAAAGAAATAAAAAAAGCATCTTCTAATTTGCCCTCGCTCCTCTGTTTCTCTTACCGACCTTTCTGCTATCTGTCGAGTCACATCCGTAAGGGAAGTGTGGCTACACGATCTCCTGGGGCCTGATCGATCGATGATGTTTTGTTTGGGGATATCGATCATTGGTCCATACTATCGAGCCATATATTATACGTGGCCTAGTCCCCTGCACACATATGTAGCTTGTAGCTGGCTCCAATGCTTGACTCAACCATGCGTTGCATGCGTATCTACCTGATAGCTTCATTTGCTGTAGCTAGCTTCTTCGATCCGGGGCCCCTTCCTTCGTGGACGCAAGATCAGCTTCAGAATTATACTCCCCCTGGTTCTTAATCTATGGCATCATCGATTTTTTTTATAACTTTTAATAATAAAATTAATTCTGACTCATGCTTAAAAAACTACAGTCAGATTGTAACAATAGGGCACCTCTTTGGTTTATACTACATTTGTTTTTTTAATATACGAGCCATTGATTTTTTTTACGATGTTTAATCATTTGTTTTATTTAAAAATTTTATGCAAATAAAAAAATAAGTCAGGGTTAGATAACATTTGATGACAAATCAAACCATAGTAAAATAAATAATAATTCCATGAAAATTGTTAATAAGATAAATGTTCACATGTATAAAAAAAAATCGACGACGCCATGTACTTGAGAACAGAGGGAGAATAATCCTATCGCATGTTTGGAAAAAAAAAAAGATAATACTGCTAATTAGCCAAAAGATATCCTTGTATCTGTCACTTGCGCTTTCCGATGTTGACGATTCGTCGGTGTAACTGTAGTTGTATAGCACATGCCGATAAGAATCGAGTGAAAGTTTCTTCTAAGGAAAGATGTTTGTTTGCTCGATCATGATCCAACAATAATACAATATAGCTCCTGATCCTCTCCCACGTACCCAAGTGTCCCTCACCCACTTAAAAAATAAATCTAAGGTTATATTACTTGTTTCCTCCATCTCATAAAAAATAAATCTAAGATTATATTTGATACTTATATCTTAGTACAATAAATTTAAACATAAATCTATTCAGATTTATTGAACTAGTGTATGTCACTTCCAATTCTAAATATGTTTTCGTGGATGGAGAAAGTACACCCTATTTCTCGTGCATTTTTAGTGAGAACATATCATTTTATCCATAAATGAGAAATTCAAGTCTATTCCCTTTTTCTTAAATAATAGCACCATATTTTTACTTAATTACAGCCATTTTTTCTATGTGATTGCCATATTTCTTTTATGCAATTACCCTTTAGTTCTAATTCTTTTATATGGTGTGTACTAGAAAAAATATATTGTAATAATTGAAATTTATAATATAATTACAGTAGTACAATTTAGATTCTAGTTTGGTTTTTACTGGCTCCTTTTCTCATAGAAGTAGTTAAGAACTTTAGAAGATAGAGGAGAGCGTCAGGCACAGATTTTGGAAATACTTCCGCAAAGAATGCTCATTGAATACGCATTCTAAGTATTATGTCTTGAAGAGGACTCGGACCTTCATGCTCTTAAGAATGAAATTTCGTGTCTCACGTGTCTACTATTTCAACAACAAGGCATCTTAAAAATGAATCATATTCTATGAACGTGATATATTACAGCGTAAATTAACCCTTGAAAATGTTGTGTCATAAATACGTCTAGTCCCTTTCATTAATACGCCATTTTCTATAAAACCACATACCAATTGATGGGGTTGCTGGGAAGGTATTTTAAAGATGTGGCTTGCGATTATTTAAGAAAAAAAACTATCTGTAGAATTAAAATTTAAAACTTTTACGAACTGCAACCCAGACAAGCAGCCCCAACAACTCACACATTCATATTTGGCAAAGGAGAATAGAGGTTATTTGAATAACTCATAGCTATATGTAGGAAGATGAAAGGTTCCCGCGCTTTAGAAATGATAAAAGAGCTAGAGCTCTAATTCTGGTACTAGTGGAATTGGCGGCAAAGTACTCCCTGTGAAGTCTCGATCAACATATTATACGGAAACATATTATATGGAAGGTGTTGTAGTCTTGTTACTAGTAGTATTATTTTCAGGTGGATGGGCTCCTTTTTTTTTTCCGGTTGGGCTCTGTTCATTGCTAATTCGGAATCCACAATTGCGTACAGAAAGCTACTGTAACCTGATCTAGTAATCGTATATAATTTTCCAACAAGGCAAGTTTCGTTTAAGAAACTGTTACAAATACCCTAAATACTCTGTTTGGAGAGCTCTTTTAGCCACTATATATATTACTTTAAGAGAATCCACAGTTCTATAGCGGCGTTCTTACATATTTAAAAAACTAATAATGAAAAACATGCAAGTGGATTTTCAACATAATTTTAGTGAGAGATCAGGAATGTGCCGTTGGTTTTCATCTTTTAGAACATATGTTAGAAGACGCATTCGTGGGGTGTAAGTGTGGTGTTGCATTGTGTAGTGGTGTGCGTGCGTGCGTGCGTGTGCGTCTGCCATGTAATCTTAAAAAAATAAACAAGGATGAAAAACCTCCAAAATTAACTCTAATATTTAGTTTTATAATTTAAATTTTGATTGAATCAACAAGCAAACGATAATGTTGTACTTATTCATACTGTGAAACTTAGAAGTTGTTGAATTTACAAATAAACCTGTAGTCAAAACCTTGAAACCTTGGGTATATTTCCCTAATTTACTCTAGCGAAGTACTCACTCTGTTCTCACTTTTGACCATTTTAATTATCATAAATATTTATCACGTCATGTTTTCCCGTGGTCATGTTTCTCTCATATTCCCTTTTGAATTGTCTCCTTTCTTATTCTTTCCACCAAATATTTGGCGGGTCCAGAATGAGGATAATACGGCCATTCCATATCCAGGCAACTAAATATGAGTGTGATGATTGAAAAGTAAACATGAGCAAAGGATATTTAGGAGGTGCTTCTTAAATATCTGCTCCTAAATCATGACCAAGTCATAGTGTGATTTAGCTATCGGTAGAGCTAGCCCCAGTGTGGTACTACTATATAAAAAGTAGGAAGGTGGCCCACGCGAGCCACCATACTATCATTATAGCTGTGCCAAAACGACCCTATATCTTATAAGGGCAAACTATAGGTCGGGCATATCTCTAAAAACCATTGATTGACTTATAAGATAAGAAGATAGATCAAGGTCATATGACTTTTGAATTGACTTATGGACCGAGTGAGTAAATATCATGTATACCATTTGAACACATATCTACAATACTGCTACAAGTAAAAATTGCGATAGCAAGGAATTCAAAGTTATTGTGATCGAATCGTCTCACGAAGATGCATGATTTAGCGATAACCAAATTAAGATAGATTAACGGTTGGATTGTTTTTCCCGCCGTAGAAGTTCAAAATTGTCATACTCTTTTCCAAAGTTTTAAAGAATTTTTGTTAGGACACAAATTGCAGAGTTGCTTGGTTGGGTAGTGCAAAATATCAGCAATTGATTGAAGCTATTCTTTTTCTTTTTCACATATTTGATTGTTTTCTTCGAAACACCTCAGCTACCTCAGGTATGATGCTTCGTCATGCATGAAGAAGGTAAATGTGCACACGTGTGAGGTCTTTAGAATTTTTTTTTCACAAAAGATAGATATGACAGTCTTGTTAATAGATCTTAATATGTCTAGTTAATAGGTACATCAGTTTAAATGAAAACCGACATCAAAATATTTTTATTAAAAATTATTATAAATATTAGGTTCATTAATTAATGTAAAAAATTAGTTAATATACATCGTACTGGTACAGAATATAATTACGTAACATTTATATTGAACAACGTATTTTTAAAATTTTGATATAAAATAATGGTTTGATATAATAGGTACTAAAAAATATTATATTTTTAATATAAAGGGTAAAATAATATAGTTTTATACAATTTATTTTTCAAACATTGTGGAGCTAATTTAGACATATATATATATATGATAATATATATAATCTATGTTTATAAAGTTATAATTTCTTAAAATTTATTATCACTAATAATAATTACAATTTTGTCTATACACGGAGAAGAGAAGGAAGAAAATGTACGTTTTTAATGATATATGTAATTTATATTTCTATGTCTTTTTCCACTTTATCTTTTTAAATATACGTTACAATTGTGTGTGTGTGTGTGTGTGTGTGTGTGTGTGTGTGTGTGTGTGTGTGTGTGTGTGTCTATATATATATATATATATATATATATTCGGCTTTTTTATAAGTAGTACGTACGTGCCTTTCTCTTGTCGGTGCGCTAAGGGAGATTATGAGAGAGATTATTAATAGGATTTAATCTAATGGTCTGAGATAACGGATCCATCAATTTAAATAAAAATTGATGGCTAGATATTTTATTTTTTTCTCACATTTTCTAGAATTTTTTTTCTAATTTATTAGAGTATTTTTACAACTTTAAATATAGTTAATATGAATATTGATTTTCTATCTCATGTAATGGTTAAAATTAATGTATTCACCGATTTAATGAAAAATTAATAGAATTTTTCTAATTTATTATAACGCCATGTGACAACTTAATTAGGAGCATTTTTAGAGCATTTACATTATACATGCCCTTATGAGTTCCACGTGATGACTTGAGAGCATTTGTAGGAAGTTTAGATGTTAGTTGCCTTCTAATCTAGGCCATTCATTTTCTTTAAAATCCATGCAGTTTTTTAAAGGAGGGTAACGTATGTACACCGGATATTTTTTTTTGGCTTTTTTTTATTTATATGTACGTGGAATATTTTTTTGGGAGGAATTATTTTTTAATAGATTGATCTAATGCTATAAAATAACTAAAAATCGAAGATCGGAATTTGTAGAATTTCCTATTATAATTACATAATTTTTATACGAAGATGAATGATCAAATATACACCCAAATAGTGTCAATAGCATAAAAAAGTAGAGGTTGTAGGGTAAAAAAGGTTAAATGGGGGAGTGAAAGAAAGGTGGGTACGTACCTTTCCTTGGGTACAAACGGGATGAAGCAGGTGCACGTACATGCACGCGGGTGAGATGAGAGAGAGGGACTAACTTTTTTTTAATCTAATCTAATGGTGGACCTGCTAATTTACATCTCACGTAGTAAAAAAATTATTCGGTGAATAATAGAGTACTTTTTGGCTTTCTTCATGTGAATAGTACTATATATTTATACGTATATAGGATATTCTTTTTGGTCTGGAAGGTTTTTTTATAGATCTAAAATCAAGGATTGAATGTTTTATTTTTATTCTCAGAATTACCTATTATAACTATACAATTTTTATATAAAATAAATGATCAAATATACGCTCAAATGTCAATGGCATAAAAATGAGGTGAAATAAATATATTGTAGGGTATTCTAGATAAAATTAAATAAAAAAGTTTGAACGGGGGATGGGGGAGTAAAAAAAAGGTGGGGCATGTATATTACCTGCGTTCAATCGGTCGAGATGAGGGAGGCGTACGTACGTGCTGTGAGATGAGGGGGAGGACTAACTTTTTTTTTAATCTAATCAAATTTAATGGTCTAAAATATTAGACTCACCTGTTTAAGTGAAAATCGAGGGCTAGATGTTTCTTATATATTAAAATATCATGTGGCGATCTAGGAGCGTTTTTAGGAGTCCCACGTGACGGCTTGAGAGCGTTTGTAGGAAGTTTAATGGACTTTTAGTATATAATAGATAGATAGATAGATAGATAGATAATATATAGATAGATAGATGGCTAGCATTTGATCCATCGCCATAAATTACGTAAAGATATTTTTCCTTTTGCAAGAAACATGCAGGTCGTACATGTTCTTTTGAGGTTTTAGCCAGCTAACTATGAACAATTGTGGATGCCCAACCGCATATACCGAGTCCACACTGATGACAGACAACTTACCTATCCCGTTAGGAAAAAAAAAAAAGTCCCTGATGAGCGTACCAATTCGAGTAATCTCTATCGCCATCCATGTTGTACAGATAAAAATCATGATTAATGCATACGCTATTTGTCACAGTGGTCCGTGTATCTAACTTAAAGAAAGAATTAATGGCAGTTGTTTTTTGGGTGGTGATCTAGTAGTGATATGCCCAAAAGGTTGTGCAAACGCATTCATTGTGTTTGATTGGGATGGATATAGTACTGGATTTACTTAATTTGGAAATCAAGACAGATAGTAAAAGGTATATCTTGAAGGTTGAAGCTTAGAACATTCAGGAAATTTTGAGGAAAAGAGATACTAAACTGATCAATAGACCTTTTCCAAGTATATAAGAAATGCACAATGTGGTCATGCCAAATTGGAAGTGAGATGCAACTTTCTTTCCTTTAACAGGCCTACAAATTCCACTAATCCGTCGATCACTAAAGCATAAAATCGCATTGCTATACAAATGAAGATTAAGTGCAGGCACACAACATGAGAAAGCCATTGACACATGATTAATTAAGTTTTAATCATTAAAAACTCGAAAATAAATTTATTTAGTAATTTAAAGCAATTTTTATATAGAATGTTTTTACACAAAACATATTGTTTAGCAGTTCGAAAAACGTATCAACGAAAATTAAGGTAAAATTTATATTTTAATTAGAAAAGAACGGACCACAATATGCACTTTGGATTAAATTTTGTCCGTGCATGTGGTTTTACAGCACAAGTTTTTTTTTTCTCAATAGCTAGATATTTATCTAGAGAATTGCAAAAGAAAAAAAATCAACAATCTGTAGTGCAGTGAAGAATATAATTCCCCTTTCTTTACCTTGATCATCTTGTTGAAACATCTATATTACTTAAAATTTTGCTTAGAGCAAGGTTACTAATATTTCTAGTTCTAAAGTTTAACACATCATCTACACAACTCTAATATAGTTAGCCTATCTATAATATAGTTTTACATAAATATATATTACACCATCAATACTTGGCTCACCTCTCATATATACGCACATTATTTTAATTCCGTGTTGCGGCTGACTAGATATATAGTCCGCTTCTCTCTCCTCTTCTCTCTCATCCACTTATACTTGTAGTTAACATATAACCTCTTAATTGGAAAAAGAACATGGGGATTCACATTCATAGATGACTCTTCACTAGGTTTCAAACCCATTATGCTTCCTCTGAAATATTTACTAAAATGTTTTAGATAAGATTAAGAATTTATCATCAGATTCCGTTTATTTGAGCTTTGTGTCTTTTTTAAATAGAACATGCTCACGGAGTACCTACTTGTGAAGTTTTGATGTCCACAAAACCATAGTGATATGTGCATGCGTATGTCTTCCTCACAATAGCAAAGTAACCTGCTTCAAGGCCCGTTTTAATTAGATACGTACGATTTAAAATTTGCCACTTTTATAATATGTCATTACAATTTACGTATTTTTAACAATGTCATTGCTACTTGTTTGTAATATCAGTGGTACCATTAAGATACGTATTTTGCATGTATTAGACAAAAATGTCATCATCTTCTATTTCTCTCTTCCCTCATCCTCTTCTCTTTCTATGCTCATGCTCTTCTCAAACCCAAATCTTGTCGCTGGTGACGCCTCCCCGCTGTTCCCCAACTGGGTCGACCCATACGCGTTCGTACAGGAAGTTCGGAGCACCAGACAAAACCACGCAGGTCCACCGAGGCTCTTCACGAAGGCCTTCCTCACTATGTAGGGTGTCGAGGTGGTCATCGGCGACGAGGTTGACGAGACAACTGTTGGACCAGAGGAGGCGATGGTGGTGTGGTGAGGGAGGAAGGGAGGTGAAGGAGCTCGCCGGAGAGAAGTGACCACTCTTTGCCGCTCTTTCCTTGGTCATAGCCACTGACCAGGCCTGCTCACAGTGAGGAGAGGCGGCTGGATCTGGGACACCGTCGTCGCCATCTCCATCAGGTGCCAGGCACCCTTTTCCTTGTTTTCGCCTTGCTAACCATGGAGAGGGACTAGGGGAAGGAGCCGCAATGTTGGGGCATTTGGAGGAAGACGTTGTTGGCGGCGAGGACTGAGGGCCCCACTGTGACATCGTCGTTCATGTGGAGCTCCGCGCAGGAGGAGGCCGATGGCGGTGCGAGGTGGAGGGAGACACAGACGTCTCGGGCAAAGGAGTGTTGGAGAGGGAGGAGGCAGCGATTTGTGGTGGCCATGTCCATCGCCGTCGTCACCCTTGTCGCCATCGTCATGGAACTATCGTTGGTCTTTAATGTCGTGGAGGGGAGGAGGAAGGAGAAATGGAAAAAATGAAGAAGGAAGAAGGGGAAAGAGGGCAGTTTGGTCCAATTTTTTTTATGTAAATGTATCCAAAGGGTAAGTAGTGGCATATTTTGAATATGTGTAAAATTATAATGGCACGGTTCCAAATAGGTGAATACTAGTGGCATATTTTGAAACCAATATTTTTTTTTGGCATGGATCTAATTAACCCTTAAAACAATCATACTCTTTAAAATTCCAATCGCATTGTGCTTCCTCTCACCAGCCGATACGTTATCAATCAGACAACCACCTCCTCAATCTGGATGAAATATTTTTTTTCTGACCACACACCAACGGGAAACTATTTTCATTCTCCTAAGGGGATGTTTTCTCATTTGCTTAAAAACCATGTAGACGGTTATGGAAAATTCTATAAAAATAATGAAAATATTCACACATCATATCTATACAGCTTCATAAAATCTTTGGTTCAAACTCAATCACACGTCAAAGATATAGAAAAGACAAATTCAGCGTATGAATAATAGCGTACCATTCACATCTAAATTTGTCAATTTTGGGCCTGTTCACTTTGGTGCCATTTTCAACCTTACCAAATTTTAGTAAAGTCGCCAAAAAAGTAGCTACATTTAGTTTGCTGCCAAATTTTGGTAACTATATAAGAAATCCTGCCAAAATTTTGGCAAGTTACCAAAATTTTAGCATTTACCAAAATTTAGTAAGGTTTTTTTGACAGCAAAGTAAACAGGTCCTTTGTTTCTAAATGTGTAAGTCGAATTTGAACTTGATTTCTAGTGGATATATAGATATCACAATACTCAATATTGTTATATTTTTTTAATATTTATTTACAACTATTTATATCGAATTTGGAAGGAAAAAAAAGTATACAGACGAAACATCTAGAATCCACCCCCACACACCAACAGCTAATCAGGGGTCTCGTCTCTGATCCTAGGCCGTCACCACGATCTGGGCGCCCCACCCCAAAAAAATGCCCTGGGTCCCCTGCCGCTAACTACCCGGCGATGGCCCCCCCGCCGTTGGCTGCGTCGCCGTCATTACTCATCATCAGTGCGCTCCTCAGCTCTCCCCCCCCCCCCCCCCCCCCCCCCCCCCCTCTCCTCTCCTCTCCTCTCCGGTTTTTCGTTCAAGTGTACCGGGGTGCCGCACACACGTCGCTGTCCCGATCAACACACCACCCCGTTCACCACACCGCTCGGCGCAACGCTCACCTGCGTCGAAGCCGCGGCTTTCTTTTATTTCTACCGTTCGGTTCGGTCAGATCAACGAGCGCGAACGGTTCTGTGTATGGAACACGTGTGCGCTTGTCTCCCCCGTCTTTTGTTCTGTTCTCGGTTACTCCACTGTTGCTAGTTGCTACTCCTGCCTGTGCCGCTCGGGCTACTCGTCTTCTCGTCTCGTCCTCTCGCCACGCGAGGGATCGAGCCCTATATATTGCGCGCTTCCCCCACTCGCGCAGAAAGGTAGAAGAGAAGAGAGAGGGAGGGAGAGAGAAAAGATATAGTAGTAGTAGTCTCTCATCATCAAGAAATAGTTTCTCTTTTCACATCGCGAGTGTCGTGTGTTCGAGTATTCGGATTGACCTGTAGCGTAGGGGATTTCTATGGCGTCGTTGGAATTGCTGGGGAGGAGGATGTCGTCGTGCTCGTGGGGAGGGGGATCGGCGGCGGCGATGAGGGGAGGGGCGGGGATGTGTTTCGCGAGCATGGAGGCGGCGGGGAGCAGGGGGATGGGGAAGGGGGCGAGTAGTAGGAGGACGGCGAGGTCGACGGCGCCGGTGGGCGCGCTGGTGGAGCGGGTGGTGGTGGCGCCGGCGCCGGTGGAGCAGCAGCGCGGGGCGGGGCGGCCGGAGGCGCACCCGCAGAGCGTGGCGGCCAGGGCCGTGATGACCGTGCGGCGGAGGCGCAAGGAGGACGCCAAGGACCGCTTCGCCGAGCAGCTCGACGCCCTCGCCGACAGGGTCGGCCGCAGCGTCCTCCTCGAGCTCGTCAGCACGGAGACCGACCCAAGTAAGCTCTCTCTCTCTCCCTCTCTCTCTTCCACCCCCACACATCCTCCTCCGCCGCCGCCTTCACCGCGGCGGCGGCGGCGCAGGTGGCACGAAGCTTCTTCTTCCAACATAGTACCATACCTTTTTTTCTCCATCGGTTTTTAGAATTCCATGCCCCTCGCGTTGCATCTTTGAATTGTTCTCGCGAAATTCGCTTCCCCCTCTTGCCCCCTCGCTTTTTTCTTCTCTTCTCTTTCTTCTCCCCCTCGCTTTCCCATTCGCTCGCGCTGCTTCATCGGCTTCATGGAAGAAGCTGCAGCGGCGAATATTCCAGCTGTTCCATCTTGACCTGTGGCGTTTGTCCTCGAGTCGTCCTCTGTCCAAATGGGCCATCAAGCACCTGTCTGTTGATTTAATTTTGATCCATTTCTTTTCTCTGCAAGTTGCCATTATTTTTTCTCTCTCACATGCATGTGGTGGCAGTAGTACGAGGCATCGATCGAAATTAATCAGGCTATTATCGATCGGAATTGATCATGTGATGCACGCATTGATCGTGAGTGTATCTTTTGGTTTGGGGTTTTGCAGGGAAGGGGACGCCAAAGAAGAGCAAGCCGTCGGCGCTGGTGGGGTGGTTCGACAAGAAGGACGTCAAGGCGGAGCGCGTGGTGTACACGGCGGAGTTCGCCGTCGACGCCGGGTTCGGCGAGCCGGGCGCGGTGACCGTGCTCAACCGCCACCAGCGGGAGTTCTACATCGAGAGCATCGTCGTCGAGGGGTTCCCGACCGGCCCGGCGCACTTCACCTGCAACTCGTGGGTGCAGCCCACGCGCGTGAGCCGCGACCGGCGCGTGTTCTTCAGCAACCGGCCGTACCTGCCGTCGGAGACGCCGCCGGGGCTGAGGGAGCTCCGGCTCCGGGAGCTCGCCGACCTCCGCGGCGACGGCACCGGCGAGCGGAGGATCACCGACCGGGTGTACGACTACGACGTGTACAACGACCTGGGCAACCCGGACAAGGGCGTCGCCTCCGCCCGCCCCGTCCTCGGCGGCGAGCAGATGCCGTACCCGCGGCGGATGCGCACCGGCCGTCCCAGCACCGCCACAGGCAAGTCAACAAACACTTCCCACCACCACCACCACCACCACCACAGTCGCGGCGCCATCGTGCCATAAATTCAGCGACAGCAACGATGGCCTCCCCGACATGGCGGGAATGGGGAGATGGAGCCGTCCTCTCCTCCCCCCGACGCGTCGCTTTCCGTATCCGAACCACTCGATCGCTGACGTTGACGCCGCCATTACTTTGTGCCGCAGACGCGAGCGCGGAGAGCAGGGTGGAGTACCCGGAGCCCATCTACGTGTCGCGGGACGAGGAGTTCGAGGAGGGCAAGAACGAGATGCTGTCGGAGGGCGCGATCAAGGCGCTGCTCCACAACTTCATGCCGCTGCTCGTCTCCTCCGTCTCGCCGGACATCCGCGACTTCGCCGGCTTCCACGACGTCGACAACCTCTTCAAGGAGGGCCTCCGCCTCAAGCAGGCGCTCCACGACCAGCTCTTCCAGAAGATCCCCTTCGTCCGCAAGATCCAGGAGAACAGCGAGGGCCTCCTCCGCTACGACACCCCCGACATCATCAAGAGTAAGCCACGTACCGCCACTCTCTCGGTCATTGGGTGCTCGTCCATGCCTCCCCCATGGCGACGATACGGTTGATACGATACGATACGGATACGGATTTGCACGGCATTGTTTGTACTGACGCTGTCGTTGAATTTTTGTTTGTTTTCTTGGCGTGTTGCAGAGGACAAGTTCGCGTGGCTGCGTGACGACGAGTTCGCGAGGCAGGCGCTTGCCGGCATCAACCCCGTCAACATCGAGCGTCTCCAGGTAAGCCGTCGCGCTCACGACCAACACGGCAAAACTCTGCAACTTCCAAAGCAGAGCTCGCACGAGTTTGTAGTATTAGCTGTTGCTGTCCATGTGCAACACAGTGGAGCTGATTGGTGGTCGCCGTTTTTTTTTATTTTTACTCTTTGCGCGCACAGGCGTTCCCGCCGGTGAGCAAGCTCGACCCGGCCGTGTACGGCCCGCCGGAGTCGGCGATCACGGAGGAGCACATCATCGGGCACCTCGACGGCATGTCGGTGCAGGAGGCGGTGGAGGGGAGCAGGCTGTACATGCTGGATTATCACGACATCTTCCTCCCGTTCCTGGACAGGATCAACGCCCAGGACGGCCGGAAGGCGTACGGCACGCGCGCGGTCTTCTTCCTGACGGCCGCCGGCACGCTGAAGCCGATCGCCATCGAGCTGTGTCTGCCGCCGATGACAGACGGCTGCAAGCGCGCCAAGCGGGTGTTCACGCCGCCGGCCGACGCCACCAGCAACTGGCTGTGGCAGCTCGCCAAGGCACACGTCTGCTCCAACGACGCCGGCGTTCACCAGCTCATCAACCACTGGTAAGTGCTAAAATCCTCTCGACGCAGAATTCAATTAGCATCGCATCAGAATTCAGAAATGGGAGCAGACGAATTGAGCCTTTCGTGTACTCAGGTTGAGGACGCACGCGTGCATGGAGCCGTTCATCATCGCGGCGCACCGGCAGATGAGCGCGATGCACCCCATCTTCAAGCTGCTCAAGCCGCACATGCGGTACACGCTCAAGATCAACGCGCTGGCGCGGCAGATCCTCATCAATGGCGACGGCGTCATCGAGTCGGGCTTCACACCCGGCAACGTCTGCATGGAGATGAGCGCCTTCGCCTACCGGGAGCTATGGCGGCTGGACCAGGAGGGCCTCCCCGCCGACCTCATCCGAAGGTACACGTTGAAATGTTTGCGTTCTTGCAGTGACCACAATGCGGTGCGAGTGCAACGGCGGTGGCTAAATTTGTTTGGTGTTTGGTTGTGTCGTGTAGAGGCATGGCCGTGGAGGACCCGAGCCAGCCGCACGGGCTACGGCTGCTCATCGAGGACTACCCGTACGCCGCCGACGGGCTGCTCCTCTGGTCGGCGATCTCGCGGTGGTGCGAGGCGTACGTGGCGGCCTACTACCCGAGCGACGAGGCCGTGCAGGCGGACTACGAGCTGCAGTCGTGGTACGCCGAGGCCGTGCAGAGCGGGCACGCGGACAAGCGCGGCGCGCCGTGGTGGCCGCGCCTCTCGACGCCCGGCGACCTGGCCTCCCTGCTCACCACCCTGGTGTGGCTCTGCTCGGCGCAGCACGCGGCGCTCAACTTCGGGCAGTACCCGCTCGGTGGCTACATCCCGAACCGCCCGCCGCTGATGCGCCGCCTGGTGCCCGCCGAGGGCGACCCGGAGTACGCGCACCTCGTCGCCGACCCGCACCGCTTCTTCCTCTCGGCGCTGCCCAGCCTGACGCAGACCACGACGTTCATGACCGTCATCGACACGCTGTCCACGCACTCCGCCGACGAGGAGTACCTCGGGGAGCGCCCCGACGAGGCGTGGACGGCCGACCCGGCGGCGCTGGCGGCCGCGCGGGAGTTCGCGGCCGACGTGCGCCGCGCCGAGGAGGAGATCGAGCGGCGCAATGCCGACCCCTCCCGGCGCAACCGTTGCGGCGCCGGCGTGCTGCCGTACGAGCTGATGGCGCCGTCGTCCGGACCGGGCATCACCTGCCGGGGCGTGCCAAACAGCGTAACTATATAGACGTTATTATTGCGATTTGCGCGAATTTTTCGCGGTCATTATACAGGGAGAAATTTGGGCGAAAGTAAATGATTTTGCTGCAAATTTTTCTTCGGATAGGTCGATTGCTAAGTTTTCGGCTCAAATAGGAAAATATTGATTTTTTGTCGAAAGGTGGACATTTGATATTGTAGATTGTAAATAATCTGGTATAGTCAATAGGAAAATAAGTGGAATATAGAGAATCTCATGATATTTTTCAAGTATTCTTGTCAATTCCCATGATGTTGTTTTGTTGTTGTCAAGATCAGGTATTCACGAGTAATCATTAAAATCTTCTTTTAAGAAACTCTGTACAAACAACACACCCATCTTTATGAGTATATTCGAAAAGGCTATATTAGCATATATTAAAATTGATAAGGTACGTGTCTCATTGTTATAAGCTAAATCTAGAATTTACTTAGGTGGATTAATTCCACCACAACAATCAATTGATCTACACACACCTCTATGGCTTCCTTCGGGAGTAGTAGTTGGTAACCCCTTCCCCGGCATGAAAATAAAGCCTACATTATTAAATAATTAATTTAGTATTAACTATTTTTTAAAAAATAAATTAATATAATTTTTTAAAACAACTTTTGTATAGAACTTTCTTTTAAAAAAACACACCGTTTAACAGTTTAAAAATCATGCGGGGAAAAAACAAAAGAGGTAAGTGGGAAAATTGAGGAAGAACATAGCTTTTAAATCATTAAAATCTGCACTAAACGCTACTCCCTCTCCCTCTGTCCCAAAATATAGCTATTTCTAGCACAGTGTCTTGTCCCAAAATAAAGCTATTTCTTCACATACCTCCTCCTCTCAACAAATCACAACCATTCTTCTTTCCTACTTTCTATTTTCAACCCAAGCACATACTTCCTCCAATCATTCTCACCTACTCGTGCCAACCTCAAAAATAGCTTTATTTTGGGATGGAGGAAGTATTAACAATGATCGCGTCCAATCAACAGTCAAACTGATCTCAGAAAACAGATAAAAGCCCAGAAGATGGCGAAGTGCAGTTCAGTGTGCCGCCAAGCCTACAGTGTGGTATTGTTGACGTTAAAAATGAGCCCAGAAGATGCCCATCCAGTCATTTATCTGGACTGAGAGCATGAAAAGTTTATTTATCCTGATAGACCAAAATCTTGCTCAGATTGATCTGCCTTTTATGGGGGTTTATAAAAAGTTATTCGATTGGTAGAAAATTATACTTCCAATCAAGCATCAAGCATAATTAATAAAATTTCTCCCGTAAGAAACTAAGAGCAAGTTTAATAGTATAGCCCATTAATAGCTCTAAATCATCTATAGCCAATGCAATAACCAATTCATACAACATTGCTTACTATTCTATTAATATATAGTTCCATCCGTCATACACACATTACGTTTTTAAGTCCATGCTTCTATGTTTATAGAAGTTTTGTAGCCTGCTATTATACCTGCTCTAATACAATTCCATAGGAAACTAATCGCCAAAGGAAATCATGTCTTACTCTCGACTAAAGAAAATAATTGTATGGAAAGTTGAATGCAAAAGCCACATATGAGATGGCGAGTGCCTGAATCTTTGCCCAATTCCTCTCGCAGACAACGCTATTGAAAAGAACGCATCAGAGACTCTAATTTATTGCCTTAGCAAAGGAGATTGTTGTTAAGATTTGCATCGTTATAATCCTCGGATAGTTATGTTAGGTTAATGTCGCTAATTGCCGTTCACAATGGTCGCGTCCAGTCACAGGCTCACAGCTTCAATCAACAGCTCTTCAAACGGGTAAATAAGCCGAGAAGATGGCCGGCCCAATACAGGCAGTATAGCCCCACCCATAAAACAAAACAGTGAGGTATCGTTGACGTTCGAGTTTCATTATCTGCCAACAGCGAGGAGTCGTTGATAACAAGTTATCCTGAAGGAGAAGAACTTCCTCAGATTGATCTGCCAACAGCGCGAGGAGTCGTTGATAAAAGTTGAAGGAGAAGAACTTCCTCAGATTGATCTGCCTTTCGTTAAAAAGTGATTCAGTTAATAGAAGACCGTATTACCAATCAACGCTTTCGACTTAAAATCCGAAAGTTAAAATACTAACTCAGAAAACATATCTCGACTGAACATCCATTAGAACAACCGAGAGAAAATAACCTTCTAAAAAAACAACCGAGAAAACATTGATAAGAGGGAACTGTATGGACAAGTTGAATGCAACAAGCCATATATGAGATGGCGAGTGCCAGAATCTTTGCCCGATTCGTTTCGGCAACGTACAGCGCTGACAACGCTATTGAAATGAGCGCATCAGAGACTCTAATTTATTGCCTTGCAAAAAATAAAGCACAGCAAGTGAAAAGAAAATTCAAACAAAAACGATAGATCAATATGAGAACGCTCTAAGATGGCATTAGACTCACGAAATCTTTGTGCAATCAACACGAGGTATGATTGATTCAGAGTTTGATGGTATAAAGAGCAAATCATCATCGCCTAATGCACAACTCCAGGCATCGCATCAAAAAGTAAAAGAAAAGAGGAAGATGGATTGAGAACAAAAGAAAAGAAACCACCAAAGATCTGAATATAGCGATAGAAGCTAGAAGAGGATCGGCGGACGCTGGCGGAAGACGGCGGCTCGGGGAGCTCCTATGACATCAGGCGGCTTATATAGATGGGAAGCCGGAGGGGGGGGGGGGGGGGGGGTATGAAACCCTAAAGGCCATGATTTGACATATTTACCCCTGCCGAGTTGTAGCCCACATGCGGCCCAGTTGGACCAATGAGCCCATGCAAACTATACGGGCCTGGATGAGCTAACGAGTCAACCAAAGAATAAGTTCACTTTGTGACCCTCAAAAGTGATCGAAATCTAATCCATAACCCTAACCACAAAACCAGATATCTCGACCCCTTAACTCTTAAAACCGGTGCAATATGACTCCCTCGGTGGTTTTGGAGGACAGTTTCGCTGACGTAGCGCCTATGTGGCCTCCCAGTCATCAAATAAATTAAAAAAATAAAGTAAGGCCCACATGTGACTCTCCTCCTATTTTCTCTTTCTCTGTTGGCAGCGGTGGCGGGAGGACGAGGGGAGCGGCGGTTGGCGGCATCGGGGCGCAGCGCGGCGGCTCGGCCGCGGAGGCTCGTGGCAGTGGGAGGACGAGTGGAGCGGCGGCGACGGCTGGTGGCAAGCTCCCATCGGGGCGCAGCGAAACCGAGGGCGACGGTTGGCGTCTGGGACGACGAGCCAAGGAGGACGACGGCAATAAACATTTCTCCTCCGCCTTCGAACCCCACTGCAAACCGCCACCGTCCTCCATGCGCCGCCGCCGCCCGGCGAAGCTCTCGTGGCGCTCAAACCGCTCCGCGCCCTCGAACGCCACTGCGTTGCGGATCTCCCGCGCGAACATCTCCTCCACCTTGGCCCTCGCGGGGCTAGTCTCCAGCAACCCCGCCGCGTCCACCGCGTCGAATGCCGCGTCGTAGTACCGTAGGTAGTGCATGCGCGAACCGCGCATCCCACCGCCAGGAGTTGAGGCCGCCGCCCTCGTGCTCGCCGAGGAGGAGGATGGCGGCGCCCGTGCTACGCGCTAGCCGTGCTTCGATCTCCTGCAGCTCCTGCCTGGACTCGCCGACTCCGGTCGAACATGTGCGGCCACATGCGCACGATGCGTAGCGCGAGCGCCTCGGTGAAGTAGGCGGCCACGCTGTGCATTGGCGTGGGCCCCGCCGGCGAAGCCATCTCGCCGAGCCGGGCCAGGTAGTAGTTGGCGACTTGGCTGCCTCGTGGTTACCGGCGGAGAGGGATTCGGCGCATGTCAGGACTCAGGAAACTTGCAATTCGCTCACAGCCCACACGCTCAACCTCACTGAATCTCTGAAACTCTGAAGATTGTCAGTCTGTGAATAGTAAACTGAAAAAACGAAGAACGGAGTTCTGTTCGTTTGTGTGCTGCTTAAGTCTCACCGCAGCTTTTCTGTTTTCTTCTCTATTTATTCATCTCCATTAGGAGTTCATTACACGCATAACTGGAAAGAACGAGCCAGACTTCAGCCAGCCACTACGTGCATGCAAAACAGAAATCAAAAAGCTCAAGATTACAAAATATCCATCAACGCACGCGATGAGCGCGTGCACCAGCTCCATCGCCTCCTGCTCCGCCTGCCCCGGCGCAGGCACGCCGTTTCTCGCGTCGAACTCGGGTGGCGGCGGCGGCGGTGGCATCATCGCCTACGGACCACCAAGATCCCGACGCGAGCTAACTTCCTCTTCTGTCGTCGCCGTCGTCCTGCTCCCGTTCCCACTCCCTCCCCGCCGCCGACTGCCTCCAGTCGGGACTATCCAAGCAA
Organism: Oryza glaberrima; assembly: GCF_000147395.1. Lineage (NCBI taxonomy): Eukaryota > Viridiplantae > Streptophyta > Magnoliopsida > Poales > Poaceae > Oryza > Oryza glaberrima. The sequence continues at coordinate 19,514,124 of NC_068329.1, forward strand.
AGCCGCGGCTGAGCGGGGACGAGGAGCCTCGCCCTCCTCGTCGGTGCTGAACGGCGCGAGTGGACGGAGCGGCAGCCGGATGTGGCCCCGACCCCGCCAGTGCAGTTGATGGAGATGTGGTCCAGCGACTCGCGAGCCGTCGAGGACCGCACCGGTAATTGCGAGGGCGAGGACGACGAGCAGCATCTTGGGCCGCCGCTACCACCATTGCCCTCGTCCTCCCACTACCGCGAGCCGCCGACCGCGCTGCGCCCCGATGCCGCCAGCCGCCGCTGCTCCCCTCGTCCTCCCGCCGCTGCTGCCAACGAATAAAGAGAGAATAGAGGAGGAGAGTCACTGACAGGTGGGCCCACTTTATTTTTAAATTTATTTGATGACTGGGATGCCACGTAGGTGCCACGTCAGCGAAACCGTCCTCCAAAACCAGGGAGTTAAATTGCACTGGTTTTAGGAGTTGAGAGTCGAGATATCCGGTTTTATAGGTTAGGTTTATGGATTAAATTTGGATCACTTTTAAGGGTCACAAAATGAACTTATTCCGTCAACCAACTATAGCCCATGACAAACCAATTCCATGCCATGGCCGGTACAGATCGGTGCATCTCACTTCTGTTCTGCCTGACACGTCTCTGCGTGTACATGCCTATACGCATTTCATATTGGTAACTTGTCTGCGAGAATGCCACAAATCGGTGTGACATACACAAATCTATCGAAGCGAATTTGAAACTGAACTCAAAATTCAGCGGGTGAAAAGGAAAAAAAAAAAGAAAAGAAGCAGCAGCAAACGAAGAACTCAATGCAAGACGGGTCAAGAATTATTCGTTCCTGCACTTTATGTACGCGCGAGTGCAGGCGTCGATGATCAGCAGACGAGGCTGCTCTTCTTCCTGGCGACGAAACTCCGCCAGTAGGTGGTCACCTCCTTCTCTATCTCCCGCACGGTCTTCTTGGCCGGCTCGGCGGCGGCCTTCTTGACGGCGTGGGCGTCCATATCGGCCACCGTCTTGGTGAGGTCGGTGATGAGGCGCTCGGCGAGGCCGCGGCTGAAGTCCTCGCGGATGACGACGCGCATCACGGCGACGTGCTCAGCGTCGGCGGGCATGGTGTACGCCGGCACGATCCAGCCGAAGCGGCGGAGGCTCTCGGCCACCTCGAACACCGTGTACCGCGACGAGTCCTTGAGGGAGAAGGCCACCAGCGGCACGCCGGAGTCCTTGGACACCACGTCGAAGTGGCCCGTCTTCTCGATCCCCTCCCGGAGCACCGTCGCGTTGTCCCGGCAGTTCTGCATGATGTCCTTGTACCCCTGCATCACGAACAGCAACATTCGGTTTCTCATGATCAAATAGGTACAGCCGACAGGATCCCAACAAACGATGCAACCATTCGGAATGCATGAACTTGAATCCAAACATCCAGGGTTTCTCGCTGATGCAAACAACACACATGATTCCGTGTCGTTGCAAAAAAAGAGTAGTTATATTACCTCGAATCCGAGACGAATGAGCTGGTAATACTGCGCAATTATCTGGTTCGATCCTATTATCAGAACAGGGTAGAAAAATCAGATTACTGGATGTGCAATTATCCAAAGGTAATCACGTATGCAAAACGGGCATGCACCTTTGGAGAAGTTGAGCGTGAAGGTTGGCTGGTCGGCGCCGAGGTAGTTGATGTGGAAGATGAGCTCATCGGGGAGGTCCTCCTTGTTGCGCCAGATGACCCACCCGACGCCGGCGTAGACGAGCCCGTACTTGTGGCCGCTGACGTTGATGCTCTTCACCAGCGGCAGCCGGAAGTCCCACTCCAGCTCCGGGTAGATGAACGGCGCGATGAACCCGCCGCTCGCCGCGTCCACATGGATCGGCGTGTTCCACCTGTCATGCATTCTCAGATCGATCAATGATCTTGACTTGAGTTAATTTTGGCATTTTCGTGCAGTGAATGCAGAGATCGGCGAGGTGTCTTACCCTGTCTCGGCGTTCTTGGCGGTGAGGAGGTCGTTGAGCATCTTGACGTCCTCGAACTCGCCGTTGAGGGTGGAGCCGAGGATGGCGGCGACGCAGATGGTGTTCTCGTCGACCATCTCCACGGCCTTCTCCGGGTTCATCACGTAGTACCCTTGGGTCAGCTTCACCTCCTTGAGCTCCACCTCGAAGTAGCGCGCGAACTTCTCCCAGCACACCTGCACGTTGGCCCCCGTCACGATGTTGGGCTTGTCGTGGGGCTTCCCCTCGGCCTTCATCCTGTTCTGCCACTTCCTCTTGAACGCCAGCCCCGCCAGCATGATGGCCTCCGACGACCCCACCGTGCCCACCCCGACCGCCGTCTCGTCGTCCCCGATCGGCGCGTTGAACAGATGCGCGATCATGTTCACGCACCGGTTCTGTTCATCGGATCCGTGTTAGACATGATGCGTTGTGCAGATGCAGAGGTGTTTGTTGTTGTGGTGGTGGTTGTTTACCTGGAGCTCGGTGGTGACGGGGTACTCGTCCATGTCGACGTAGTTCTTGTTGATGGCGGCCATCATGAGCTTGTCGCACTCGGGCTCCATCCACGTGGTGACGAAGGACGCCAGGTTCAGGCGCGGGTTGCCGTCGAGCATCAGCTCGTCGTTGATGATCTGGTACGCCGCGTCCTTGGGGATCGACTTCTCCGGCATCCTGAACCTCGGCAGCGCCGTGCGCACGTACCGCGACGCGAACGTCGAGGAGTGCATCGACTCCCCTGTCTGCGCCGTCGACAGCGCCATATGCTCCTAATTCGCCTGATCTGATCTCTGCCTTAGTTATTCCGGCTGCGACGATCGATCGAGCAGTGGTGTGGGGGTTTGATAGCCGCTAGCTAGGAGAGGGGACGACGACGCGGCAGAGCGCGCGGCGTCCCGTGTATTTTATAGGAGGAGACGGGGCATGCGCGCGACGTGGTGGGGGCGCCACGCTTCTTGGGCGCGAGGAGGAGGGAGAGGAGAGCGAGCGCTGCGTGCGCGCGCGTCCGCGGCCACGCCATCCGCTCCTACATCTCGCCGGGTGACGTGCCACGGCTCTCGGCATCTCGGACTCGGCACGGGCGGGGTGCCACACGGCTCTCGCTCTCTCTCGCTCACCAAAGCCACCGGCCCATATAAAAGCCCAAGATGTAAGAGAAAATTTAGCCCAGATGCGGCGGCGGCGGCCCAGTTTATCCGTAGCATCCACCGCACTGGCAAATCAAGCGGCAGTGATGCAGAGTATTAGCAGCAGGGGAGCCCATGGCGTCGCCGGGGAGCAGCGGGCGGTGCTCGAGGACCCCGGGGTTCCCGGCGGGGCCGCTCGGCGGCGGAGGGCGCGCGGTGCCGGCGGTGGGGCTCGGAACGGCGTCGCTCCGGTCCGTGGGGGAGGAGAGCTTCAGGGGCGCCCTGCTCGCCGCGCTGGAGGTCGGGTACCGCCACATCGACACCGCATCGGTGTACGGCTCCGAGCGGGTCGTCGGCGAGGCCGTGGCCGGGGCGGCGCGGCGCGGGGTCATCGCGTGCCGCGAGGAGGTGTTCGTGACCACCAAGGTGTGGTGCACGCAGTGCCACCCGGACCTCGTGCTCCCCTCCCTCAGGGAGAGCTTGCAGTAAGGAAACAAGAGGCTTGGGTTCTTTCTTCAGTTTTCTTTCTCTTGTTGTCCTTTTACCATGTCAATACACCATACTCTAGTAGTCATCGTGGTAAAATATTTGGTTCTTTAAACAGAGACTTGCATCATGCTAACTGGCATGCAGCTTACCACTTTTAGATGTTCATTTTATTACGGCAACTAAGAACATATGTAAGAAATGTGCAGAAGAAATGAATCTAAAAGTTGATTATTACATTGAGAACCAACTCTTCAGTAGTTGAAGTCCACCACTACAACTGTGTAGATACATGTTTCGTTCAATTCTTTTTTAACAATGACATTTTATTCATAGGTGAACAGATGTAACATTGGTACTTTTTTGGAATTGAAGTTTGTAACGCTGGTGCAAGACTGACATTATTCACAGTTTTATCTGCCAGACGCACACGCACTGGAGGATATTTCTTATGCTTTGGGAACTAATTTTAAAACATTTGAAAGTTCAATGAAGGAAAACAATGTTGCTTTCATTAATCACCTAATTGGTACTTTAAAAGGTAAAATGTAAAAGCAGATTAAGTTTCTGAATTTGGTCACTTGATGCTAAATATGATTCTTGTCTTGTCATATTCAGGAACCTTCAAATGGAATATGTTGATATGTACTTGGTCCACTGGCCAATGAGCGTGAAGCCCACTAAACCTCACTACCCAATGAAAAGGGAGGATATCATGCCAATGGATTTGAGAGGCGTATGGCAAGCAATGGAGGAATGTCACCAGCTTGGCCTTGCAAAAATGATTGGTGTTAGCAATTTCACTACAAAAAAATTGCAAGAACTACTTGCCTTCGCAAAAATTCGACCAGCAGTGAATCAGGTTAGTGTTGATCAACTGTGCAATCAGTGGTGAAAGCAATCTTCCTTTCTATATTATTATTTGGTATATTGAAATAACCAAGAAGCTCAAACTGATTTAGTGAAATCTCATTTGTAAAAGATTGCACTTGAGAAGTGTTCCATACATATTAATGTTGCAATCAGTGTTTGATGCCTGGGGAAACTGTTCAGGTTGAGTTAAATCCAGTCTGGCAGCAGAAGAAACTGATGGAGTTCTGCAAAGCGAAAGGCATTCATGTGACTGCTTACTTTCCCCTGGGAGGCCGGCATAGTACATCCACAGTCAATCCAGTCCTGGATTCAGATGTTCTGAAAGAGATTGCCGCAGCCAAGGGGAAGTCAGTGGCTCAGGTATTACGTGTGCTCTCTCAAATTCAAATGTAGGAGCTCTGTTGGCTGTACCAGGGTTTGCCCCATCAGTCACCCTTATGTGCCAAACTTTTACATCAACCATGAATTGGTAGAAAGTTTGACAAAAATAAAAAAGAAGCAACAGGCACATGTGAGCGGAACTTGTCAAAATATCACCAAATAGTCCTCATCCCACATTTAGTGGTTTAATGCTTTCTAGTTTCTATTGTTGATCTTTAAAGGCTCTCACATCTCTATCATATCAGCTAGTAGTACCGTTCATTAGGTTTTTGAAGTTTTGCACACTCTACTAGTGTACTATGCTCAACTTTTGTATTTGATTCCTTCTTGTGATCAGGGACGGATCCAGGAATAAAAAGTTGTGGGGACTAAACATATCGAGTACACCGGCATAAACACATCATATCAGTATTAAACTATGCTAAAATGCTATTAACACACCCTATTTTATCAACCTTGGCAAAAAAAAAAATTGAAATGGGGGCTCAGGGGGATATCCATGGGTTCGGTTTGAGTCCCCCCTGCACCCACGTTGGATCCGCCCCTGCTTGTGATCAAAGTGGGCATTACAACATGTTTTGGAACTTCATTAGATTTTGGACCAAGACCAATTTCACTATAAAATTTTACATTTCAGTGCTTAATATGTTTTTCTAATGTAGGATTTCCAGAATAGTTAGGAATTCACTACTATCGGCCTGCCATACTCTTGTGTTAGTATCCCACTGTTTTAGCATCGTAATTGACTCCTGTTTTCCTTCAGATCTCACTTAGGTGGATCTACGAGCAAGGAGCAAGCATGGTGACCACGAGTACGAAAAGGGAGAGGCTTAAGGAGAACATCGATATCTTCGATTGGCAATTGAGCGATGAAGATCGGCTCAAGATAAGTCAGATTCCACAGCACAAGACGGTCAGCGTGCTGTCGATCCTCTGCCCCGATGGTGTCTCCAGCGTCGAGTTGTCGGAGGTTGACGTTGTTGAAGTGTAGCGGTCGTTTTCGCGTTCCTGTTCACAGTAAACTGAACATTTAGGGCCTGTTTAGTTCCCAAAAAGTTTTTCTCAAAAAAATCACATCGAATCTTTGTAGACATGTATGGAGCATTAAATATAGATAAAAAAAACTAATTGGGCAGTTATGATGGAAATCGCGAGACGAATCTTTTGAGCCTAATTAGTCCATGATTAGCCATAAGTACTACAGTAACCCACATGTGCTAATAACGGCTTAATTAGTCTCAAAAGATTGTCTCGCGGTTTCCAGGCGAGTTCTGAAATTAGTTTTTTTATTCGTGTCCGAAAACCCCTTCCGACATCCGGTCAAACGTACGATGTGACACCCAAAAATTTTCTTTTTGAAAATTTTTGGGTGTCACATCGGACGTTTGACCGGATGTTAAAAGAAAATTTTTGGGTGTCACATCGTACGTTTGACCGGATGTCGGAAGGGGTTTTCGGACACGAATAAAAAAACTAATTTCAGAACTCGCCTGGAAACCGCGAGACGAATCTTTTGAGTCTAATTAAGCCACCATTAGCACATGTGGGTTACTGTAGCACTTATGGCTAATCATGGACTAATTAGGCTCAAAAGATTCGTCTCGCGATTTCCATCATAACTGCCCAATTAGTTTTTTTTAATCTATATTTAATGCTCCATACATGTCTACAAAGATTCGATGTGATGTTTTTGAGAAAAAATTTTAGGGAACTAAACGGGTCCTAAGTTGTATACTGTATACCGGTGTTTGCTGTGGTCAGAAAACATGGAGGTACGAAGTACAATTCCTGTCCCCTTTGAGTTCTAAGCTTGGAACACACTCACTCTCTCTCTCTCTCTCTCTGCGCTAGCGTGCGCGCCAAGAAGCCTGTACTACATTCGTTCTAAAAAAGAATAAAGGATATGTCGTGTTGGACATGAACATAGTCTTCAATTTGTATGTTCTATCATTAATATCTCAAAACTATATATTTGTAAAAAAATATTAAAAATATAACTATATGAAAGTTTTTTCATGGTAAATCTACTATTATAAGTTTCACATTTCAAATCATGATAATTTTTTATCTATTAATTATTTAAGATTTTTTATGTTTGACTGCTCGTACTCTAGACTGGTTGAGCACGTCATGCAGTACGTCACAGAGTTTTTTTACAAATTTATTTTCCACTCATCGGTGAATCATTCACATACTCCCTCCGTCCCATAAAAAACCAACCTATTAATATATATGACACAGTCTAATACTACGAATCTAGACATATATGTGTTCAAATTCATTGTACTAGAATATATCTTTCTTTTTTACGGGACGAAGCGAGTAATTGGCCCCAGGTGGTCCTTGTGACACAAAGCTTTTTGCTAGTGCGTATGCAAGTCTTCGTCGCATGGAGCCAGGGTCGGCCCTGACTTTTTATGGCCCGGTGCGGAATAAAGAAATGAAGGCCCCCATTCACCATAAAAGTACAAGATAATATTTAAAAATTCATTGTCATTAACGGATTTCACACTAATAAGTTTAAAATGAAAAAAGAAATGTCTCTAGATCATTTAAAACAATTTCTTCTAACAATTCTAGATACAAAATCAGTGATGATAGTGTCAATATCAATCTCATCCCGCAGCCTCGAAGTATCATTGATACAAAAATCGAAATTAGTTTGAGTACATCTAACTGTTAGGTAGGGAAAATATAGACAAGGGAATATGATTGAGGAAGATTTTGAATTGAACCTGCAGACTATGGCAGTCACGAAGAGATTAGAGATGCAAGCAATCGGGCGATGGGATGGGCATGACAAGCAAGTAGCCATGAACTCACGATCTGCTGTGACTGCGGGCTGCAGCGGCCGGGCGGCGTCGCAGCGACGCGCCGTCTCCGCGTCTCATGAAGTCAAGTAGTCACGATATGCTCGATCGCCAATCGGTTTTCTGTATTTCCTCTAAGCCTATCAAGCCTGGTATCATATTTTAGAGGCCCCTAATTTTTGCAGGCCCAGTGTGATCGCACCGTCCGTGCTGGCCCAGGGCCAGCCCTGCATGGAGCCTCGAGAAAATGAAATGCAGTCACGCGCCCACGCCTATGGTTGATAATTGCTCCTTTCTCGAGCATCTTCATGCCCATCGTACATTCCACTACTCGAGTCCACAACCAACTTTCGTCCTGACTCTACCAACTCTATCATCGTTTGTCTGCAAAATAATCCGGCCATCCGCTGCATTCTCTTCCATCGGGCAGGCGGCAGGGCCATGGCGGTGGTGGTTCCGGAGGCGGTCCTGAGGCACGGCGACGCGAGGCCCATGCCGGCGGTGGGGATGGGCGTGGCGGAGTACCCGAGCACGCCGGAGAGGACCAGGGTCGCCGTGCTGGCGGCGCTCGAGGCGGGCTTCCGCCACTTCGACACCGCCTCCCTGTACCGCACGGAGGCGCCGCTCGGCGAGGCCATCGCGGAGGCCACCCGGCGCGGCCTCCTGGCGTCGCGGGAGGAGGCGTTCGTGACCACCAAGCTGTGGTGCACCCAGTGCCACCCTGACCTCGTGCTCCCGTCCCTCCGGGAAAGCCTACGGTATATATATGCTCTCTGTTTTATGGGTAACTCGTGTTATAAAACCAACACCGAAATCAAAATCTGTAGCTAAACGCAAAAGAACGTCGTAGCTCGAAGATCCAAACACGACGAGCACATGATGTTTATGATCTTGTGAGGTCATGTTAGGAACCTGCAAATGGAGTACGTGGACCTGTACCTGATCCACTGGCCGATCAGCGTCAAGCCCGGGCCAATGGTGTTCCCGGTGAAGAAAGAGGACGTCGTGCCGTTCGACTTCGGTGGCGTGTGGCGGGCAATGGAGGAGTGCCACCGGCTCGGCCTCGCCAAGGCCATCGGCGTCAGCAACTTCACCACCAAGCACCTCGACAAGCTGCTTGCAGTAGCAACCATCCTCCCTGCCGTCAACCAGGTTAATTAACTAATTGCTCTTCATTCGCTTGGGCTGGATAATTAGTTGATCTCTTATTAGTATTTGTTACTCATAAACCGCATATATTCCCGGCCTGTGCATGGATCTGCAGGTGGAGATGAATCCGACCTGGCAGCAGAGGACAGTGAGGGAATACTGTGACGCTAAGGGCATTCGTGTGACGGCCTACTCGCCGCTGGGAGGGCAGAATTGGGGAGGCAGCGCCAATTATGTGATGGAATCCTCGGTGCTCACGGAGATCGCCAGGGCCAGAGGCAAGAGCATCGCACAGGTAGGCTTGTATCGTGTGTGTGTGCCGGACGATCATATCATAATTTGAGCGAGGGGGATGACAAGTGGGCCCATGTACTTTTTTCTATTTATTTAGCTGGCTGGATTGCCATGTTGACGCTACGTGTGTGCAATCTCAGGTCAAAACTGCTCTAAAACGATGTAGGGGGGGGGGGAGGGTGGCGTTATCCGGTATTAATAGTCAAAAGTGAAAGATGTCTGGTTTTCGGGTTTGGTGGGATAATTCGTATTCACTCAATAGTTCAAAGGGTAATTCAGACTTTTCCCTATATAATATTATGATAGCATTTTAAAGACAAATCTACATATGCCATTTTTTCAACTAATTATTTAAGGAATTAATGATAGTTATAGTTTAAAATTTTAATCAAAATTTATCCTAAATATTTGTAAATATTTATGACCAAAGAGTGTAGAATATGATTATTTGCTTTATATAGTACTCCCTCCATTTCAGATTATAAGTCATTTTGATTTTGGTCAAAGTCAAACTACTTCAAATTTAACCAAATTTATATAAAAAAAAGTAGTAACATTTTTAAATATTATTATATTTGTATATAAACTTAGTCAAACTAAGGTTAAAACAACTTATAATCTAAAATGGGGAGTACTACCTAGCTGGTTTATGTAATTCATTGTACCATTTCAAATGTAGGGATACTGTCTATTGCTGAAAAATGAAAGGATCTTACTTCTCTAAAAATAAAAACTCTTAGGAATTGCTTCTTTTTCTTCCATCCTCCTTCAGGTATCATTGAGATGGATCTATGAGCAAGGAGTGACCCCCATTGCCAAGAGCTACAGGAAGGAGAGGCTTAAAGAAAACCTTGAGATTTTCGACTGGGAGCTGACCGATGAGGACCGGCTCAAGATCAGCCAGATCCCACAGAGAAAGAGGGTTACGGCTGCAAGCTTGTTCTCTCCAGATGGGGAGTTCACATCGGTTGACCTCCCGGACATCGAAATTGTGGAGGAATAGGTGTTGAAGATGCCCGCTCCTGCTGCTGCTGAACAACTGTGCCTGGAGAACTTAAATATGGTGCACTTTTTCATTTTTTATGTTTACGGAAACATTCAGTAAGGATTTGTGTCGGAACAACAGTTTTCTATGGCATGCGATTTAATTCATTTTCAATGATTGGTTATCAAATGAATAATTATTTCAGTTATGCACAATTAGACTTAAAATATCCGTCTCGCAATTTACACGTAAACTATATAATTGTTTTTTTTACATTTAATACTCCATGAATATTTCTAAACATTGTTTGTGATGGGTTTAAAATTTTTGCTTTGGAACTAACCAAGGCCAAACTTGACTTTTATTCGAATCACGCGTAACGCCTGACATCCGCGGACCGCGGTAACGCCTGACGTCTGCGTTTGGTGCTTCTTTTGTGGAGCAACCAGCAGAGCAGACACACAACCCGTGTCAGCATAGTCGCACACAAACGCGATTTCTTCTCCTCTCAGCAGTATATAATCAAGACCGGCATACAGCCATACAGTAGCTCGAACTCGAAGACGTATGCACGTGAAACCGTTTCTTCGACTGTATAGCGGACGGCACCGTGCACACGCGCGCGCCTTCCTCGATCGATCGGTCGGCCGCGAGCTAGCCCGGCCGGCCATGGCGGCGGTACCGGAGGTGGCCCTGCGGCACGGCGCCGGGAGGCCCATGCCGGCGGTCGGCGTGGGCACGGCGGATTCGGCGGCGACGTCGCCGGAGACGAAAAGGGGCGCCGCGCTGGCGGCGCTGGAGGTGGGCTTCCGCCACTTCGACACCGCGGCGCTGTACGGCACGGAGGCGCCGCTCGGCGAGGCCATCGCGGAGGCGACCCGCCGCGGCCTCGTCGCCTCCCGGGAGGAGGTGTTCGTGACCACCAAGCTGTGGTGCACCCAGTGCCACCCGGGCCTCGTGCTCCCGTCCCTCCGCGAAAGCCTCCGGTATATAACTAATCGACGAATTAATCGATCTTAGTTACTTACCGCGAACACTTCTTCTTTTTTACCCGCAAATTAATTAACGTGTTCGTGTGAGATCGTGTCAGGAACCTGCAGATGGAGTACGTCGACCTGTACCTGGTCCACTGGCCGATCAGCGTCAGGCCCGGGCCACCGATGTTACCGGTGAAGAGAGAGGACGCCGTGCCGTTCGACTTCGAGGGCGTGTGGCGCGCGATGGAGGAGTGCCACCGCCTCGGCCTCGCCAAGGCCATCGGCGTCAGCAACTTCACCACCAAACACCTCGACAAGCTGCTTGCCGTGGCCACCATCCCCCCTGCCGTCAACCAGGTCGATCGATCGATCGGTTAATTATTGCTTACTTAATCTGATCATTATCGCGGCAATATTTTTCGCTCAACATTTGTGCTGCACGGGGTCGCAGGTGGAGATGAACCCGGTGTGGCAGCAGAGGACGTTGAGGGAGTACTGCGCCGCGAAGGGCATCCGCGTCGCGGCCTACTCGCCGTTGGGTGGGCAGAACTGGATAGGCGAAGGCAACGACGTGATGGAATCCCCGGTGCTCGCGGACATCGCCAGGGCCAGAGGCAAGAGCATCGCACAGGTAAGTTAGTTCTGATGCCGTGTGTTACTATTTACTACTGTACTACGGTTCAACCGTACCAGTATACCACAAATATTCTCAAAAAGAAAATTCTCAAAAACAGAAACTATACCACAAATTTCTTTCCACATTGTCAAACGACGACTAATAAGCGATGATCAAAGTGTCCACAAATTTCACCAACTGCCAAATGACGAAACAATGATCATGACGCACGTAGTGATGCCGGGCGTCCAAATGGATATCGACATATACGTGGAAAGTTCAATTAACAACCCTGTGGAACATGTAGGATGGACTTGGGGGAAACTTGCATGTCACCTAGATGGTTACCAAAATTTTTTTAAAAAAATTAATATGATAGGTTAATATATAATATATCACTTCACAAACATACAATTTTAAATTCGACTTCTACAAGTTGTAACAAAAATAACAAATTTGACTGTAAATATACATATACTAGTTAGAATTTAATTTGTTATTTTTGTTACAACTTATAGAAGTCGAATTTGAACTTGCATGTTTGTGAAGTGATATATTACATATTAATCTAACTTGTAATAGTTTTTTTTTAAAAAAAATTTCATAACTATTTAGTTGACATGAAGAAAAATGGATGGATGTTCATCCGAGATATTAGAATCTATCTTCATGGACTTCGTCCAAATAAACATTGCTGTCGACGTGGGGATTCCTTTGCCGATGGCTAATTGGCAAAGACTAGCTAGCCTAGGCTGATGTGGCGAATACTTTCTCAGTTTATTCCACAAACTAAGTTGCCATCCAGTTTTGGGCTTTTGGGCAGAAAACAATAGACAAAATTTCTTATAGAAAACTTGATAATTAAAATATTATAGGACACTCTATTAATTTGCTAGGGGACACCCCCAGTTATTATTTTATCATTTATGAGTCAACCGTGGGAAAAAAAAAAGAGATGATTTTGCTCCTGGACCAGTAGTTTGTAACGCAATTAGGTGTGGTTCAAATCAGACCCAAGCCATATCTCATCCCTCAATCCCCTCTCTAAAACCTAGAAATTGGTGACAGCGATAACAACATCGATAACATCGGCTAATACCAGTAGAATCAAATCATCTATTTTATACCTAGCTATTTCCTCCATCCAAAAAGAAATAACTTCAAGCTAAAAGTTTTTTTTTACAAAGAAGTAATTCATAAACGATTTCTTTTCTAGGGACAATACGTATGTATATAAACTATAGTTAGTTCGTATATGTAGGGGCGGATCCAGATCCCGGGCCATGTAAAGCCCAACATTTTCATCATGTGTCATGCATTGGCCCAATACAATGGCTGGTTCAGGGCCTGGCCCAAACCTATGTTCATCCCTGCATATACACGACAATACTACTTCAAATACAAGTACATATGGATACCTATGTTGTTGATAACAAAGGAACTACTTCGATAATAAAAAGTCTTTTAGTTAGTCTGATATAAATTTTTACCCTTTAGGTGTCATTGAGATGGATTCATGAGCAAGGAGTGACCCCAATCCCCAAGAGCTACAACAAGGAGAGGCTGAAACAGAATCTTGAGATATTCGACTGGGAGCTGACCAAGGAAGACCGTCTCAAGATCAGCCAGATCCCGCAGAAAAAGATCGTCACGGCTGCACGAATGTTCTCTCCGGATGGTGAGTTCGCGTCGGTTGATCTATCAGACATGGAAATTGTGGAGGAGTAGGTGCAGATGAAGATGCCTGGCTGCCCCTGCTGCAGTTTTTTTTCACGTTTGTATTTATGAAAAGATTCAATTAGGATTTGTATTTGAATACTAATTTTATATGGCTGCCTTTTTAATTCGCCTTCGGATGATCGGTTATCAAATAAATAATGGATGTATCTTAAACTATACCAATATACCAATAGTTTTTGTTAAAAAATATGTAAGATGTAATTATAGTATAACTTGTATCTAATATTTAAGCATAAATAGTGTGCAATTGCAATTCAACTAAAGTTTTGCTTGCTCGGTTGTTGGAGCCACTGTGCGAGCAAGTGGAGGTCCCAGGTTCGATACTCTGCATGAGCTTGGTGTAATTTTATTTTTGTCAACCTAATAGTACGAATCTCAAAGTTAATCTAATGGATCAGAAATCGACATATTTCTAAAATAGAATGTGCCGATAGTTATTTTAGCCTTTCCGATAAATAATTATTGCAGCAGGTAAGTTCTAGCGATGTTTGGTTTGTCAAGGAGTGAGGACAACTTAACAAAACAAGTTCCTATTACGTGTAGAGTAAAATGTAGATACGATCATTCAACTTGTTTAGTTGTGTTATATAGATCACTTTACTTTAGAAATACACACTTTTTTTTTTGACCAAGGGCACGAAGCCCTCATTTCCATTACTAGAAATGATCAAAGCTACAAAGTTCATGAAAAAAAAGGACATAAAAACCCTTACAGGGTTGGTTTTGTAACATGACAGCTGACAATGGTAAACCCCAGCTACAGAGAACTGAAAGTGAGGACACGCAAAGGCCTATCGAAAACTAACATTCAGTCCTACAGCCCAAAATCAGCGCACACATAGCAGCAACAACTTCAGCATCAGATTTCCTTTTTTCAGAATCCTATTCTTCTGACATCAGCTCACCATCCAAACTTGGAATTGAAGACGTCACTTGCCACTTGTCTTATGAGCCAGGCCCCTAAGAGCAGCCTTCTTTGATCGACCTCCTGTTTCTGCAACACAGCCCAGGTTTCCACCCAGTGGCAGACCAGAAAAACAACATCAGTTGGATCCTTGGGGAGTTTTTTTTTCCTCAAAGCAGGCTTTATTTCTGGTTTTCCAGATTGCCCAGAGTATAACGGCTACCCCAGTGATTACTAGAAGTTTCAATTTTTTCCCAAAGGCAGCAAGCCAAGAGCCAAACAGATGATTGCCATCTGTCACAGGTTTCAAATCAAAAGCACAGGAGATAATGTTCCAAATCAACCTAGCCATAGGACAATCGAAAAAAAGATGTTGGATGGTCTCTTGTTGATCACAAAACTGACAATTTGTGTCTCCTTTCCTCCAACCTCTTTTAAAAAGATTATCCTTAGTAAGAGTCCTTCCTTTTAAGATAAGCCAAATGAAAATTTTGATTTTCAAGGGGATTTTGAACTTCCAAACTTTCTTGAAGGGTACATTTGTTTGTTGGACACAAAGTGCATTGTAAAAAGATTTAACATTGAAAGTCCCCTGTTTGGTCAGATTCCAACAAAGTCTATCTCTACAGTTAGGGATGAAATGTAAGTTATCAAAACCCTGTTTGATCTTATCCCAATCTCTCAATTTTTCACCAAAAAGGGTTCTTCTGAATTTGATCACACCCCAACCATGTTCCTTTATCATGGCCAGAGAAATGTTTTTTGACAAGGTAATATTGTAAAGAGCAGGGAACTGACTAGTTAGAGGTCGACCCCCTAACCAACTATCTTCCCAAAACATGATGGACCTTCCATCACCCACTTTTTTTGAACAAAACTTGAAGAAATCATTCCTTACTTCCATAAGACCCTGCCAAAAGTGGGAGTCACCAGCTTTAGTTTTGAGGACAGACATGGGTTTTTTCTTCAAATATTTAGAAATACACACTTAGATCATTAATGTGAGTTAAGTGAGTTATTTGTACACTTATTAACTAGTTCCGCGAGCATATCTTAAATACATGACATGTCATGTAGAATTGAAAAGTTACATATAAAATAAAAAAAACATGTATTTTTTTCCTTTCCCATGGTACTACAATTGGCAATGCAAAAAATTAGTAAAACCAAATCATTTTAGTTTCATGTTTTGAAGAGTGTAGTTCTCGGCTTGCCATCAAACATGAGCACCTTTTATTTTCGATCTCCATGTTCTTTTCCACCCAATTACATCTGCACATTTTTAGAAGTATTTTTTTTCAATCCTAGATGACATGCCACGTGTACAAGGTATGCTCACTTGGATATGTAGTTTGATGGACGTACATATGACTTACTTAACTCAGACTAGTGATCCAATTGTGTATTTTGAAAGTAGAGTGACATATATGATACATATAAACAAGTTGAATGGCACTTCATGCATTTTACTCTTACGTCTATCATAAAAAAACAAAAAGAAGCAATCCTCAACTCATATACCCAGGTAAAAACACACCTTTACAAACTTAAACGGTGTGAGCAAATATCCATACTATCAAGATTTGAAATGTATCCAATTAGGCCAACCTACACCAAAACTTTTTTTTTTTTAATAATGGAACAGAATCCCACCAAAAACTAAATATGCTCAATGTTTCTATTTGTGAAGTTAATCTGGGGGAAAGTCAGTTTATAATTTGAGTGCATATGCTTTAATATTTTATATGTCATTCAAATGGTTGTTTTTTTAAAAGAAAATATAGTGCCACGTTATATATCAGTCCATCAACACACAAATCTAAATAAACTTGTACTAAGTTGTAAAAATCCAACTAGAGTACTATCCAACCTACATGGGGATGTGATACGTATCATCTAGCGCAACAAATCTGAAGAGGGAATTATCTAAATTTATTGCATGTCCATATTCACTGTACTAAATGGTGTTACTCCCATCTAGATCGGGTTTGTTTGGAATGGAAGGAGTATGTCCAGATACATAGCAAAATAAATGTACCAAAAAAGTCAAAGTGATTTATAATGTAGAACGGAGGGAGTATCATACTACAATCCTTTTGAAAACGATATCATTTCTTTATTATCCTTTTGGAAACTATATCGGTACCGTCGAGGATTTTTCATAATTTTGAAATTTAGCCACTTCGATAGGATGCAAATATAAATTGAAAAAACTAAATTCCATAATAAAAAACAATATAATTTTCTATTATTTAACGGTATCGGTACTGTGGAAAATTTTTCATACTGTTTTCATCCCTATTCAGGATGAATGAGACGCAACAACACGAGACGTCGAGACCCCTCACGGAGGCACGAAAAATCCATTTCTTGATGCGGGGAAGGAGTGTTAGCTCAACCGGGGGGGCTAATCACTATCGAATAATTTAACAAGCCACGCAACGAAGCAGCAGGAGGAAGCAACCAAAGGCTAGCAAGCAAAGCAGCACCTAGCATTACGCAATAATTCAGGCCGAAGCAGAGTCACCCAGCAGCAAGAACATGGGACAAGCAAAGCACAAGCCACATTCTAAGGTAGTAGTACAAGCTAGCTGACCTGGGAGTCCAGTATATAAGTGCGTGTAGCCGCATGTACACAGGGTGGCCAAAACGAGACGTGCAGAGAGAGACACCAATCTCGTACGTAGCATATCTACGTCGCAGGAACACCCGAATCACTCGTGCGTAGGTATGGTTCTGACGCACGTCGAGGCGGTGGAGGAGGGCAGCGAGGCGGCGGCCGCCGTGTTCGCGTCGAGGTACGTGCAGGACCCGGTGCCGAGGTACGAGCTCGGCGAGAGGTCGATATCCAAGGACGCCGCGTACCAGATCGTCCACGACGAGCTCCTCCTGGACAGCAGCCCGCGCCTGAACCTGGCGTCCTTCGTCACCACCTGGATGGAGCCCGAGTGCGACAGGCTCATCCTCGAGGCCATCAACAAGAACTACGCCGACATGGACGAGTACCCCGTCACCACCGAGCTCCAGGCAAGCAATCAAACAAACCAAACCATATACCCTCGTCTCCTCCATATCCTTTCGTTGCATTGCGTTGTGGTTGACGTACGACGACGATGGCCCTGGCGTTGCAGAACCGGTGCGTGAACATCATAGCGAGGCTGTTCAACGCGCCGGTGGGCGACGGCGAGAAGGCGGTCGGGGTGGGCACGGTGGGGTCGTCGGAGGCCATAATGCTGGCCGGGCTGGCGTTCAAGCGGCGGTGGCAGAACCGGCGGAAGGCGGCGGGGAAGCCCCACGACAAGCCCAACATCGTGACGGGGGCCAACGTGCAGGTGTGCTGGGAGAAGTTCGCGCGCTACTTCGAGGTGGAGCTCAAGGAGGTGAAGCTGACCGAAGGCTGCTACGTGATGGACCCCGTCAAGGCCGTGGACATGGTCGACGAGAACACCATCTGCGTCGCCGCCATCCTCGGCTCCACCCTCACCGGCGAGTTCGAGGACGTCAGGCGCCTCAACGACCTCCTCGCCGCCAAGAACAAGCGGACGGGTTGGGACACGCCGATCCACGTCGACGCGGCGAGCGGCGGGTTCATCGCGCCGTTCATCTACCCGGAGCTGGAGTGGGACTTCCGGCTGCCGCTGGTGAAGAGCATCAACGTCAGCGGTCACAAGTACGGGCTCGTCTACGCCGGCGTCGGGTGGGTCATCTGGCGCAACAAGGAGGACCTCCCCGAGGAGCTCATCTTCCACATCAACTACCTCGGCGCCGACCAGCCAACCTTCACGCTCAACTTCTCCAAAGGCACGAAATTATTTTTCCAGAATTAAATGATCCGTACATATATAGAGTGGAGTAGTACATTTTGTGACTTGGCAAGTTCATTTTTGTGCAGGGTCCAGTCAGATTATTGCGCAATATTACCAGTTTCTTCGACTCGGATTTGAGGTATACTGAGACTAATTGCCCCAAAATTTCGAATTTAAAATTTTGAAAATTTTATGTCAAACTCCTATAATTTCGATTTTTTTTGGCCGGATGCACATCCTACCGGAACACACCGGCATAACTGAAATTTCGCAAAATTCTTTCTGAAATTGTGCACATTTATTTCAGTTTGATTGAACCGTTGGGTTGTTTGATTGTTGCAGGGGTACAAGAGCGTGATGAAGAACTGCATGGAGAGCGCGAGGACGCTCCGGGAGGGCCTGGAGAAGACGGGGCGGTTCACCATCATCTCCAAGGAGGAGGGCGTGCCGCTGGTGGCCTTCACGTTCAAGGACGGCGCCGGCGCGCAGGCCTTCAGGCTGTCGTCGGGCCTGCGCCGGTACGGGTGGATCGTGCCGGCGTACACGATGCCGGCGGCGCTGGAGCACATGACGGTGCTCCGCGTCGTCGTCCGGGAGGACTTCGGCCGGCCGCTCGCCGAGCGGTTCCTGTCCCACGTCAGGATGGCCCTGGACGAGATGGACCTCGCCGCCAGGGCCCCCGTGCCCAGGGTGCAGCTCACCATCGAGCTCGGCCCCGCCCGGACCGCCGGCGAGGAGGCCTCGGTCAGGGTGGTCAAGAGCGAGGCCGTGCCCGTGCGCAAGAGCGTCCCGCTCGTCGCCGGCAAAACCAAGGGCGTTTGCTAGACCGGGTTAAAAATTTTTTAAAATACTGGTGGGAACACGACCAAAATAAAATTTCAAAATGGGAGCGTACTAAACCTTCTTTA
The DNA here is from genome assembly GCF_000147395.1 of Oryza glaberrima. Taxonomy (NCBI): domain Eukaryota; kingdom Viridiplantae; phylum Streptophyta; class Magnoliopsida; order Poales; family Poaceae; genus Oryza; species Oryza glaberrima. Next base: position 19,533,171 of record NC_068329.1, read on the forward strand.
TGCTACAGTAACTATGTAGTACAAGCATGCCGAAAGTTAATCATCGTGTGTAATCGTATTAGAGTTTGCAACAGCATATTATAATGTGGAGAAAACACGCAAGCGATATCAACCAGGACTCTGCACTTCTGATGAAGTTCTGAAACCCATAAGGATTCAGATAAACATGAGCAGACACTGAAATATGTATGTACATAAAAAATTTGTGCGAGGCATGCACATCATGCTTGAGCACGTTATTGTTGCAGAAAACACGAATTCAACGAATTAAAGGGAAGATAACTTGCATTTTTTTTATTTGGATCTACAACAACACTTCCCTGAAGTGTTTAGGTCCGTTTCTGACGGACGGCCACGATTTGCAGTGACCGGTTTACGAGGTTCGCTTGGCTCGCTGCCGCGCGCGTCAGCGCTTGCGGGAGAAGAGGCCGGAGCAAACCTCGTGGAAGGCCTCGAGGATGGCGGCGCGGTGCTCGCGGGCGTTCACGGACATGTAGCAGTTGAGCAGGGCGCGCAGCTCCGCCGGCTCCGCCATCCGCTTCGCCGTGATCACCTCCGCGATGGACCGCCGGAACTCCTCCCGCGGGTCGCTCGTCCTCCTGTCCACCGCCACCAGCACGACGCACGGCCTCCTCTGGCCGCACGACGCGCCGCCGCCGCCGTCGTCGTAGTGGCCGCCGCAGTAGTCGCACGCGCAACGGCAAGGCCCGCCGCGCTGAACCTGCCGCTCGGCGGCCGTCTCCGTCGTCCCATGGCGCGGGAGCGGGCGCGGGCGCGACGCGGCCGACGACCGGCCGGCCGCGGCGTCGATCATGGACTGCAGCCTCGCCTGGACCATCCCGTGCGCGAGGTTGGACAGCCCCATCGACTGCGGCGGCGGGAGCCGCTGCTCCACCGCGTACTCCACCGACGAGCACGACGCCGACGACGACACGCTGAGCCGCGACGCGCCGCAGCACAGCGCCCGGCACCTGCCGTTCCTCTGCCTCGCCCCCGCTCCCGCCGCCTTCTCCTTCGCCATCACCGCCGCATGGTCCCTGCCTCCTCCTCCTCCTCCTCCGCTCTTCCGCTCCGGCCTCTTGCTCCGCCCCGACAAGAGCTGCATTGCACCGCGCCGCCGCCGCCGCCGCTCCGTCGTCGCCTCGCGCTCTGCGGCCTGCAGGCTTGCAGAGGCAATTGGCATGCGGGTGCAGTAGAAGAGGACAGTGCTGCACGATTGTAAAGCGAGGCAAAGGCGCCGCCTTTTGGGCCTTTGTGATTGAGCCAATTTTCTAAGCCTCGGCAAAGGGGAGAGTAGCTAGGCGCCTTTGGGGCTTAGCCGGATCATGCTGTCCCCTAACCTGCAGCAACTTGGCATCTCAGTATACCCACTTTCTCTTTGGCTCTGCATTATCAACTATGATCATCAGCTAACCTCGCCAAATTAAAACGTGAATAGACCTCTTATTCTAAACCAAACCGTAGCCGCCATGGCGTGAAACTTACATATCATAATTACAGCACCACATGTTGTTTGCCTGTATGAATTCTTCAGACACAGACTTCTTCAGGGAAGTGATATAGTGTGCTATGTGTTGTTCTATCTTTCATCTCTAACTGTTCCTAACAACAGCTGATTTCAGACTTTTTTGTGTACTCTGTGAGCAATTTCAGACATTGGACAAAAAAAAGAAAAAAAGAAAAAGAGAGAACTCGTATCTGCTTCAGAGATTCGGCTCCCGTGGCATAGTGACATGTGTGCTAATCCCCTAATTAAGCACACAAACCTTTGATTAGGTGTTCACTGAGCCCATCCCAAAAGAGGAGACAAGGGAGCCCAAACGGAAGCAAAGCTAGAACGAACAGCCACGCAGCCGCAGCTGGTGGTAGTGGCCGTCATGTGGCCATCATTGCAATTAAACTCGATATATCATAAACCGCGAAATGGTCAACAAGCTTTTGGGCAAGCTCTCCCCTCCCCTTTCCTTTCCATCTCGCCTCCTTTCCGATCCGTCTCTCTGTTCTGTTTTTTTTTTCCCACCGTTTCCCTTCTCGGCAAGCTGGCGCCGACAGGTTTGCAGAGTGTTTCTGCCCAACACCAAAGTTTATTGTGTTCTTTGTGTTGTTGATGTTTCAGGCTTTCGATCGGCAGCTTCATGATCAATTCATCGTTCTTTGTTTGATTCGGTGGTCGTTGGCGGTGTATATGCATGCCGGTTGCTGTCAGTTTAAAGATGAGACGAACAGCTGTCTATTTTTGATTTATTTTAGCCACAGTACACGACGATACGTAAGTTTGTACCCAGCCATGAAGACGACGTGGAGAGAAGGATTTTAAAGGCATCTCAGGCCGAGTTTAGTTCTAAACTTTTTCTTCAAACTTCCAACTTTTCCAGCACATCAAAACTTTACTACACACATAAATTTTCAACTTTTCCATCACATCGTTCCAATTTCAACCAAACTTCTAATTTTGGCGTGAACTAAACACACCCTAAATAGTTGTTGAAATTTTTGAAATGTTTTCCGTTTGTTGCACCATTTGTTTTTAAGATCAGATGTTAATTAAACAGCTTCACAAATTCCATTCGGGATAGGGCAAGGGTAGGATCGAGTAATATGTGTTGGTTAACTATGTGGCTCTGTTGTCTATAAACCGTAAATGTTTTCGGTTTTGTCAGGTCATTAGGCTTTCCTACACACCAGGGCGACCGGTAAAAACGAGAGGTATAATTAAAGGCCGGACAGGGACGAGCACGAGCGCGGGAAAGAGAGAGCGCGATGGCCGACACGGCGTCGCCGGCGGCGGCCAGGGAGGCGATGATCGAGCCCGCGTCGACGCCGCTGCTGCGGTGGAGGGGGTCGTACACGAGGTCCATGTCGCACGCGCGCGACGAGCTGGGCAGCTTCCGGTCGTGCCTGCGGTGGATGTGCGTCGAGCACTCGGACGGCTCCAGCGCCGTCGCGTCGTGGCTCGTGTTCACGCTGCTCGCCGTGGCCGTCCCGGCGGCGGCGCGCGCCGCGCTGCCGCGCCGCGCCTACGACGGGCAGGTGCAGGCGTCGCTCACCCTCTCCGCGGCGCTCGCCTACCTCACGCTCTCCAGGCTCGTCCGGCGCCGCGGCCTGCGCCGGCTGCTCTACCTCGACAGGCTCCGGCACGACTCCCAGGACGTCCGCGCCGGCTACACCGTGGAGCTCGCGGGGTCCTTCCGCCTCCTCGCCTGCTTCGTCCTCCCCTGCTTCCTCGCCGACGCCGCGTACAAGGTGTACTGGTACTGCGCGAACCGGCCGTTCCCGCTGTGGTGGTCCGCCGCGGCGTGCGCGCTGGAGATGGCGTCGTGGATGTACCGCACGGCCATGTTCTTCATGGCGTGCGTGCTGTTCCGGATCATATGCTTCCTGCAGATCCTGCGGATGACCGGGTTCGCCAGGGACTTCGGCCAGTGCGCCGACGTCGCCGACGTGCTGCGGCAGCACCGCCGCATCCGCGAGCAGCTCCGGCGGATCAGCCACCGCTACCGCAAGTTCATCGTCTCCTGCCTCCTCCTCGTCACGGCCAGCCAGTTCTCCGCGCTGCTCGCCGCCACGAGGCCCCACGCCCAGGTCAACATCGCCACCTCCGGCGAGCTCGCGGTGAGCAGCTAGCTTGCTATACTTCTACTACCATGCATCCATCCAACGTCCCAACAAGGTTAAAATCACCCCGTTTTTGCGGCGTCTCGCGTCCGTTCTCCGCAGCTTTGCTCCTTGAGCCTCGTGACCGGGCTGCTGATCTGCCTCCACAGCGCGGCGAAGATCACGCACAAGACGCAGGCGATCACCAGCGTCGCGGCGCAGTGGCACGCCGAAGCGACCATCAACAGCCAGGAGCGTGACCACGAGAATCCCAGGACGCCCATCAAGGCGTCCAGCTACTTACACGCCGCGGGCCCCGTCGTCCCCCAGCCGGCGCCGAACGCGTCGTCCTCCGGCGACGAGTCCGAGGACGAGACGTCCCCGAGCGACGACGGCCTCGACGGCACCAAGATCGTGTCGTTCCATGCCACCCACATCTCCTTCCAGAAGAGACAGGCTCTAGGTACGTGGACGTGCTATCTCGTTTATTTTATACTCCCTCTATCACATAATAAAAGAGATTTTAGAGGGATATGACACATTTTAGTACTAAGATAATAGACAGTATCACATCCCTCTAAAATCCCTTATATTAGTAGGACGAAGGGAGTACTCAACTAAACCAAATAGTTATGATTTTTTTAAACAAAAAATGCAACATAGACTAAAATAAATACACATACACAAACATGCAAGCTCAATTTTGAATTCTACAAGTTATAACAAAGATAACAAAATAAACTATAACTTATTACGTCATAGTCGATTCGAATTCTAGTCAACTGGTGATTAAAAGGTTCCCGTGTTAGCTTGGTTGTACTTAGCACTGTAGCTGGTCATGGTGTTTTTTCAGTGACCTACCTGGAGAACAACAGGGCGGGGATCACGGTGTTCGGCTTCGTCGTCGACCGGACATGGCTCCACGCGCTCTTCATGATCGAGTTCTCGCTCGTCATGTGGCTGCTAGGGAAGACCATTGGCATATCCTAATCGATCAAAGGGCAGATAATCAAACTGTGCATATGACCCAAAATGATGGCTCACCAAGGGTCAGGGATATGATGCATGCATGCACCATCAGTTGCATCATGTAGATTTCGTCACATCTGAATGTGTAAATCAAGCATAGATCGATATTATACGAGAAACCTGTAACAGCTAGTGCTGATGATCGATGGTGTGAGAATTAGCGTCTGTGGTTGATTTGATGCGATGACGTGCTAAAGACAGTTGCTGAACTGATGAGCAGTTTTTACTACTGCTTCAAATCTGCTCATGATGGCAGATTAATCAGGTCGCAAGTGCCTGGATTTAAGTAGCCGGCAAGTTTCTGAAACCTGCAATCAAACTGGTTAGGTGCATAAAAAAACCTGGTTAGCTGCAAGAGAATAATCACCAGAACTGCTAGCACATTGTTATCACTGAAAGTTGCAGATCCACTGGACAAGAAGAACACATGTAACTGCTTAACTAACCATAATCGAGACCAGGATTTACATTTTGTTTCCCGTGACATAATACCGACTAAGTAAACTGTGGTCTTTAGCCTAACCTGTTTCTTAATTTACTTTGATAAAAAAAAGGGAATGAAATTCTAACCAGACGACATTCACAAACGCGCCACTCCATTCATCCTATAGTGCATCAGAGCACGTCATGGACAGGATAGAATGCTGAAGCTCAAATGGTTCCATTTCTCAGCTGTCAATTGTGGCCCTTTAGTATCTTACACGGGCATTAGGAATAATCCGAGCGGGCCTTCGAGAACTAGTGGAACCATTAAGCTGAGTTCCAGGATCACTATCTGAGAATGTCAAAGAGTCAGAGCTATAGTCAAACGAGTCGTTGCTGTCACTGTTGGGGTCAATGAAATAGTCCCCCAAGATTGTTGACCCTGGATTCAATGCTGTAATTATGCTTATTGCATCCTGCCTATCCTTCTCATATTCAAGCTCCTTCCACTCAGCTAAGCTTGCAGAATCGATTTCACGAGGATTTGATGAAGGATGATTGGACCTCACATGGTTGCGGAGTTTTCTGTATGATCCACCAAAAGAGCATCCCTCATGCATGCAAGTCCTCCTCTTGCGGTTGAGAAATCTTCTGGCTGGCTCAACCACTGTCCATCCTTTAACATCCCCACGGCAGATAGGGCACACAAGCTCCATCTCCTGTGGCTTCTTGCTAGCTTGTGCCACTGCATCTGATAATTCACAAGCTGGCTTTCCCCTCGAATAAGCATTTTTGAACTGCTCAAGACAATTAGAGTGCTGACGGTTGGTGTCACACATGTACGGACGACAACCTTTGCTGTGAGAAGAACAGAGGAGGAGAACAGCTTTATGTGGATGCTCCAAACATATTGAGCAAGTGGCACGTTTCCAGTCCTTTTTCTCTGAGGTTAGTTGCAATCCATTTTCCTTGGATGCCTTTTTTGTTTTCTGGTAATACGAAGGTACAGCACTGGTAGCTGAACTAGCACGCCGGCTTGATAGAGTACGGTCTCTTGGAGCTCTAGCCATTTCTTGAGAAAACTGTGAAAAGGGATATAGAACAATTGCATCAAAATATAGTTATATTCAGCTAGACGTCCAGTGAACAAGAAAAGTCTGTCCTCATTCTCTAGTAGCATGCAAACATTAATAGGAAAATCACAAAAAACAGCAATTGAAGTTGCACTTAGAATATTGTGGTTTACAGAAGCTATAATGCATGCATAATGAAAGCAATCAATTTCTTTTGTAAATTGCAATACTCTGGGTCGTATTCTATATCTTTATTCTAATGACTTTGCTTACATATAACTTCCAAATTATGTGTCGTAAAGCTATCTTATTTCAGGCACAGGCTACTATTCACATATATTGTTTGCTTCACATGGTAGAAGCACTAAACAATTTGCAGTGATTTGCACTTCCATAATCTGTAAGTCTTCAGTACTTTGTACACTTTATTTAATGAGGATCCATCGTCATCCTCAAACTATCAAATACTTTCAAGTTAAAATGTTTCATAGCTCCCACGTTAACAATGACAGAGCACCATGCAAATCATTGGTGCAAACAAAAACAGAACCTAGAGTTCAAATAAAGCAGATAAAGCACGCACATCACAATATTTATGGAATAATTGCATTCTGATAACAAATAAAGGGGTAAAAAAAAAAGAGAGTATAAAATGCATTTCAGAAGGCAAGCAAAGACAAGATATTATATCATTTCCTAAAAAGAAAACATGAAGCACATATTATATATAACTAATCTAACTCGGAACTGTCAAGTTTCGCCATTTGGATAGTACTATACAGCATTGAAAATGTGATATGTGAACTGATCATCTAACTTCAATTCATCAATTGCAAAATGCAGAGATGGAACGAAATGAGTACTTCGACGAACGACAGATAGCCCCCAATGCAGTCAGTTGTAAAATACATGAACAAAAAATGTGCTACGGATCAGTAGCGGAAGCGCAGTGGATCAACTTTCTCCTCCAAGATATGCACAATACAGCGAATTACCGATCACAGCTGGATCTACAGCCACGGAAGGGGGGACACGCTTCGCCTCATACCTCGGATCGGTGGACAGCGGCCGGCGAGGGACGACGGGCGGTGCGGGCGACGGGGTAAGGGGATTAGATGCGGAGGGATCCTCGGGGGCGATCGCGCCGCCGCGGACGACGGCGACGGCACCGTCGCCGCCTGTTGCGCGCGGGGGAGGGAGGCGGCGTGGGCGAGGGCGGCGGCGAGGGCACGCGCGAGTCACGCGAGGAGAGAGAGAGAGCGATGCCTCGATGGAGGTCACTCCTTCGTGATAAACGGACCACATTCCCTCGGGGGAATGGGCCGAGTTAGGGCCCGTGAAGCGGAAAGGCTTTTGTCCACGGTGTGTTGGGCCGAAATATCTGCCAGCCCCGGCCCAACGTGATCTTTTTTATTTACTGTATGGATAATGTTGCAGTTATACTTATAGTTTTAAGGTTTTCCTCCTAATAAAAAGTATAATGTTGGTCTTCCTTCTACATTTGGCTCAAACATGAAATTTTGTGTGGAAGAAAGTTCTATTCACAACAGCGATATTGTTATATCTTCTTTTAAAATTGAGATAATCAACACATACTCATTTATATTATATTCCAGTTACTTGTTTGGCGGGATGAGTAATAATCAATAAAAATAATTTCTATATTCGATATGAATCCCGCTATACGTACGACCGAATTGTACGATCCGCATCCGACTCAGAGTCATCCACCAATAAAGGTGATCGGATTTCTTACTATATAGACCAAGTAAACAACACCTGTATCTATACAGGCGCTGGTTATATATAGATTGCACATTTGGATCAGATGCATAGCAATTTTCATTTGACATATGCAGTTACAAAAGCAAAGTTTTCAAATGTAATGCTGTCATAGCAATTTCCATTTGACATAGAAAAGAGTACCAATTTAAATCGTGTGCGTAGATAAAATCCATCCGGTGCGTGAACGAGTGGTGGATAGGAGGAAAACAACCGTCGTCCGATCCGAGTAGAGGGTAGTTGAAAGGCAGCGCAGAGTCAGCCACCAGGGAGCGTAGACAAACAGGCATAGGGTTTCTCTCTCTCCTCCTCTTCTCCTCTCCTTCGCCGAGACGAACAAGCACACCACACAAACCCAGGACACTCCCCCCACGGAATTCACAAGACCACCCCAGCACAAAAATTCCCACGGAAAAACAAAAAAAAAAAAAAGAGAGAAGGAGAAAACAAACGGAGAGACAAATCCCGTCCAGAAATCGTCGCCCCAATTCCAGATTTCCAGTCCTCTCTTGTGCCCTCCCTGAAACCCTCCCGAAATCCCACGAATCCTCGCGATTTTTTCTCCACCCCCAATCCACCACCGCGTTGGCCGCCGCCGCCGCCCTCCGCAGATTTCCCATTAGGGCGCCGCCGGAGTGGTCGTCGCCGGCCGAGGGGGGCCTCGACCCCGCCCCTCCCCTGCTCCCCCCACTGCGGGGGCCGCGTCCCGCTTGATCAATCGCGTCGCGGTGGATTGATACGGGGGTTGGGGGATTCGAGAGGGGGGCGGAGCGGTTTTCCCCCACCCCAACTCGTCGTGTTCGTTTTTTTTTTTCTTCCAATCTGCGCGCGTTCGTGCGTGCGTGAGGGAGGTCGTGGTGGTGGTGGTGGAAGTTAGGGTTTGAGGGTTTGGTTCCGGAGGGTAGGGTCTGGTGGTGGCCGTGGCTGCCCCCGGCCGGGGGTGGTGGGTGGCTGGGGGGTGGGGGGGATTCGCCGTGCAACTGTTGCGCGCCGTGGTGGTGTGGGGATCGTGTTGTGGCGGCGGATTGGATCAGTGGCCGCTGTCGCGCCTCCGCCCGCTGCTGGTGCTGGTGGAAGTTTAGGGGGGTGAGGGCGCAGGCCCGGCATGGACCGAGGTGAGCCCTCGCTGAAGCCAGAATGGCTGGTGCGGGGGCATGGCACAGTGGCTGCCACGAGCCTCTGGACTGGAACTTCTTCGCCGCGCGCTGGTGAGCTCGCTTTCAATGCTGACTTTCTATTGCATGACATATAATGGTTAGCATTGATTGTATACTGCTTGTGAGATTAGCGGCGGGTATGTTTTGTAGCATTGTATAATGTTGCGGTGGCTGTTGATTATTAAGTTAGGATGATTGGTGCGGTTCATAAGTTCATTTGTGCATTTTTTAAGTCCATTCCTTTTGTGACTTACTGAGGAATTCCAGATTGTGGTTTTACCTTGTTCTTATGACAAAGGTCGTTGTTCAACTCTTCATATGCATTGTTGTGGCTGTTCGTCATGTTAAGTCTAATGTTTAGACCACAAAGTGCTTATTTAGTATGTTACATTAAACCTAGAGATTTTACTGTGTTACAAATGTATAGCAATTGTGGTAGGCAGTTAAAGAATCCTGTTGAGAGACATTACTTTAGATATCAACCTCATATTGGTGTCTATTAAACTACCTCAGTTCATGTAACAAATTAACTGCAGTAACTGTTTATGAGTATGAGATTCTTTTATATGGAAATTATTTCTGTTATTGGGGCCTTTTAGTTAAAACTCAAAATATTTTATTGCCTGTTGTAACTTGGGCTTTATTGGGCAATCATCATGTAAGCATGATGATGTATATTCTTCCTGTTGGTTGCTCAATGTTATTTCTCGCCTTCAGTGTTTACGAAATTTGCTGTTTCCAGTTATTGTTGTTTTAATGCCTTCTTAATTGGTTTAACACAAGGCTGCATGATTGAGCTTATCATTTGTGTGCATATGCTTGAATCAACTACTAGGGAAATTGCTTTTCATTTTGCGGTTTGCTGTGTATTGTTCTAATAAGCTGTCTCTTGCATGCTTAGATGATCAAGGTAGGAGCATTTCATCAAGAAACCAATCATCAGGTCGTGACCGTGAACGGAGCTCACAACAGTCCATCTCACGGAGGAGTTCTGGCTCAATTGGACCTAGACGGCATGACCGGGATGGTACAGCAAAGTCAAGAGGCTATGCCAGTTTTGGAAGGAGCAACCGGGACAGGGGGGGTGAGAAGGACTCTGAATCCCGTAATTGGGAGAGTAGGTTGGGTCCACCTGATGATCCCTTGTATGATGGCTTCAAGCCATTCAGCTCATGCAGACCTGAAAGGGACAGGCTTAATCATACTCGTTTGAAGGTAGATACATTGAATCAGGCGGTAGGAGAAAGTTTAGACAATGGTGTTCGTAGTGTATCAAGAAAGGTTTCTGGTGGTGTCTCCTTTGAGCGAGAATTTCCACACCTTGGTTCTGACGACAAGAATGGAAAGCAAGATGTAGGTAGAGTTCCATCTCCTGGAATTAGCACCCTGATTCAGAGTATGCCTTTGGGCACTGCACTTGATGGGCGGAGTTCAGTGCTAGCAGAAGTTCCTGTACTTAGTGGACCAACCAACTGCCCTGTTCCATCTTCTTTGTTACGCACTGGTTCCAGTAAGCAGATGGAAGTGCCAAACTGCGGGACTGCATTAAGTATGGCTGAAACAGTGATGCAAGCTCCGTTAAAAATCTCGACAACACCCCAGGTAGTTTAATATTTAAGATATCCGTGTTTCCCCTTTGATGTATCCACTGCATTCACTTTATTGAACTAGTGCTCTGTGTTCCATCTCTTTTTTACCCAGTTATCAATCGATACTCATAAGATTGAAGAAAGAACTATGAAGCAGTGCATCCTAAGACCTCGGACACCTTCTTCGAACAAAATTTCTGTACGTCTCTTATAAGTTTCATGCCTCTGTTGCAATACTAATGATTTCCTTTTGTTTCTCTCTATTTACCATTATCATTAATGTGTTTAGATTATGATTGCTCACTTCAATCTTGTTTATCAAGTGATTTAAGCATTTAGCCTTTGAAAACAGCTAAAGCGTTAAAGTTTCTTGTATTTAGTACTTCCTTGATTGCTTCAACGTACTGTTTGGATCCCTTGTGATAATGCTTCTGTATACTTGTCACATCCTTTTTGCTTATCCACCAAAACTTATCTGCTTCAGGAACCAGCCCTTACCTGTCCCTATAATATCTTTTATGCTATTTGTCATCATTTTTAAAACTATAGAACTCTTACAGGATAAAATCTCCACATTCAGGAAAAGAAAAACAATCACTAGAGCTTTATGTGAGTCTAAACTATAACATGCAGATTTATCTTACTTCAGTATTTGGATATTATGTTTACTTTCTTAATTTTTGATTTATTGTGATTGGAGGTATCAAAGCTATATCCTTAAACACAATTGTATATAGTTTTGTACGCTGTGTAGCCAGTGAGCATATATTTTTCTACTTTTTGATAGCTAACCAATTGAAAGCGCCTTTTTCATGGATTGGAACCACATGAATGAAGCCTTACTACAATTGATAAAGGTTCCAATGAAGATTCCAGCGCATTGCAACTGACCCTTTCTATATTACTTGATCTGTGCTGGATCATCTGGATGCATTTAATAAAATATCTTAGAGCTCGGTCACATCTTTTGTGTTTTTGTGGGATCCTATACTAATCTCTTCTCCCAGATGCAGTTCCTTTTTGAACTTATAGCAAATGCTGTACTCTGGCAGTATTTTTTTTCACTTATTTATGGAGTCATGTTCTCTTGTGGTGAACTAGTGACATATTGGTTTGCGCTAATTCATTCAAAATGCTTTACAGGTATCAAGTTCTTCAGATAAGTTAAAATCCAAAGGTGCAAGAGCTGGAGATTCTAATGGCCCTGTCAAGGGTGCAACGCAACTGCCATTACAGCTTTCTGGCAGCTTTATTCGCGCTCCAGTAAAACATGAGCTTGTAAAGCCAACTCAATCAGGAAGCTTTCAAGTCCTTAGCCGTGAGCAGAATGGTACTGTAAATACTGCCAAAGAAAGTACTAGCAATCCTGCGAGCCCTGTTCTAGGCCGATCATATTCAGTAGAACCACTGAGAAAGCCTATTGTCAACCAAAAGCTAAAGGGTGTTGCTAATGGTCTCCCTTTACAACTGCAAGGATCATTTGGTGAGAGAAAATCAAGTGCGAAAGATAAGCATAAATTCTTTGAGTTGCTGCGCAGCAAATCATTGAATGGTTCGTGCACTTCTACTGTGTCTTCATCTACATTGCTTGATGAGCAAAACAACTCTTGTCTTGAATTGTTTGATTCTGGAGTCAAATGTATGGAACATGGAAGTAGTTCTTGTGAGGAAGCAAATTCTTGTGAGGGATCTCAGCAGCACCTTTCTGACAACGAGGAAATCAATCCACCATGGGAACCACATGATGTTTTTGATGAAGGAATGCAAGAGGTTCTGTCTGACAACAGGGATTTTAACTCTTCATCAGAAATTGCTGACACACAAGATGTATATATGAAGCCCCATACAAATAATGCTGGTTCCTCTCCGTCCATCATACCTGCAGAAATTTATGATGGCTCCATGGGGTCCAACTGTAGTGATGATGAAACTGTTATGTTGTTTGAACCCATTGGAACAGGGGAAGAGGAATCCTATCCTGCTCAAGACAGACCTAGTCCAGAGGAGATGGCTTTCTTGGTTTCTCTTGGCTGGAAAGAGGATGAAATAGTTCCACCTCTGAAACAGGAAGAAATTGCTGATTGTGTAAGTGTTTCTTATGTTTTGCTAATTTCAGCAATAATTTTTTATTCTCTTCCCATACACAATTTACATGTTTAGGGGCTTAACTTTTTAAAAACATTTTCACTAATATTCATAGTTGACCCAGCACTTAAATTGACCCCATTCATTCAGCTTCATAAAAAAAATCTAGTTGAAGATTCCCATTCTGGTATTCACTTTGTAGTCTTACATGGGTGGTCTAATGGGATGGCTTGCCATGTCAGCAAAATGGATTGATAGTGTGGCCTGCTAAGCAAGTGTTGGGCACCATCATCATTGTACTGCAGATGAGGCTTGCTAAATCACCAAAACATAGGGTTTAGTTAATGCTGAAATGGAAATCCAGTGAGCGCTGACAAAATAGCTACACTGGAAACCCTGTTGAAGTTTCTGGACCAATGGTCCTCTCTTACAACCATACTTATACATCACATTTGGTAGTGCATACCTCTTTTGAGAGTCTAAAAACCAAAAGGAGCTAAAATGACTCCTACCGATATTTAAATACCTTAGAAACAAGATATGTAATGCAGGAGAGATGTGATGTTTAATGATGGCAAACAATGAAATGGTCATTCATGTGCAAGTCCCCTATATTATGCAACAAGATTGAAAAAAAATGTAGACCTTATAAAAAGAAACAAAGGGGGCATTATTTTAGTATACCTTCAATCTCTGTTATGCACACTGGTAAATTTCATGCTTGTCAATCATTTTCTCATGACATAATGTCCCACTGTTTTGTAGTTACGTCACAATGTGAGGCTGCAGCAGAAGCTTGAGGAGTGTAGGGGTTAATGCAGTAACGCCAGAATTTTACCGAGCAACATGACTGGGGATCTCATCGTGCTGATAACCTGTGGATGTGAAGCTGTATCTTGATGGTTTTCGGCAACCACTTCAGCCGTCAGTATGATTGTCTAGCTTAACAAATTGAGTTTTTTTGTTGATGTTTCAGCGATGTGGGGATGTTTCATGAGTAGAAAATTTTCCCTGCTGAAAAGAGGTTTTAAGGTTTTCTCCCTCATTTTCCCAGAAGGAATACTAAATGAAATTCTGTCTGGTGTTGGAGGCACATAGGTGTGCGGTGCTCTGAAAGAATAGGTTTTCTTTTTACTACTCATGCTTGTCCTTGTTTCAGAAATCAGAAATGAAAGGAAAAGAATACTGGGTCTTAACATGAAAGTTGCATAGGGTTTTCTTGGTATACTCAAAGTTTGCATTACTTCATTGAATTTGCTCGTTTGGCCCAGTGCGGAGTTGATTTGTTGGGAGCCCCTGATGTTCACATTTTACGCTGGGTGTGTGTGTTTAGTTCACGTCAAAATTGGAAGTTAGGTTGAAATTAGAACGATGTGATGAAAAAGTTGGAAATTTATGTATAGGAAAGTTTTGATGTGATGAAAAAGTTGGAAGTATGAAGAAAAAGTTACATCAAAACGTTGGAAGTATGAAGAAAAAGTTTGGAACTAAATAAGGCCGCTGTAGAACGAAAGCTCTCCTGGGAAAAAATATCCCGATGAGCTTCTGCTACTATTGATGGCCCAGATTGCGCAGTTGCTATTTTGCAATTCCAAGTACACTGGTTCTCAATTCCTCGAGATTATCCTATTTCTCCTCCAATATAAATATATAAATCTTTCGATAACCGTAAGTGTCTGTCTTATGTCGAGTTCAAACTTTTTTTTTATCACCAAAGCATACACGTTACTTTCAGGTATCCACAAATTATTATGTCTTCTAAATGACAATTCGTGTTATCCAGTAGTGTGTTATAAGATTCTATGATGACTTAGAATCTTACATCATATGTTGAGCACCTGTCCACTTCGATGGGACCCTACAAGATGGACGGCAGTGATCCATTGATATATGCTTAGGGGCCATTGATAACGTGATTTGCTGGTAAAACGTACCTTTCTCACCTTATACACCTTTTGGCGACTAAAATAAAGAGAAGCACATCAGGTTGCTCACCCAACACAAGCCTCATATCTCATACTAAGATGTCTAAGTATTAGACAGTTCTACTTGCCCATCCATTTCGAGGACGACAAATTTGTCTCTCTTGTGAAATACCTGGCGCCTATTCCTTTTGGGATCTGACGATATAGGTTTAAACATATAGAGTATCAAATATTTTTCATCTCTGTCGGTCAAAGTTAAATGTTGGATTCTCTCGGAAGTTAATAGGCGAAAACAAATGTGTACATATTACACACAAAAAAAACAAAACAAAACAAGAGAGTTCCTTATCAGAGTTTCTTGCAAGGGAATCAAGCTCGTTCACTACTTGGAAGAGAACATGGACAGGGGCCTAATTCTAAGGGTGACAGGTTGCTCACCAACTCAGGCAACCTCTCTCCATGTTGGCTACCTAGCTCACCTGGTCTTTGGCTTTCAAAAGTTAGAATCCGAGTCCAGTAGGAGTCTGCCATACCCATCTTCTAGAAAGTATTTAGAAGCAAAGCTTCCAGGAAGGTCCTAAAATTTAACTAACTCGCCAAAATCCCAACCATTTCGACCTAAAAGTGTACCTCCAAATTTTTGGGCCATAGTGACACAAAAAGTATACAATCTTACAAAGTACAAACCAAACAAGCACCAAGGGGAAGCTTAGTCAAGTGCAAAAAGTTACCGCCTCAAATTAGGTACCAATATATACATCCCATCCTACTTAGCTTCCACCTCAGCTCAGTCAGCTGTGTCTCCATTTCTTTTCTCCCATTAGTTTCTTCTCAAATTGCCTTGGTTTGCGTGTATCAGTGTATGGTCATAGAGCAAACCTAACTATAACTACCAAATCATAATTATATTTGGTCACAAATATATATATCTATAGCCTTTGTCCAATAGAAGGATTGAGCATTTGCTTTCCCGTGTCATCTTTGTGAAGCAAAGCGATCGATGGAGGCGCGAGTGCTTGTGTTGGTGACCATGGCGATCGCCGCCGCGTGCTGGGCCACCGGCGGCGTGGCCGCGGCGGCGACGGCGACGGCGGCGACGACGGCGGCGACGACGACGACGACGTCCCGCCTCAAGGGCCTGCGCGTGCACCTGACGCACGTGGACGCGCACGGCAACTACTCGAGGCACCAGCTGCTGCGGCGGGCGGCGCGGCGGAGCCACCACCGCATGTCGAGGCTGGTCGCGCGGGCCACCGGCGTGCCGATGACGTCGAGCAAGGCGGCCGGCGGCGGGGACCTGCAGGTGCCGGTGCACGCCGGGAACGGCGAGTTCCTGATGGACGTGTCCATCGGCACGCCGGCGCTGGCCTACTCCGCCATCGTGGACACCGGCAGCGACCTCGTGTGGACGCAGTGCAAGCCGTGCGTGGACTGCTTCAAGCAGTCGACGCCGGTGTTCGACCCGTCGTCGTCGTCCACCTACGCCACCGTGCCGTGCTCCAGCGCCTCCTGCAGCGACCTCCCCACCTCGAAGTGCACGTCGGCGTCCAAGTGCGGCTACACCTACACCTACGGCGACTCCTCGTCGACGCAGGGCGTCCTCGCCACGGAGACGTTCACGCTGGCCAAGTCGAAGCTCCCGGGCGTCGTCTTCGGCTGCGGCGACACCAACGAGGGCGACGGGTTCTCCCAGGGCGCCGGGCTCGTCGGCCTCGGCCGCGGCCCGCTCTCGCTGGTGTCCCAGCTCGGCCTGGACAAGTTCTCCTACTGCCTCACCTCCCTCGACGACACCAACAACAGCCCGCTCCTCCTCGGCTCCCTCGCCGGCATCTCCGAGGCCTCCGCCGCCGCGTCGTCGGTGCAAACCACGCCTCTGATCAAGAACCCGAGCCAGCCATCCTTCTACTACGTGTCCCTCAAGGCCATCACCGTCGGGTCGACGCGGATCAGCCTCCCGAGCTCGGCGTTCGCCGTCCAGGACGACGGCACGGGCGGCGTCATCGTGGACTCCGGCACGTCGATCACCTACCTGGAGGTGCAGGGGTACCGCGCCCTGAAGAAGGCGTTCGCGGCGCAGATGGCGCTGCCGGCGGCGGACGGGTCGGGCGTCGGGCTCGACCTGTGCTTCCGGGCGCCGGCCAAGGGCGTGGACCAGGTGGAGGTGCCGAGGCTGGTGTTCCACTTCGACGGCGGCGCCGACCTGGACCTGCCGGCGGAGAACTACATGGTGCTCGACGGCGGCTCCGGCGCGCTGTGCCTCACGGTGATGGGCTCCCGGGGGCTCTCCATCATCGGCAACTTCCAGCAGCAGAATTTCCAGTTCGTGTACGACGTCGGCCACGACACGCTCTCCTTCGCGCCCGTGCAGTGCAACAAGTTGTGACGCTCGCCCGTGCCCGCGTAGGCGTACGTGCTCCGTGTTACGTGAGTCGTGATGTATACGCGTACTTGTGTATGTACGATGTACTTTGTACTAGTAGTACTCATCTAACAGGACGGATAGACGAATATGCGTTCAACACCGATCGATCATCGATGTAATTATTATCGAATTGTTCATTTGTTTGGTATGGTTCGGGAACTACTACGTTCTGGCCTTCTGGGAAGCATTGGTTATTGAGGGAAAAAATAGCAAGAGAACTCGTTTCTCATTTTCAGTATCTCTGCCTTTTCTTGGCATGCCTGCATTGTATCAGTGCTGCTCAGGGTTTTGAAGGACTCTCACCATTTCCGTGGTTCTCAGAACTAACACGAGACGGTCGACCACTACCCACAGCCCCACAAATATGACACGGAAGAGTTTGAAATTCATCGTTGAACTGTAATACTGGGTATAATCTGTTCTTCAACCCACAAAACGGGGTTACGTTTGGTTTCAAGGCAGTATTACTCCCGGTTTTGGTTGATATGACGGTCGAGTCAGCATAAGACCAACATATCAGGGCATTTCAATCTTAAAAAAAGATATTGGTGGACCTCATGTCAGTGACACAAACTCTCCTCCATCTCCCTCTGTTTCGAGCGACAACGGGGGTGGCGAGTGGCTTGCCGGAGAGCATGCAACAGGTGAAGCGGGAGAGCCACGCCTTGTTGGGGTCCACCTTGTCGGGCTTATTCGCGAGGTAGATGGAGAGTTAGCAGTCGCCGGACTTGGCCCCTTTCGCGCCACCATCGCCAAACCAGCCGCGGAGCGCATGGAGGTGGAGTTGGACAGACCCCAACGGTGGGAGGGACTCCATGGGCGTGGACAGTGGGAGCGGGTGGTCATCAGCAATGAGGTAGAATGATGCCGGTTGCGACAACGATTATGACAGCGTATGGAGGAGCACTGCAGGGCGATGTGGAGGCTGAGAACGTAGAGTCGGCTCACGAAGAGATGCGCACCATCTCCTACAAGGCGTGGGCCCGCTTTTTGCCCCCGAAGCTTGTTGATTTAGGAAATGGCGTCACCGAGCAACGACGCCTTGTCCATCTTGAACATGTTGGGCACCACAACACGACAGCTTCTTTGGCGAGGGAGCTCGAGGAGGGATGATGGATGGCCCGGAGGGAGAGGGGAGAAGGAGGCGTCATCGCGTTGATGTCCAGGATGGAGAGGAGTGGAACACACTGACATATGGGTTTCACTATTTTTTTATCTTTTATTTGACTGACTGTGGCCCCACATTTTTGTTTTAATTGTTATATTTTGCATCCAGTATCACATCATCGCCATATAGGATGAGGACCAAGTCAAACCAACCACCTAGGCGCCACGTTTTCTGAAACCACCATGCAAGCCTTTGAACTCGTATCAAGTTAAGGGATCTAAAATGAACTTATTTCCATATGACACTAACCATTCGTCCATCCTCGCACGAGGCCGCCATGTGGGCTATTGGTACCTAGTAGCCCATTCTCGAGGCCCATAGAACTCTCTCGAGCAGCGGCCTCGCGGGGCGCTTCCGCATTGGCGTCTCGCCTTTGCGGCCGGCCCAGCATCCGCACCGGACAAAAAAAAAAGCCGCTACCGCCGCGCATCGCGCATCTCCCGTCCTATGTGGCGGTGTGGCCGTGTGTAACGTGAGGCGGACCGCAACGACGCCTTTGGTTTGGAGGGGAGAGTAGGGGGGGGAAGAATTACTAATTAGCGCGTACGCGCCATCTACTTAACTCGCGCGTATTTTTTGCGCATAGCTCTGCATGAGGCCCACGCGCTTATGCGCAGCCCATCAGTTTTCCTTGCGCGTGGCAACAGTTATTCCCTTTTCTTTTACGGGTCACGAAGCCGCCGTATGTGCACAGGAATCAGGAGAAAAAACGTGATTAGCTGAGCTTTACGTGATTATATCTGATAATCATGGTCAATCAAGATATATTTCTTTTTTTTTTCACACAACATTGTTTTCCTTTTTTACTAAAGATTTGAAACCTACCAACTTGAATTTTAAAAACTTTCAACTACAAATTTAAATTTTTAAGTCAATTTGAAAACATTCAAGTCAGATTTTGAAAACTTTCAAGTCGGATTTTGAAAATTTTTAACTCAAAATTTAAAACTTTCAACTCGAAATTTGAATTTTTTTAAGTCAATGTTTGAAAACTTTTCATCTCAAACTTGAAAAACTTTTAACTCAGATTTGAAAACTTTCAACCCAGATTGAAAACCTTTCAACCCAGTTTTAAAAACTTTCAACTCAAATTTGAAAACTTTCTAATCAAATTTAAAAATTTTCAACTCAAAATAGAAAACTTTCAACACAAAATTTAAAAACTTTCAAGTCAAGATTTGAAAACTTTTAAGTCAAAATTAAGAACTTTCAATTCTACATTTGTAAAGAGGCGTGCAAAAGATTAAAAAAAAATTTGGAAAGAAACAACAAAAAAAAAAAAGGAAAAAAAATGCTCGGACATGGAGTCACGGTCCGCGTGGCTCGAGCCGTACAGCCTCTCTCGCGGCCTCGCGGGTGATGGATAACACGGAAATAAGAGAAACTTTTTTTTTTGGGGGAATAACTAGAGAAACTTGCTCGGTACTAATCGGTACAGTACGTTGGGCGTCTCCTGCCAGTGCTACCGTTGAGCTTCTACCCCTACAAAGCCCCGTTTAGTTCCTTAAAAACTTTTTCCCTCAAATATCGCATCGAATCTTTAAATATAAGCATAAAGCATTAAATATATATCAATAAAAAAAACTAATTGCACAGTTAGGAAGAAAATCACGAGACGAATCTTTTGAGTCTAATTAGTTCACGATTAGTCATAAGTGCGATAATAACCCACATGTGCTAATAACGGATTAATTATGCTCAAAAATTTCGTCTCGCAGTTTCCATACAAGTTATGAAATTATTTTTTTATTCATGTTCGAAAAGCCCTTCTGACATTCGGTCAAACATACGATGTGACACCCAAAAACTTTCTTTTTTTCGCGAACTAAACAGGTAAAAAAAAAAAAAGAGGAGCACGGCTAACATAATTCTCTCCAGCACTCAGAATATCGTTGTGCATCACGTAAAGTCGGTAACTGTATTCCATCGATGAAAGGGAATAGAATGCTGCTCCTGATCGCTGGTATACCACGACATAAACTTATTTCCTTTTTTTTTTGACCGTGAAAGTGCATTTCATTCAGAAGATGATCTAGCTAAATCGCTAGACACCAGATGAGTTACAAACTCTGGAAAGTTATCAAACAAGATCAAACGACTATTAGGTTCCAGGGAAGCTCCAAAATTAGCCAAAACATGGGCAACACCATTACAATTTCTAGGACAAAACTGGACCCTAACATCTTTGTAACTAGATAGCAACAAACTTTTGATAGCTTTAAAAATGACAGCATTAACACCATTATTCTCCTGAAGATCATTTAGACCAGAAACTAGATTGAGAGCATCTGATTCAATAATTAGACTTTCAATACCCAAGTATGTAGTTAAAAATATTGTTCTCTCTGCAGCACATGCCTCAGAATGTAAAGCATCCTGTAGATTTCCCAAATTTCCAGCTGCAGCCATCAAAATGTTTCCTAGTTCATCACGTAGCACACACCCCCATCCTCCATTTCTTGTATTTGGATCAAAAGCACCATCTATATTTGCTTTCAAGAAACCATTGTCAGGTTTACTCCAAGATTCACATTTGACTTTCTTATGCCATAGTTCATTTCTCTTAGCTAGACAATTAAAATCCCCTAGGGTAAGATAAATTGCATTCATGATACTTTGTGCTTGTACTTGACCTTGTCCCGAATTTACTCTATTTCTTTCATCCCACCATTTCCAAAGTAAAGCAATTATCTTCAGTTGTTTGTCATGAGGAAAATTCCAAATCTCCTCCAACACCTCTTTGGGTGAACCGCACAACATTAGTTTTAATCTTTCTTGCTCAAGATCTATTTGACGCCAACATTTTCGAACAACTTCTAACACCGTACCCCCCCCAAAAAAAAAAGCACACCGTGCAAAGAACACAAGGACGCCATGCCATATGCCCATCTGCTGCTGCTACTCTCAACCAGTTCATCTTTCCTATACCACCACCACCTTTCTGTGCTCCCAAAACCATCCGCAACAACTCGTATTTATAGAGGTCATCCTCGTTTACTTAGCCCATTTCATACGTCCGTCCAAGCGACACCCGCCCACATGCGTAACGCCGGCAGTTGAACCAGTTCGCGGTCACCCCCACTGGCCAGTGGGCACTGCCACGCCGCGACGATGAACGCCGTCGTGTTGCTGCTGCTCCTCGCGCTCGCCGCCCTCCCGGCGTCGTGCGCGCCGCCGAGATCCTTCCGCCTCGAACTCGCCAGCGTCGACGCCTCGGCAGCCGACGCCGCCAACCTCACGGAGCATGAGCTCCTGCGGCGCGCCATCCAGCGCAGCCGGTACCGGTTGGCCGGCATCGGCATGGCGCGCGGCGAGGCGGCCAGCGCGCGCAAGGCCGTCGTGGCCGAGACGCCCATCATGCCGGCCGGCGGCGAGTACCTGGTGAAGCTCGGCATCGGCACGCCGCCGTACAAGTTCACGGCGGCCATCGACACCGCCAGCGACCTCATCTGGACGCAGTGCCAGCCCTGCACCGGCTGCTACCACCAGGTCGACCCCATGTTCAACCCCAGGGTGTCCTCCACCTACGCCGCGCTGCCGTGCAGCAGCGACACGTGCGATGAGCTGGACGTGCACCGGTGCGGCCACGACGACGACGAGTCGTGCCAGTACACCTACACGTACAGCGGCAACGCCACGACGGAGGGCACCCTGGCCGTCGACAAGCTGGTCATCGGCGAGGACGCGTTCCGCGGCGTCGCCTTCGGCTGCAGCACCTCCAGCACCGGCGGCGCCCCGCCACCGCAGGCGTCCGGTGTGGTCGGCCTCGGCCGCGGCCCACTCTCGCTGGTGTCCCAGCTCTCTGTGCGGAGGTTCGCCTACTGCCTGCCCCCGCCGGCGTCGAGGATCCCCGGGAAGCTCGTCCTCGGCGCCGACGCCGACGCCGCCCGCAACGCCACCAACCGGATCGCCGTCCCGATGAGACGGGACCCGCGGTACCCGTCCTACTACTACCTCAACCTCGACGGCCTGCTCATCGGCGACAGGACGATGTCCCTGCCGCCAACGACGACGACGACGGCGACGGCGACGGCGCCGGCGCCGGCGCCGACGCCCTCCCCGAACGCGACGGCGGTCGCCGTGGGCGACGCGAACAGGTACGGAATGATCATCGACATCGCGTCGACGATCACGTTCCTGGAGGCATCGCTGTACGACGAGCTGGTGAACGACCTGGAGGTGGAGATCCGGCTGCCGCGCGGGACGGGGTCAAGCCTGGGCCTCGACCTGTGCTTCATCCTGCCCGACGGCGTGGCGTTCGACCGGGTGTACGTGCCGGCGGTGGCGCTGGCGTTCGACGGGAGGTGGCTCCGGCTGGACAAGGCGCGGCTGTTCGCGGAGGACAGGGAGAGCGGGATGATGTGCCTGATGGTGGGGAGGGCGGAGGCGGGCAGCGTCTCCATCCTCGGCAACTTCCAGCAGCAGAACATGCAGGTGCTCTACAACCTTCGCCGCGGCAGGGTCACCTTCGTCCAGTCCCCCTGCGGCGCCCTGCGATGAGATCTCTCGTCACCAGTATCTTTGTAAAACCCTGCATACATCAATTCATCATCATCGTGGCTGGCTTATGGCCTGATGTAGTTAGTGCTCATCAACAAATTATTTGGATACTCAGAGATGCTTTGATTAGCTTGAATCATAAAACATTTTATACGACAAAGCATGGTCGAGTGATCAAGCCTGCAGGCTGCAGCTAACTAGACCATGCACAGTGATTATGCTTCAATATAAGATAAGTAGAGAACAATCTTGTTTTGAAAGTAAAAAAGAAGGGTTTAATTCCCAACGCAGTAATGTGGCAGTTTTCATACCCCCAACTTAAATCCTTATTGCGAATTTTCTACTGCCATCTACAGATGGACAAGAATATCGGCAGAAGCTGTCCACATTTACAAGATCCAAGATGTTTGAGCATGAATTGATCTAACTTCCTTCAGTTATATTTTTACCCTCCCAAAGAGGAGGGAAATGCCATCCTTCAGCAAGATACCGCAGTGTCTGGATACTTGCGCACAGCATTTGCCAGATCCTGGACATGTGGATCAACAACTCCTGCCAAGAACATATAATTGATACACACGCTAGAATCTTCTAAAGAATAAAAAGGCAACACAAAGATGATGACCTTACCTATTTTGTTCAATGCATCCTCAAGTTTGAACAGGTACTCTTTGTTAGGTCCAGATGGGCCTTCAGCTAGGTAAATTTGCCTATACATAGCACAAGTTATTATGGAAATTTACCTCAGATTAAGTTGCAATATGCCAATACTACAAGTTAAGTAGGTGCTATACTTGGCCATTTCTTCCAGCGGTGCAGGACCAAGGTAGTTTTGGTTGCTCTGCTTGTTTGTTGTGGCTAAGTATCTGTTGGTCGTGCATGACATTACATCAATTAAACATTAATTTATACTACTTCAGTATTGATTTTTAATATTACAAAATCTCTGTAAGTCATAAAGAAGATCAGAAAATCACTTACACCATCACATTTTTGACGGCTGGTGTTTTTGGTGAGGAGTCCTGTTGCAGATCCAGACATATGAGCAATAAGTTAACTGCACATCAAACATTCTGCTACAAGAGAATAATTTTTTTTTGAACGAATCGGCAAGCTGCCAATTTCATTGAATAGAGAAGGAGTAAACTTTACAAGTAAGAAAAACCAGGCCCAGGACCTTCGGTCCTACTGAACAAGAGAATAATTTCATTATTCATATCTTACCGTATACAAATCAAGGTAAATCTTCTCATCATATTGCTTCTCTCTTACTTCCAGATGCTGCAATTCAAATCTGAAGGTAAATATGCAAGCAAGGTAAGCAACTGAAAGTCAGTTTATAAAGCACTGATTAAGGTATTGTTACTTCAGTTCTCAGGCTGCCATAAGGCCCATAAAGAGGGATGGCATCTAGATAACATTTATCTGAGTTCATTCAGATGACCATCTGGGACAATATCGCATTTTCAGAGTAGTTATCATTTGGCTATATTGAATCATATATTTCAATGGACTAGAAAAGAACATATGCACAATTGACCAATCTATTTATCTCCACACAAACAGACAAGCAACATCAGGATTTTCCAATCAAGAAATAGTTGTGTAAATTGAATATTATGGCACAGTATTAGTGAACAAAACAAACCTAACTACCGTCTTGGAAAACTTACCTCCAGAGCTGTCTGCTTATCTTGTTCCGTTGAAATTTTGTAAGCAACACCCCACTACATCATAAAAGAAAGAGATTCATTTACAAATTCAATGTATGCACTGAGAACAGGGTTACTTGGCCTGCAGAACAGCATAAAAAGATGGAAGAGAACATGCCAAATAGCTATGAGATCATTAGTCCATTTTGCATATCACAAACAAGCTCCTTTTTTACCATTTGTACCACCCTTCAGAGTTCAGATCGATCTCGGTATCTCAATGACCATTTTAATTTGGACTGCAAGAGAGTCTCAGTGCCACTCTTTTACCATTACTGCAGAAAGGTCTCCCCTTATAGCCCATTCTTAAATACCTTAGGAAGTTAGGATACAGGATTACAAGTACACATCTGATTATCTGATGATCATTGTTTTCATCCGATCACTGATACACAAACTCATACTTACTCCTTATTAGCATGGCTGACCGGTAGTACCTCAGTTTCACGGATGTACCGAAATAAAGATATCAACAACAACAACAACAAAGAAGCATCTTAAAGCATAATGTAATCCATGCTCAATTCAACACAAGGATTAACGATTAGCAAGTCGCGTAGCACATCAACAAAGAACATATGAGAGAGAAGCGTTACGCATGTGGCGCCGGGCTGGTGCTCGAGCGTGACGGTCCTCCCGGGGAACTCCGGCGTGCCCCTGTGGTCCGTGCTCCCTGTCCGCACCCGGCGGCGACCGGAGAACCAAAGAGAATCAGTAGGGGATCAATACATCAAACAGCGGCGGCACAAACCGCGGGGGCGGGATTGGACGAGATGCAACAACCGCAACCACGCAAGCAGGTGGTAGTGGTATTATTTACCCTGGTAGAAGACGCGGCGGTAGTCCCTGACGAAGCCGACGAGGCGGGCGTCGTGCGCGAAGCCGGGGTTCCAGACCAGGGACCCGTACCCGAACACCCACATCGCCATGGCCTCCGCGCTCCCGGCTGCTCCGGTGGAATCGCGTATTGGTTGCGCCGCGTGCGATGCGAGCTGTGAATGGTGTGGGCAGAGTGTTCTTTGTGGGCTCTGCTTCTCTGATAGGGTATACGCGAATCGTTCACCACGCAGGAATCGAGAGCAAGACAACAAATTGGCCTCTCTTTTTTTTGGCCCTGGATGGCTGAATAGGGACAATTGGCTGAGAAAAACCAAAGGTTGGACTAGTGCCAAGTGGGTTCCGTTGCATATGCCAGCAATTTTGCTCCCCTCGTTCCAACTTTAATTTCCAACAGTTCAGCAATCACCATCAAGCTAAACATCCCCTCAAAAAAAAAATCATCAAGCTAAACATGCCCAGAATCTTTCCCTCTGTCGCCACCCAAAAAAAAAAGAGCTCTGGATCAGAGGAAGAGCAATCTCAGCAATATGTAACAGAGGAAGTACACAGTAACTTCAGTAGACAGTAAAAGGCTCATTCTGTCTTAAGTTAGACAGCAACCAGTAGAGCATTTCAATTGGTCTCCTCATACAAGAAGCACAATCACAAATTTGGAATTTTCAAATTCCTATAAAGGGCATCTCTCTTCTTCCAAGTACCAGTACTAATAACAATACTTTCTATTCTTAGTTTGTTACTCCAGTAAATTTCCAGTGAGTAATATGCTCATATGCACCATCAGTAGCAATAAGAGAGAAGGTAACTGAACCCAAACAAACAAAATGCGCCATGTAGGCATAAGGTTGTGAAGGACAGGGCAGATGCTGCAGACTGGCAGTAGACTACCAAAACAAAACTATCTCAGAATTATGCCAAGAACTTGAAATGTTCAGTAAAGTATCCTGACGATCTTAAACTGAATTTGTTAATTATCACTATCATTGTCTTCATCATCATCGTCATTGTCGCTTCCGGTACTTGAGCAGTCACTGTACATAGGCTCCCATGGCTCCCTGAATGACTCCAGGGCACAGCATCTCTCCTCAATATCACCTTCAAGCCTAACATTCCAGCAGCCAAGTATGTCAAGCGTTTGCAGCCGAGGGCACCTGGTGAGGATGGCACCAAGTCCGGTATCGCTGAACAAGCCATAGGCAAGCTCGAGATGCTCGAGCACGGGCATGGTGTTCGCGATTGCCAAGGCCTCGTCGTTGACCACATTAGGCACCGCATTGTAACCATGGGGAACATCTGGAGGAGGCATGTTCCTCTTCAGCTGAACGAGCAGCTTGCAGTGTCGGCCTAGCGCTTCGATGCCACTCGATGAGATCTTAAGGCAGTTGCTGATGTCCAGCACTCTCAGCGCAGGAAGGCATTCGGCGTACTTCTTCACAGCTTGATCAGAAATCTCGCTCATTGGGATTTGGAGCACATTTAGCAACTTCCCACTGTAACAGAAAAAAACAGAAGAAAATATCACTATATGGACCGATTGAGTGATGTTCATTTAGGTGTCATGTTCTCAGCATTCAACAGAAAGCAAAACATACTATTTTATTTAAGTCAATACATGCACCAAAAGCAATGACATATTCCCATATGTTTGGGAATTGGTTGACGGGGATCAATGTGGGGTTGAGGAAACCTTTTTTTGGGTTGGGGGGGGGGGGGGCGATTTATGTTGGGCTGTTTGGCTAAATAGAAATGATATTGCTTTTTATTAAAAAAACACATTTAATCCATACAGTTTACATGTTGTGGCTGCACTTTTGGTTTTGCTAAAAAGGGAGGCACGGTGACCAGTCATTGCAGCAAGCCACTTGTTGGAGCGGGTGACAATGGAGGTGTTCAATGGCCATAGGTGAAGATATAGCAAAAGGATATGTGCATTGAAATTTTGGGTTTCTCGTTATAACCTGTTGAACTTGTTGCGGATTTATCTTCCCAAAATAGTGTGGAACTATCATAATAATTGTTTGTGGTTTTGTCACTTTGTGCCAGGGTTTAACTTTTCAATTTCGAATTAAAAACTGCTCCTCACCGGTTTACCCAAAACCGGTAAAAACCGATGACTTTCAGTCAAACCGTACGAAAATCGGCTAATATCGACCAGTTTTCACAAACCGAAACCTAGCGGTTTCATGAAAACCGACTGGTTTTCGTGAAATTCCATCAGTTTCGCGAACCTTGCTTTGTGCATCCTAGATGTCGTGGCCGGTTTATCCATCATTAAAAAAATAGCATATTTGCTTCACAAACAATGTTTATAAGAGGTTTGCTATGAGTATATGGCCCCTAATTTTAATGTACTTTTGGAATATCTACACTGATGCATTATATTCCCATCAATTCAAATCTAGCCATAAGTCACATGCTTACCAGTGATAAATTACTGTCATGATAAGACGCATACATCCAAAATGTCATATGCCAATGTTCATACTTCAGTACATGTCAAGATGCATCTAAACTAATACTCCCTCCAGCTGTTATGTTTATTTGACGCTGGGAGAATTAAGTTTAGTTCCCCTGGCGTCAAATAAAAATAACCGGAGGGAGTAGTATATTATCAACCTATGTTTATTTGTATTGTTTTAGATGAAAAAAAGAGGTGAAAGAATTATGCACTCTTTAATTCATAGCAAGACGTTACAAAGTGAAAAAGTCCATTTTTTACAAAACGGCTAAGCCTTGGAAGGTCAACAGAGATAGGAAAACCGAACATGTTTGTGAGATATGAACTGCACATTTATGGATGTGAGTTCCAATTCACTGCTTCTAAAAGTACCAACCTAGGATGTGAACCGGTAACCGGTTGAGGGAAATGTACAAGCTTGAGCAGCTAAATTCACGGCTTCCAGTGTAAAGAATGGATTTTTACAGTGCAACGCAACCGAACACACTCTAATTTTAAACTTACTAGTACTAAATTCTACCTCAATAGATATCACAATTCTGCAAATATCGATGCACCACGGTAGAATTTTCATTCTCTATGTTAGTGATCAGTGATCACAAATTCACAATATCACACTTACCAGGCAAAAGGGAACGCGACTTACGAGGCAGCGACGTAGGCGAGCGCGGCGTCCCCGACGCGGTAGGCGGAGAGCCGCCGGAGCGTGCCCCGCGCGAGGGCGACGAGGCGGCGCACCGCGGCGTCGGCCCTGGGGCGGCAGTTGACGCGGCGGCACCACGCCTCGATGTCCACGTCCCCCCACACGTCCGGCGCCGCCGCGGCCTCCCTCCACGCCCTGCACACGCGCGCCGCGCCCCGCGCCACCTCGTCCGCGTCCACCCTGCCCCGGAGTATGAGCGCCAGTATCTCCGGGCTCACCGCCTCCGTCCACCTCCACTCGTACATTCGCCCCTCGCCGCCATCGCCTCCCACCTCTCCTCCTCCTCCTCCGCCCCATTCCCCGGCATCGAAAGGCCTCTCTCTCTTCTCCTCCGCCTCCGCCTCCGGACGAAACCGAACGTGCTTTCCTGCTCCGCCGGTGGCCGTACCCGACGCCCTCGTTGCTGCCGCCTCCGACCAACTCCCCCAACACGAGCCATCAAGCTCAAGCCCCGCCTCTTCCTCCTCCAACCTCCTCATCCACCCTGCTCCGTCGCCGGTGACGGCAGCATCGCCCCGACCGCTAGGCTTCTTCTTCATGGCCTCCGCGTGCGACCACTTCACCACGGGCGCCGCTCTCTTCCCCTCGAACCCCGGCCATCTCCCCTTCTGGCCTCCTCCCCCCGTGAATCTACCTCCCGAGCTAGAACCGCAACGCCTCATCGCCGGCGGGCGATCGCCTCCGGCGACGGCGAGCTCGCTCCCCTTGCGCTTCTTGGTTTTCCTCTTTGGGAATTTGGGGAGTGGGTTTCCGAGAGCTTCAATGAAGCTCCTCTATATAGCCATGGCGCAGTGGAGCGGAAGAACCGATGCGCGACACGTGTACAATCGGACGGTGGAAGAGCTGCTGCCTTTTCGAGTTCGTCAGGTTCGGACGTAAAGCTCGAGTACAGTGACATTTAACTCCTCGCATGTGCAATTAATTATTTACCACTCTCTCTATAATAAGTAGGCTTTCACGTATCTATGATATGGGGGTCTAGTGACAAATAATTTGGTGCCACTCGTAAGAGTGGTAAATAGTTAATTATTCCTCGAGTTACATGGCTAACTCTTAGTTTGGAACGTACATCTCACTTCCATGTGGGGTACACATCATGTGGGCCCGCGAGTTTTGGTCTTAAATCTCGTTTGGTGTTCGCTTCGCTGGGGGACGCGGAGCTACGCAGCATCCGGCCGTGTCCACGACCCCACGTGCCCACCCTTTTCGCTCAAATGGGCTGGAATTCTTACTGGGCGGCCCATTAAGGCCCACGATGAGGTAACCCACACCCACCTGTGCGGACTCCGCTATAAAAGCCCAGCCCATTCGGAAGCGGATGCCCTAGCAAATCGCGGAGCCACCGGTCTCTCCCACCTCTCCCTCCCCCGCGAGCGAGTGGCGGCGAGCCGCTCGCGGGAGCGGAGCTCGCGCACGCCGCTGCTCAAGCTCAACAAAGCGCGCCCCCGCGCCCCTCCTCGAGATGAGGCCTCAAACCCTAAGCCGCGAGAGCACCACCACCGCCAACGCCCACGCCCGCCGCCATGGCCGTCGTCTCCGAGAGCTCGCGCAAGGCGCTGCTGCCCAGCTTCCTCTACGCGGCCCCTGCCGCCTCCTCGTCGCCGTCGTTCGCGGCCGCCGCAGCCGTGGGTGTACGTGGGGTCCCCGCGCCGTCGCTGGCGGGGCCGGCGGTGTGGGCGCGCTCGCCGAGAGAGCCGGCGGGGAAGATTGAGATGTACTCGCCGGCCTTCTACGCCGCGTGCACGGCCGGCGGCATCGCCAGCTGCGGGCTCACGCACATGACCGTCACGCCGCTCGATCTCGTCAAGTGCAACATGCAGGTGAGATTCACGCAAATTTCCCTGTTCGATTCGGATTGCAACTGTCGTGACTCGTCTACTACTACTACGTAGAAGCTTTCTGGGTTGTGATCGCATTAAATTTATGAATGCTGCCGCACACATAGCATGTTGATGATGCATTGGTTCTGTTGGTCAGTTTGAGATTTCGGTTCGTCATTTGGATCACCTGGCGATCCGTAGTTCTTATGTAATCCGGGTTTGAAGTCTTGGCATCATGCATTCATGCAAGGTTATAATGAGTATCGCCTGCAATGATTCTGAACATGAATGTTCTATCTGATCCTTCAAGGCATACAATTTCTTGTATGTACTTCCTTTCAATTTGCAGTTGGCTACCATTATTTACACATTGTTTAGCAGTTTGTTGTAACATTAACTACATGGGTACATGTACCCTTAGTCTTTGAGCAGAGCCAGGAGTGAGTCATGTTAGAGATGTTCACCTATGCATATATATATAGAGGAGGGAGAAGGATAAATCCCCCTCTACCCTTCTCTTAAATAGATCTAATAAGCGTAGTTGGGTGCATTCCAAGTGACTATTCCAGGACATATTCCTTTGGTATCCTAAGGATATTCTCCTAGGAGACGCCGTAGGAGACATCGTTTGTGCTCATTGCTTTGCTTGTATATTGTCACTGTTATGAACCAACTACCAAGCAATAACGAACCATTGCAACTTATCTTTTGCGGTGTTCATAATTGCAAATTTGCAGTTGATTTATAGGTCGTGTTGCATGTCTATGTGTTTTGTCGATGTATCTTGGATTCGTTGGTGGTTTCTGACCCTGTGACTGAACGACCCTCAGGCTAGTTGTTCTGTGATATGCAAATGTAGGCATGCATTGTCAAATAAAATCATTTTTAATTTGATTGAAATTATACTGATTGCAATTTCATGTCTATCTCATGTGTTTGTACCCCCTAGATTATGCGTTTGATGCATTGGCATGGAATTGCTAACATGCTGTTTATGGTCACATTAGTCATTTCTCTGAATCAATTATTTTCCATTCTTTGATTTCTCAGATTGATCCAGCCAAGTACAAGAGTATCTCATCTGGGTTCGGTGTTCTCTTGAAAGAGCAAGGAGCAAGAGGTTTCTTCAGAGGATGGGTGCCCACACTGCTTGGTTACAGTGCTCAGGGCGCGTGCAAGTTTGGTTTCTATGAATTTTTTAAGAAGTACTATTCGGACATTGCTGGGCCTGAGTATGCAGCTAAGTACAAGACATTAATTTATTTGGCTGGATCTGCTTCTGCTGAAGTAATTGCAGATATTGCACTCTGCCCCATGGAGGCTGTGAAGGTTCGTGTGCAGACACAACCTGGCTTTGCGAGAGGTTTATCTGATGGTCTTCCAAAGTTTGTCAAGGCAGAAGGCTATGCTGGGTAAGTTGATAGGGTCTTGTAAATCACATTGTTCAGTAAGCGGGTCTCTAACATCAGTCTTCCAACTCAATGTTTACTGTGCAGATTGTATAAAGGGATTGTTCCACTCTGGGGGCGACAAATTCCTTGTTAGTACCTATCTCCTTTTTAAGAATTTGCACATGTAGCGACGATTGTCTAATTTTTAAAGTCAGTTAGTGATCATTTTACATAAAATGTATAAATTTTTAATGCAAAACCTGATTCATGCAGCTTATCCTGTTATTGAAGGGATGGGAACTCCTGAGATACTTGTTTTTTATGTAGTGTACAATGGGCATGCATGAATGATTAAGTGGTTCATTCATGACTTTGCATGAAAGAGTACAATTGAGTTAAAAACATAATTTCAATGTTTCCATTACAGCAATGCACATAGTTCTTCTTGAAATCACCCAATGGTTTCAAGTTTTTATGTGTGCATATATTGATTTTTCCACACTGCTTGAGCTATCTCTATTACACTGGACCTAGACTCCAATGAAGTGGTATACATTGATTACTGGTATTATTTCAATTATTTTGTACCAGCAGTTATTATGATATGATGTGTTGCAGATGATGTCTTATGATCTGTCATCTTTGTTGTAATGTCATTTTTTTTTTCATAATGGTGAAAACTGTTGGCCTTGAACAATTATTTAACATGATTGCAAGCACCAGTGCTCTATGAATTCTTTGTACATATTTAATGGCAACTCCAGTTTAGTCTTGTAGGATTTTTTTTTGGGTGCACATAGTTCTTCTTGCAATCATACCATGGGTTACAAGATTTTATGTGTGCATATATATACTATCCACACTGCTTGAGTTATCTCTTCTATGTTGGAGATAAACTCCAATGAAGTGGTGTACATTTATTTAAAATAAGCAAATTGAATTTCTTGTGGGGAATTTTCTGCCTTTGTATATTTAGTACCCATTTTGATTTTAAGTTGTGGGCAATTGATCTTGAGACATACAATGTTTCATGGCAATTCCAGTTTAGTCTTGTAGGATTTCTTTTTTTGGTGCACATTAGTTCTTGCAATCGTACCATGGTTTACAAGATTTTATGTGTGCATATATAAACTATCCACACTGCTTGAGTTATCTCTTCTGTTTTGGAGGTAAACTCCAATGAAGTGGTGTACATTTATTTAAAATAGACGAATTGAATTTATTGTGGGGAATTTTTCTGCCTTTGTATGTTTAGGACCCATTTTGATCTTAAGTTGTGGCAATTGATCTTCAGATGTCCATGCAATGTTGAAGTACATTTCGAGCAGCATCCAAGATACTTTTGAGTGATGCTATCATGCTGTCTATATCTGCATGCTTGGACATAAAGGCCTTGCATTTTTTGTGCACATTGTTCTTCTGGAGATCACACTATGATTTTCAAGATTTTATGTGTGCATATATAAATTTTCCACACTGCTTGAGTTCTCTCTATTACTATGGAGCTAGACTCCAATGACGTGGTGTACATTAAACAACTGCCTAACTCATGTGAATCTTATATCGCTTGCAGCCTGCAGCAAACACCTAGTTTAATGATTTTCTCTTTTAGTTTGGATATCTGTCTGCTCAACTTATCTCCTTTTTTGTAGCAATGTCCAATTTGGTGATTTACATGAGGATAGTTCATCAGCTGTATGTTCAGCAATTAAATAAGTCAATACATTTGATGTTGGGATTTTACATTCTAGGTTCTCTGTTGTGATTGTAAATTAGTTTTTGCTATGATACTGAGCACTGATATTCAGTATGCAGCAATCAGATTGTTATCCCGTTGAACCTTGAGTGCTTTTCATGAAATTTAATTAATTTGACCATTTTATGATACACAGATACTATGATGAAGTTTGCGTCTTTTGAAACCGTTGTTGAGATGATATACAAATATGCAATCCCTGCCCCCAAGAGTGAGTGCAGCAAACCACTGCAGCTCGGTGTGAGCTTTGCAGGTGGTTACATTGCAGGGGTGTTCTGTGCAATAGTTTCACACCCTGCGGACAATCTTGTGTCTTTCCTCAACAATGCCAAGGGCGCAACAGTTGGCGATGTAAGTTTTGTAATCACCATACCATCTTCTGTAACGTGTTTGTTGGATTTATTATTTCTTGTTGCATTTACAGGCTGTGAATAAGCTTGGTATGTGGGGTCTATTTACGCGTGGACTCCCTTTGCGTATCGTGATGATCGGTACTCTCACTGGAGCGCAGTGGGGACTCTATGACGCTTTCAAAGTGATGGTTGGACTGTAAGTGTTCCTCTTTGTTGATTCTGGCCTCTGCCAACATTGATATTGACCAACTTCAGGAAGATTTATTTGGTTTGTTCTCTTCTAGGCCAACTACTGGTGGAGTTGCTCCAACACCAGCCAAGTGATGGTTGGACTGTAAGTGTTCCTCTGTTGATTCTGGCCTATGCCAACATTGATATTGACCAACTTCAGGAAGATTTATTTGGTTTGTTCTCATCCAGGCCAACTACTGGTGGAGTTGCTCCAACACCAGCCATTGGTGAAGAGCAGCTGAAGGCCTGATGCTTGATTCTATACTTCCGAACTTCTAACAATTCCGTGCCAACTTGGATGACGGCGAAATAGGTTCTTGGTTTAGAAACAAAAAGGATTTTGTTGACGAATGCTTATAGTTCATTAATTCAATCGCTGCTAAAAAAACTGAGATAAGCATGCTCAGGGCTTACAAATTATAAGGGTATTGCGGTACAGAGTTTAGGATAGTAGTATAGATGGCCATTCGATGAATGATGCTTGCGTGAATGACCGTGGCATCCTTCAATTTTTGTAGGTCTATTTTTTTTATTGCAGTAGAAATGTTGATAACGCCTTGGGCCTCGGCTCTATCTTTTGCTGGCCGGTTGTTATCGTTGTAACTCTCCGCGGTATTCGTTCTTT
This sequence comes from Oryza glaberrima, assembly GCF_000147395.1. Classification (NCBI taxonomy): domain Eukaryota; kingdom Viridiplantae; phylum Streptophyta; class Magnoliopsida; order Poales; family Poaceae; genus Oryza; species Oryza glaberrima. The sequence goes on from NC_068329.1 coordinate 19,567,804, forward strand.
TCTTCAGATGTCAATAATGCAATCTGTGTAGTGTTCCATTCAATATACCACTGTATCATATCTCTCTATTGTGCTAGTATCAATGAAGCTGTCGATAAGTATTTGACAACCGAAACAAATAAACTTTGGACATATGAATATGAGAATTTATCCTCCCTCACATACATTATCGTTCATTCCTCAACTTTCTTAACTCATCTCATTTATTTTCACGCTCACGTTTTTCAACTGCTAAAAACGATGCGTGTTTTTTAGAAGTTGCTTTATAAATTCATATTAATTCATTTTTATGTGTAGCGAGTTTTCAAGCTCACCTCCTGAACACAACCTTAGTAGATGTTATCGGCTACTGAGAATTTTGACTGCTGTGAATGGGTTCGCTTGTAGACACGTCACCTCGCACTGGTAGGTACTGGCTGGTTTTGGTGAGTCGGTTAATCGTGCATTCCTTAGGCGTCTTACAGTTTTGTCAAAAGATAAAAATTAAGAAAGTCACGTCTCATAAAAAGTATCTCGGGGTCTGTCACTATCCAACAGGCACACACTGCTTAGGAGAACCGGATGAAGCCATACGCCAACTGAGAAAAGATCTCCAAACTCACCTATGAAAGAGCAATTTGCCACGTCTCCACGCGTGCTTCTCTAGTTCGTTTTCTGATCTTCTGTGGATATTATTACTGCATGACGTTTTGCTTGCTATGGAATGCACCTTTTCGAGCCAAGCCAACCCAACCCATGATAAATACAAAGATATAATTAGGAAATAAGTCTGAACTTATTTGTCCACGCCTATCAAAATCTATAAAGTTGTGTAAACAACAAGAAACTATGTAAAATGTAATTGTTTAGTTAATGATATAAGGATGAAACTATAATGTTGTGGTATATAAAACCGAATAAAAAATTACTGAATACAAAACGCTTTTGATCACATGGGGAAACACATTTACAAAACACCTAATTCTACCAAACCTTTACAAACCGCTTGGGCTATGCTCCTCCCATAGAATTTAATGGTGTGAATGGACATGCATGTTAATATGTCATCCGCACCTCCGTGCTAGTAGGCATATGGTTTTCGAGCGGTCTATTTCAGTTATTCATGCATCCCTAAGTTAGTACCTTGCAAATTTTATCAAAAGATTAGAAATGAAGTTAGTACGTATAAAATATCTAGTACGAGTTTATACGAGATAATAGATAGAAAACAATTAACCTTATAGGTTGAAATAGGATTGGAAACTTATCTTCATAAATAGTTGTAATTTTTTCTTACGCTTTTTTAGAGGTATAGATATTTGTGCTAATTAAGAGGTACTCCCTCCTTTCCAAATTGATCATCATATAAGTTTATGCACCAAGACCAAGAACAATTTAAATCACATCAACCAAGACACCATGCACATATTCTCCCACAATGCATGCATCGATTAAAACCCTATACCAATTACACCCTAGCATGCACACAGTCTTCCATATTGTATTAATTGTATTCCAATGAAATCCATGTCCATGCAGTTATATGATGATTAGAAATTTTGGATTTTATTACATGATGATCAATTTGGGAAGGAGGGAGTATATACCTTTAGGGTGGAGATATATTCTCCGGACTAACACTATGAGTATATATACCTCTCTATACCTTATAACAACTTAAAGTTTTGTAGTGCTAATCATAAACATATTTTTCAATCAGTTAAACTATTTTAATTTTTTTACCTCATATATTATGAGAATGTATATACTTTTGCAATGGAAGAAAACCTCAAAAAACAATTCCCTTTAGAATTAAGGGTGAGAAGGTCCCAGTTCAAACGTTGGACATGTAATCTCAATATATATGAGTATTTAGTTCTCAATTCTGAATAAAATTTACATTTGAAACACGACCAAAGAGCCAATAATTAGCTTGTCTAGGCAGTTGGCCAAGCTTAACACCGCCGCAATAAAATTACCATGATACTAATTTTTAAGACGAAAACCACGTACCATAATGTAATGTTATAACAAAGAAAAATCTACTCCATTGTAAGTGATACCCCCATGAACTGTGTTCCACAATATTTTGATCTCCACCATAAGTCTTTCAATTCTCTAATTATTTGATATATGCCTAATAAACCATGAAAAAAATGAACTAAGCAACCAAGACTAATTTATTAGCACAAACATTAACAGTGTTCATAGCGGATTAAAAGCTAATGCTAAAAATATTACAAACTTTAAAATAAACTAAAAATTATGTTTCAAAATTTAAATTTTGGATCCAGTTGACGACGAGAGACTAGCAGTTTACTGCTTTGAATACTCTGGTAAAAACCGGTGCACCGCTCTTCTTCTACAAATGGACAAGTAGGTTTTCGGCAACCGTTCTACACGGCCACACATGGTTAGCCACCCAGCGGTCCGCGCACAGAAGATGGTGAGAACCTGGCAAGATAAAATCCTGAGCCAGCGTCATCCGACCTTCCAAATGGAATCAGGCGATTGGCTGCGGTTCCTCCTCCCTCCACCACCACACCACCACCGGTCGCCTACTCGCCTTCGCCTTCCCTCCTCTCCTCCCTTCCACAACCGCAGCCCAAAACTTCTAGAAGCAACCGCCGCGAGCTTAACTGCTAGTACTACTAACACCTCACCTACCTCCCTCCCCCGCCATTGCTCCGTCTCCGCTACACGCGAAGAGCTTCACCTGACTCTCGCTTGACGTGCTAGTTAGTAGTAGCTCTCGATCGAGGCGCGGTCGTCCGTCGAGGGCGCGTGGCCATGGCGCTCCTCTCCGCGACCGCCCCCGCCAAGACGCGCTTCTCGCTCTTCTCCCACGAGGAGGCGCAGCACCCGCACCCGCACGCGCTCTCGGCGTGCTGCGGCGGCGGCGCCAGCGGCAAGAGGCAGCGGGCGCGGGCCAGGGTGGCGGCGGCAATGCGGCCGGCGGACGCGGCCGCCTCCGTCGCGCAGGCGGCGTCGCCGGGCGGCGGCGGCGAGGGCACGCGGAGGCCGCGGGTGCTCGTGGCCGGCGGCGGCATCGGGGGGCTGGTGCTGGCGCTGGCGGCGAGGCGGAAGGGGTACGAGGTGACGGTGTTCGAGCGCGACATGAGCGCGGTGCGCGGCGAGGGGCAGTACCGCGGGCCGATACAGATCCAGAGCAACGCGCTCGCGGCGCTGGAGGCCATCGACATGTCCGTCGCCGAGGAGGTCATGCGCGAAGGCTGCGTCACCGGCGACCGCATCAACGGCCTCGTCGACGGCATCTCCGGCTCCTGGTACGCCACTCCACTCCCCTTCCCTTCTCTTTTCCCTTTTCGGATGAAACCATCCGGTTGCATCAGACTCCAGTGAGCAATGTCTTCGTAAGTTCGTACTCGTACAGTCGTACTGCACCACAGTGTAACAAAACATTCATTTCAGTCACGCCATCGTGTGTTTAATTAACGATTCTGACCATAATTAAGGGCTTAATAATAATCACCTCGCGGCTGCAACCCTAGCAGTCAGACTCCTGAGTCCTGACACGCGATTTATTTAGGGTGTGTTTAGTTCTTTGGGTGTAAAATTTTTAAAGTATACAGACATATTCGAAGTATTAAACGTAGACTAATAACAAAACAAATTACAGATTACATCTGTAAACTGCGAGACGAATTTATTAAGCCTAATTAATCCGTCATTAGCAAATGTTTATTGTAGCATCATATAGTCAAATCATGACGTAATTAGGCTAAAAAATTCATCTCGTAATTTACATGTAAACTGTGCAATTGATTTTTTTCTCACATTTAATGTCTTATACATGTGTCCAAACATTTGATGTGATGTTTTGGCTAAAATTTTTTGGGATCTAAACAAGGCCATGTGCCCATGTAGTTATAATTTTGATCCACGTTTTAATACCAAAATTTTACTCTGAATCATCCTCTAACTAATATTTTCACTTTAAATTAAGTAAGATTATCGTTGTTGTACTTTGGATCATCTAAATCATTCTCTAGCTGCATCTACCATTTAATCTTGCAAAGAATAGTCTATATGTAAGTCAGGAATATTATCGGTTTACATGTACCGATGTAGTTAAAATTATTTATACGCTCGAGAGAAGTTTTTGAGGTGGTTCAAACTAAAATAAAGATAACTAAAGTGAAAAAATCGTTTAAAAGACACTACGTTCAAAGTGATTTTTTTAATACGGGTGACCGTAAACGTATTTTACTCTTTTGTTTACTCGAGTCTCCAGCATGTTACTTGGGCAGTTGCTAGGCGCGCCGCTGATCTCACGACCACACGTGGTGCGACGCCGCTTAGGCCAGGCGACCCACGTTGGAGCCGCCCCACCAGCCACGGCAAATTGAAAAGAAAAACACCGGTTTAGAGCAAGTTTAACAGTATAGCCCACTAGTAACTCTAAATCATTTATAGTCAATGTAATAGCCAATTCATATAATAGTGCTTAGTATACTATCAATAGCTGGTCCCACTTGTCATAAATGTCTTGGAGCCTGTGCTGTAGCTCTGTAGTCAACTACTCCTCTCTCTCTTATTTTATCTCTTTAAAATATGTTTATAGCTGGTTTAGAGCAGGTACAATAGCAGGCTATAAGCTAAGCTATAAACATATTTTAAAGAGATAAAGGAGGAGAGAGAAGAGTAGCGGGCTATAGATATGTAGCCAGCTGCAGCACGGACTCCAAGACGTAATGTGGGTATGACAGGTAGGACCGGATATTAATAGTATAGTAATTATATAAATTGACTATTAGATTAGCTATAAATGAATTGAAGCTAGTAGAGGGCTATACTATTAAACTTGCTCTCATCAGTCAGCTGGTCGGCGTCGTCGTCGCTGCTTTCCCCTTCTCCTGGCCCCGCCGGCGAGCAACCTGCGCCCGCCACGTACGCGCGTCCCACTTCCCCCCACGCCACACGCTGCTCCACTACGCGCCGAAAGGGTGAAACCACCGATCCGGCCCTTCCATTCCGCGGCGGGTGCCTCCAATTCGTCGAGCACGAGCGAGTGAGCGACATGGCTTCTAACACACCAATTCGTCGAACACTTCCGATCGTCTTCTCTGTCTCCGTGTGAGTATTGACCTCAGGCGCCGCGACGTCTGAAAGAGTAGTCAGATTCAGGAGATGCTCGTTGGGTAGAGCGGATCGGAGAGTCACTGTCACAGTAGCGCTTCTGCTCTTGCTTCTCGGATCCCACCACCCAAGAAGAGCTTTGCTTTGCTCCCGTTCCACTGCCAGTGCCAGCCATGGCGCCACTCCCAAGCTCCAGCTCAACGCGGGCCACCTCTCTCGTGGCGATCCCGGGCGCCTCCTGCCCCCATGGCCAGGCGCAACGCCTGCTCGCCTTCCGTCCCCCACGACGCGGGTCACAGTGGCGCGGGCTTTGCGTGTCCCGGGGGCGCCACGGGGCGACCGTCGCCATGGCAATGCCGGCGGCGCAGGCGGCGGGGCGCAGGGCGCGCGTCCTGGTGGCCGGCGGCGGCATCGGCGGCCTGGTCTTCGCGCTCGCGGCCAAGCGGAAGGGGTTCGAGGTGGTGGTGCTGGAGAGGGACATGAGCGCCGTGCGCGGGGAAGGGAAGTACCGGGGCCCGATCCAGCTGCAGAGCAACGCGCTCGCGGTGCTCGAGGCCGTGGACGCCGGCGCCGCCGACCAGGTCATGGACGCCGGCTGCATCACCGGCAACCGCGTCAACGGCATCGTCGACGGCGTCTCCGGCTCCTGGTAAGGAGTCAAGTCGTGCCAGCGTTAGAAGCGAATTGCAACACCCACCAAGGATTGGTTGCGTCTATCAAGCCTAAAATTATGGGGTTTTTTTTTTCTCCTTTCTAGAAGTACTAAGTGTAAGAATAATTTGCTGGTTTACACTATTGGCCGTCCTGTTTGTACAAGTTTTGCTTACCTATTGCTACAACCTACATGAGAATCATTAATCACAGACCTATAGTTTCAATTACAGTACAATACTGTACAAGGAAATGCAATTTGTTGCTTAATCATTAGTGCTAACTTGACATATAAGGCAATTATTCTTTGTGCTTACTCTGCTACATTTGTTTGCATTTGCAATTCTGAATGTTGTTGTCTGCTTGTTGGTTAGCTTTAAGATGGGAACTCAATTGCTGAAGGCATCCATTTGACTGTGTCAAATTGGTATTCAGGTACATCAAGTTTGATACGTTTACTCCTGCAGCTGAGCGAGGTCTCCCAGTTACAAGGGTTATTAGCCGAATGACGCTGCAGCAGATTCTTGCTCGTGCGGTTGGTGATGATGCTATACTGAACGATAGCCATGTTGTTGATTTCATAGATGATGGCAACAAGGTGAATGATCAGTTTATCATTGTGGTCAATTGGCCATATCCTCAGTATGAAATGTGCTCAAAATGTTATGGAAAATTCTTATGTCATGGCTTTTGGACAAGTACAGGTAACTGCAATTTTGGAGGATGGCCAGAAATTTGAAGGTGACCTTTTGGTTGGTGCTGATGGAATATGGTCAAAGGTAATGTAATCACTCAAATCTTTTGGTGACAATTGACAAACATAATCAACAGAGACGTGATTTGAGAATTTAATTATTGGACAGGTGAGGAAGGTGCTTTTCGGGCAATCAGAAGCAACTTATTCAGAATATACTTGCTACACTGGCATTGCAGACTTTGTGCCTCCTGACATTGACACAGTTGGGTATGTAGTGCGGATTCAGATGACTGCTGTATTTTTTTCCTCTGTTAGGAAATACTAATATGTTCCTCATTTTCTTCTATTGAAGGTACCGTGTATTTCTTGGTCACAAACAATATTTCGTCTCCTCAGATGTCGGTGCTGGAAAAATGCAGTGGTATGCATTTCATAAGGAACCTGCTGGTGGCACTGATCCTGAAAATGGTGAGTTCCTAGAGTGAAACTTTTGAGCTCACAAGCATATGCCGGCCCTGTCTGTGTTCTTATTGCCCACTAATGCTTTTTATTGGCAGGTAAAAAGAAAAGATTGCTCGAGATATTTAATGGTTGGTGCGATAACGTCGTTGATCTGATAAATGCAACTGATGAGGAAGCAATTCTTCGCCGGGATATATATGACCGACCACCTACTTTTAACTGGGGAAAAGGTCGTGTCACTTTGCTAGGTGACTCTGTACATGCTATGCAGCCAAATCTGGGTCAAGGTGGCTGCATGGCTATTGAGGTACACAATTAACTTTTCATGTCTCTGATGACACTACCAGCATGGTGGATGCATTTCTTGCCCTGGTATTGAAACTCAGAATATATACTTATGTTACTGTGGCAATTTTTTCCCACTTGATTTCACAGGATGGTTACCAGCTGGCTGTAGAACTTGAGAAGTCCTGGCAGGAGAGTGCGAAGTCTGGAACTCCTGTGGATATAGTTTCCTCCTTGAGGAGGTAACTGTTTTTTATGTTTTATCATATTAGTTCTACCTAGATAGAATGTCTTCTGGCATCGACTAGACTTTATGTCAATATGGATCAAAATTATTCTTCAAGGCCATCTTATTGTGTATACTCTTAATTCTTTAGGTGTGATCCTCAGTCATTTGATTGATGATCAAGACATTATTGTGCTTGTGTGGCTGCAGATATGAGAAGGAGAGAATACTACGTGTTTCTGTTATACATGGGTTGGCAAGAATGGCAGCAATCATGGCTACCACTTATAGACCATACTTGGGTGTGGGTCTGGGACCATTGTCGGTATGTCAAGAACTTGTTCTGCTTTGTACTTCTAATATCTAAATGTACTTATGTGGTTTATGCCCGTCAGCCAGTTTTAACCTGCTTATTATGTCTGTTGCTGATTATTTTATTTTATTTCTGAAACAAGTTTCTGATTTAGATTATCATCATAAGAAAATCATTGAAGAATCGCAGACTAAAATTATTTGGTCTTAATATGGATATCTGTCGAATGCAGTTTTTAACGAAGTTGAGGATACCACATCCTGGAAGAGTTGGTGGGAGATTCTTCATCAAGTATGGAATGCCTTTGATGTTGAGCTGGGTTCTAGGAGGAAACAGGTGATTATTGAGCTATAACTTCGATTTTATTTTGAGCTCACATGTAGATACATAATCTGAAAATACTCACTAGATCGGCATGGTTGTTATTACTCACCATATGTTAATGTCACCAATGTACAGCACGAAGTTAGAAGGAAGACCGTTAAGCTGTAGGCTTTCTGACAAGGTATATCTCTATTCTGTATGATTTATCAATGTAGGGCAGTGCAATATTTTCCTTTTCTGACTTTTACAATCATGCTGAAGGCAAACGACCAGCTTCGTCGATGGTTTGAGGATGACGATGCATTGGAACAAGCCATGGGTGGAGAGTACGGTCTTACTTGTCTTCAGAATTTTGATTTCATTTTATGTCAAATATGCTCTGTATAATCCTTCTTAATTCCAGTGCCTTTGAGAAAAGGTACTCATTAGAACAATGCTACTTGCAGGTGGTACCTCCTCCCCACAAGTTCTGGAGACTCGCAACCCATTCGATTAATCAGGGATGAAAAAAAGTCACTCTCCATTGGGTAGGTCTAAATAATAAATCTGTTATTTTTTGGTAACACTTTCTTCAAGGATTGTAGAATAAAACAAAATTGTTCATTTGCAGAAGCCGGTCAGATCCCAGCAATTCTACTGCTTCCCTGGCATTGCCCTTGCCACAGGTTAGTTAAGCAAAATGATGGCATCAAATATTTGTTGGAACTTCTTTCGGACTATAAATGCATTGCAACGGTTCTTAGGTGGAGACATTCAACAGCTGAATTTTGTTTTACTTATTACTACAACCTAATTTTCTCTTGCCTAAAAAAATCTTCAGTTTTATTTCTGTCAATAAAAAATTAATGCTTCTCCAATTTGTTCAACTTCCTTGCAGATATCAGAAAACCATGCTACTATCACATGCAAGAATAAGGCCTTTTATGTGACTGATAATGGAAGTGAATATGGTACATGGATTACCGAGTAAGTTCTGAAAACCGCATGATTCTTTGCTCTTGCCCTGAATTCGAAATGGATGCATCTTACTAATTCAGTCCCATGTGGACTCTCCAGCAACGAAGGTAGACGCTATCGCGTACCTCCGAACTTCCCTGTCCGTTTCCATCCCTCGGATGCCATTGAGTTTGGTTCAGATAAAAAGGTACCCAAACCTTACTGACACCGTATTGTACCATTGTCTCCTCTCATTTTGTTCAGAAGAACCATTTGCGTTGAGTTGCTGCAAAAATTCTGAGTTCTGATCAATTTCTACGAACTTGCAGGCCGTGTTCCGTGTGAAGGTGCTGAGCACGCTCCCATATGAATCTGCAAGAGGAGGGCCGCAAATCCTGCAGGCAGCATGAACGAGAGACTTCAGTCAGCCATGGCTGCTGTCATCACTCATCAGCTACTGTACAGCATCCAGTAAAACACAGTGAATTTTGCACTAAAATGCAGGTTCCACTTCCAGACAGGATTTTGAATAGCTTTCTCTGACGGATTGAAATTGCAGTTCTCCATACAGAAACTGTGTACAATAAAAAAAAAAAGAAACTGAGGTGTACAATAGCCAATAGGGACAGGCAATTTTAGCTGTTGCCTGCTGTATATACATTGTTGTGCCATTACAGCAACAAGGTGGAATGTAATTACGGCATGAACACAATTTACCAAATGGAAAAAAATGTAGCTAAAAACCGCTTTGTTTGGTAACTAGTTGTACTTTTCCGAACTTTCTTCCAAGCGGAGGAGCCTTACCTTGCCACGATGCGATCTGATTTCTGAACTAGAACGTCAGCCACAATGCGCCACATGCACCACCGCAGAGCGCCGCCGCCACCGCCGCCGCCGCTGCAGTGTTCGCCGCCATCGCCGTCGGGAAGGCGAGGTCATGGGAGTGTGAGATTTGGGCCGCTAGTTCGGCGTAAGAGCCCTTCCCAGCCGTTGGATCACCATTGCTCGGTCCAGATTTACGCCAGGTTAGGCTTGTAGAATCTGCGAGGCGTCTCCTGCCTGGCGCTAGCCGCTAGGCTCCCCACTCCCCGCGAGCTTCAGCCATGTCCGCCCGAGCCGCCGGCGGCGGCGGTGACGGCGATGGCGGGGGCCGCCGCAAGACCCTTGCCAAGGTGTCCCTCTCCTCGCTCTCCGCCGCCGCGGCGGAGGCGGCCACGTTCCCCATCGACGCCGTCAAGACGCGCCTCCAGCTCCACCGCGGTACAGGGGGCAGCGGCGGGGGAGGCGGGGGCGTCATGCGCGTCGCCGGCGAGCTCGTACGCGATGGGGGAATCTACCGGGGCCTCTCCCCCGCCGTACTCCGGCACCTCTTCTACACCCCGCTCCGCATCGTGGGGTACGAGCACCTCCGGTCCACCTTCGCTGGACGAGACGCGGGCCTCCTCGAGAAGGCGCTTGCTGGGGGTGTCTCCGGCGTTGTCGCACAGGTAACACGTCTCCTTAAAGATCAGACTCGTCTCGCTCGTTTGTTAGCACACTAGATCGAACTGTGCTCTATTCTGAATTTCTGATGGGTAGTACTACTAGGCATTGTACTGTCTGTACACATTACTCCCCAAGTTACTCAGGGAAGATCATTTTGATGTTTGATTATTGAAGTTAGGATATGTTTTTTCTCGGTGTAAAAGTAAGAACTGCTTTGGTAGTATTACATTTAGAAGATGGAATTGAACTGGACTTGGGGACTTGACAGGATTGGAACTGTTTTTTGCTGTAGGACTTGTTGAAGACTGTAACATGCTAGCATTTCTTAGTTCCAACCTTTTGGTTCCAAACAATGATGCACATTATCATTAAGTAAAAAATTCAACAAAATAGACATATACATCTTAAGGCAGGGGAAGGGATCTTTTAATTTGTGTCATTACCGTTACCAAAATTATAGTATCACAATGCAGATGATAAAGCAGCAGACATCAGTCTGGATGTGTTTTTGTATGACAGGCTCATTTGTCTCCAAGTCTCCACCACCTCCTTATGATCCAACCTACAGTACACTCGAGAGCCACAATGAGACCATGCCATCCCTGCTGACAATGCATTGACACATTGATGGACTGTAGGACTTGTGTAGCGCAAGATGTGTGCGATAGGACACCTCTACCTCAAGGTCACTTGCGTGACTAGTATAGGAAAGAGGCGATACCTGGGTACTCAATGATGCTGCTCCTCAAGGGTTGTGAATAAGGTTGATTAGAAAAGGATGACCTGACTAGCACCCTCATTTAGGTTTTGAATAGTTCGTCATTCCTAGAGTAAAGTAGCAAGCAATTGAGATAATCAAAACATTTTAGTTTGTTAGAGAGATATTTTGTAATCAACATGCTGCTGGTATTAACCATCTGTTAGAAGTAGAATTGATATAGCTTAATAGCTGCTATTGTTTAGTTGATCATTTATTGACATTTTAGTTACTCTGCAGTGCAGGTGGTGGCAAGCCCTGCCGATCTCATCAAGGTAAGGATGCAAGCAGACAGCAGACTGTTGAGCCAAGGTATCCAACCACGGTATACAGGAATCTTTGATGCCTTTACAAAAATTGTACGGGCCGAAGGATTTCGAGGACTTTGGAAGGGTGTTGTTCCTAATGCCCAACGAGCCTTTCTTGTCAATATGGGTGAATTGACATGCTATGATCAGGCAAAGCATTTCATCATCCGGAAGCAAATCTGTGGCGATAACCTGTATGCTCACACACTTGCCTCTGTCGCATCTGGACTGTCTGCGACAACCTTAAGCTGCCCAGCAGATATAATCAAAACTAGGATGATGAACCAGGGCAAGGATGCAAAAGTTCTATACAGGAATTCTTATGATTGTTTGGTCAAGACTGTCAAACATGAGGGGTTGACAGCATTGTGGAAGGGATTCTTACCTACATGGGCCAGGCTTGGTCCATGGCAGTTTGTGTTCTGGGTTTCCTATGAGAAATTGCGCCAAGCATCAGGTATTTCGTCATTCTGATGGTGCTGGCTTAGTTTTATCTTGCATGATTACAGGGAGCATCCAGAATAAGATTTTGTTAATTGTTTAGCTCGGCTTGTGGCATTATCATATACCATGCTTGTCCTCATTTACTCTTGACCATGTTTGAGTATTGTACCCATCGCTGAGGATGCAGTAGTTACAAATCACCACCATGTAACTTTATAATTATAATTGACAACTAGCTGGGTGGCCCGCGCAATTGCGCGGCTAGCACCCATACAGAATTATCTATTTTTAATATGATTTTACTTAATTTTTATTAAATAGCTATCTTATTTTCTTAAAACTTTGAAAGGCCAAACCTTATCATCCTGTGTTTCTACTTTTATAGGTTTTTTAGAAGTCACACAGGCTATTTGCTTCTGTCTACCCCTTATTTCTATCACCCTCTTCTTTATTTGTTTACTCGATCTATTGCCGTTTCTGTTCATTCTCCTTGTAACCTTTAAAATTTGAATATTATAGTTTTTAGTGTTTATTATCTCGTTGGTTTCATTTTTATAATTTTTAGAAGTCCCATCAAATGCTGCCACTATACTTCTCTACAGCCTATTCTCTGTCTCCTCTCTTTATTGTCACTGGGATTTTAAAAATCAAACATAATTATCATTTGGATTCATTTCGTTTACTTTAAATCCTACCAAACCGTTAGTGGCTTAGCCACTGTACTATTATAAGTCTCGTTCGCTGCCTCCCCTCTTTCCTGTCATTGAGATTTTAAAATCAAACATGATTATCATTGTTTTTTTTTTTACTTTTTAGAAGTCCCGAACCTTTAAAAATTGGACCTCGTAGTTTTTAGAGTTTATTGTCTCGTTGGGTTTTATTTTTGTAATTTTCAGAAGGCTCGTCAAACACTGTCACTATACTCCTCTACAGCTCGTCCACTATCTCTTTTTGTTATCATTGGGATTTTAAAAATCGAACATAATTATCGTTTAGGTTTTGTTTTTTTACTTTCTAGAAGTCTCGCCAAATCATCAATGGATTTGGCAATGTACTTCTTTACGGCTCACCCGTTGCTTCCTTTCTTTATCGTCATTGAGATTTTAAAATCGAATATGATTATTACTGGGATTTATTTTTATTTTATAGAAGTCCCGCCAACCGTCATGACCGTGTTGCCTAACGGCATGTCCGTTGTCCCTTCTTTTAATCGTCATTGAGATTTTTTTTAATGTTTTGTTAATAGTTTTTCGATGTCCCATCAACCATCACCACCGTACTTCTTTACACATCGGTTGTTTCTCCCATCTTTATTGTCATTTGTCATCTGTGTTCTAGATGATTTTTTTGTTTGAAAATTCCGTATTTTTCGTTCCAATATTTTTTATTTATAAGTCATATTCATACTTGAACCCTTATAATTATTTTATATTTTTAGGATCATTTTATTTGTCATTCCAAATTTTAATTAATATCATCATGTGTTCTAGATGGTCTCTTTGTTCGATAGTCTTTATTATTTATAAATTGTATTCCTAGATGAACCCTTATTTTTTTCTAATTTCAGATTTTATTTTATTTTTTATTTTGAATTTTAAATAATCTTGTATTGTGTTCTTATATCGACTATTATTTTAATATTTCTTATTTTTATTTCTAATTTCAATTGTTTAAAAACTATAGCCGTTGCTTAAGTCATCAAAATTTTGGCTTGCCTATAGCTTCGGCGTGGAAGGAGCAACGCAGCCTATAGCTTAATCCGCTTGCTAGCTGATAGCTAGGATTGGTTTGTCTTTCAATTTTTTTAAAAGTGGTGTGAACACGCGGATTCCCGGAACATTGTCAGTTTCCAATGTATTGTATGACTCGGTTTTCCTTATTTTCATTTTGACTTATTGTCCGATTAACCTTTTTGTTTTTTCCTTTCAGTTTTTAACTAATTCTAATCCTAAATCTAGTTCTATTTTTCTTTTTCCTTATTTTTTTGGATTAATCTTATTTTCGTTTTGACTGATTGTCCGGTTCACTTTTTTTTTCCTTTCTTCAGTTTTTAACTAATCCTAATCCTAATTTAGTTCTATTTTTCTTTTTTTATTTTTTTGATTAATGTGAGAATTTCTAGCCCGTGAAAGCAAACGTGGAGACTCTTTTTTCTATTACTTTAAAGATATAATAGATTCTCGCTGTCACTGGTCATTGGTCAAAATAATTCAATTGCTTCATTATTACATTTCCATAAAGTTTCCATACTCTTTTTCATACGATAGTTGCCATGTTTTCCTTTTCACTTGGTAACATTGTTCTCTCAATTACTATAGTTTTGTCTTGCTAATGTGCAAAGTTTCTTATCTTGAGAAATATCATATCATACAAACTTGATTACAATTCAGTAAATGTTTTCTTAATGCTTTAACAACAAACAAGTGAAGAACAGTGCAGATGGACAGGCGGAGGGACAATGGAATGCAACTCAGTCCACCAATTGAACACCATCCTTGAGGTCCTCGCAGTGCCGGACGTGCCGGACCGTCTTGCCGTTGTCACCTTTGGTCCTCGCCTGGCAGTCGTAGTGCGGCGGTGTGTGGAAGCACGGCTCGACGGTGGCGGCTAGCCGGCACGGCGGGTTGGGCGCCTTCTTGCGGACGGGGACCATGAGCACCCACGGCCTCAGCCCGGCCAGCCCGTGGCTGACGTACCCGAACGTCGAGGCGGCCGACGTGAGCGCCACGTCGGAGAAGCTGAGCAGCATCATCTCGGCGAGCGCCTTCTGGTTGTGCATCCGCTCCTCCGACCGCTGCCCGCCCAGGTGCGTCGGCTGGAATACGCTCACCGCGTCCCCGCCCGCCGCGCCGTGCTCGTAGTACATGTCCCTGATCCTCTCGTAGTACTCGCCGTGCAGCGACACCACGAGCACCGCCTTGCGCCTCGCCGGCCGCTGCTGCTGCTGCCGCCCGGAGCCAGGGATGGCGGTGGCGTTGTCGGAGCCGGAGCTGGACTCGCGCACGCGGGGCAGGATGTTCTCGCCTTGCGCGCACGAGACGATCTGGCCGTAGAGCTCGTCGGTGGAGATGGGCGCCCAGGAGAAGGTGCGCACCTGGACGCCGACGCGCTCCTCCGCCTTGGCCAGGTACGAGCCGTGGTACCGCATAACCATCCCCCACACCGTGTTGCTCGGGTGGAACAGGTAGCGGCCGAGGTGGTGGAACACGGCGTCGCGGCGCGGGAACATCCGCGACAGCTCGCGCTCGTACCGCGGGATCAGGAAGAGGCCCGGGACGAAGTAGTTGTCGGAGAGGAGCACCACCCAGCCGACGCGCCGCAGCGCGTCCTGCCCGTCGTCGCAGAAGAAGAGCCGGTCGCTGGCGCCCGGGCGCGTGTAGTCGTGCCGCAGGTGCACGTACATCCACGGCGGCGGCGGGTCACGGCCGCCCTCGCCTCGGCCCAGCGCGTTGCCGAGGCTCTCGCGGGTGCGTATGCCGAAGCGCTCCATGCCGCGGATGGGGAAGTCCTTCTCCGGGAGGACCCACGTCGCGCCGGGGAACGGCTCGCAGAAGAGGTCCTTCATGTCGTCGCCGGGGCGGTGGAAGAGGAGGACGCGGCCGGTGAGGAGCGCGTAGAGGAAGGCGGACGTGATCGAGAGCATGCGGTTGCCGAGCCCCGCGTGAGGCGTCCACACGAGGTAGCTGCACTCGGAGGGAGCGTCGGAGGTAGTGTTCGACGACGACGGCGACCGCAGGCGGGCGACGGCGCGCTCGTAGGCGGACGTGCCGGGGCCGCAGAGGCGGTGGAGGGACTCGTAGCGGCGGAGGGCGGAGACGAGGTGCGACGAGAGGACGTGGAGGGATCGCCGGCGGTAGAGCGAGGCGCGGTAGCGGCTGAGGCAGGAGGTGTCGTTGAAGTCCGGCGAGAGGAGGCCGCCTAGTAGCCGGTCGTGCGGCTGCGCCACCTTCACGACGGGATCGGCGCCTTGTTGGCTGGACACTGCATGCACGCGCGGTAAGAAACGTTTCGTTCTTCCTCCTTTTCGTCGTAAAAAATGGAACAAACAAAACCATCCAAATGCACACGTACTGGCATGGACGTTATCATACGTACCGGCGTTTAAGACGACGAGAGCTCCGGCCGAGACCCAGCTGGTGTCTGCGCCGCCGCCGTGGCCGCCGGAGGGCGTCCACCGTGCGCCGAAGAGGACGGCCATGAGAAGCACAACCATCACGCTCACGGCGATCGCCAGCAGCGCCGGCCGCACGGCCGATGAGGACGAGCGCCCGCTCTTGGTCTTGCCGTGACCGGCAGTTGCCAGCGACGACGATGGCGCCGGCGCCATCCTGATCGAAGGACTCATCACAGCATGCAGCTGGACCGTGTCTGCTAGAATGGATACAACTGCATGCCCCTTGCTTCAATTCACGTCCTGCATATATATCAAAGAATGTTTAGTTTTGACCTCGTTTGGTGTGTGTCAAGTATCAGAATACTGGTTGGAGTAATGCACAGTAAACGGCATTTTACTCGACTGCAAGCTAAGCGAACTCACAAAACCGGGTCTTGCCTACTGGGTCTCAGCCGCTCGATTACATATCCGACGGTGGCGGTGGCGGTAGTATTGTGTCGATCAGCTGGAAGCGTAGTTGCGTCCAAGTAAAGTTCCTGTAAGGCGGTAAATCAAAGATTCAAAATGAGAAGTCAGTCTACATGTCAAAGCTTCGATCATGGCAAAGTCCGCTTCTTGGACATGAATAGCTGCCGATTTAGGGGTACGCCAGTTCAGAAAATTAGAGGCAAGTAGTTCACTGTTCACACTGTATTGTCACTCCGATTCTTCCTCCATATATTGCAAAACCTATATAAACTCGAGGTATGGTATAGGAAATTAGGAGCAACATGTCTTGTTTATGCATTCGAATTGCGTATCGGGATAGATCAAATTGTCGAAACCGCTAAAAAGTGGCTAGTCGCACGCCTCCCCTCTAGCGCGGCGCAGCCACGTGGCGCGCGCGGAGAGGGAGACCGCGGTGGAACAGCGCAGGAGCGCCACGTGTGGTGCCTTTCTCCGATTTTCTCTCGGTTTTTTCTTTCTTTTTTTTATGGTTTTTTCCTGATTTCTTTTGGTTTTTAACATATACGTATATAAATTTTGTATAATTTTGTATTCGGATGTATACAAAGTTTGTATACGCACGAATACAAAATTTGTATACGTTATGTTTTTTCTATTTTTTCTTTAGTTTTTCGGTTTTTTAAATATGTATCAACGTATACAAAGTTTATATACGTGTATACAAACTTTGTATACACGTTACAAAGTTTGTATATGTCGTATACAAAGTTTATATATGACGACATATCCAAACTTTGTATATGTCATATATAAACTTTATATCGTGTATATATTTTTTTATACATATAAAAATATATTTTTATAGTAGTATTAGCAGTGTAGTAGTAAGTAGTACTACTTTGTACTACTACTAGTAGTACTACTAAAGTAGTAGTACGTATGGGTGCGCCGCGCCGGCGGCTGGGCGCCCAGCCGCAAGCAGCGCTCTCAAATTGGGCGTTGAAATTTTTCTTTATTAAGCTATGCCTGCCATATCTCTCGAACTTGAGATCTTTTAACTTTGAAAACGTATTAATTATATGGAATTTAAATTACATTAAATAGAAAATTGAGGCCAAAATATTATAATTTTAGAACCTTAGGGTCTGCTTCGCGATTTGTGCTAGCTCTCCTTCAAATCTAGTGACTCCAACAACATCTGCGACCAGCTATGGTCCAATGAGTTAGGGGGTGGGGAAGGAGGAAGAAGGAGGAATTCCCTAAGCTTAGAGGGATGGTTGTGGGAAGCGGAGAAGCCAGCGGGCAATGCTACTGAAGCTGTTGGATGGCAGCAGGTGATGAGCCAATGTTGACGACGGGGCAAAGCAGAGTGAGTGTTTAGGTGGCAGGGAGTCTAATGGTGGAAAGCTGCCTGAGTCGCCACTAGGTTGAGAGGCAAGAAGGGATAAGGAGGAAGGTCAGGCATATCTCACATCTCACAGGAAGCTCAGGTTATTGGAGACGTTGAAAGTTTATGTATGTAGGAAAGTTTTGATGTGATGGATAAGTTGAAAGTTTGAAGAAAAATTTTAGAACTAAACTCGGCCATAGATGATGAGGATAGGCCACGGGGTTGGCTGGCACAGAGAAGAAGGGATGGAGGAAGGCAGTGTGAAGGGTACAACCATCACTATTGGTGCACCAGAGAGGTGGAGCAAAGGGATTTTAATGAATATTTAAATGACACGTAAGAAACAAGGGGATATTTTCTCTAAGGATGAAAACACTTTTCATACTTCTCAACGTGATAAGGGAAAAAAGGGCAACTTAAAAAAAACAACCTCTTTTACAACATTAATAATGAAATTGTAGTGCAACGCACGGTTGGCATTTGGCAACTACTTATTACAGTTCAGTAAATGTTATCGACCTTTATACGCTATAATAACAGCAGTTTATAGTTTTCAGTTTTCTTACTGCTGTAAGATGTAAACACTCAGCAGAAATGAACCATGAGAACATCCAGGCAACTAGGCAAGAAAATGGAACAAAGCTCAGTCCACTAACTGAACGCCATTCTCGAAGTCCTCGCAGTGCCGGATGTGCCGGACAATCTTGCCGGTGTCGCCTTTGGCCCTCGTCCGGCAGTCGTAGTTTGGTGGGTTATGGAAGCACGGCTCGATGGTGGCGGCCAGCCGGCACGGCGGGTCGGGCACCTTCTTGTCGAGGGGGCTCATGAGCACCCACGGCCTCAGCCCGGCGAGCCCGTGGCCGACGTACCCGAACGTCGAGGCGGCGGACGTGACCACCACGTCGGAGAAGCTCAGCAGCATCATCTCGGCGAGCGCCTTCTGGTTGTGCAGCTGCTCGCCGGAGCGCTGCCGGTCCAGGTGCGTCGGCTGGAACACGCTCACGGACTCCCCGCCCGCCGCGCCGTGCTCGTAGTACAGGTCCTTGATCCTCTCGGAGTAGGCGCCGTGCAGCGACACCACGAGCACCGCCTTGCGCCTCCCCGGCCGCGCCGCCGGCTGCGGCTGGTCTCCGGCGGCGGTGAAGTTGGGCCCCTGCTGCGTCACGCGGGGGAGGATGTTCTCGCCGTGCGCGCACGACATGATCTGGCCGTAGAGCTCGTCGGTGGAGATGCGCGCCCAGTAGAAGGAGCGCACCTGGATGCCGACGCGCTCGTCGGCGCAGGCCATGTACGAGGCGTGGTACCGCGCCACCATCCCCCACACCGTGTTGCTCGGGTGGAGCAGGTAGCGGCCGAGGTGGTGGAACGCGGCGTCGCGGCGCGGCAGCATCCGCGACAGCGCGCGCTCGAACCGCGGGACCAGGAACAGCCCGGGCACGAAGTAGTTGTCGGAGAGGAGCACCACCCAGCCGACGCGCCGCAGCGCGTCCTGCCCGTCGTCGCAGAAGAAGCGCGGGTCGTTGGCGTTGCGGTTGTAGTCGTGCCGCAGGTGCACGTACATCCACGGCGGCGGCGGCGGCGGGTGGTCCTTGGCGGCGCCCTCGCCGCGCCGCAGCGCGTTCCCGAGGCTCTCGCGGGTGCGCGCGTTGAAGCCCTGCATGCCGGAGAACGGGAAGTCCCCCTCCGGGAGCGTCCACGTGGAGCCCGGGAACGGCTCGCAGAAGAGGTCCCTGAGGCCTTCGCCGGCGGGGTGGTGGAAGAGGAGGACGCGGTCGGTGAGGAGCGCATAGAGGAAAGCCGACGTGAGCGTGAGCATGCGGTTGCCGAGCCCCTCGAGCGGCGTCCACACGAGGTACCTGCACTCGGCGTCGGAGGTGTTCGACGGCGGCGGGGAGCGGAGGCGCTCCACGGCGCGCTCGTAGGCGGAGGTGCCGGGGCCGCAGCGGCGGTGGATGGACTCGTAGCGTCGGAGTGAGGCGACCAGGTGCGGCGAGACAGCGTGGGGGGACTGCCGGCGGTAGAGCCCGGCGCGGTAGCGGCTGAGGCAGGAGCTGTCGTCGAAGTCCGGCGAGAGGAGGCCACCCAGGAGCCTGTCGTTCCGCGGCTCCACCGCCGCCGCGACGGGATCGTCGCCGTCGCCTTGTTGGCCGGACACTGCGCATGCAGGAACGGGAGAGAATTAAAAATGCTTGGTCTCAGGCTCAGCTACTCAAATTACATCACGCGGTATCTCTGCCTTATGCGTGCATGAAAATCTGCGTGCAACGTGTGCACACTTGGTGCTTCAAAAAAAAACTTATTTACGAAACTATTTACTTCTTCGTATGCAGTGTAAGCTACTACTAACTGTTCTGTTCAGTGTCAGGAACAGGAGATTAGCCAAATATTTGTGACTGTCAAAGAGCTCAAGATGAACGGAAATGCATACTTACCGGCGTTGATGACGACGCGGGCTCCGGCGGAGACCCAGCTGGTGTCCCCGCCGCCGGAGAGCGTCCACCGGCCGGCGCCGCCGAAGACGACGGCGACGAGCAGCACGGCAATCACGGTCACCGCGATCACCAGCAGCGTCGGGCGCACGGCCGACGACGAGCGCCGGCTCTTGGTCTTGCCGTGCGCTGGGCTGCTTGGCAGCCACCGCGCCACCGACATTCTGACCCGAGGACTCATCGCGCTAGCTTCAGTGTGGCAACCCCGAAACGACGAGATAACTCGCCTCGCATTCTACGTGTATATATATACAAGTCAATAAACTGATGAAGATTCGTTTCTCCATGTGGAATTGCAGCAATGTACCGGCGCAGTGCAAGGGTGAGAGATACGTATATGTACTGAACTTGAACGCAAGAATTTGTCCCGACTCCCGACTAACCAAAGAAAAGAGGGGAAATTCAGATCGCACAGATCGAGCAGACGAATCATGCATGAACCGCACAGGACAATAGAGTATGCGTTGCATAAGCCACCCTCTACGCCGTTTGATTTGCGACGTACGGTTAATATCATAACATGCTATAGTAGCCATGGTAGAGGAGAAACTCTTTTAATCCCTCCATGGGATGTTCAAATACCATTTAAATATTAGTTATGAAAAATCTCAAAAAAATTGAAAACATACATATACCACTCTAGAAAGTCTATACTCAACTCACGCATGGGTAAATAAAAAGGATAAATCCAATGTATAAACAATGTTGGTACTATTCACATCTAAATATCTTTTTTTTTAATGCGTAGATAGAGTTTAAACTTCGATTTTTTTTTTGTTGGAGTGATAGATGTTGGTACTCTACTCCACATTGATTTTTGTTTTTAGTATTTTTCACAACCAAATGCATACCCCATGGCCTATATATGCTAAAGCACAATTGACCTCTGAATAGTGAATTATCCAAAAAAAAAGAAAAGAAAAAAGAAGATCTCTGAATAGTGTAGCTATGTTACTCATCTACACTACTATAGAGAGGATCCTGGTCCGTAGCAATTATAGCAAGCATACTTCATTAAGAGTATTCTCAATAGAATTGTATTATCTTATATAATTAACTGAGTTTAGTAAAAGCTTTACGTTATCAATAAAAAAAATCAAGCATACCGCACCATCAGTGTTTTACAGAGTCGACGGCCGGCCTAGGGCTTGGGGTGTGTGAGTGATGACCAAGCTACATTCTTTTAAGACCAGTTAAAAATAACTAAACAAGTTCCTTGCTAGTAGACCTCCTCCGTTGAGTCGTCGGCATCGGCGACTCTGGCAGCGTACGTCCGACGTACCTGGACCAGGATATGAATAAACCACCAGCTAGAATCCTAAACTATCATCAGATGCAAAGACCTACTGAACTACGTGGCTCAGCGACTCAAATTATATGTCCCCGCGGCTCCTACACCTACGAGCCTTCACAATCAAGCAGCTTGGATATTCAGCAAAGAGGCACGCAGGATTATCCTTTTGCTACCTTAACCTCCTACCTCTCTACCTTGTTCATATCGTCAAATCTCGGGAAGCACATAACCTTAAAGACTTTGACCATCAAAATCGTATGCAGACATCGATCACGCATAATGAATTCTATGGTGGACAAAAGTTGTCACAAAACTAAATTACGGTGAACGCATCTTTCTGTACTCAAGAACAAGCAAACATGTAGTGAACTCATACCAGTCCTCACAACAGCACTCGTGCAAAATGCTTGGTAAAGAAGATTCCGCTGCACGCAGAAGAAAGAAATAAGGAAACATGTGGCAGCAATGGCAACTCGAGCAAAGTTACTGGTCCAGTAATGACCAATGACCGAAGATTCAGATAATTGAGAAGTGAAATCAGCATCAGGTGCAATGTGCAATGGAGCAACAACTTCCTATCTTCAAGCTTATTTACATTACACATAGGTTAAAAAGGATAACAGTGAGGATAGCTGTTTGCAAGAATCTCCTTGGATATAAGTACACTGTTGAAACTAGAATAGGATGAAATGGTGAAAATTTCTAACAGGAAAACGGGTTACTTTGACATTAATAATGTAATTTCTCCCCAAAACGAATTTCAGAATACATACCTAGTCCTAGCTGAGAAATATAAAGCCGCGGCGATTTGACGCACCTCTATATGATGAATAATTTACACATGTATCAGCCTTAGATCGGTCATTCTTGATTCGCAGGTCTTTGGCCTGTATGTGCCGCTGCCAGAAGCCCCACTGGAGATTTTGACTTGACAGTAGCTCGGTAAGATACTTGCTACACAATGTGTTGCGTCTTCAGATTTCAGTAATGTATAAGCCGATAGTCACCTTGTCACAGCTGTACCATTCTATAAATATATAATCCTATTTCATACCAATCCATGAGCAGAGGAACCACTGAAAGACTCCCAAGGGAAATGCAACTAATGCGTTATCGCTCAGAAAGCTGTTAGATGATTTCTTCAAGATGACTCCAACTTGGCTACTATTCACTTGACCCACTGTTTCTTGAGGAGGAATCTGCATGTACAACAGGACTCTATTACAAATGTGACTTTGGACTGACAAGTCGCATAAAATGGAACTGTAACAAAGTTGTACCTCGTGAGTGACGTTTTCCTTCCATTGCTTCTTTCTTTTCCTGGCAACTGTGGCAAAGGAAAGGCCCATCCCATGGACGCAGCTTTCCTGACTTTGACAAACCCTCATGTATGGATATACCCTGACCAGACTCTAACTCTACTTGACAAATTGCACATATGAAGAGCTTGAACATATTCCGAACTGGATATTCAGAATCTAGCCTGAATTGGATGGCAGAAAAAAAAAAGTCAAACGCGAGGCATTCTTATCCAAACTAGTGGATTTTCCGCACAATTTTGTGTGGAGCTAGATTTTAAATTTTGGATTGGATTTGGTATACAACTCTTAGCAATTTTTTTTCCATAAATACATTTGTATTTCATATACAATAGGCTTTAAATGTAGAATTGGATTCGGTATAGAAGTCTTGGCTTATATTTTACATAGATACAATTGTACTTTGTATATTGGTCAATCTACACTCTTATAATCTGAACCCTCCAGAGCAAACATGGTGCTTTCGTTTCGAGCTATCTTAACAGGATCAGCTATTTTAACTAGTTTCTTGCTTCATGGCCTACTTACATACTAACACATAAGCAAATGACCTACTGTTAAAATGAAGTCCCCATCAGAAGAGGCTGAGTCTGTGACCAATCAAAATAGACACATACTTCTTCCACAATCAATCATGTAGATTCTAATTGCAATGCTACAAATAGAGTATAAGCTATTTCACAGATTGAAATGTGTTGAAAACTGGCAAGCTTGACAAAATGTTAGAATAGCCCCCATGTACTACCTTAAGAACAAATGTAACACCTAGAAAGTAGAGACCAGGCAATAGCAATACCTAACCTAAGCTATGACCAAAAAGGTTGGGCCCTGATGTTCCATGCTTCACCCTTCAATAGGAGTTGCAAAGAAATGAATAGGTAAGTAGTTGGAAACATGGAAAGTTTTTGCACAATCTTCAAAGGGTGAAGCATAAAAAAATCTCTCGTAGAACTGCCTTCCAACTAAAATGGCATCTCACTCTCACAAATCTCATAAGACATCAATTCATCACACTTTTAATTGACTGTTGGCAAGTACCACCATAGTGCAGTGATCTTTATGCAAAAACTTATTGATTGCACTGCTTAAAGCGTACTATTGCATCCATTGTCAAGATGGATAAAGGGTACAAAGTACAAACCGTCTTGAAAGGGAAGGACATCCATCCTCAAAGACTTCCTCCACCAAATCTGGCTGGGTACATTGGTCCTTATCTGCATGACATGGTGAGTCTGATGTTGCTTTCTTGTAAAAGATATTTTTGAAAAGTCCTTTCCCTGCCTTTTTTGCAGGTTGCACAGTGGGGCTTATTTTTTCTGGAGGTATTATGTCAATGACAATACAAGTCGTATCATCTCTCAATCCTTTTGATGCAATTGCTTCCTACAAAAGAAGCAGAATATAAGGATATAATTTGAGGTTTCTGGTAGCACACAATGAGGTGGTGAACTAACTTTGACAATTTGATCCGCTGCAGCTTCTGGAGGAAGCCCTCGTGCACAACTAAAAGCCATATCCGCAGTCAAGGCATCCCAAACACCATCACTTGAAATAATGATTCTGCCTCCAGCACTTGATAGCTGAAGAAATCACCATTAGACATTAATATTTTCATAGTATGGAAAAAAAATCAAGGAGCCTCTTCAATTAACTTGAAAGAAAATGACAAAACAACTAAAAAAATACTCTCAAGAGAAAAGGATCACTTGCAGACCCACAGGCTACAACCATGAACAAACTTTGGAAACAACAAGGGGAACAAGAAGGAAATAACTGGTCGTTTATATATGAATGTCAAATTATCTAGCCTGAGAAGATATATCTGGATAACATCATGAAGATGCAGGATAACATGGGTAGTTTATCCTTAATATTGTTTATTTACAATGGGACATTTCACCATATATTACAGTAGACAATAAAACGAGCTACAAAAACAGCAGAATTTCTGGTATTTGGATTTGTTCCCACAATACATTGTTATCGTGAATGCTTAGAAATTGGGTTTCTAAAAACTACTGTGAAGAAGCTTTTATGACTTAATAATACCTTGATCTGCTTCACATAAGGCACGGGAATGATAAATTCACCTACATCCTGATCACCAATTGATCTTGATAGGCACAAGCCACCAGGCCAACATCTAAGTGGCCCAATCTGTATGGACAAGAAAGAAGGGTCAAGTAAGAGGTGTCAATCAGGGACAATTTTCTATGAACCTTTCAACAATCAACAGCATGTACAACATAAACTAACTAATCGGGGTAACAAACAAGAAGTTTGCTCATATATAACAAAAGTCATAAATCCCAACAGTGCAAATTAAAATAAACATATCAAGAGAAATTTAGTTGCATCATTGAGAGCTGAGAACTGCATCTACCAATCGGTCAGCATAACTTGGAAGTAAACAGAATATACTACTCACTAACTTGGCCAATGAAAACAATATGAGTTGGATAACTTTTTATGACATATCAACTGCTAACAAACATCAAAACTTCTCATACTGCTACAACTATTCCAACACAATGAACACTGCACACATGAACTTCAACAATAGAAAGTTCCTTGGCTTGGCTGCCAGCGGTGCAAAGTAGAGGGGAAAATATGAGCAACCACAAAAAGTCAAAGAGCAAAAACCTCAGCTCCGCCGACAACATTTAGCCTTCCAACTTCACCTCCGCATTCTGTTACACGTCCAACCCTACCAACCATAACCAGTAAGCGGTAGGAACCAACCACATATATGACAAAGAACAACAAAACATCATGTGAGTAAACAATCTTACTCCTCTTCGCTAGCATCGAAGCGATGGTCAGCGGACAAATGGTAAATGGTACCCTCGGCTTCAAGGACGCACCGTGAATCGCCAACGGATGCAACGGTCACAACGTACCCATCGATTATGACAAACGTCACAGTTGTTCCTGAAGAATGGGCTGAAACACACGAGTAGACAAATTGTACTCATCTCTTATTGCGGGGTAGAAAGCAATCACCCAGTAACGGCTGGTCATAAGAGACTAGACAGGGTTAAGTAGTAAACTGTACTACTGATAATACTAAGTGAGAAGAACTAGGAGCCAGTTAGTCCCAGGAGGAATTATTATACCTCTTGTTTGAAAATCCTTGTCCGTCTTGACGAACCCGGCCACCAGCGCCCTCGGGAGCGCTGCGAGCCACTCGTCGCCGCTCAGATCGGCAGGAACGCAGCACATGACGTTGCTGAGGAGATTCTCCTTGGCGTACACCGCGGCGCCGCTCCCGTTGTGCCCATCGAACAGCTGCAACCAAAACCAAAACCGAAAAACTCATCTGAGAATCCGCCCCCGGTCGTGCAAGCGAGCGGGCAGCGGCAGCGCAGCGCAGATCGTGGAACGAGATAAACCGCACGCGGCGTAGTCATTGCAGTGGAGGAGACAAGACGACACGAGCACTCACGGCGAAGGCGGAGAAGGGGGCGCCGCCGGCCGGGAGGCGCTCGCAGGCCGGCTTGAGCAGCGCGAAGTCCTCCCCCTTCTTAGCCCTACACGCCTGCCCCGCCGCGACGCTGGGCCACCGCTCCCGCTCCCGCCCGCCCGCACCCGCCGACGCCGACGCCGAAGCGCGCTCCGCCGACGCCTCACGCCGCAGCAGGTCCCCGAGCGCCATGCTCCCGCTCCGCCTCCTCCTCCCCCCCCGCCACCCCCACCGCCTCCACCGTCGCCGCCGCCGCCGCCATCCCCCGCCTCTCTCCTCAGATCCCGACCACCGCAGATCGCGCCGAGGGCCCGCGCATCGCTGGCTTAGCCGAGCGAGGGAGGAGGGGGAAGCGCACGAGCACGCGCACCCCGCTGGTTTGGTCGGGAAGCGCAGCGGCGAGCGAGAGTGCCAGCGGCGCAAGTCCCCGCACACTTGACGCTTTTCTCCGGTGCTTCTTTTTTTTTCCTCCCTTTTTTTTGCTCTGCTCGGCGCGTGTCGCTGTAACTTTGCGGGAGCAGCCACCCGAATCACATGGGGAGCGCCCCGGCTACAGGACGCGCAATCCCGGGCTCCCACGCGCGCGCTAAAATTGGAAATAAAGAAAAGGTTATGATAATTATATAATGATATAAATAAATTAATACTAGAATAATACTATAAGCAATCCCGGCAAGTATTGATGAACAAAGTAAGTCACAAAGCAGAAAAGATACAATAAACTGTTCTTATAAGCAATCCCGGCAAGTATTGATGAACAAAGTTTTTTTTCTTTTTTCTTTTTTGAAATCGTATCATGAGGTGCATCTGCAAATATGTCACTGTTTTTTTTTAATTGTAAGATGAAAGGATGGTAGTCTTGTAATACTCAAGTTTTATAATAACGATTTAAACAGTGGGAAACTTATAATTGTTATTACTATTTACATGTCACTCTTATGTAAAATAATATGTCCTAACCAACACACGCACGCCATACTTTTATGTCTATATAAGTAATAAGCTTTTTGTTTTTAAGTTGTTGCAAGGAATGGATGGAAATGGGTAACAGGTGCAGTGACAAGATTGTTCGTAATTTTAATCTCGTGGTTGTGTTTGATTTCCTTTTGCTGTCTTTGATGGTGGATTTTTTTTTTTTGAGGGGT
Organism: Oryza glaberrima; assembly: GCF_000147395.1. Classification (NCBI taxonomy): domain Eukaryota; kingdom Viridiplantae; phylum Streptophyta; class Magnoliopsida; order Poales; family Poaceae; genus Oryza; species Oryza glaberrima. Next base: position 19,595,432 of record NC_068329.1, read on the forward strand.
CTTTGATGGTGGATTAACCTATGGTTTTTGTTTCCATGTGTGGTTGAGAGTTAAGACCGAGGGGGGAAGGAGTCCTCTTAACTAACGGCATGAGAAAGTGACAGGACCAAAAGGTTGTGTTTCTTCTTAGCCAGATGTGCTTCTGGTTGGAGCAAAGAAAAGGCCGGAGATTAGTTGGCCGGAGAGGGCTGATAGTGAAGGTAACTAACTAATTAAGGAGAGCTTTTCTTAATTTTCTGCTTAAATGGATGGATGCAACCAAAGGAAAGTGGTTGTGTGGCTTTTCTCGTCCCGGGCCGGTGCTTGGGGTTTTAATTGCATATGTTTTGATTCACGTCAAAACCTGGAGGGACTGAATGCGATCGAGCTTCCATCAACATATCTTGATGACTTAATCCAAAATAGTCGCCATGTAGGCAAAAAATATATAGTCTCGGACTGTAGTTTGCCGTACCAAGTTATCGATATAAGGACATGTTCTAAGATAATGTTAACAGAGAAACTTAGGCATTTTATGTTAAAAAAAAGCATCTTACATAAAAAAAATCTCTCTTCAGGTGACTCTTTATTAATACATGCTAACTAAATCATTACACATGTTACGGACTCTCGTTAAAGACCATATTGTACAACATTCAATATTATATGGCTTCCTCACGTTTTTCTCACTAAAAGTGGTTGTTAAACCCGTTGTTAACTAAAACAACAATATTTCTCTCTTCTCTCCTCTCTGTTCCATATCGGCAAATTTGTTTAGTTTGTAATACCAAGAGCCTGCTAGTACATTGGCTGAAGCCATGTCAAAGGCACCTCACTCTCACCAGCAGAAAAAAAAAAGCAGTTTTTGTCATCGATTGGATCCATAATTTTCAACGACAAATCCTTGCTCTCCAGCTGGTATCCTTAAACACGGTATCCACACATGAAAATTCTGCTGCCAACTGAGCCACAAGAAAAGGGGAAAATCTGACGTGCTTCCCCCGTGAATCTCGCCGAGGTCGGCAGAATGCCGGAGAAAACGGTTCGAGGAAACTGGGATGTTTAGCAGGATAACGATCGGTCCAGACACCGGGTGGCAGCTGGTTGCTCCGAGCCTCCCGAGTCGGAGCACGCATGTGCATTTCTCCGAGGATTTTTCGTTTGGTCTTTGGCCCCGTCAAACTCGGCAACTTGTGGCACATTGCATTACATGTACCATCGTGACAGCTTTATCCACCGTTGCACAGCAGCAACCGGTGAGTGAGACAGTCACTCGGTCAGACAACTCTGGTTCACGGCATGTTGACAACTCTGGTTCACTAGTTTGATTTTTGTTTAGTATGTTTTTTAAACTGCTAAACAGATTATTTTTTAAAAAATATTTTATGTAAAATTTGTTTTAAATCAAATAAATTTATTTTTAAAATATTTTGAATAATCACAATTAATCATAGGACTAATTTGGTTCTTCATTTTGTATGTAGCTAATTAGACATGTATAATCTATGTTAAGAAAATGCTCTAACTTGTAGACCCGTTCCTAAATATAGGCATTTTTAAGTTATTTAGCAAAAACTAAAAATAAGGAAATATTTTCTAAGAAAAGAAATTTTCCATTTCATCCATCTTATTGGTCAAATTTTAAATTGCTCTAATTCCTCTCCTAAGAGACTAATTTGTTTTAAATGATTAGATTTCTGTATATTAAAATCAATGTCTCGGAAATAAATATATTGTGTATGAAATTTAAATTCTAGAAATGCTTACATCTTAGGGAGGAATAGACATAGAGGGCAGAGGAACAAGATTGCAAAAGGTAAAAGAACCAACATGCATGTGTATCTGATCTGATCAAGGAGTATGTACAGAATTTACAATAAAAATGTACAATGGATGATTCATTCATGCCTGCAGTTTTGGCAAATGAATCTCACAGCGAGAAGTTCTGGAGTGAGGCATCTCTCTCCTTGTAAAAAAAATAAAGCTATACAAAACCTCCTAGATTTGGGGAAACACAAGCACTGACAAAACGGCGTGCGATATTTACTGAAGAAAGAAGACCATTTGAAGAAGGGACCTATCTGACTCTGATTTCTGAATATGGTTTCAACTTTCAATTACACTTCCAATTGCGTTATCTCGAAGATAGGTACTGATCGATTCGACGCGGATGATCTGAACGACCCTTCCTTCTCGACGGAGTACGTGACGAGCAGTTTCATGACGTGCCTGTGTCTCCTCCTGTACGTAGGAAACTTTGACATGCTCCTTACAATTCCAACCAACCTGCAAACCAACAGCATTAGAACAACCTTCCAAGGATCGGACAGAACAACCTCACTAATAACACTGCTACTGAAATCAATAGAACACAGGAGATGGATTTTAATTTCATCCATCAAAAGGACATCCCCTCGTTTCTTACTTGTGACCTAAATATTTATCAGAAAGGGAAACTATTCTAAATTCTCGAGGGGACGTCTCCTCGTTGTTTACATGCCACTCAAATAGTTATGAAAAAGTTCAACAAGATCGATCAATATGTGATAGATCACTATACAACGAGGGGATATCCTATCGAGAGTTTAAAATCCACTCTCTCATCAGAAATTTAAAAACATGATATAATACAAACTAATATGAGATATATCACTCCACAAACATGCAAGGTTAAATTCAATTTCTATGAGTTGTACCAAAAGGAACAAATTCAATTGAAACTACTATATGCACATTCACAATAAGTTACAACATTTTTTTTTTGCGGGGATATTTGTTACAACTTGTAGATGTTGAATTTGAAAATGCATGTTTGTAGAGTAATACATATCATATTAATCTATCTTGTCATTTTTTAAAATTTTTTATGACTATTCATATGACTAAAGATCCTTTGAGGAATGAAAACACTTTTTCCATAACACATGCAAGTATGTAACCAAGTAGCAGAAAACAACTTACCTTCTACTGATGGCCTGGATCTGTCCTGCCCTTACAGGATCTTGGGGGATTTCAGCACCATTATCCCACCCATTTGCCCTCTCAGAATTACCAATGAAAAGGGTCAGCTTCTCCAAGAACCTCACTTCTTCCTCCGTCATTTTCAGCGCTTGTATTTGATCTTTTAGCACCAGCACAGGGTGCAAGAACCAGTCTATCAACCGATCTTGGGGGCGGTTATATTGATTGATTTCGATGCCATTGCCTATCAATAGCCCTCCAGAACCGGCCTTGATCGAATGGAGGATCATACACAGCAGAGAATAAGAAGGTACTCCCAGTCCTATTGCTTCATGCCCACTTTCCTTTGTTCGTAACCATTCAGTAAGATCAACAGTTGTTATGACGTTTAAATTCAGAAGATCCCTGCCCCTCAGTTCACAATTCTTCATCATATTTTCCCATATCTACAAATCAAGGAGCTAAGTTAGGATTTCAGGCAGGACTTAATTAATCAAAATGAATAACCAAAGCATGTTTGGATTGTAAGTTTGTACCATTAAACATGATCCATATTGGTGGAACATATATCCTTTCTAAAATGTATAAATAACACAAAACCTAAATTATTCTCAATTTCTCATAAGCCGGTGTCTCTGCGTCTTGCTAAAAAGTAAAAAGAAGGCAAATTCCAGATCATCTTATTAAATATCTTTATGTTGATATATTGATTTTTTTTCCGAAACCAGGAATTCCTATGCTTTTCCTGTTGATATATATACCAAGATAAGCCACCATAGAAAGATGGATACTCGGTTATAACATATTCACTTCAACTGTTGCTTATGTTGGACCACACACTTCTCTAGGGAAAAATGCTTCTGAATTCTCACGTCAAGCTTCATTTCAACCATACAAGCAATGTGCAATGGTAACTAACTACTAACCATTGCTTCTTTTGTGGGCTTCCATTCACTGATAAGTCATGATACTGACACAATTAAATGAAATCATCCAAAAAAAAAGATGATCGTGTGGTTACTTTCATTTGAAATATTTCCTCTAATAAAAAGAGCTCACATAATTTAAGGATCGTAAACACAGCAATTAAAATATTCAAGGATCTCCTTCATTTATGATATTTCTTAAATTAGAACCTGTTCACCAAATCTAAGAGAGCATGGACCCAATAAGAATAGTAGTCTTTACAATCCGTGGTTTCATGGCATCATCACATTTATAGCAGTACCTCACTTAGAACTAGCTCACCTAATCTAAGTACATTGATGCAAGTACGCAGTTATGCACCAATAAAAATGTCTAGCTATACTTTCAAGGAACTAGTGTTGTAACTAGTATTAGATGCCTTTCCTTTCAAGGCAGGGCAAATATTGATGGTACTACAGGAATGAATGCACTTTTTACCAAGTTTAACTATCAAAAAAATTGCTCAGAGAGAACACCATTTTTCCTTGGCTGGCGTTGTACAATGAATTAATGATGTGCCCTTGGCAATTCTTGTGCAAATAAGTCGAATTAATAAGAATTTAGCACGTCCAAGAAACATACCTGGACCATTTTGACTTCCTGTATGGCCTCTCTAACTGACCTTGCTGGGGCCAAAGTTGGAACCAGCATTGCTGGAGCTTCATTGGAACTAGGGTGGTCGCCTCCTTTAACAGAAGCATTCGTTCTGACTGAAAACTCCGTGGAACTGGACGATTTTCTCTTACGGTAGGAAGGCCTAGCAGAAAATATTTTCACTGAGGAATCAGCAACGTGAGCACAGAAGTTCAGCAACAAAAGAGGCAGTCTGAACTTACTTTGGAAGAACTGTCCCTTCCCGGAGATAAAGCCAGTCATTGGTGTACTCGTCAAATTCCGCAACCATGGCAACCACATAAGAAACTCCCCTCTGGAACGACTTCTCCTGCGATAGATCCATAAACACAAGTTACTATCACTTAATCTCTCCTTCCTGTTTAGACACGTAAGGAGATGGGCAAGAATTGGAACAACACAACAAACACTATGTCAAGACAGCAACCTGGTAGACAACGACTGCTCCGTAGAGACCCACAAAAATGCTCGAGACGATAGCTAGTAGGACACTCCCAACAACCACCAGAGGCCAGAAAAGGATAGCCAGGCCAGCGATCGGCACACAAACTGTCTCAAGGAATGGACCTTCGCGGCTTATAAGGTCATGAAGCAGCCTCTGCCAACCTTTGAAGAGCATATAGGGGCTCTTTATCAGCGCAATTACGGTGTAGAGCGGAATGTCAACGATTAATCCCAAGAGACCAACAGCTATACATGAGGGCACATCCAACACCCTACAGGGAAAAAAAAATTCAGTCATTCAGCTTGAATTTTACGGCATTCGAGAATCGCAATTTCAAGCAACTGTAATGTGCAATGATCGTGACAGCACCATCACCCCAGAATAGACTGTACTAACAGTCTAACATGAGGATTGACATATGACTATAACAGAGTTTTTAATGGCAGAATTCCTGTGCCAGTCCTTCTCATGACAAGGCCATGCTTAACACATGGATTACACACAGCATGGGGCTGATTCCTGAATAACCAAAGAGAGACATTCTAGTCTAGTAGGATAACAATTACCTGATGGAATGGGGCTCGCAATTCTGCGAGCTTTCGCGCAGCTCCTTCAGATAAACAGGATACGAGTGGAAGCATAAATCCGCAAAGTCCCTAACCACCGTGCAGCTGCCTTTAATCGTCCCCCACGTCCCGTCCTGCTCAAACCAAATCATCATCTCAATGAGCGCCCGGACACATCGCTAACAACGACAGTGCCTTGCCGATTTGCAGCAAAGCTTGTTGAACTCGTGTTCTTGCCTAATCCTGTACTCCAATTCAGAAGGGGAAGAAGGCATCGTGTCCTTACCACGACGCCATGCACGAACTTCTTGGACTCGCTCTCCTGCCTGAACGCCTCGAAGGTGGCGATCCACGGCGTGAAGAAGCCATAGCCGAGGGCGACCAGCGCGCTCCCGAAGATGCCCAGCCCCAGCCAGAGGCCGAACAGCACCGGCAGCGCGATGAGCACCGCTAGTTTCAGGCCGGCGTTGATGCGTTCAGTCCTGGATTAACAATGCAGAGGAACAGATCAACAGTGATCATTTGGTATAGACGAAATTGACAGAATAAAAAAAATCGAAAAACATTACGAGTCGCAAACAAGAACTCGAATTCTTTCTTCCTGTATCCAACTGAAGTAAACGCAAAAATCAAAAAGAAATAAAAACATTTTATTTTCTTTTTTCTTACTTGAGGAGGGAGTAAATGGTCCACCAGACGTGCGCCGGGAAGAGGAGGAGTATCACGCCGACGTTGCCCAGCACCATCAGCGCCGCCGCCACCGGGCCGACGACCGCCGCTGCACCACAACCGTATCCCAACCAAGAAAAAAAATAAGCACACGGCGGCAACAACTCCGACGAACCCACGGTGGCGCCAGCAGCCAAGACGTGATTGAAAGGGAAAGCGTGCGTGCACCTTTGATGCCGCCGAGGAAGAAGGCGGCGCAGAAGGAGAGGACCACGTACGCGACGCGCAGCGACTGCTCCACCGACCCCATGGGCTCCGCGTAGTTGGCCCCCGCCCACGCCTTCACCTTGTCCATCGAGTCGAATCGAATCGATCGTTCGTTCGTCGCCGGCGTCGACGCGCCCGGTAGCACTCGCTCACATATACGCACGGGCACACAAAGGACTACACCTGCCTGTCTACCTCCGCAAGAATCAAGGACAGCTTCAGAGAGATGGAAGCTTTTCTGCAGCCGGACGGAGAGGACGAGGGAAAAACAAAGAAGAAAAAGAAAGCGCGCGTCCTCGCTGGCTGGCTGTCGCGGGAATCCGCGACGACCGGTGGTGGTGGAAAAATTCAGCGGCTTGCGGGAGAAGCCGCTCCAGGGGAGGGAGAGCTCTTAAAGAAAGATTTTAGATTCGGGGGGGTTCTTGATTGATTCGTCGGTTTGGGGGTTGGCTTTGGATGGGTCAAACCGGCCGGCGGCCGCGGCGGCACTGTTGCGCGCGCGTCGCTGAATCGTGTTCTTGGGGACGAGCAGAGCAGACTCAGAGAAGGGGACAGAAGTAAGGGTGTGTTTCACGAGAAGTAGATTGGGGAGATTGGTATACCTAAAATGAGGTGAGTCATTAGCGTATGATTAATTGACTATTAAATATTTTAAATTTTAAAAATAGATTAATATAATTTTTTAAAGCAATTTTTCTATAGAAAATTTTTGCAAAAAATACACCGTTTAGTAGTTTGGGAAGCGTGCGCGTGGAAAAAGAAGTGCTTTCTCACCCTATATTAAACAAACGAACGCAGCCTAAGAAGTCATCTAGGGGTTTGCCTTTTTCTCTTTTTTTCTTTTTTAAAAAATAATTTTATTTATTTTTCGCGGGAGTTATATAATGTACTACTGCCTGGGAGTTATATAATGTACTACGGCAGGAGAGGCAGTTTGGGCAGTTTGCTTTCGGTGCGAAGCTAACGGCGTTAGCGTGAGGAGTTCAGAGCTAACAGCACACCTGGCGAGGATGACGTGCCCAGCTGGTTTGAGCAAACCAAACTAAACAAAAGTTTTTTCTTTAGTATTTAAGAAAAAATTAAGCATCTGAATTATCTCAATACACACAAACGTTATGGCATAAAACTGAGTTAAGAGTGGTAGAAAGAATTAATGTTTGTTAAAATTACTTTTTAAGTCAAATTAATTTGGATCGGTTTTAATGTTGATGAGAAATCATGCATGCATTTACCCGTGCCATATGTTGCTATGGATTAAAATATTTTTTATTGGATTTATAGAGAATTGAAATCCTTAGAAATATTTTCCATTGATAACCTCTAGAACAAAGGAATACAATACCAAAATTCATTTTTGTTATCAGCCTCTTTTACCTCAAACTTCATAGGAAAATAAACATAAGATTAAACCTCGTGTCCTTGGAGAAGTCAAATGCACCTTTGTCTCTACCATAAGCAAATTCTATTAAAATTCATGTGCTTACTTTCTATACCTTGAAATCTATAGGATTTTACTATGTGTGATATTTTATCTGGGACTCTCTTCCCTAATTTATTTAGAGGGCTCATTTTTTTTATGTGTGTTTTTATTCACACACTTTTTAAAATCCTGCATAACAAAGGATCCATGTGATATTACTTCAAATATATATCAGAGCTTTAGCTCAATTTATACTAGGGACAATTGCATCTATACCCCCACTTTGAAAACCAATTGTTGTTTTACCCTCATTTTTTAGAGTTTGTAGTTTTACCTCCACTTTTTGAATCTGAAACTGCCGTCTACCCTAACTTGTGACAGCCGTTTAGTGGGTCCCACGTTTTTGTGTTAAAAAATACAAAAGGCAATAAAAAAAGGTTTTAGGAAATATGAAATTACCTTTGTACCCATGAGGGAATGGATAGGATGAGTGAGTCTGTCCTCCCACCGTGCGTCGGTTTCGTGGTGAAACCCTAGCGCCGACTTCCACGCGGGCGGGCGCAAGGCGGCAGCGGCGGCGCAGTCGCGTCGAGGGCCAGCCGGTGGCCGCGGCTCTTCCATGCGGAGGCGGCCGCTCCCAGCGACGAGGTAGGCGGCTGGAGGCGGGCAGAAAAGAGGAAGTTGTCGGGAATGGAAGAAATCCTATCAATGGAGCTAATTTGATGGAAGAGTTTCACAGGTATTATGATTCTTGTCATTGTGACTATCCATTGATTCTAGGGATTCCTTGATTCTATTTGATTCATAGGATGAATTAACTTTACTATTTAGGGCGATTTACCTAAATGTGCTACTTTGCTATTCAAAGTGAGTCATGCATTGCTATTTTCTTCTATTTATCTTCAAATTTTGCTTATTTCATTATTGCTAATTTATTTATTAACTATGAAGTGCAAATGGAAGAGGAAGGGGAGGAAGAGGCTAGCTGAGGTTTGCATGCTTTTGGACATCTATTTGTTGTGCACTTTTGTACATATATGGACTTGTAATATGATCTGGACTGTAATATGTGGTAAAATGCTTTCTATGTTGTGGACATGTGATATGTGCAATTATGTTTGTGGACACTATTAATGTTTGTGGTCGATGATTTATATGTATCATGGCTTATTTGTATGGGACACTTTGTAATGCTTGCTATATATGTGACTTGTGTTAGTTGTGTCAAATTGCTGTCAAAATTTTATTCAAATTTTGGTCAAATTTTATAATTGCCTAGTATTTGTGATTTTTATTTGTTAAAGTACAAAAACATCACAAGAGATGCTCACGTTTGAATTATTTATAACAATCACACAAGCTGAAATCACAAAATAGGGGAAAATCACATAAAGCTGATAAAAATGGGGGCAAAAATGCAAAAACCACCAAGGGTATATATGTCCTTTTCTCTACAACTAACACCATTAAAACTGGCTGTTAGATGTGGGGGTACAGGCTGATTCAGATTAAAAAGTGGGGGTAAAACTGCAAACCCTAAAAAGTGAGGGTAAAACAATATTTGGCTTCAAAAGTGGGGGCATAGATGCAATTGCCCCTTTATACTAATGCTTTTATTTTTATCATTTTGGTAACCGCACTGTTTTTCTCTCTCATGAGGTTGAGGTATCCTTGTCCAAGTAGTATCTATGGAGTTAGAGCTTAGCAGCCCCTTCATCAAGAAAAGGAAATAAAAAAAAACAGAGTGAGCTTAGCAGGCTTGAGATAATCATGTAAAATATTAGCATGAATCTTATGCCATGCCAAGGACGTTTCATTTGAATAAACATGCATGCATACGTGTTCTTATACTCCAAAACGATCTCCCATGATGTCAGGCCATACGCAGCGGCAAGCAAGTCTCGTTTAGATAAACACCTTCCCCAAATCACACATCATTTGTTTTTGTTCATTAGTTTAGTAGAGTCTAACCATGTGTTTGGCTAGTCAAGTACCAAGTATTTTTATGATTTCATCAACCAGCCTGTCGAACATCTCTCCAAATTGTACGTGCCCGTCGCTGGTTTACCATCAAACCTTTGCCTTCCACAAGAACAAGTTTGAGAAACTTTGCCAGTACAAGTGATATTGGATAAAACTCCATTGACCGGCCGGCCGGTAACGGCGTTAGCTTCCGTCAGCCTCGCCGCCAAAGCCCAGAGGCACCAGCATCCTTGCAGGCAGCCTCGATAGATATGCTCTTTATTAATCCTCCTTTCGACGGCTTTACTTGTGTCTTTTCAGGCTCGGTTTCATGTCCGCCTCGCTCCAATTCAACTATGGACAATCTAATCTCATAAGTATTTCCTCCGTTTCATAATATAAGACTTTCTAGCATTACTTACATTCATATAGATATTAATAAATCTAGACATATATAGTGTTTAGATTTATTAACATCTATATGAATATGAGCAATGCTAGAAAGTCTTACATTGTGAAACGTAGGTAGTACGGTAGTTGTTATAAATCATTAATATATGGTCCCACATCTCATACACACATAACGTATTGGAGTCCGTGCTGCAGCTGGCTACAAATCTATAGCCCGCTTTTCTTCTCTCACCTCTCTTCTCTTCTCCTCATATGCTTACAGCTGACTTGTAGCCGGCTATTGTACTCGCTCTTAGATTTCGAGACAGCTTGTGAAAATTTGGAGGGGTTGGAAAAACTAATTTGGCTGTGTAGATGTCACAACATTTTTCTTCAATTTCCCACCTCGATCCATTATTTCCATGTGCATATTTCCCAGCTGCTAAACAGTGTTTTTTTTACAAAATCATATTAATCTATTTTTTAAATATAGCTAATAATTAATTACTCGTGTGCTAATAAGATGCTCCGTTTTGCGTGCGCGGCCGAGCACAACCTTTATTGCCTTTCAGTTTTATTTTATATTTTGCAACTACAATTTTTTTAAAATCTAGATGAAAAGTTACACGGCATAAGGAAACTTATTATTCTTAGAAAAGCTACAACCTATAAAAACTCCCCCAAACAAACCCCTTCGCTGTTTTTGTCACAACCAAGTGGTCGTGGTCATTTTCAACACAAAACAAATATAGTATCAAAATATTTAATATTAGATTTAGTGAAACTAATTTGGTGTTATAGATGTTACAACATTTTTCTATAAATATGGTCAAACTTTAGAAAGTTTGACTTTGAAAAAAAATCAAAATGTTTTATAACATGTGTTGACGGGCTATACCTAACTACAGTATTTATAGAGTATGAGAATCGTTGGTACGTAGGTATATGTGAGATTACAGTAAAGAAGACCCAATTGTGGAGCAAGCTAGATACTCTAGTCTACCAACTATCCAACAACTTACAATTAATAACTAGCAATTGGCTTCTTCCAGACAGATATGCGATGTGGCTTTTGGTTTGTGATTCGATGCCCTCCTTTCCCGGGGGGCATTGTATTTATATAGATAGACGACTTTCTCTCCAGGCAGAATTCGGAGAAACCTTGTAGGACACAGGCAGATAAAAGACCTTGCCTTTTTTGAGTCGGGCTCCGACAACCTCTAGTCCCGTGGAAGGAATTTTCGTTCTTATCTAATTATGTACCATATTTGAGTTACCATTTTGTATAACATTAGGTATGTGATATTATTTAAATATAGGAGGTATATCTAATCCTATAACTGACAATATAAAATGAGGAATTGCAGTTGGGATTAACTATGAATATGGTGCCTCAATCAGGTTTACCACAATTAATACTGTCATGAGTCATGACACTTTCTTCTGATGTCAACTTTTCCTAACCCCCAAATGTCAAGGCGCAAGAGTATCAGCATCGTCAGATCTAGAAGGAATTATAATAGTGCGAAGATAACTACCAGGTTTGATTGTTCAGATCAAACTAAAGCAGCCGGCAACATGGTACTCTGGAACAAAAAAGAAAAGACAATGAGTAGGAGTATAAACTTGGATGACAAAGTTGACAACAGATGATGTGTTAGCCCGTTGAATTTTGTTGAATATTCTTCCCTCGCGAAGCCCAGTCTCCAAACGTCAGAAGCTTCTTGGGAAAATATCCCTGCAAGCGTTCACTTGCAGAAACTTCAGAGAGGAGATGATGTGAAAGCCACCCAGCCGGGCTCGCAGTTTGCAGCCTCCCTATGCTGACTTCCTCTGTTCAGATTTATTTTGCACAGTGCCCGGTTCAAAGGAGATTTATAGTTAGCGCATGATTAATTTAAGAATCAAATACTATAAACTCAAAAAAATGGATTTGTGTGAATTTTAAAGAAACTTCTAGAATCCGAAAAGAGGACTGCCCAATACTACTGTCTTCTCTTCAAGCCTTCAACGATTACGATGTCCTGCCAGATCATAGGTACGTGCATTTTTAATCTCCGTGTCGTTGACACGCGTATGAAGGTCAGAACCATCGAAAATTGGCAGGAGGTGACACTCACCCAGATTTTGTTCTGTAAAATCGGTATCACGGGTTTGTTTAGTTTGATGTACAATTTTGCTCGATCAAAATTTTAGTAACTTTAATAGTAGCAGATATATATTAATTACCAAATTTTGTTTATAATAGTTCGATTCAATACTATAAAATTTGGTCAATATTTTGATCGGGTAAAAATTAGCTTTTAACTAAACAAGCCCTAAAGTCGGTCGGGATGTTTCGATGGCATGCAGGGGCGGCTATCGGCCAGGGATTTGAGAAAATGCCAGGAAATGGTCGTGTTTGGAAGATCGTGGCTCTGAACTCTGAAGAACGAACTGTGCACGGAATGTTTGTGTCAGGGGCTCCGGACAACTTCCTTTTGTTTTGGTTAGGCCATGTTTAGATTTCAACTTTTTTTTCAAAAAACTTTTAACTTTTCTGTCACATCGAACTTTTATACATACACAAGCTTCTAATTTTTCCATCACATCGTTTCAATTCTTTCAAACTTTTCAATTTTGGTGTGTAACTAAGGCTCTGTTTAGAGCTGTGTTTAGTTCCACGCAAAAATGGAAGTTTAAAAAGTTAGAACGATGTAACGGAAAAGTTGAAAGTTTATGTGTGTAGTAAAGTTCGATGTGACGGAAAAGTTGAAAGTTTGAATATTCTAATTTTTACATCACATCATTCTAATTTCTTTAAACTTCTAATTTTAGTGTGGAACTAAACACAACCTTAATGTGATACTCCATGCTACTACTACGGAGTATGTTAGACCGCGCTGATACTACTAGTACTCCGTTTCATTTCCCCGAGGAATTCAGGCAAAGGATACGCCATGATACGGTCTGTAACTGCCTCGATTGCAGAACCAGCCTGAGCTATCCTGTAGATGTTGTGCTGCTGTCCAGTTTGCTGGTTGCCGCTGTGCAGAGGTTGATGTAAATCCTTTTGTTTTTGTTAATGTGATGCATGGCGTTTTTTTTTTGTTGAAAAATGCATGGCATGTTTACCTGCTAAAACACTCATACAGTACTATCTCATTTTGTGGCTAAGGCGACGATTCGACGAATCCAAAACTCACTGCAGGGAATAAGTTCACTTTGGGTCCCTCTCAATTTGTCGCTCATTCCGATTTTCATCCCTTGACTGCAAAACCGGGTACAACCCGTCCTCCAACTTATGAAAACTGGGCAAACGAGGTCCCTCGGCGGTTTTAAAGGCGGTTTTAGCTGACGTGGCGCCTACGTGGCTTGTTTGACTAGGTCTCCGTCCCACGTGGCATTGACGTGGCGCTTACGTGGCAATTATATCTCAAAAAATAATAAAAAGCGTGGCCCCACATGTCAGCTGCACACAAAAAATAATTTTAAAATGGAGGGGGCTACGTGGGCCCCGTATGTCAGCCTCACTCCTCACTTCTTCCCTCTCCCTTCTCTCTCTTCTTCCCTTTCCCCTCTCTCTCTCCTTCTTCCCGGGCAGCGGACGGCGCGGGTGGGCGCTGGTGGGCTGGCGGTGGGTGTGGTCGGCGGCCACCCAATGGCCCCTGCCGGCAACCTCCTCGGCGTGTTCGGGCCTTCGGGGACCTCCTCGGCAACGGGATCTTCAACTCCGACGGGGAGACGTGGGTGGCGCAGCGGAAGACTCCGGTCGGGCGTGCACCGCCGATTCTCTCCCACCGGCCGCCGCGCGCCGCTCCCTCCCACCGGTTCCACGCGCCGCCGCTCCTCTCCCGCCCTCCCGCCGGTCGCCGACCCTCGGGCACCGCCGCTCCTCTCCCTCCTTCCTGCCGGCCAGCGCACGTCGCCGCTCCTCTCCCGTCGGCCGGCCCGACGAGCTCACCTCCTTCCTCGTGAAGCTCCCGTCGGCCGCCCTCTCCACCGGCGCGGCGCTTGCGTCGGTCGCCCTGTCCGCTGCACGCACACCGGATGCAGTACAAGCAAACGAAGAAAAGGAATGCAAAAGAAAAGAAAAGGATAGATAGAGGAGAGGGCGTCCAGGACGTTGACCAGCATCAAGGCGCGCAAGCTCGAGCTCGCAGCCGAAAGCGGCAAGGGCGACGCGTCGTCGCCGGCGGCGGCGTCCATGCCGTTGTGCTGCTCCGCTGCTAGCAGCTAGCCGCGCGTCCCTATGGCCTCCCTCCTGTGTAGTTCCGTGGTCATCGACACAGGCTGCCGCCTTGCCGCGAGCTGTGCCCCCGTTTTGAGTTCGTCGACATGCGACAAGCACCAAGAAAGTCAGCAAAATGCCAGCAGGAAGAGGATGCTAAGATCTCGATGTAATTAACCGCTAACTAATTTTGCTTGCAGGCCGGTGGAGCCGAGCAGGCGGCGGCGCGCAAAGACGATAGGAGGAGCGGAGCGGGCGGCGGCGCGCGGAGCCGATAGGAGGAGGTTGAGCAGCGGCCGAAGCGGGCTACGAGCTCGCCGTGATGAGGAAGAAGAGGCAGAACCGAGTGGAGAGGGGGATGACATGTGGGGCCCACGTGGGCCCCACCTTATTTTTTAGCAGATATGTGGGCCCCACCATTTTTAGATTAATTATTTTCTGTGCGGCTGACATGTGGGCCCATGATTTTTATTATTTTTTCGATATATAATTGCCACGTAAGCGTCACGTCAATGCCACTTAGGACAGAGAAATAGTCAAACAAGCCATGTAGGCGCCACGTCAGCCAAAACCGCTTTCAAAACCACCGAGGGATCTCGGTTGTCTGGTTTTCGTAAGCCGAGGGACGGTTCGTACCCGGTTTTACGGTCAAGGGACGAAAATCGGACTGGGCGACAAATATAGGGATCCAAAGTGAACTTATTCCCTCACTGCAGCCGCACAGGAGCGTACAATCGCTCGCAACTCGGCCCGTATGCTGATCGCAGGCCGGCTATTGACGGCCCACCAGGCACGCACGCGAAACTCACCGTGACTCGGACGGCGGACGCACCCACCCACCACTAAAACCACTTGCCGTGCCGCCCAACCACCCAACCAAACGTGTGACAAAACTCATGTCTCACCTACACACCAACGGCCCGAGTCCGACACACGTCTCACGCGCGAGCAGCGAGCTCGTTGCAAATCCACGCTACAAATATCCAGCTCAGTAGCTCACGCGCCGTCACACTCTCCAGCAGCGTACAATGTCGTCAGACGCCGGCGACGACGACGATGTCGTGCACGACTTCCGCCCGCTCATCGTGGTGTACAAGAGCGGGTGGCTCGAGCGCCCCCTCGCCACGCCGCCCGTCCCGCCCGGCACGGACGCCGCCACGGGCGTGGCGTCCAGGGACGTGCGCCTCTCCGCCGCTTCCTTCGTGCGGCTCTACCTCCCGCCGCCCTGCGCCGCCGTTGCGGGGGGCGAGAGGCTCCCCGTGGTGGTCTACTTCCACGGAGGAGGGTTCGTGATCGGGTCGGCCGCGTCGCCCGCGTACCACCGCTGCCTCAATGACCTCGCCGCCGCCTGCCCCGCCGTCGCCGTCTCCGTCGACTACCGCCTCGCCCCGGAGCACCCGCTCCCGGCCGCGTACGAGGACTCCGCCGCCGCGCTCGCCTGGGTGCTCTCCGCCGCCGACCCGTGGCTCGCCGTGCACGGCGACCTCTCCCGCGTCTTCCTCGCGGGGGACAGTGCCGGCGGCAACATCTGCCACCACCTCGCCATGCGCCACGGCCTGACCAGCCAACACCCCCCGCATCGCCTAAAGGGCATCGTGCTGATCCACCCGTGGTTCTGGGGCAAGGAGCCCATCGGCGGCGAGGCGGCGGCGGGGGAGCAGAAGGGGCTGTGGGAGTTCGTGTGCCCCGACGCGGCGGACGGCGCGGACGACCCAAGGATGAACCCGACCGCGGCGGGGGCGCCGGGGCTAGAGAACCTGGCGTGCGAGAAGGTGATGGTGTGCGTGGCCGAGGGGGATACGCTGCGGTGGCGCGGCCGCGCGTACGCGGAGGCGGTGGTGCGGGCGAGGGGTGGCGAGGCGGCGGCGGTGGAGCTGCTCGAGTCGGAGGGCGTCGGGCACGTGTTCTACCTGTTCGAGCCGGGCCACGAGAAGGCCGACGAGCTTCTCCGGAGGATCGCCGCGTTCATTAGCGCCAAATGATCGATCACTTATACCATGCGAGTGCGACACACCGAGAGTAGCACTGAAGGACGGTGTCGTCTGTGTTTGCGCGCCGTGGCGCTTGACAAGAAAAACGATGGAACCGGATCGTGTGGTTGGGCGTTGAATTCGGTCACTTCACATGTGCTTTTGTTGTGCTTGTGTTGTGTTGCATGCATTCGGTCACTGTGGGCCCCCAGTTTCGGATCGGCGGGGCTTGCGGCCTGTCTTAACTGGGCCCATAACGTCTATTTGAGGCCTTTGCACCGAATCGGAATCCAACACGAAAAGGGCCGAAACAACGGCATCCGACCACGGGTGCTGCTCGGTCGCGAGTCGCGACACGCTCCGCTGCGGGCGGCTGGAGGCAGGAGCTGCGTGGATGTGTCGGCCGCGGCCGAAGCCACACGCAACAGCAAACCGGAAGCTTCGATGCAAACGAGGCAGCCGAGCCGATGAGGCAAAAGCTCTGACCTAACCTCGGCCACAGGTCTCGATCCCCGTGATAAAAACCACAAGTAGTACTACGTAGCACAGTATACGAGTACTACTCAAACCTCAAAATCCGCGCTCCGTACGTGAATCCCATCTTCTACCGCCCGGTCAACTCGTCGCGGACACAAGTGGTAGACTGACACAAACATGGTTCTGATCACGACTTCGTACCGCTAAGCTACTACTTAGCCCGTGCGTGGTTAGATTCCGAGGTTGTTGCTGGGTCGACGTGCTCCGGTGCATGCTCGGTTGGTGGACAGAGGAGAAAAGAAAAGATCGCTTCGCTTGCTTTTGGTCCAGGGCCCTGGGAACGGAAAAGGTCTCTCCTCTCGATGGCTCGATCGATCGGCAGGAGAAGCATGAGAAGTGCGAATTCGCCAATGGCGAAAGCCTTTGCACAAAAGTCAAGCAAACATGAATGGAAAAGGCAAACGATCACGTTTGCTAATCCGGCTTGGGGTGGGCTGTCAATCTGTCATGGCCCCCTCAATCACCTGTGCCTTTTCCTATCTAATTGCATCGTCTCCTGCACCTGGGGTTGGGTCGAGTAGGGCAAACGATCGATCGAGCGAGAAGAGTAATTTTAAGCGTGCTAATTAAGTTCTGCAGTTAACTAGTGCTCCATTTATATTTCAATTGGCTCACAAAAAAATGTCAAGCTAAAAATAGCAATGCTAAATAAGGTAACTAGCTTTATCTTACTTCAAAATTAGAAAGAGTAAGATGCGCCGTAGAAATATCAATAGCAATCTTTTAGCTTACAAACATCAACAGTGGAATTAATTGGATTCGGCTACACACAGAAAAAGTTAGGACTAGTATTTTGTATCATATTCAGTCTTACTGGCCTACTAGAGTCTAGATCTACCGTGGTTGCGAGCTGAATTACTATTTAACCCGGATAGTAATAAAACCCCAGATGCATAGTGTCTTTAACTGGTTAGTTTTGTCCTTAAAAGAACCCAGCTGGTGCGTGCGCTCAGATCACGCTCCGTGAACAGAGGGGATCCCAACGCCGACCCTACACGTCATCCCTACGCCTCGTCATCGGACGGCCGAGATCGCGCCTAACTCCTCGATCCAACGGCTAGGATCCGTCGCTAACCCACTATATATCCAAACCTCACCCCCACCCACGAGCTCCCTCTCTTTTCCGCCCTCCACCCTCGCGAGCCAAGCTACCATTCTCCTCCTCGGCGGCGGCGGCGGCGGCGGCGATGCAGATGGCGGCGACCACCACCACCACCGACTCCTCCCAGGCGGCCGTGCCGCCTCACCACCCTCACCCTCACGCCCACCCGCACCCGCACGCGCACCCGCACCCGCACCACCCCATGGCGCAGGCGCGGTGGGTCGTCCTGCCTTACCCGCCTCCGCCGCCGCCCATGGTGGCCGCTCCGCCGCCCCCGCCGCCGCAGTACGCCAAGCACTTCGCGGCGGGGCCGCCCCCCGCCGCGGCGGCCGGGCGGCGCACGCCGACCCCGCCCGCCCCCGCCGGATCCGGCGGGAACGGGTGCGAGGAGAACAAGACGATCTGGGTTGGCGACCTCCAGTATTGGATGGACGAGAACTACCTCCACAGCTGTTTCGGACCCAGCGGCGAGGTTTGCCTTCATTCCCCGATCCGGGCTTTCCGTACTAGATCTCACTGATACGATTAGATTCGTGCCATTTCCATGGGTTAGTTCGCCTGTTAGTGTTCTCAAATTGTCGCAAAAGCATACTTTTGCGTTAATTTGTCGCTCTACGCGAATAAAGGTACAAAATATTTGTAGAATTAGCTTTGAGGTTTGCTCGAGGCACCTACTTCGAGGCCATTCAATGCAATATGACGTAATGCTTTTGTTGGTCTAGTGATTTATGTCTATTGATTCGTTTTGTTACTGCCGAGTAACTTGAAAGCATGTTCCTTTATTTGGTTGAGTTGTTATTTTATATGAAACTGGAAATGGGGCACCCTTTCTGTAGAATTGGTACTTTCGAGCTGCCAAAGGTGCCGACTTTGTGCTGGGATTTATGTACATGTCCAATTTGATGAGTAGTTTGGAGGAACTGGTCTTGACGTGTGATGATTTAGTAAACATTTTGAATAAGTCAAGCTAGCTGTTGTACTTTGGTGGTTACATAATTAGTAATGAACAGTTAGAGGAGGGAAAGGAAGCCATAATGACAGCATTAGCTATTTTGCTGTATTTTTTGGGACTGTGTCCATCGATGTTGACAGGAAGAAAAATGATGCCTGTTAAGAGGATTATTGTGATGGAAACTGATGCGGTCAGGGACAGGGTTAATGAACAAAGACACAAAATGGACTGTAATTCTTGTTTCTGTACTTGATGCAGGGAACTGTTTATTCTGTATTTGAAATACCAACATCTGTGGTTGTTAGGTTTATTCAATTACAGAACTAAGGATTACCACTGATCAGTTCGTCAACTTCTTATTTTCGATGCTAGTGTGTATCTGTGCTATTCCTTGACTGCTAACTTCCTTGCCTTTCGACACCCCTTTTTTATAGGTAGTGACGATAAAAGTTATCCGCAATAGACAAACTGGACAATCCGAGGGATATGGTTTTGTAGAGTTCTACTCTCACGGATCGGCAGAGAAGGCTCTTCAGAATTTTACTGGTCATGTGATGCCTAACACTGATCGACCTTTCAAGTTAAACTGGGCTTCATATAGCATGGGTGAAAAGCGATCTGAAGTTGCTTCTGACTACTCAATTTTCGTTGGTGATCTAGCTGCTGATGTTACTGATGAAATGTTGATGGAGCTTTTTGCTAATAAGTACCGCTCTGTGAAAGGAGCTAAAGTTATTATTGATGCAAACACAGGCCGTTCTAGGGGCTATGGGTTTGTTAGATTTGGAGATGACAATGACAAATCCCATGCAATGACTGAAATGAATGGTGCGTATTGCTCTACTAGGCCAATTCGTATTGGACCTGCAACTCCCAGAAGGTCTTCAGGTATGTCTCCTATTTCCTGATTTTTTTAGCACTTTGATATTGCAACTCCTATTTTGTCCATGGACCGTCTGATGTTTTATGTTATTAGTAGTTTGGCTTGTACTCAATTTGAGCTATTTTTTGTCAGATTATTAAGTATCACTATAAATTTTGGAAGGTCTGAATTGTTTTTTCACCTTGTACCCTCCTAATGTTGCTTAATTATACATCTATTACCCCCAACTATTTTTTTGGAACACATAGTGAAGTTCTAATAAATAACGAATTTGTCCTGTTATTTATCTGGACCCATGCCTTGAAGACCACTTGCAAGTTGCAAGATGAGAAATTAAAGAATTGTACCTGCCAAGCAAGATCTGCTTCATGGGGATCCCATCTCGTGGCTAGTGTTTCTAATATTTGGTGGTTTCAGCTTCTCTAACTGCCCCTTGAATTACTTACTATAGGTTCCTATCTTCATAATCATTGCTTCACAGCACTAGATTGAATAAAGTTTAGTTAATGTTCCCAGAGCATATTATGTATGACGTACTTATGTATCTTGCTTTTGTGTAGGGTGCTATACATTTGTTTTAGTGTTGTATGGAATCAGTTTGGTTTAATCATTTGTTTACCCAGCTTCACTATTATCTTCAGGTGATTCTGGCTCCTCAACACCTGGGCATTCAGATGGCGATTCTACTAACAGAACGGTGTGTGGTACTACTGGTTTTCCACGGTGTTTGTCACCCTGTTGCCTGATAATTTATAATATGTAGTTGTTGATCTCCTTTAGGTATATGTTGGTGGGCTCGATCCAAATGTCAGCGAAGATGAGCTGAGGAAGGCATTTGCCAAATATGGTGATGTTGCCTCTGTAAAAATTCCTCTAGGGAAGCAATGTGGCTTTGTTCAATTCGTCAGCAGGTATGTATCTGAGGCTGTTCTTATTTGGCTACTTAGTTTTATATGACATGCTGGAAATGGTATTTAAGTCTTGCTACTATGTCTTTAGAACTGATGCGGAAGAAGCACTGCAAGGATTGAATGGATCAGTCATTGGAAAGCAGGCAGTTCGCCTTTCATGGGGCCGCAGCCCATCACATAAACAGGTTCGTCCATGCTTCATATCGCTATTTTCTGTTTTATATTATCTTTGCTATTGGATCAGTAAACCAGTTGCAGTGTGGCACAAATGTTGTATTTGAAATTTTCAGTCCAAGTAAACAACTGGCCTGGGCAAGATAATTTGTCATGTGATTTGATCTTTCCTGTGAAAAAGCTATTTTGTAGTGTGATCTAGTTGCTTTATGACTAAACGAGAGCTTGCTTACCCATGTCATATGGTGTGCATTCCTGCTTCAATACTTCTTCGTCAACCGTCTAGATCTAGTTGCTTTATGACTAACTGAGTGTTGGCTTACTCATTTGGGACGTGACGCACTCCTGCTTCAGTGCTTCCTCATTGTCCAGTATCCTAGTATTATTTAGACAAGACTCCAACCTTAAAGTCTGCTAGCTATTTCTAGTGTGCAATCAAATAACTTTCATTGTGCACCTTTATCTGGGCCATGCCTCATTTATTCAAGTTTACTCCAGACACCAGGCCTGGCTGAGGCCCAACTGTACCTATTGTGTGGGAGAGCTACCTATTTCTAGTGTGCTTAGGTCTACTAGCTATTTCTAGCGTGCAATCAAATAACTTTCATTGTGGACCTTTATCTGGCCCATGCCTCATTTATTCAAGTTTATTCCAGACACCAGGCCTGGCTTAGGCCCAACTGTACCTATTGTGTGGGAGAGCTACCTATTTCTGGTGTGCTTAGGTCTGCTAGCTATTTCTAGTGTGCAATCAAATAATAACTTTCATTGTACACCTTTATCTGGCCCATGCCTCATTTATTCAAGTTTACTCCAGACACCAAGCCTGGCTTAGGCCCAACTGTACCTATTGTGTGGGAGAGTTACCAATTAATCAATGCTTAATACACCCCCATAGCCCAGCTGCAGTACATCATTTTGGACCAGTGCTTAGTCTCAACACGTTAGTTATATGATTTTATAGCTAGCTAAAAGTTCATGGCCTGAGAGGCCTTTAGTATTTTAGCGATGCTATTTCTGGGGCTTTTGGGAGTGTCCAGAATATAGTGAACTCTGAATGATTCAGGCTTTAAACTAGGTCACCATGAGTTCTTTTTTCTGCACAAAATCTAATAATTTCATGCAATTGTCGATAACATCAGTATAAATGTTCGTCATATGTAATGCTAAATTATGTTCCCCCGCTATGGAAGTGGACAGAACTATGTTTTTTGTTGAATTTAGTCATTCTCCCATCCATATCACTCATTTGCTGTTCTATTTCCAGTCTAGGGCTGATTCTGGCAGCCGAAGAAACAATATGTACTATGGGACGCCATTCTACGGTGGATACGGTTATGCCTCCCCCGTCCCGCACCCTAACATGTATGCTGCTGCATATGGAGCCTACCCTGTCTATGGCAGTCAGCAGTTAGTGAGCTAGAGAAGAGAGAGAGAGAGAGCTTCATTCCATTCCCTCCAATGGAAAACAAGGTTTTGGTCCGGTCAGCATAGTAGCGCCAGATGTGAGGTTATAGAGCGTCCTAAAAGCGAGTGAAACAGGGAAAATGAATGTATGGTATCTGTAGTGTTGTCTGTGTTGCAAGAAGTATAACTCAAGGCTTGTAGACACAAGTGAGTCGATGGTATTCTTTCAAGAAATTTTGACTTGCTAATAAATTAAACTATTGTTTGTGTGTCCCCGTTGTGCGAAGTAATTTGCCTGTTACTACCGTTGGCCTTGAAGATGGAGATGGTTTGCTTATATGCGGCCTTTATATCGTTTTTTGTTTTGCTTTCATAACTATTATTATATCTGGTTATTTGTTCGGGATGGTTCCCTGCCTGCCTCCAGTTAAAAATATCTGACACTGAAAGCCAAGATTTGATTAGATTTTCTACACTATGGCCATCAATAATCCTTCAATTAATGCTTGGTGTAAATGTGTAATAGCATGAAAAAGTAGTGTGTGTGCCTTGAGAAGTAGTAGTACTATCACAATATCATAAACTTATTACTCCCAAATAAGTTGATGGTCAAAGTTTAGCTGAATAGTTTCCCAAATCTTAAATATTTATGACCGTAGGGATCGCCTTGAGATCAGCTTTGGCTTACCAGTTACCATCGATAAAAATCCAGCAGATCCCCAATCGCACCTCAAGTAACAAAAAAGTCAACATTATTGGGTTTAGGGTGCTCCAGCGGATCCCTGATAACCTCCCAATCCGGAAATATTTTTTGTGGTCACAAAAATACAACCATATTAGGGCTGTCAGCGAGCGGGCTCGCTCGCCTAGGCTCGAGCCAAGCCTATGTAACCTTGAAGCTTCTAGACATGCTCGGTTTGAGCTTGATCAAGCTCGAGCTTGGCTTATATTTAGGGATGAAAACGGCCGGGAAAACCCTATACCATTTTCATTTTTATATATTTTTCTTGAAAACGGAATCGAAACGGTAGACCCGGAAACGGTAACGATATCGGTATATTGGAAACGGGACCGTTGGAACGGAATATATCGATATTGGTCGGAAGTCGAAATTCATGTCGGAATTAGCAGAGTGTGGCATAGCACACATTTAACTATGCACGTAAATGAATTTTTAACTTTATTCTTGCATCATCACACTCCACATAACACTGTTATATGATGATTAATGATATGATAATAAGTTTGATGAACAATATAAACAAAGTTCAACAATACTTCAACATCGATTAGTTGAGGAGACCAAATTTCAGCAAAATCCACATACCATGTCATAGGTTAACAACATTTTTCCTGGTCACTTCCCCTTTTTTATGGGTGGCAAGCCTACCAGACTTCCTTCATTCATGGGCTTTCAATGGGTTGGGCAGGTTGAACCGCTGGAGAACTTTTGGAATTTTTTCGGAATTTTGACGGAAATTACCATATAAATACGGTTATCAACAAAACGGTCGAAAAAACCTCCATCTCATTTCCGCTACCATTTCCATAAGATATTACCGTTTCCATTTCCACCACTGTCGGTTATTAATACCAACTAAAATGGTCGCTGTAAACTGGAAACGATAGCCGGAAATCTCAGAAATTTCCATACCGTTTTCACCCCTACTTATAAGTAGAAATATGAATATTATGAGAATAATCCCCTTGAAAAATAATTAATTTTAGTTCATCAAATTAATAAAAGAATCTATACTCTCCTTGTAAGGACCTGTTTATATCTCACCCTAAAATTTTACACCCTGTCACATCGAACGTTTGAACACCTGTATGAAGTATTAAATGTAGGCTAAAAAAATAACTAATTGCACATATTGCGACTAATTTGAGAGACGAATCTTTCAAACCTAACTACTCCATGATTTGACAATGCGGTGCTATAGTAAACATTTGCTAATGATGGATTAATTAGGCTTGATAAATTTATCTCGCGGTTTACTGATGGATTCTGTAATTAGTTTTTTATTAGTGCCCGAACACCCCCTGCGATACCCTATAAGGCCTATATAATATCCGATGTGACACGCCAAAACTTTACACCCCTGGATCTAAACACCCCCTAAAAGGGAATGGTGGTAGTGTTGGGCCTTCCACCACCCCAACACCAACTCCTAGCTGTTTTAAGAGAAAAAAAGGTAAGAGCCCCAATGCCCCACATGTCAATTACTTATACCAAGAACTCGCCCGGTAGAGTTTCAACTTCCAAATTTAATTCCAGGAATTGGGTCTATAGTGGAGTTATGAAGCAATCTAAACATAGGTCCACATTTCTAATTCATTTTGTGAGAGCGCTTCCGCTAGCTCCACTTCCATTTTTAGGTGGAGCTAAAACTGTTTGGTTTGATTATAGCTTTGATTATAGCTTCAAGAGAGGTAGAGCTGGAGCTATAGCCATGTCAAATAGGCCCCAACTCTATACTTTTTATGGGAATGAAAAAAAAAACAGCATGGGGTAAAACCGTAAAAGGTTACACGTCACTAACAAATATGTACAACAATTAAGAATTGGTAATAACGGGTTAATAATAATTCTCTTTAATTAAAATCCCATTGCAACACACAGACAATATGCTAGTAAGATAAATATATGATACCAACACAAGCTACTTTATTGTGTGGGATAAAAATGATATCTTTGATCTCCTAGTTTATTATATAAACAATTAAAATCATATATTGTCAGGTTGGTTACGAGCTTGAGCTTAGCTCAACAAAGCTCGCAAGCTTTAGCATAGGATCGAGCTCGAGCCAAGGATAAGTTGAGCTCGAGCAGCTTGCGAGCCTCAAGCTTCTTTTGACATCCCTAACTCCTCAAACACCCTCCTCCAAAAAAGAAACAACCACATCCACTCGAGCTTCTCCCATTACCACCCTCTTGCTGGCGTCCTGGCTCGTCGACGTGACCTTCATCAGTCGCCCACACCCTCTATCGCTCCGTCTCAATATGTTTTCGGTGGCAACAAAAAAGCCAGCCCCGAGTCCCCTATCCCTAAAGAAAGGGGAAATCTCTTACACAAATAGCATTTTTTTCAGTGCCAACCAACTAACTCCATCCAAGCTCTCTTGCCGGTGCATCCTTCGATGGCCCTCCCTCTCCCCGTGGCCCGACCTCTCGTGGCATCTACGAGCTTGCCGACCAGATTTCCCTAACTGTCGTTGCCCAAATCCCACAACCGGTTTCCGCTCCTCCCCTCTGACCATTGTGCTCAATCTTCTCCATGTCCCAAGGTCATCGTCATGCCTTGCTGCCCTAGCTGGCATGAAAATGAACATCAACATAAGAGGAGATGCAATAGGGAAGGTGTAGTAGGGCTTCACAAGTGGCTAGAGGAGGGGTTGGCGTAGTTGTGCCATGGTCTTCTTCCATCGTCGTCAAACGCCTTCGATGTTGGGGTTGTGATGGCAGTTGGACTTGAGGGACAAGAATGGTATGTAAGTGAACCTCTTAAAGGTCGGGGCCAATCTTCTCACGGGTGACTGGCTGACTGCAACATAGAACTTAGTGAGATGCCCGTTGGTGGCGGCGTGGTGATGCCGGCAGGGGCGGATCCAGAAACATAAAGTTGGGGGGGGACTCAACATACCGAGTACACCGGCATAAACCATACTATCTCAGTATTAAACTATGCTAAAATGCTATTAAAAGACCTTTAGCACCTCCTATCTTATCAACCATGACAAAAAAATGAAAGGGGGACTTAGGGGGGGTATCCATGGATTCGGTGGGTGTAGGGGGGACTCAAGTCTCCCCTGCACCCACGTTGAATCCGCCCATGGATGCCGGCCAGCCACCTCCAATGGGCTCGGTCTTCTTGTTTGCGGCGGGTTTGGGAGGTAAGGGTTTTGTTGCACTTGTCCATCGGAATGGTGGGTTTTGGAGTTACTAGCAGGATGAGGTTATTGGGATCTACTTTAAGCACATCCGCAACCATGCTGAAAATGGTATTGGGGGCTTGGGGCTCCCCAACAAATTTTATTGGGGTGTGTTTCTTTAGACTGCTAGGAGATGCTCTAGGATCACCTTTACTGAAAAAATAGCTATCGCACACGAACAATTATGATTATTCTTGCTTAACATCGCTGCGAGGAATTTGCTCAGGAAAGTGCAAGTCACAGCCATTGATTATTGTATACTCTCTCCCGTAAGCAAACGAGCACATAATAGTCAACATGTCTCTGCTCACACGTACAAAATGCGCACTTGCAAGGACCCATTCCATAGACTTGCCATTTTGCCAAAGCGTGATATCACGGGCTACCGTCTACCATTTGACATATAGAAATTACTAAGGCCTTATTTAAATTAAAAAAATTTGACAAAAAACATCATATCAAATATTTGGACACGAGATATTAAATGTGAGAAAAAAACAATTGCACAGTTTGCATGTAAATTGCGAGACGAATATTTAATTTGAGCCTATTTACGTCATGATTTGATAATGTGATGCTATAGTAAATATTTGCTAATGACGGATTAATTAAGCTTAATAAATTCGTCTCGCAGTTTACAGGCGGAATCTGTAATTTGTTTGTTTATTAGTCTACATTTAACACTTCAAATGTGTGTCCGTATACTCAAAAACTTTACACCCAAAGAAACACACCCTAAAGCTTAACAGTTCACGCAGCGGTAGCCTGAAATGATGACGTCTGATGGGGTTAGCTAGCTACTTACTCCCAATTAAAAGTCTTTAGCGCATCGTCGCTTAGTGGCCAAGGAAGACCTGAAGAAGTAAACGAGGGCCTTCAAGTCGCCAAGTCTTGGCGTGTGCCCCATGGCATTCCTTGTACGGCACATCCATCGTCAGGCACGCGCTTGCACGCGCCAGTCACAAATGTTTACTTCTTTTTTCGCTGTTACATGAACGATTAAACGATAAAAATATATGTAGGACACACATGTACACACTACTACATTAATTAGCACACATTCGCGAATCATATTTTTTAATTAAGTATACACTCAACATAAGGCTAACGATAAATAAGTAGTCCTAGCTACTAAATTCCTACCCAATGCGCTAAGAGCAAGGCTAATAATACAGCCGATCTATTGGCTATAAGGTTATTTGTAGTCTTCTCTCAGCCTACCTATATAATAGTTAGCTCTTTACAATTAATATAGGGTCCACTTGTCTCTCTCACAGAGTTTCTTGGTTCTTGTGTCCAAGCCGGCTGTAAGTTTACAGCTTGCTTCTCCTCTCTCTTCTCTCTTCTCTCCTCTACCCAGCATTTAGCCGGAGTATTATATTTGCTCTAAGAGATGTTTAAGCTTTTCCTGAAACTTTCAGACCCAAGAGCTGATCCTGCCTTGTCCCGTGCGTGCTCTGATTAATTGTGCTTCCCGCACTCACTCGCCCCGAGAATATTTGCGGCGAGAAGTAATTTGTTTATGATTTCAGCGGCGTATTTTTATATTGTAAACCTGAGATTTTATTCGTGGGCGAGATATTCCGGCATTCCGTGCCTGTCATTTCAGCGCCGATGCGCCACGATTAGGATAGGTAATCATAAAAACATCTCGCTTTCTCGCCGAACCGCCTTAATTACATCTTAGACTAATATGTTAATTGATCGTCGCTATCCTCCAGGACGTACAGAATGTTAGCGTCGTCGCTGTCTAATCGATCGGCCGTGGTAACCGGAGCAATTCACGATCACCGATCGATCGATCCAGCGATCGAGTTTCGTGCTACTCCATCCGTCCCAAATAACTTAGGGCATATTTGGATCCACACTAATTAAAAATATTAAACGTAAATTAATGATAAAACTTATTCCATAACCCTGAACTAATTTGCGAGACGGATCTATTAAGTCTAATTAATCCATGATTAGCCTATGTGATGCTATAGTAAACATTAGGGCCGGCCCTGGGGCAGTGCGGACGGTGCGACTGCACTGGGCCTCCAAAAATAAGGGGACTCCAAAATATGTATACTATGGTATCAGACCTGATAGGCTTAGAGGAAAGACGTAAGACCGATCGAGAATCGAGCATATCGTGACTGCTTGATTGTATTTTAAACTTATTAGTGTGAATTTCGTTAATGACAATGAGTTTTTAAATAATATCTTGTATTTTTATGGTGAATGGGGGTCTCTATTTTTTTTTCCACACCAGGCCACCAAAAAGTTAGGGCCGGCCTTGGTAAATATTTGCTAATTATATATTAATTAGGCTTAATGTCTCATGAATTAGCTCTTATTTATACAATTAGTTTTGTAAATAGATTATATTCTATATTTAATACTTTAAATTAGTGTCTAAATATCTAATTTGACAGGGACTAAAGTTTAGTCACTGAATCCAAACAACACCTTAATGTAAATGCATATATGACATCTTCTAATAAAACGAATCTGAACAGTCAAAACTCTATAAGGACCATATCTTCTCGTAGGTTGTTGTTTTTTTTTTTTTTACGGAGGAGGCCTCACGAGGGAGTAGTCTTCTCCTCGGTCCACGACAGTTCACATTACAACTCTCTCTCTTGTCTGATTGCGAGTCTCGGAGTCAATATAAATAGTTTGCCCATCTCGTTTCGTTTTCCTCCTCTCGAACCACACGACGAGAGAGACCATACGCAGAAGATGTCGAGATCTCGATAGCTAGCTAGCTTGTGCATGACTCCTCACTGCTTATAGCTTAGCTTCCTATATAGCTCGATCGATCGATCACCAGGCCGTGCCGATCGGCGGCGTACTGATCATCGATCGATCGATCGATCCATGGCGTCGGCGTCGCCGAGTAGTAATTCGGTCGTAGGAGGGGCCGGCGCCGGCGCCGGCGACGTGTGCTGCATGTGCGGCGACCGCGGCCTGCCGGAGGAGCTGTTCCGCTGCCGTCTCTGCCGCGTCCGGCTACAGCACAGGTACGTTACACACACGCGCGAGGCGAGCTCGAGCGCCGGCGTTTCTTGGGCCGCCGATCAGCTTGCTGGCTAGCTACCTTGCACGGAACCTGATTTTGTGCACACGCGTGCTTGGAAACACAGGTATTGCAGCGATCTGTACCCGAGGGCGACGGCGTACAGGCGGTGCAACTGGTGCCTGGTCAGGGAGCCTGCTCCCGCCGCCGCCGGAGCCGCCGGCCATGTCCACGCGATGGTGGATAAGCCGACGACGGTGCGACGGAAGACGGCATCGTCGTCGTCGCCGCCGCCGTCGTCGTCGATGACGGATCAGGAGACTTCGCCGACGACGATGTCCAGTGAGGCAGAGCGGCAGCGGCGCCTGCAGGAGGCGGCCGGATGGTCGGCTTCCAGGAGGGCGCCGGACACGGCCGGGCTCGGCCGGCCGGTCAAGAAGCAGAAGGCTGCCGCCGACGACGACGAGGGGGAGGAGGCTCCGGGCGCGAGAGCGGCGCCGGCGGCGAAGGGGAACAACGGCGGCAACAAGGAGATGCAAGCGGCGGGGAAGAAGACCGGGGTGAAGGTCAGGGTGAGGAGGTACAAGCTCCTCGCCGAGGTCATCAGCTGCTAGAGCCAATTGCGGTTGCTACAATGTGTACAGTATGTGTACTGTATACACGTATCCGTCGTTATGCACGGCAAATAGTGTACAGATCTTGTGAGAAACCATAATCGAGTCGGAGCCCTCTTCTTACGCGGTTGTTTGTGTTGAATGATTGAAAAGCTATAATACCTATTCGAGAGTATAAACGAACGAATGCAATATTATAAAAAGTTAAAAGCCTTATAAAACCTGCTCCAAAATCAGCATGTATTTAACATTCACAGCTAAATATGAAAGTATGTATAAAACATCCAAATATAATAACGACACTGAGACACGATATACATATATCTCTAGGACTCTGTCACACTGCTTACGATCACTTCTCTCCAATCTACCATTTTGCATTGTATCAGAGTGACAATATCACCGGTCAATCGTTTCCTCTCATATACTCTCTCCGTTTCATATTATAAGACGTTTTGACTTTGGTCAAAGTCAAACTACTTTAAATTTGACTAAGTTTATAGACAAATATATTAATATTTATAATACCAAATTAGTTTCATTAAATCAATAATTGAATATATTTTCATAATAAATTTGTTTTGGGTTGAAAATATTATTAATTTTTTCTACAAACTTAGTCAAATTTAAAACAGTTTAACTTTGACCAAAGTCAAAACATTTTATAATCTGAAACGGAGTTAATATGTAACTATGTAAGGTCGTAATATAAGTGTCTCTCTATTTAAGAAAGAAACTAGAATACGGTTTTAATCTTTTACTATCCTAACACCAATTATAACTGCGAGTTCATATCTTAACCTAGCATGTACATCCTAAAATAAAACCTAGTATGCACACATATTTGACAAATTAAAAAAAATCACTTATAGAAAGATCTTTCAAAATTATAAAGTTTTAAAAAAGTAATTGAAAGCAGTTTCCAAAAGATTATTATACAAACTTTTTTTTTCAAAAAATTGCACATTTAGAGCTCGAAAAGTACGCATTCATCCATCATTTAATTTCTTGAGAATGAAAGTACAGGGCCGATCGATCAGAAAACTGAGCTTTTTCGTAACCCATCTACTACTAGATAGCTGGATCAATGCTACTCGCAACACATAACTGGATCAATGCTAGCTGGAGTAGTAGTTAAGTTTGTACATCACTTCTCAATCCATAAGGAAAAAAAAAAAGGTTTCCCAATCGCTCCAGGCTCCAGAGTACCGGACGGCTCAAAAGACAAAAGGCACACCTCCATTTTCCGGTAACAGTAGGGGGATCTGATACCGTGTTTGAGAGATAAAATTAAGTTGGTGATCTGCTCGTACGTTCGTCCAATTAACCTTCTCTCCACTCTAGCTTAGGTTAGGTTAGGCCGCGTGCATTACTTGTCTCCGGCTGTCTCCGGCCGGCGCCGCGCGCCCGCGCTAGTGATGTACACCGCCAGCGCATCATCGATTCATCATGGGCTGCAATGATATTGGAGACGAGAACTCATCACCGTTGCGCTGCTCGCCCTGTACGTGTCGCGGCCTTGCGCCTGAACCGGCGCACCGTGTGTACGTCGTCGTGCGAGCGTAGGCTGGTTCGGTGGTTGGCCCATGCGGCAGACAGGAGCACGCTGGCATGCGGCGAGTCAGTGAGGCGTTTCTGCGATCTTTCCCTCTCACATCTCCAATCATTCGCAGAGACAGACAAAGTACGTTGATCTCCCTAGGCTGCGAGCGGCGGAGGTGAAGCCCAAAATGCGCTGCAGCCCAATGGCGTAAGGCCTACGGTCTGCTACTGCTAGTGTTTGGGCTGGCCCTTCCCTTTGGTGGGTTGGGCTTCATGTCTTGGAAGAATCGCTCGTCCACGGTCCACCATGCCCCCGCATCATATTCGTCCCTCGTTTTGTTGACTTTGTCTTGTCGTCGCCCGTCGGCGTAGAGCGGCAGGATGACCCTGCCGGCCTGGCCTGCCGGCTTGTGTACTGACGGATCTGCTTTTCTGCAGTCACCGCAGCCAGTACTACAGTACTAGGCCTGCACGTCTTTTTCTGATCTGGCCAACGACTTGTGGCGCAGCATTAACGTCCATCGATGGCGGCCAAACACGTGGGTAACTCTGTCCTGTAGTAGCACGTAGAGCTACTTGTGGCCTCAAGCCCTCAACTGCCAGAGCCAAACGTACAGAGACGCCCATCTCCCCCCTCCGATGGGAGATCCGACGGCTGTCGACCGACCGAGCAACGTCGATCCCGTGTGGGCCACGTGCTGTACCAGCTACCATCGTACCAACGCCCCCCGTGGGCCCCAGATGCCAGTGAGCGTTCGTTACGTCATCCGTGGCGTACAGGGCTTCCTCGACGAACGACGTGTGGCCCCCACACCCACCCCTCCCTCCACGAGCCCACGCGGTCCACGCCCCCAACGCCTCGAAGTATAAGAGGCGGCCGCGGCCACGAGCCAAGTCCTCCAATCCCCCGCGACAATCGCCACAAATTCCCCCGCGCCGCGCCAGCCACACCCACACGCGCGCGCCGGCCAGCCTACGCTTTTCCCCTCCCCCCCTCCCCCGCAACGAGCCGCGGCGGAAGGAAGGATGGGGAGCCTTGGCGGGGAGGAGGGGGCGAGGCCGGCTGCGGCGGCGGAGGGGGCGCGGAGGCCGAGGTTCCTGTGCCTGCACGGGTTCCGGACGAGCGGGGAGATCATGCGGAAGCAGGTGGTGGGGAAGTGGCCCGCCGACGTCACGGCGCGCCTCGACCTCGTCTTCGCCGACGCGCCGTTCCCCGCCGAGGGGAAGTCCGACGTCGAGGGCATCTTCGACCCGCCCTACTACGAGTGGTTCCAGTTCGACAAGGTCCGCCCTCCGCCGCCGCCCTTTCACCTGATCTGACTTTTTTTTCCTAAGCGGATCTGAATTTGATTCCCCCCTACTCGTGTTCATGGTCTTCCTCTGTTCTTGGTACAGAATTTTACAGAGTACAGGAATTTCGACGAATGCCTGAACTACATCGAGGAATTGATGATTAAAGAAGGGCCTTTTGATGGACTGATGGGTTTCTCTCAGGTAGTATTGAATTTTGGTCTAAAGAATTAATTCATGGACTAATTCTCATTCAACCGTATCATATATGGTGACAAGTTTTCGATTTAAATATACCAGGGCTCGATTCTATCTGGCGCCCTTCCGGGCCTCCAAGAACAAGTAAGCAATTTGTAATTGTTTTTAGTTGTTACTAGAACATTGAAGGGTTGAAATCAGCTCGATTAATTTCTTGCTGTCTTTAAAACAGCTACATCTTCGTTTAGCTTTTTTATTTAACTCTGTATTTCCTCTGCAGGGGTTGGCCCTGACTAGAGTTCCTAAGATCAAGTACCTCATAATCATAGGAGGCGCCAAGTTTCAGTCGCCGACGGTTGCCGAGAAGGCGTACGCCAATAACATCAAATGCCCCTCGGTTCACTTCCTCGGTACTTCACTATCTTTTCTAAGGAACAAAAACAGATTGCGTCGATGTTATTCTAGTTTGTTGTCGCCACTTTAGCATATTTCTTGCTAGCTTGTAAGTTGACCGTTGCTTCCAAGGCGGTGCCTTCGCCGCCTTTTTTCTTTAAAAAAAATAACAGCCAGCGTATCTGGAATGTTTATTGGCCCATGTTTATTAGTTTAAGGCTGCGTGCATAAAAAAAAACTCGCATCAACAGTGTGCTTTTATATTTCTAATAAAAAGAAAAACTATGCGCTTCTCATGCCATCATGTTTTTCAGTCAAATCTTCCAGAAGCTCAACGAATTCTTCACTGTTATACTAATTGAGTGCTTAACAATTTGATAACTTAAGACTATGTATAACAATTTTGTGAATGAAGGAGCGCTAATATATAAACAATAAATTTAGTGGTCTGACTACGTCCTCTCCTATTCAGCGAGTAATTATGTGCTAATACGCTCGGGTCAATTTCATGCTACTATTCAGTTAATTAAATTAGAAGCCCTCAGTTCCGTTCTAGTACCATTTTCATGTCAGCTGTTCTTTAGAAAATTACGAGAAGTACCGAGTGGTTAGAATAATGGATGGTCACTGAGCAAGAATTTCAATCTTATTTGCAGGTGACACTGACTTTCTGAAAACCCATGGCGAAAAGCTTATAGAATCATATGTGGATCCATTCATCATACGTCATCCAAAGGGCCACACTGTTCCAAGGCTTGGTAAGCTCATCTGTCCTGTAGGATTTAGTTCATTCAGGGAGTGGTTAGCCCACCGGTGTACCAAAATCGATGCTTAGTACTAAAAGAGTTTTAGAAGAAACATGCGAAAGAATTTAGAAGAAACATGAGAGGAAATTCGTCGTTGGAGGCCGCTGAAACCAAAAATATGTAGCTGGAAAACAAACGTTGTCATTGCTCTGTTGCAGTCTAATTCTGTAACCTATAACTTTGTGCGCTTGTGAAACAGAAGAACGTATGCATTACAGTGAGCTTTAGTTTTTTTTTAAAGGAATCAGCACGAGATTGTGCTATTTTATTAGATATAAAATACATCTCCTAGGGGCAAGAAAATAACTGTACATAAACGCTATGATTAAGTTGGGAGAAATTCTTCGAGTCGCCTTGCGTCTGACTTGATCTAGGCTCTTGCCTCTTTGTTTATTTTCGCCATAAGGTTGGGGGGGGGGGGGGGCGCTGTTTCCTTGCGCTCGAAGATACTTTGGTTCCTTTCTTTCCAGATTTCCCAGGCGACGAGTAGGATTAAGGATAGTAGCCCTTTTTGGACACTTCCTTTTTGTTAGCTAGCATTTTCCACCATTCGTGGACACTTTGGCATGGCTCAAGTGGCTCGGATCCAATTGCTGATAACCAGCGAGCTTTAGTTGATTAGTGAAGTGAACTCTTTCCGCCGTAATATCAGTGTTAAAACTGTCAAAGTAACACCATTCTTAATATTGTTTATGCAGATGAGAAGAGTTTGGAAATCATGCTCCGTTTCCTCGACAAGATTGAGAAGGAGACGGCGCTCGAGCATTCATCCACTGATGTTGACGAAAAGGAAATGTACTTGTGAAGGGTAGAAGATTAGTGTCCAGTCCAGATACACACCAAATTCATACTATAGACAAGCATACTGTTGTACTTGTATCCTCCTTATTTATGTGGTGGTACAAAGAGTTGAAAACTATTGAATAATCACGCAAAAGAATGGATGTGTACTCTTTAATTTGTCTCTTCACCGTGTCTTGAGATTGCAGCACACTGCACATACACATCCAGTACCTAACGGTCGGGGAGCTCATTCTTTTCAACTCGAGTACTCCCTGTGTCCTAAAATATCACATCCGATGATGTGATTAGACCTATCTACAATGAATCTGAACACAACCTCTTAAATATGGCTAGATAAAAGCGTTAGGATGTCCAAAATACAAAAAAAAAAGACAAATACCTAGTCCAAAACGAAAAGATTGGATAGAGGATAATCTAAACTGACACTTACTTCCTTCATTCCATAAAAAAAACCAATCCTAGATTTAAATCTGGACCAAAAGGTTTGATCCTGATTCAAACCCAATATTGAGTTTTTTATGGAACAGAGGGAGTAGGTAATAAAAAGTGATCCAAAGTGCAATCAACTCATTTGTGTTTAAAATGTGTAGTTTCGTGAGATTTTGTGAAAATATGATGTTAATTGAATCTTGCAAAATTCCAAATTTTTGCGGAGTTCCATCAACGTTGGTTAATGGGCCGCATGGGCAGCCCATGTCAAGAGATTCAGGCCCGTGTCTGCGCTTACTGCACTGCAGCTGCACACACCTCTTCTCTAGTCGCGGTTCGTTCGAGAGGAACGCGGCGGAGCACAGCAGAGGCGAGATGGCGGCGGTTTTCCTCCGCGCCGCCGCTCGTGCCACGAGGTCCTCCGCGCTCGTCCGCGCCATCCTCGCGAGCCGGAGCCCCCTCTCGTCGTCCTCCTGTGCCGCCTCCCCTACGACCGCGGCGCCCGTCCCCGGCACCGCGCCGCGCGCCGCCGCGGCTGGCGATGGCGACGAGGGATGCGCGGCGGCCGCGGCCACGCCCGCGGACGTGGGAGGGGACGAGGACGACCTGAGAAGCCGCGTCTTCCGGCTGCGCCTGGCGAAGCGGAGCGCGACCGCGGCGCTCGAGAGGTGGGCCGGGGAAGGCCGCGCCGCGTCGGCGGCGGAGCTCCGCGGCATCGCCCGCGACCTCACCCGCGCAGGCCGGTACAAGCACGCGCTCGAGGTTTGGCCGACCGACCCGCTATAGCTCTGATCTCTTCTAATCGTTCGTCTGTTCTGCGCGGTTGTAGAACTATTGGAAGATTCAGAGCAGATTTGGTGCATGCCTCTGTGATCTGTTCCTTGTACTCCTTGAAATTGCTAGGAAATGTTGGTGATTGGTGATGCGGTTCTATCTAGTCGTTGAAAAATGTTAGGTGGCGTATTTACTGCCTTCCACCATGGTTGTTGTGATGGAACATTCCGGTCATTTACGCGCTTTTAGCTTTGCCCTTCATTTTCTATTACTGATAGGTAGTGAAAAAGGCTTTTGATGAACTCATCTAGACATCTAGTAGTATTGACGTGTAAGGAGCTGTAATTTGTTGTCATCATAATTGCAGGCCAAATACTGCCATTTCAACACTTTATCCATGTATATCATGCTGTTTCATTACATTTGGTAATGAATGTTAACTATCATGAGGGGTGTTATTTACATGCTGGGCTACTATCTCTAGGTCTCTACAGTCTACTTATACCATCACTAAATTTGTTGTCGTCGAAATTGCAGGCCATATATTTTTGAACATTTTATCTCTGCCATATCATGCTATTTCACTTCACTTGGAAATGAATGTTAACCATCATGAGGGGCGTTATTTATGAGCTGATCTACTATCTTTAGGTCTCTGCAGTCTATATACATCATTACCGAATTTGTTGTCATCAGAATTGCATGTTTTTGAACATTTTATCCATACCATATCATGCTATTTCACTTCATTTAGAAATGAATGCCAACCAGCATGAGAGGTGTTATTTACATGCTGAGCTACTATTTTTAGGTCTCCACATACACCATTACTAAATTAAATAGGCCAGATTCTCTCTCACACCCACCCACCCAAAAAGGCCAGCATACTTGTTCTTGGTATATTGGTAACAATCATGATAGAATGGATTGAAAAGATTTAGCCACCAAACATTTACCTGGTCAGAGTTAATAGAGCATGCCCATTTAGTCCCTTTTTTATCTGATTGTTTATACTGATGCCCTATGGAACATTGTAAGCATGATAAAACAATTTGGTAATGTCTGGCATGTTTATCCTCCTATAAAATTATGTCAAAACTCAAAATAGTCAGCTCATACCTTAAAATTTTACAGGTAGCAGAGTGGATGAAGACACATCATGAGTCCGATTTATCTGAGAATGACTACGGAATGCGCATTGACTTGATTACCAGAGTTTTTGGTGCTAATGCAGCTGAAGATTTTTTTGAGAAACTTCCAGCTTGTGTGCAATCACTGGAAGCATATACAGCTCTCCTACATTCTTATGCTCGATCCAAGATGACAGACAAAGCTGAGAGGCTGTTTAAAAGAATGAAGGATGCCAACCTTTCCATGAATATCCTTGTTTACAATGAAATGATGACCCTGTACATTTCTGTTGGTGAGCTTGATAAAGTTCCGGTCATTGCTGAAGAGCTGAAAAGGCAAAAATTTTCCCCAGACCTCTTCACATACAATCTCCGGATCAGCGCTTCTGCGGCATCAATGGATCTGGAGGGCTTCAAAGGAATCCTTGATGAGATGTCAAAAGATCCAAACTCCAATGAAGGGTGGAAGCTGTACCAGAACCTCGCTGTGATTTACGTCGACGCTGGTCAGCTTGTTGGTTCAGGAAACTCGCTGGTGGAAGCAGAGGCGAAGATCAGCCAGAGGGAGTGGATCACATACGATTTCCTCGTAATCTTACACACCGGGCTCGGCAACCGGGATAGAATCAAGGACATTTGGAAATCCATGCTGATGACTTCACAAAGGATGACGAGTCGGAACTACATCTGCGTGCTCTCATCCTACCTGATGTGCGGGCAGCTGAAGGATGCCGGGGAAGTCATCGACCAGTGGCAGCGGTCGAAAGCCCCAGAGTTCGACATCTCTGCCTGCAATAGGCTGTTTGATGCCTTCCTGAACGCCGGTTTCACCGACACGGCAAATAGCCTCAGGGAACTGATGCTGCAAAAGAGCTGTATACTGACAAGCAGGCAAGAACGCTCTTCCTGAGTGGCCATCCATGCTGAAACTGTTGAGTAGGATTATGTCATTACATGATGCAATAATAATAGATACTTTCCAGTTGGTTGCTACCTGGAGATCTTGTATGGCCGTGCTAACTACATTCTCCTGTTCTTTCTGGCCTACTACTAATTTCTAGCTACAATGATGCATTGTTTAGTTTCAGAAACAAGACAGGTACAGCTGCTCCACAACATCGCCTGTGAGATGGCCACCTCACCAGGTTCTCCAAGTTCGTCGTATGCGTCGTATGCTCACCACGCGGATGGTTAGGCGTGAAACTCCCATATAAAACTTTTTTACACTTACAGTCCACATGATTTCCAGGTCTTTCTCTTGGTACTTTCATTTACCTCATCAGGCATCATCATCGTCATCGTCATTGACATCGACATTGACAACCTCCAAAACCTTGAAAATTCCCAGTGTCAGCACACGCTTGACAACTTACAGGTACATACAAGTAAGCTTCTCCTACTTAATTAGGCACCCCTGGGAACATGTCGCATTCACAGTGTCAGGCTTAACTAGTCAACCCCAAAAGATCAAAAGAAAAGAAAAGGAAGGCAGGTTCTCTGTATTTCGTGTGATAAAAGAGCAAATGAAAAAAAAGGCAGGTAAAACAGGTTAGAGTCAGCCAGTCAGGCATCCATTGAAGGGGATATGAATATGATGAGGTTCCATTTCCGAGCTTCCAACCAGGAGGAGGAAAGATAAGGAGGAGAGGTTGGCAATTGGGGAAAGAATTGGTGGTTTCGGCTCCCACTCGCGGCCGATTTCTTTCAGGATTTCTCCCTGTCGTCAAGGCCCGAATCCTACTGAGGTAGACAAGAAGGTTCGTGCGGTTGGAGCGATGGGGACGCGCGAGCTCCTCGTCGTTCTTGCCGTCGTCGTCATGGCCGCCGTCGGCGCCGGCGCGCAGTCTTCTTCGGCGTCGCCGGCGCCGGCGACGTCGCAGGCACCGACGGTGCGGCAGCAGACGCCGTTCGGGCGGACCATGTCGACCGTCATCACGGTGTCCATCAGCGTGTTCTTCTTCCTGCTCTTCTTCTGCGCGTACATCAACCAGTGCCGCCTCGCCGAGGCCGGGGACGCCAGGGCCGCGGCGGCGGCGGCGGCCGGCGGGGGAGCCGGAGGAGGGCCGTCCAGGAGAGGGAAGCGCGGTCTGGACCCGGCGGTGGTGGCCACGTTCCCGATCGTGCCGTACAGGGAGGTGGTGAAGCACAAGATCGGCAAGAGCGTGCTGGAGTGCGCCGTGTGCCTGACGTCGTTCGACGACGGCGACGACCTCCGGCTGCTGCCGCACTGCTCGCACGCGTTCCACCCGGAGTGCATCGACCCCTGGCTGGAGTCCCGGGTCACGTGCCCGCTGTGCCGCGCCAACCTCGAGAAGCCTCCGCCGCCGCCGCCGCTGCCGGCGGCGGCGGCGGCGTCCCCTTCGCCGGAGCGGTCGCCGCGGTGCCAGCCTTCGCCGCCGCCGCACGCCCTGGTGATACCGGTGGAGGACGAGGAAGACGACAGCGACGAGGACGACAGGAAGGAGGAGGCCGTGGAGCTCGAGATGCTGCGCAGCGAGCGGCGCGCCGCGAGGCTGCCGAGGTCGCACTCGACGGGGCACTCGCTGGTCGCGTCGGCGGCCGCCGCCGCCGAGTCCGGCGACCACGAGCGGTTCACGCTGCGGCTGCCGCAGCACGTGCGGGACGAGGTGCTCCGGTCGCTCCGCCTCCGCCACGCCGCCAGCCTGGTCAACCTCTCGGACATGAGCTCCGAGGGGAGCTCGAGGGGAGGACGGCGTGCATTAGGCCTCGCCTTCGGCAACGGCGGCGGGAGCAGCCACGGCGGCCGCCGGTGGCAGGCGTTCTTGGCGAGGACGGTGTCATGGGCGCGAGGCGGAGGCGACGGCTCGGTGCGCAGGGGCTGGGACGGCTCGACGAGAAGAGGAAAAGATGACGCCGAGTCGAGCAGAAAGGGGGTGACCTCACCGGCGGCCGGCCGGCCGTGATCGCCGCCGACGCCGGCTTCGCTACCACGTCGGAAACCGCAAAAAGAAACAAAAAAAAAATGCGTGCTTTGCTTCCATTTCTTTTTCTTTTTTTTATTTAGGAATCCATTTCTGATAGACTAATCAGTACACTGTTCTTGCATCGTGAGGCCTGAAATTTTCCAACTTCTTTTGACCCTCGCAAAGAAAAGTTCAGTTTCTGTTGGGCTTTGTAAAAAATTCCACTGGATTGGAAAAGAAAAGCTTGGCTAGCGTCTAGCGAGATG
This sequence comes from Oryza glaberrima, assembly GCF_000147395.1. Taxonomy (NCBI): domain Eukaryota; kingdom Viridiplantae; phylum Streptophyta; class Magnoliopsida; order Poales; family Poaceae; genus Oryza; species Oryza glaberrima. Next base: position 19,635,940 of record NC_068329.1, read on the forward strand.
AACTCGGAGATTTTCTCCGGATTTCACCCCACATTTCCCTTGTAAATTACTGGACGCGTATCCTTGCCTTTTGTTAGTGGGAGAATCATTCGCATAATTGCATTTCCATCAAGCGGTGGCAGATGAGCTAGTGATATGCTTCTTTAATCATTCTTCTCCATCATGCTACTGCCGAATTCCGCGGTTTTTTATAATGGTTTGGGTTCTTATCAAGTTATCAAATCATCGCCTTTGAAAGATTCATTTGGAGGGCGAGTTCATTCGCGCGTAAACAATAATGGCGCAAGTTTCGTGTTCAGACACAGGGATTAAGAAGAGATAATTAGCGGATAAGGACGTGGCAGTAATTTACAGAAGTGATGGCGTCGCGTTGATGCCAAGCCGCCAAGGTGGTATCTAGCACCGGCAGCAGCGCAAGAATCTGCACGATAAGCTTTGCACCGGACTCAAGGAGGCAGAGGCGATTAGCGGGTGGTGGTAGGAGACAGAAACATGGTGGCACGCACAAGCAATTCCATCATGCTTTTGTTGTGGAAAAATTTTAGGAGGTTGTTTATTGGGCAGCTTGTCCAAACACTCCAAAGCGTTGCACACCGAGTGGCAACGCAACGATGGATTGGTGCCAAATTTTACCAACGCCAAAGAAAATTTGTTCATAAAATTGGTAGTGCCAAAAGTTGTCCAAACTTTGACACTACCAAGATTTTGATAGGACACCAAGTCAAATTGGACCTTTGTTTTGCTGGACTGAGCTGTTGCTAAACTTTGCTGCTTATAAGTGTGATAGAAATTTGGCTGGAAGTGGAGTATACTCCGTTCCCCGTTATATCTAATCCGATGTCATATCATTATAATTTAACTAAGCCTAAGTAACATATTATAATATAATATTACTTACACCCTTACTTGTACACCTCACTTTTAGCATGAGAGTTTCTCGCAGTAACATTATAACTCTCATGCTAAAAGTGAGGTGTACAATTAAGGGTGTAAATGTCTAACCCATAAACCTACTGCATATAACTGCATATAAGTGAGTTTATGACGTAGCCATTTACACCCTAATGCAAAGTAATTTAATGTACAAAACAGCGTTACCGTATTATAGTAACACGACGACATTAGTATTTTACTACATCGGTGTACAGTAAAAATCAAGCTGTGATGATCCATGGATTAGGCCCATTGGTCGTAGATCTGACGGTGGAGATCACTTTCGCTTTAACGTATCTGTTTGTTGTTGTTCCGGAGGATCTAGTATTCTACTAGCTTCCAACAAAGCGTGTGTGGCTTATCGCAGTTGCATCCATCGACTACATATACTTATCCAACAAACTTGAAAATGACAACTAAGGACGTTACTAGCCGTGCAAACAAACTCATCTTCAAATTTTTATACTGATATGCCACTCTCTAACGTTTGGTTTGAACACTTGAACCCACCAACACGACTCTCTATCGCGACAATCGACAAACTTAAGCTACCACCAGTGACATCAAGACTTTGGCCCTGTTGAAAAAAAAGTTCATAAGATTATGATAAACAACTACTGAAAACATGAAAAAGCTAAGTTTCTCAGCTTCTATTTTTTTATTTAATTTTACTTCAGTTTTTGAGAGAGGTGGCTACTCTCGAAGTAACTGCACCCACTACAAGCTCTCCAAACAGTGTCACTAACATCATTTTGGCACTCGCACATAATATACTAGGCCTCTATGGTCTTAAACATTTAAGATTAAAATACTACCTAGATCCATGAACTTGTAAATTACACATCTTGATCCCTAGCTACCTTGGTTGAATGTATCATCCGAGATCCAAAATACAGATGATGTAACTTGAGCATCAACATGCCCATCCAAGATGGTGAAATTTTGCATTTAGGCCCCTTATGCAATAGTATCATTTCAGCTGACTCACACCCCACACAAACCTTTGGGGTGCATGTGCATGACTTTAGCTATAAATTTTTTGGATGCTGAGAAATGCATATTTTGTAGATTGAGGGGTGGTAGAAGTCGATTTTAGGGGTATATTGTAGCGAAGGAAGCTAAGTGTAAAATTCTCATCACCATGGACAACCATTGAGAGTTTGAGCCACGTCATATGTATTTTGGATCTAGGGTAAAATACATTCAACCAAACATTATGGATCTAGATACACATTTTGCAAGTTTATGGATCTAGATGACACCCCGATGTATTTTACTGGATATTTGATGTTTAATACTCTTTGAAACTTTTACATTAATCACTTCAGAATTGCTTAGTTTATAAAATTGGTAAACATAAATTTACCTTGAAAACTACATCATAGTGTTAGAAACTTAGATTCTACTTATTCAATCTAGTATAAAATTAACTAGCGGATTGCCCCACACAATTTTGTGTGAAGCAAGATAATTCATGTAGAGTTACCATTATATATAAGTATATTTGAATTTCATATATAACTCTTAGATTCTATTTCTATAAGATCTGGATTTCGTATACAACTCTTAGATTCTATTTTCGTAGGCTTAGATTTCATATATAACTCTTACTTCTTTTTTATTTATATAATTATATTTTGTATACAACTGTATCAATCAATCTATACTTGATATAATTCCATTTTGTATACATCTATATCAATATATCTATACCATTATAATTCGGACCTACAATGATCTAACAATTAAGATCTTTTTATTCAATTAATGTAGAAATTTCAAGCCTCCACAACGAACATGGTGTCTCTTTTTAAGGTTGTCTTAATAATATAGTGTATAGATAGATGATTGTCGATGGGCTGCACCATGTCTATGGTATCTGTGAAGTACCGGGGACGTTGGTACCAGGCAATACACGACACTGTAGTAAAAGATACCGAAGACCGAGATTTTTATACAGGTTTGGACTCCTACTAATGGGTAATAGCCCTACTCCTATTGACCGAAGCCGATGTTGTCATTATATAATCACAATATCTCACAAGCACATTGAAGGAGAATCTAATCTAGTCTCCGTCCGTCTAACGATGTAAGCTCGAACATGTTGTCAACGAGTAGCTGTTGTCGCCTTTATCAAATAGGAACTCGATAAGATTGGAGGTGGCCATTGATCTCTCCTAACTTTTATAGCGCTTATTGGATCGTGTCTTGGCTTTTGTGATGGCTTGTTCACTCTCTTTCTAGGGGATCTTGTATTTATACCCTCAGATTTTATTTATTTTCCAAGTAGAACTAGGGTAGCAAGTACGGATACAATCCGAATAAGGGTTTGCTAAAAGTTGTTGCCACATTTTGTGGCTGATTACAGCCAAAATCTGATGGCTAGGATACTATTTGGGACAGATCGTGTGCTTGATTATATCAAGGCCACCTCATCTAATCTGTACACGTATTACACACCACTTATATATATAATTAGTATACGTAATTTTGAGACTTGCACATGTAATTTTGAGGTTTATATATGTAATTTTGGGACTTACAATGTAACTACACGCCGACTATTTTTTGTAAAAAATATGACGTCATAAATATAGCTACTCTCACCTGAGTATACCTTCTGGTGCTTTAGTAGGATTCTACTTCTTTTTCCTTATCTAGCATACCTTTCTTGTTTGCTCAGGAATTTTGTCATATGTGAAGGTTTAATTTCATATAGGACTTAGTATTATGGTTGGTCCCACCGAGTTTAATACACAATTATCGGATATCTTATAGTTAGGATATGATCGCCTTTTAATTAGTTTAACCTAACCATATCCTATACGCTAAATATCTGTAGCCGGAGGAAGTAGTAGCATTAATCTGTCTTGGACCATACATGGTGCGAGAGGACCAGTCATACCCATATTGCCCAGCCAATGATCCATCTTTTGGCCCAAACTAATGTCTCGTTCGGAGAAAAGGCCTACACCACATTTGCACTGTCGCTAACAATGGTCAAGACAACAACAATAACGCCTCCACCGAATCAAAGCCGATCCAGATTCACAGTTCCTGAACCACACAAGCAATCCGCCCAAGAACCAAGACCATTGCAACTTTGCAAGCAAGCACTGTATGTTATCTGTAACTCTGCTCCGAAGTCCAAACGACAAACGCAACAAGCAAAGCACATGTGTTCGTCCGAGGCATCTCAACCGACAGAAGTTGACATTGCTTAGCTCAATCTTGTGCCGTCTTCCTAAAGAAAAACCCTCGAGATCACTCGTCAGTTTGTAAAAGATTACATGACATGTGTATACGACTTCTGAATGAACATGCAGGTCGCCCTGATAAATTGGGATCCCCTAACACTATTGAGCTTTTTAAATCAGTTTAATCTTCAGAGTTGACATAGTACTAATTAAAGTTTTCGGCAAAGTATTATCAGGACATGAAATGCGTCAGGGATGGAAGAGAATGTAACATGGATAGAAATAGAAGCTCAAAATGCCTAAACACAATTGCAGCTATCATTTTTTTTTACAAAAAAAAGAAAGAAAAGACAACGCGATAACATATAGGAGTAGTATCAAATATTAACCCAGAAGGCTGAAGGCATACTAGGTTTCGTTTGGAATGGAGGTATTTTGTCAGTACTATAATTTTTTTGCATTCACTTCTAAGCTTCTAATCGCAATGTATTCAAGGAGTACTAACGGGTCCCTAAAAAAAAGAGTACTAACGGGGAAGATTGGAATCACGAGCTCATCAATAAACGTGTCATTTTTCACAATAAACACACACTCATACGGTCAAGAAAAATGAAATACTGCAAGTACTTGGAGAGGATTTCAACTTTTCAAGATAAGAAGAGATGGAAACCGAAAGCGAAATACTCCTTGCACCATCTTGACCGCAATGGCCTTTGAACAGTTGGTCAGATATGCTAAAATCCAACAGCTACAACATCATATTTTGATGCACCACTGACCACATGATCCAGTCATCATTCATGAAGACACAAAATGCAAGACAGGAAAACAATGCAATATCCTAGTAGATAGCATAAAGCAAAAGGATCCGACTAAATTCAGTGCCTGAATCCAAGATAAGATCACTCAAAACATCTGTACTATACTTGTTTTAGGCTAATCTCTATACTGAAACCAGCAAAAACCACGAGATCAACAGGACAATTCATGAATTTTAACCAACAGGCAAGATCAAAACTGTACAGATGTATGCATATTTCTAGATCTCAAGCACTTCTCTTTACTGCATTTGGGGTCTCAAACTCGTAATCCTCACTTTTTAGGATTCCAAGTATAATATTTACACACTAATCGATCCCTTATCAAGAACATGGTGTAACCTTATTCGCAGGGAGCAAAATTCAGCAAAGGGATCTCATCACAGCGGGAGCACCGAGCTCCGGGCACGGCAATGCCGCGAGAAGAACGACCTCGGGAGCCTCTCGGCGGCGCCGAGGTTGCTCAGGCGGCCGGAGCTCGAGACCTTCAGGCAAGACGCGCCAGGAGCCCCGCCGCGCTTGTCGCCGCCGCCGCCGCCGCTCTGCTCCTCTTCAGGAGCCGCCTCCGGCAGCCGCTCTAGCGCCGCGACCTCTGCGGCGGTCGACACGATCGCCGCGTCCATGGAAGCCGCGCGCCGCACGTTGCGCGGCGGCGGCAATGGATCCGGTGAGCTGGATTGCTCTTGCCGGTTTTCCTCCATGTGCGGCGGCGCTCCTTGGTCCTCCTGTTCTGCTTCCTCTTCTTCTTCTTGGCGTTCCAAGATTGCATCGCCCGGCGCAGCCGCTTGCTGGGCTGCGGCTATGGTGTTTGCGACTGGATCAGCTTGTGGCATGGAGCCGGTGTCGCCGCCACCGGACTCCGTGGCCGTGGCGGCGGGGCCGAGCACGTCGGAGCGGCAGAGCGGGCAGTTGACGTGGGCGCGGAGCCACGTGTCGATGCAGGGGACGTGGAACGCGTGGCCGCACTTGGGGAGAAGGCGCACCAGCTCGCCGTCCTGGAACTCGCCGAGGCAGACGGAGCAGTCGGCGGCGCCGAGGAGCCCAGCGCCCGCGCGGTACCGCGTCGCGGCGATCGAATCGATCGCCGCCTCGTCGAGCCCGACGGTCCGGATGTACCAGATGTGGTGCACCACTCCTCCTCCTCCTCCTCCTCCCCCTCCCTCCGCATCGTCATCCCCGCCGTCCTCGACGTTCACCGCCACCGCGTCGGCCGGCGCCGCGGGGGCGAGGAGCGCCTGCTGCCTCTGCCGCCGCCGCCGCCGCAGCCTCCGCCGCCGGACGGCGACGATCACGACGAGGAGGATCATGGAGAGGAACGCGAGCGCCGCGGCGCCGACGACGATAAGGTTGATGATGCGTCGGCGGTGCTCGTCCGCATCACCGCCACCGCCACCGCCTGGTGGGGAGCCGTGGTATCCTCCCTGATCCCTCCTGCCCCCCGCGGCGCCATGGAGAGGAGACGGCGACGGGGCAGGAAAAGCGGGCGGGCAAGCCCAGGGCGCCGGCGAAGGGGAAGCGAAGGGAGTAAGGATGACGCTCGGAGGAGGAGGGAACGGCGGCCACGAGGAGCAGCCGTAGCCGCCGTCGTCGCAGTCGTTGGAGTGCAGCGCCCGGCGGTGGTGGAGCGGCATCGCGCTTGCCGTCAGGAGGTGGGCGACGACCTGCGACGACTCGCCGGCGGCATCGGCGCGGCGCGCGGGCGTGGTGCGGAGGAAGGTGGGAGGAAGGTCGCTCGCGGGATCGAACGCGTGCCGAGTCTTCTTCACGCGAGGAGGAGGAGGTGGTGGAAGCGAAGCGAAGCGAAGCGGGAGGAGAAAGGGGGTGGACTTGGGGGAGGTTGGTTGGCGCGAGTTGGTGGGCAAGTTGGACTCGGCGCGCGTGGAAAAGCTTGGTCGGAGCGGTGGTTGCCTGCTGCCCAGTGACGTGGTAAGGGGGCATATCGGATGGACGACGACTTGGCGAGAGAAAGTGGATTGCGTATGTGGTGATGTGATCTGATGCGACCGTGAACGTGATGGCGCATCTAATATGGGCCGATGTTTCTTCGTCCTACTTTTGGGCTATTGAGCCCAGCAGCCTGCGTCCTGGCCTTTTTCATGGCGATTTTGGTCCAACTTCCGGTCCGGTAGATTTTGGGGGCTTTGGGCTCAGCCGTTTCGAAGGGGATCGAGGCGACACCGGCGCCGCCGCCACCGCGCGGGTGCTTCTGCTACGGCGGCGGCGGCAGTAGGCGGGCGCGATGGCGGGGGTTGTGAGCTGGTACGGGCCGCTGATCGACCTCTCGGCGGCGGCCGGGCACTTGGGCGGGTTCGTGCAACTCCTGGCGTCCGTTCGGCGCGTGCTTCCCCACCAGGTAATCAGCGACCCTACTCCCGGGGTGGAAGGATCTTCGTGCTAGTGGGTGGCTGGTGGTGGAAGCATTTTGGAGGGGAAGACAGATTTGGACGTGTTGCCGTTGTAGTAACACTTGGGATCACGGATTGAGGCTTAGATTTCCTCGTTTGCTAGGAACAAAATGCTGCAGATGGACGGGCGTTTCAGAAGACTATGCTTGAGGTTGGTGACGATACGAGGTCGAGGTTTTGTGTCTCGCTTTGGCCCAAGCGTGGTTCGAGCGTACTCGCCGATGATGTTTTACTATTGCAAAGTAAGACGTTGATAATTGTTCATCTCATTATAATAGTAAAAAACTAGTTGTTTCTTCTACCTAAACCTGTCAGTGTCATGTGATTGTAAATCCCTGATATTGATTTCAATTTTACGACGTCCATGCCAGGTTTCGATTTACCTGTGGTGATTCAGCTAGTAACGTGTATGACAACACGTCATGCAGCTATATTAATCCTCTTCTTACGGGTTGATTCTTAATATCTTGTTTCAGATATTAAGATAGTTGAATTTAGAAATGGCTTGGAGGGAAGAGCTTCTCAGATATCTGCTGTCCAAGTATTGCTGAACTCCAAAGACTTGGTAAAACAAAGTGGTATGGAAGTGCACCTTTTTTTTGTCCATTTACTGACATATCACAGTGTTTCAGGAGCAATTATGTCAAAGTTTGTCCCATCATTGATATATGCCACAGAAAGACATGCAATAACCGAGCAGTTATCAATTCATGTTTAATTATCGAAAAATGTTGTTTTGCAAACAACGTGGCTGCTACCCTCTGTAGGCTATAGTAGTTGACTGCTGCATCTGAATGCAAATTGTTGAATGCTGCTTAATTGAATGTCTTTTCATGTATGTTATTTATTTTTCATTGTGTTTTTAAGACTGCATTTTTGTAACTTATTTATACTTTGTATGGGTTGTCCCCACTTTGCGACAGCTGTTGTCAGCATTATGGTTGTTCATCAGTAACTTACCATGAGCTATTTTATAGGAATTGATGAACTTATGATTAATTGTAAAGTGGGAGATAATACTAGATCAAAGTTAAGAAGAGTTGTAGAGTGGGCCTGGATGCAACACAACAAATGCACTCTTTCGGAAAATTGCCATAAGGTATCTATGCTGAAACAATGCAATTTCAGTTTCACTGGGATTATCAAACTTCGTTCAAACTCATCATTTTCAGTTACATTTCTCTTAGAGGTCATAACAACGAATATATTCACATGAGCCTTTTATTTCGATTTATCAATATATAAGTAATAAGTCATTTGCATGTCTCCTGTCTTTTTGCTACTTCTACCTTGGAAATGCACAAGACTGCAAATTCAATGAAGCAGTTTTACTTGATAGGCTTCCTTGGGGTAGAAGTGAAACATAATTTTCAAATTTATTTATTGATAACTTAGTACTTGCAACATCGATCCTTTCTTTTAAAGCTAATTTGTGTAAATGGCAAAACTATTATGCTACCGTATTGCAGGTGAGGTTGAAGAACTGGAAAGATGAAAAAGAAAAGGAATCGGGAAACTTCTTATCTATCTCAGAGCTACTGTCTCAGAGCAAATTACATGGTGTTGGTGTTTATGCATCCATTTCCAAAATGGTGTTAACAGGTTCTCTGGCGTCTCACTTCAATAGGAAGTTTTCAGTCATTGAAAGATTTTCCCTGAAAGAACATGATGATATTTTCAGAGATTTAGTTACTGCTGGATGCACGTTATGTGGTTCACCTTTATATCCAAAGTATGCACCTTACATGTTGTATTGCCAATGGTTCATGAGCTATATATAAAAAATCTCCGCCTTATCTGTCATGAACTCATGATACGGTAAATCTCTATGCAGAAACCTCCATGGAGAAAACACTTATCCCATTGACTGCCCAAAAAGTCCAAAATATCTTCATGTTATTGGGCAGATATACAAACCCTTCATGGTAAAGAGTTCAAGAAGTCGTACCCACCTTCATAGTTTACTTTGAACATAATTTAGTAAAATCGTCTTTTCATCATCTGCAGATATATGTGCGAGACCAATCTGGACAAATTCCTGTTCTTGTAAGGAATAAAGCTGCAGAGATCTTGTTTGCAAACATTATTGCAGATGATGTATCTGAGTGCTATAAGAACCATCATCCTATGTTGTTAGATACTTGTGACTGTGGCAGCTTGAACACTTCAGGTGGCGAGACAGGAATTATAAAAAGGAAAAGGACAAAAGAAAAGCCTGATTGGCATCTCATTTGGCTTATAATAATTAAATGTCTGTTGAATCAACACAAGAACAGCCCATTCTGCTTACAAATTTCAGTCAATACTGACAAGAGTGTCGAAGATGGACGTTTTGAACTGGTTTCTCTGACAATGACAATACCATGAGGTCGCATGTTTTTGTAGCACAGTATGTGTTAGTTCAAATGATGGTTAAAACTGAAAGGTTTCTTTCCGTGGATTGGATCAGTGGAACTTATCTTATCTGATGGTGCAACCTTTAGAGTGATATATTTGGGATGGCAGAACTATTAACCATCTTCAGTTTGAGAATGCCTTATCTTACAATAAACTAGACCTGGGCCATTCCAGACTAACCTTATGTCTGACAACCTGGAACTCATTTTGACGAACACAGTATGAGACAGGCCAGGAGTAACAAAGATGCAGGGGATTATGCAACATGGTGATGATAATGATGATTTGAATCTGAAGCAGCCTTGAAACAGCAAGTGGTTTTTGCCGATGCTTCCCTGCCAGCAAATAAAGTTAGCTCGATGATTTTCATTAATCCCCTCCGAAGTGGCCATGCTGATGATTCCATTGTGATGTGTCCTGTGGTTAAAATTGTTAGCTGCAACACGGTCCTGGAACTAGAAAGGCCTTCCAGACACTGAGCAGCATGAGGTGCTTTGACCTCGAATGCTTGATGATGAATCGGTGGTTTATTTGTTCATCAATGCTTGATAATGTTTTTCTTTTGCTTTTTATTGTCAACCTTAGGCTATGCAGTTCTCTTAATGATAATGGAGACAGAGTTGGCATGATCTATCCTTTTTTAAAAAAACTTTGTAAGTATGACATATTCAGGTTGCTTGAAGCAACATTTTTCTCATTTCCATTTCCTTGCACCTGACATACTCCAGATATGCTAATCTGTTTCTTTCTTCTCACTTTCTCTGTTCTGACTCTTCACTCTTTTATGGTATTCTATTTCTAGATTGAAGTTTCTCAAGGTAAAGCACTGAAAAATGCGTTTAATTCAAATTTGTCATTGTCAGTGTCACTGTCACGGCTTTGTTCCTCTCTTAAGTGTTACTGAATTTACTGACTTCCCTTCAGTAGTCTAGACATTTCTTCTACTGCTCATTCTACTCCATTTTTGTCGCGTTTATCCACTTTCTTGACCTTATCAAGTATTTATCCCTAATTGTTTTAACAGTACTTACATTTTTTTTTCTCTGAAAGATCATGATCTCTATTTCTTATAGTATTGAATGAAAGATATAATTACGCCAACCTAGATCTCGTCACAGCCTAACTCAATCTTTTTGTGGAGACCAGTATTTATTGCGCTTGAAATAATTCAGTCATAAGTAATGTAACCTTTTGTTTAACCTAAGTCCAAACGCAACTCCTTATTGCATCCTGATTCCTGGCCAATAAGATTGCTTTGAACATTAAACAAATTAGGTCTGCTCTGCATGGTTCTATGTACTGGAGCAGGTTGCTATCTTCGTGCGTGCAGGTGTTGCAGTCTTGCAGATTAAGTTTTAGGTTTAATGAGAAGAAAGCAACACATGCATACTGCGCCAAGTTGAAGGCTACAAAAACTTATAGAAGAGTAGCTTCAACGCAGAAGAAACCTGAACTCTTCAAATCCCATGGCGGTGCTCAAATCTCTTGTTGCTTGCAAAGGCTTGGCGCTGTGCGCTCCAGCGATTGCTCAGCGTCACCGGAACACGCCGTTATCTGCATCGGCTCATCGCCGGCAGATCCTGATCACCGGCTTAACGATGAACTCCTCGGGCATCAATAGTGCTTTGCCGGTCAGAGGAGCTGCACAGTAAGTACATACGTGTATATCTCCCAATCTTCTTATATTGATTGCTATGTTTGATGCATAATCTTGCACATACCCTTTTTTGCATGTTAAAATTTCGACAAACTTGCACGGTATGGCAAAAACTTTGCATAAGTATTCACCTGTTTTGGTTCAGAATCCCTGCAGTTGGTTCTGGTCCTCCAGCACCGTCAGGAGGAAATCTCCCAATACCCAGCATGCCTTCATGGTGAGTTATGTGTGTTTTCTTGTTCATCATCTCTCCTGCAGTTTTTTCAATGTCATTTCTTCGATTAGTATATCTTCTTGCATTCCAACCTATGCACCTGTCAGGGCCAAATGGGTAGTTGGGGCCATCATTGTTGCTATACCCATCTACAGAAAGATAAGAGCATTGGAAGGTAATCAATCTGAATCATATTTTAATGACTTCTTTCTCCCCAATCGTGGTATGCATTTCGGCTCCATTTTTCTTGCTGTGTGAATCGTGCTCAATCCGGTAGACACCGTGGAGAAGACAGCGGAGGTAGCAATCGAGGTGGTCGACACGGTGGCGGAGGCGACTGAGAAGGTCGCCGGCGAGCTGGCCGACGCTTTTCCCGGCAACGAAAATCTCAAGGAGGTTGCCTCCAAGATTAAGACCGTAGCCGATGTGATAGAGGATGATGCCGAGAAAGCCGAGGCCCTAATCCAGAAGGTTAGTCCAGTTGCTCAATTTATTACTGCTAATTAACCTGACTTGGTCTCTCTGTTTAATCCAAAGCTCATGACAGCTCCCGATGCTAACTGTGGCATCATTGCTTAATCAGCACATGGTACAGGCGTGCAAGTTACGTTCTGTCCCTTGCTATATTTGCTAGTTGCAGCCTTGGAGATGCGTATTGACCTGTACTTTGCCTTAGCAACGTGAGGGAGACATGCGTTAAACAGGCACAGAACAAGTGGAGAAAATTTACATTAGGACTTGCAGCATTTCACTCCTTTTAAAAAAGTTCACATTTTAAAAGAGATTGTATATTGTTTTGTCAGGAGATCTTAGAGAAGCAGGCAGCAAAACATAGACTAACAGGCTACTTGACTATAAAAAATGGTGAAACTCACTGTAAATGGCTTTAAAAAAAAATTAGGTGGCAGCTCACCAGTGTAGGCAACTTAGAAAAAAAATAAGGGTAGGCAAGTGATACAATTGTGGTACAGGCTTTACTAGAAATTATAGTAATAGATTTTTGTTTTGCAAATTAACTTAGGAATACAAGTGGACAAATGACTATATAGGCCGTGTTTAGTTCTTTGGCCCAAATTTTTTTAAGTATACGGACACACATTTGAAGTATTAAACGTAGACTAATAACAAAACAAATTACAGAATCCGCCTGTAAACTGCGAGACGAATCTATCAAGCCTAATTAATCCGTCATTAGCAAATATTTATTGTAGCACCACGTTGTCAAATCATGGCGTAATTAGGCTCAAAAGATTTGTCTCGCAATTTACATGCAAACTGTGCAATTGGTTTTTTTCGTCCACATTTAATACTCTATGTATGTGTCTAAATATTTGATGTGACGGAATTTTTAGAAGTTTGAAGGAAATTAAACACGTCCATACTCCAATTCGAAATATATATTTGAGGTGTGATTATTTGAAGATATTTGGTGTCATATATAATTCAGAGTTTGAATTTCTTTTATCGAGTCGGCTAAAGATTGGCCGGCCAATTTCATTAAGATTAGAGAGGAGTAAAAGTTTTAATTACAACAACATAAATGATGTCGCGCTGGTCTCAATTGGAAAGTTTTAATTTCTCAGTTCTCACTTTTCCCCTGGGCAGGTTGATGAGATAAAGAAAGAGTTGGATGCAATAGTGGATCCCATCATCGACAAGATAGACAAGGAAGAGCTGTAGGGGAAGGACCCTTTTGGCAGGAGGGGGAAAGCAAACAGAAACTAAATACACATTTAGTAGCAAAGAAAACTGCTACTGTTACAACTCAGTTTTTTAGTTTGGTAGCACCACGACAACAGGCAAAATGCGTGTTTGATGCCATTGCCTTCCCGATTGATTGATGATTGATATAATAGACGCTTGCAGCGCAGGCGTGTGTTTGTACAGTTCCTGTTGGAGTGTTGTGTTGGCCACAGGATGGTAGTAATAATAACTGCCATCAGACTCCACTGATCGACAAAAATATTTTTCAGTGCCGCAGCGACGCAGCGTTGTGGCTGCCTGCCTTCCTGCTGGCTGCAGCCACAAAGGTCATTGTGTACGCACGGCGACCATGGTCCTTCCATGGCTGAAACCTGGAAGGCGACGAGCTTTATGCTAGTACTAGTAGTACAGAAGAGTACTCGCAAAGTTCACGACAAAGTTACCATTACCAATTTACCGTGGCGATACTTGTCAGTTGCCACGCGAAGCACGGCAAGCGTATTACCAGCGTAGCAGCACCTCACCTGGAAAAAGTCAAGCGATCATCTCGCGACAAAAACCCCATCGGAGGACAAGCTACGATGGTGCAGCGAGCGAGCGAGTGTGGCCTGCACCCGCACCCCTGCGCGGCGCGCGCGGCGTGTCCATCCACATGGGCGGCCGACGCAGCGGCATCCTCCCCTCCCCTCCCACCCCCACGCGGGCACGTGCGCTCGCATTCGCACTCGCACTCGCACCCCGCCCCGCCCCGCCCGCGACGCGAGCCAGCCAGCCGCCGCACATGGCGACACGCGAAGCATCTGATCTACTAGCTGTCACCCCCTCGCGGTCCGGCTCACCTAGACAAGCAGCAGAGACGCTTGCCAGCGCGCGACCGACCGCGCGCCGCAAGTGGAGGGATCAGCAGTGCACACACAGACAGACACAGACACAGCACGGGAGTCGGGAGGAGGAGGAGCAACCGATCGAGTCATCAGCAATGCGCCAATGTGCAGGAGGAGGCAAAGAGGGAAGTGGTTGCCGCAAGCGCACAAACTCTGCAGTTTTTCTAATTTCTATAGCCCCCCCGCGCCGCGTGCTGCTGATCCGATCGATCGATCCCGGCATCGACTCCTACTTGCTATAGCTAGCCAGCCACATGACAGCCTGGGATCTCGCCCATCTCGGTGTAAGCGACTACTTGTGCCTGCTACAGTATAGTAGTATTGCGAGGGAGGGTAGGGGCAATGAATCTGACGAGGACTTGTAGGTTTCTGATCAGTGAGGGAGAAAAAAAAAACGAATATATGCACTTTGTCTTGTGAGTAATTCATAACTCGAAGCTAGTCGTTTTCCCAGAATTTATGCGAAAATGGAAGGGGATGATGATTGATGAGAGCTGGAGTAGCTAAGCTACGTGCGCACCAGATTACTGGGCCAAATTTGCGCGGATCATGCGTTTGCTGTTACAAAAATTAAGTTTGTGACAGTAGACTATATGCCAGATAGAGTTCGGTTGGTTCCTACTGGTACTTCGAACGTCAAAGTAAGCTTGTCGCCCTGATCTGTAGCTCTGAATGATTAGCGCTGCAATTTTGCACGATCCATCTGAACTATTAATGACCAAGTTAGTCGATGCCCTTTATAGTTTGAAATTGTTGCTCTTATTAGTTAAGTTTTACTAGCCCTTTATGCAGCTGCTTGTCTTACTTGTTCCTAGTGACAAGCAACTTAGCAAGTAATGAATCAAACACAGAAGTTAAGGAAACTAGTGTACAATGACTTATTAAGAATGGATAAATGCATAAATTAAACCAATTCTCATAATTACAACAGAATCAAGAAAAAGGTACAGCAATGTGGGTGGGGAGAAAGAGGAGAGGGAGCAGAAAACGCAGAGAAAGAAACAACGAAAATGGTGAAGAAACAGAAGAGAGACCAATCAACATGATCGGATCATCTAGAAGGCGTAGATGGCGGCGGCGGCGACGGCGAACATCGCGAAGGCGGGGCGGAGGCCGGCGGCGGCGCCGGTCGGGGAGGTCGTGGACGGGGGCTCGGCGGCGGGGGAGGGCGACACGTCGGAGCTGGGGCTGGGAGATACAGCGGAGTCGGGAGCCGGCGCGGCGGCGGCCGGTGTGGGCGCCGGGGTGGCGGCGGCCTTGGGGGCCGGAGCCGGCGCGGCGACCTTGGGGGCCGGCGCGGGCGCCTTGGGGGCCGGCACGGGGGCCACGGTGGGCGGCGGCGTGGCCGCCTGCGGCGGCGCCGCTCCGGGGGACGACGCCGGGGCCTGCGCCGTGGCGGCCACGGCCAGGAGCGCGAGCACGGAGAGGACGGCGAGGTGAGAAGCGGCCATTGTTTGAGATGAGTCTCCTGGTTGGCTCGCTCGCTTCTCTCCTTGCTTGCCTCTGGCTGCGCGGGGTGAGTGTGAGCTTCTGTGTGTGAGGGGGTGGGAGCGTCAAGGGATGGGGGGGCTTATAAAGCGGCAAAGCGCGCGGCGCGAAGCCGAAGCGGAGGCGTCGTCGCGCGATCGACAGTTCAGCTTCAGCTGTGCAAGTGTTCTACTGACTACCTCCCAAAATAAGTGCAGTGATGGAGAACCGTATCCGACGTTTGACCGTTCGTCTTATTTGAAAAATTTATAAAATTTTTTTAAAAAATTAGTCACACATGAAATATTATTCATGTTTTATCATCTAATAACAAACAAAATACTAATCATAAAAAAAATTAAATAAGACGAACGGTTAAAAGTTAAACATAAACAGTGTAAAACTACACTTATTTTAGAATGGAGGGAGTACTACTCTACTGCGGCTTGCATGATTGGCTCATCGGCGCGGCTGCATTATTGGGAGGTTTTTTTTTCTCGGTTGGAATTACGTGGAAGTAGATCAAATAATGAGCCCAGGGGAGAGGAATAGTCTAATGATGGGCAGTTACAATAACAGTCTATAAGCCAGCTGTAAACATATTTTAAGAAGATAAATTAGAAGAGAGAAAAACAGCGGGCTACAGATTTGTAGCCAGCTGTAGCACGGACTATAAAATGTAGTGTGTATGAAAGATAGGATCATATATTAATAATGTAATATGTTACATTATATGAATGAGCTATTAGATTGACTATAAATAAATTAGAGCCAGTAGTTGGCTATACTAAAGTTGCTCTAACGATCGGATCTCTTTGGCATTACCGGACAGTTTTTCGCTCTGTATGGTGGGACTTGTTTTTTTTCAGGTGGTACACATCGCCGGCCGTTGGAGGAGCTGCAACGGTAACCAACAGCTTGACCAAAATATTTGTGCGTTTAAAAACCATGTTTACAATCGAAATGGCTATACGTGCTACAAGTGCGTACGAACCACGTATGACTCAACTAGTGCATGGTCACAGACGCTATTCTCTGGATCCACATGGGGAGAAACCGAGCGTACGTAAGAATTGGCGAATGAGACGTGGTCGGTGCTAATCGTATGTCGTATATATAACAGGACTCGTTCACAATTAGAGGTGAAAATGGTTGAAACAGTCATAAACAGTATCATCTATTTGAAAATAATTCTCCATTTGTTCAAAAATAATTCTGGATCGGTCGAGAATTAACCATATTTATCAATTTAAATATTTAGTGTCGACATCAATACAATGCTAAGAGAACTTAGCAAAATTATATTTATATGTGGCTAAAATTGAAAATGATACCACTTATACGGAAACAACGGTTGATCGATTAGGAAATTTCCATGACCAGTTTCCATCCCTGATTAGGCTGTGTTCGTTTGAGCCTTTTCCTAACCCTTTTCTCTCGTTTTTCGCGCGCATGCTTTTAAAACTGCTAAACGGTGTGTTTTTTGCGAAAAATTTCTATACGCAAGTTGCTTAAAAAATCAAATTAATTTATTTTTTTTAAAAAAATAGCTAATACTTAATTAATCACATGCTAATGGACCGCTCCGTTTTCCGTGTGGAGGAGATGGGTTCCCAACCCCAATAACGAACACAACTTTACTATGTATAGGGGGTTTCTAATGGGCTCCAAACCTCAAATCCTCGTTTAGAGAAAAAAAAAAGTTTGGTTGTATCCATTCTAGTCGGTCCAGCACCTTAAAAGGATGGAGAAATCTGCTATATTTTGAGTGGCTCGGTCCTTTAGATTGGCTTGCGGCTTTCTAACACATCAGGGGTTTTTTGCCTCAAACCAAACAAGACAAATGATCTACTACTCAAAAAATAAAAAGTGAAAACAATTGTAGGGATGAATCAGTCTTAACCTTGCTCCATAGCTTAGACCTATCCTCGTAAGTTTTCTTCTATACTCGTACGTTGTAAGTTTTCAGTTTCACTCGTATTTTGTAGGATTCTTTTAAAACATAGACAAACACTACCATCTAAATCAATGACACGGTGAATACTTTATGGGGGTGACACGTCTAAATTAGCAAACACTAGCTTATTAGCTCAATAACACTTGTGTTCTTCTTTTTTAGGGATAACACTTGTCTTCTCACTGTGCATCTTTTGAAAGATAAACCGCTCCGAAGAAAAAATTAGCAGGCAGCTTCTGTCGGTCCCACCAGGTGATTGGAGTATCTGTATCCTCACTATCGGTATTCGGTGCCGTCCACATGCCAGGATGGACCCCTGTCTCTCTGTGAAACTGGAGCATGTGCATTGCTTTGGTGTATAGTTAGGTTCGTTGAGAGATACAGTATAAGATAACAAGAGAATATTGTCATTTCAAAACTCCAAAGGTACTCCTTTTGCCATTCTTTTTTTCTTTTCTGTCCTGCTTATGAAAGGATTATTAGACAGGCGAGAGACAGCTAGGACAGCGTGCATATGAGCTGAAAGACAGCCGTTAAGGAATTGTATCTGAAACCGAGAGAATTGTATATGAGTTTTAAGGAATTGTATCTGAAACCGAGAGAATTGCGTTACATGAATTTATCATCGTTGAAGATCCTCCTAATCGACAAAATTAATCACCGTTTGTTTGTAAGTTGGACAGCTATAGAAGTCGACGAAATTTCTGTGTACGACGTGATCGACACTCTCTGTTGATCTGTTCCTACATATAGAGAAGCAATTACAACGTGTATTAGAATAGATGCATGAATGCACGTCTGCTCGATGGCGAAATGTTCTGAATCGTGGAAGAGGCAACTGGAGCCTGGATAATCCGTTCGGAATCGAAGCAGGCCAAGCACCTGGTCATGCGTCCGAGATCGCCATGTGTCTCCAAGGGCAACGACAAATTTCAGCTAGTTTTCGCCCACTCCGAGAGTCCGAGATTAGCACAGACTGCGGCGCACGTCGTGTTGACGTCTTCGGCTGCAGACCGAGGCATCATATCCCCAGGGTTTTTCGTCAGAGCTCAGGCGGCTGTGGTGCCCGCATTTGCCTCTTATCGTTTGCTATACAGCGATAATAAAATAATAAAAAAAAGTAAAATGCATGGAGGGTCATCTAACTTGTTTTGTTTTGAAACTCTACTCTCAAAATATGCATATGGATCACTAATGTGAGTTAAATGAGTCATTAGTCCATCTAACCATCCACATGAGCATACCTTATACACAGATTACATGTCACCTAGAAATGAACTTCACTTATGGAGTTAAAACTATGAAGTTGTATGGACCTCATCACATGGCAAGTATAACCGTATCGGCACTTTTACATATAACCAATGCATAGCATCCATTTGTCACCGGTGCCGCTGCTAGGACTCAATGGCAAGCGGGACAGGGGGTTAAAATGATCTATAAAGGCTATTAGTCTAAGAGAATGTAGTGTTATGATTTAGTTCTTTGAATTTCATATATGGCTAAGTACTATCACTATAAGGGAGATAAAACAGAGAGTTTTCTGCACATGTCTAGAAGCCAAAATCGCTAGTTAGCGATCAGCCATGCGCACCCACGCATGCATGATCGCTTCGTGGCTCACATAATTTTTTAGACGATATGAAGTTTATAGACTGAAATTGAAATTTTTGTTATTTGAGACGATTATTTTAGATTTGAATCGAACGTTTTCCAGTTTGAGATGAAAGTTTTGTGGCTGGAGATAATTAGGGCCCCTTTGAATCGCAGGATTGAGAAAACGTAGGAATAGGAAAAACGTAGGATTTTGATAGGAATGTAAGTGTAAAACATAGGATTGCAAAACGCAGGAAAAACACAGGAATGACCGTTTGATTGAACCGTGGGAAAAACACAGGAATTAGATGAGAGAAATAGACTCAAAGGAAAGTTACCAAGAGGTTCTACCTCATGTTAAATTTCCTCCAAAACTTGCATGGGAAGAGGCATTCCATAGGAATTTTATAGGATTTCATAGGATCCATTCCTTCAATTCAAAGGGCTATATAGGAAAAATTTCTATAGGAATAAAATCCTCTAAAATTCCTATGAATTTCCTTTGAATTAAAGGGGCCTTAAATGTTTTGTCTAAAATTCCGATTTGAGATGAAATTTTCATTTTTTTTAACTAAAAGTTTTTAATTTCCAAAATGAAAGTTTCAAGTCCGATTCTCCTCAACATTAGCGCGGGTGTGATTGTGTGAAGCCGAACCGTGGATGGGAGATATGCGTATGTCAAACGGGGGATAGGGAAAAATGGTACTCCCTCCAACAATATAGGGGATTTTAAGTTTTTGCTTGTAACGTTTGACCACTCGTCTTATTCAAATTTTTTTTGCAAATATAAAAAGCGAAAAGTTGTGCTTAAAATACTGTGGATAATAAAGTAAGTCACAAATAAAATAAATAATAATTTAAAAAAATTAAATAAGATGAGGGATTAAACGTTGCAAGAAAAAAAACTCAAAATCCATTGTATTATCGGACGAAGGAAGTAAACGACTAGGAGCCCAGTCCAAGTGCACCTTTTTTTTTTTCTTGTGACGCGTCTACGCTAATTAGGAGTCCCTGGCACAAGGCCCATAGGCCGCAGCGAAGTAGGGACCCGGCCGGTATATCTGAATGGGCCTGATTCGTTCCAGATGGCCATGCTGGTGGGCCACTGGGCCTAGCCGCAAGACTTTGTCTCATTTACGGGCCCACCGCCACGGAATTGGATCACACTATCAGCCCCACGAAGAAATATGTTGATGGCCGTTCCTATTGTCGCGGCCAACACGGCCACGGCGCGGCAGGGTTACCGCGATCACTGCGTATAGTCAAAGAGTCAGAGGGGTTCAGAGTTTTGATCTCCGACCCCTTTGGATCAGCTTCTGCTTCAAAACAGATGATTTACCTCAGCCTCATCATGGCGTCGCAACCCCCAGCTGTGTTGTCCGGCTCTGGCTGCAGAAAATATGTTTGCCTCATCTGCAACGCATGGTAGTTAAGCGCTTAAGCTTCGTCAGCAGAAAAGTGCTGAAAGTTCAGAGAAGGAACCAAAAAAGAGACTGCCATCAGCCAGAGATGGAGATTTAAACACCGAACCCCTTCGACCTCTTGTTCTCTCACGCACTCTGTACGTATGTCTATGAGTCTATCTTCTTCTCGTGTCCGTACGCCGAGATCGTCCAGGTGCTCACGCCGGCCGTCGGGATCGCGTCCATGTCCGATGATGCCGGCCGGAGTCGTGTGCAGCCTCGCAGGGCTCTAGCTTCAGGTGTTGAAACGCATAAAAGCAGGACACACATCTCCTTGTGGTAACACTTGCATCTGCAAAGGCTGAATCAGTTAACCTGGTGCATGCAACTCAAGGGGCTCATTACCAAGACTCCTGGACTCACCAAATGTCAGTGCAAGCAAATGTATCAGTGGATGTGATTCTTGGAATCCTTCTTCTAACATGTGGTGTTTCGCCGGGCCTAACATGTGGTGTTGGGTTGATGTACTAGTGTGTGTGCATTTGTAATTTTTAGGAGCGTAAAGAGCCAGGATGATGGTGAAATGGATTTGAGAAATCCAATATCAGGTCATGTTGGCGATGTCCGTGCAGGGCCTTGATCTGAAAACCGACTTGAACTTGTGGGTTTTTGGCCATACCTCTGTATTCAGGTATTGATCTGAAAATATGAAAAGGAGGATAAGGTTCCTACTGAAATGAATGCTCTGCTAGCTTGGCTTGTTGAAATCGGGACTTGATGGATCGTTTTAGCTCGGTGTATATCTGGGCCGTGTCTAGTTTCCCCCATATTCCTAACTTTTCATCACATCAAAAACTTTTCTACGCACATAAACTTTTAACTTTTTTTTTAAACTCCTAATATTCTTCAAATGTCCAACTTTTTTCAGGAACTAAACACACTGCAAGCTTTCTTTTCAGATGTTGCAAGCCTGAACAGTCGGCGGCGGCCATTGTTAGCTTTTCTCTCTTCAGGAATTGCGGCGGCGACATCGAGCTTGGACCTTGGAGGTGTGTCGCCATTTTTCTGTACTTTCATGGAAGTCATAAGGGGCAAAAGGGTCGGAGATTAAACCCCGAACCCCCTTTGACTTCTTTTTATTTTCCCGCATGAATGCATGTCTCCTTCTCCATGTTCTCCTATAATGGCTCTCTTCTCCTTGTCACGCTCACGCACGCATGCAAACTTGAAGCTAATATGGCCACATATGGTGAAGAAATCCATCGATCAGCACCGATAGAAAATCTTCGTATACGAGAAAACCTAGGTAGGTAGAAGCCTTTTGATTATTATAGATCACGTTTTTTTTTTTTACAAGGGGATGACCATAAGAAAAAATATAGACTAACTAGATGGTATATAATTTGTCAACCCAAAGACCAGGGTAGATTGGGTGTTCATAATTTAGAGATCCAAAATAAATGCCTATTGAGTAAGTGGTTATATAAGTTAATTAATGAGGATGGTGTTTGGCAAGATTTATTGAAGAGGAAGTATCTTCATAATAAATCTATAACCCAAGTGGATAGGAAACAAGGTGATTCTCATTTTTGTCAGGGCTTATGAAGTTAAAAAAGTATGGGTTCTTGGATTGTGAATGATGGTCAACAGATAAGATTCTGGGAGGATAAATGGCTAGGTAATATAGCCTTTAAAGATAGGGATATTTTGAACCATGCCACACAAATTTTGCAAAATTTGTGATATGCCACCCTGACCTACATGTCATTGACTCATGTGGGTCCTATATGTCATTGAGATACGGGTGGCATATCTCAAATTTTGCAAAATTAGGGTGGCATGGTTCCGACAAACCCTTAAAGATAAGTATCCATCTTTATATGCTATTGTCAGTAGGAAGAGTGCCTCTATTGCTAGTGTTATGGGTTCTGTTCCGTTAAATGTTTCTTTTAGGAGAGTTTTAGTTAGGTAGAATCTAACACTTTGGTATAATTTGTGTGCTTCCATTGCTCATATCCAGTTGGATGATTCCGCTTATTGTTTTAGATGGAATTATCATCAAAATGGCTATTTTTCGGTAAAGTCAATGTACTTAGCCTTAACTAGCAATGGTTACAATGATAGAAATAAGTTCATTTAGAAGCTTGATGCCGCTTAAGATCAAGATCTTTATGTGGTATTTGCTCAAGGGAGTCGTCTTAACAAAGGATAATCTTGCATGGCGGAATTGGAATGGGGGTTTAACATGTTGTTTTTGCATGAAAAATGAAATGATCCAACAATTGTTTATGAATTGTCATTATGCAAAGTTTATTTGGAGAGCTGTTCAATTTTCTTTTGGATTACATCTTCCTAGAAGCATACCTCGTATGTTTGATGGTTGACTTCAGGGTGTGGACAAAGTGTGAGGAAGATGGAGTTTTCCTGAATGTTGCATGTCATACTCTTGAGTCAACGTTTATGCAACTTTTTGCCAACCATGGATGGAGATTCTCTAATAGGCTGGAATAATGTTTTCCTTGTCATGTTAGGTCTTTCTTTTAATTTTGGTTGGTTTGATAGTTTTATCTTGGATTAAGACTTTATAAGTGTGCTGCTTTTTATAATAATTGGTTGTAGCTCTTCGGAGTAAAGACCGGGATGTTTCAGTTCATTATCTTGCCTTTTCTTTCTCTCGTTCCTTCTTTGATTATTTTTTTTTGCTAGCGAAGCGCATGTAAGGATAGAAGTGGAAGAAGATTGATGCGCTCACATGTGAGGTTTACGTGGGTCTTATATTGACTTGATTACCATATTAGCTAAAACGGAGAGCAATTTTGCTTTGGGATCTAATGTGACTCGGTTTTACAATATTAGGTTGCATCATATATGGTATTCTGGCTTAGGAACGATTTGGAAACTCTTAGGGACCTCGAGTAAACTTTTTTCCATTTTGAGTAGAAAAATGGCTCATACGGTCATGCTGGGCCGGTGGGCCCACACTCAGGCCACGGGCGAGATCGATACGAACACGATTAGCTTCTCGAGAATACGGTACAGTACTACCGTGAACGGATAGTGTCCCCACATGTCAGTGTCACGTCCCCTCCCATCGGATACGAAAAATCAACACCGTACAAGAATAGGAGTACAATACAAGATAGCCTCGTACTACTGTACAACTTAAACTAATCACACGCTAATCCGCTATCCGCGTCCTCCGCTCCCCAACCAATAGGAGCCCGGCATTTACCCGCAGCGATCCGCGTCACCGCCTCACAGCCATCTTCAACCGTCCGATCGTGCCAGGCCAAGCACAAAAGCACTCGATCTCCGCCGTCCGTATTAATCCCGCGACGTGGCCCCGGCCGCGCCGCCGCCTCGTCGCTTGACTATAAATGGCCACCTCAACCGCCTCGCTGTCAAGTTTAGGTCATTGTCTCCGGAAGTCAGAAAGGGGGGGAAAAGGAACTCGAAGTCGCCGCCGGATTTGGGATTTGGAGAGCGCGCGAGGTAAGAAGATTTTCTTCTGCTTCGATTTTTGGTTGGTCTAATCTAGTTTTGCGACTGCTTGATTGGTGATTTGCTTCCTGTTAATCTCGCTGCGTGGCGGTGGCGGCTGCTTCGGTGGGGGGTGGTTAGATGGGCGCGGGGGGATTTGAATGGTACGCTCGCGGCTAGGGTTTGTGCACTATTCGTCGATTTGATCGCTTCGGGGGATTTATCCTGTTAGTTTTACCTTACGATTAGTTTCGCTTGGTTGTGGCTAGTCGTGTGTACTTCGTGCATGGTTTGTTGCTACGAGATTACATGGTTGGAAACGCGTGATTCTATAGCCTACGAGATTTGCCCATGGCTAATTAGGGTTTTCCTGCAAATCTCTACCTGTGCAATTAGTTGTATCAAATTTCTCTTCGAAATAATTGATTGGTATCGGTGTTTGAGGTTTTGGTATGTGGTGTTGGGTTGGGTGTGGAAGCGATTACTTCCTACTCTATAGGTTGATATACTTGTCTTCATAATGTCAGCTTTGAAATAGGAATTGATTTGGATTGTGTGTATATGTGGTGAGAATGGAATTCTGTATTAGATTGATCGTCAAACTTGAATTTGCATATTGATGCTTTGTAATGGCAAGGTCAATTTTCTCATATAAATAGTAATTAATTCTGGATTTGGATTGTGTGTATACGTGGTGAGAATAGAAATCTGTATTAGATTGATCGTCAAACTTGAATATGCATATTGATGCTTTGAAATGGCAAGGTCAATTTTCTCATGTAAATAGTAATTAACCGCTCTAGATTCTATAACTATATTGTCATGTTACTTCAATCATCTGTGAATAGAACATCCCATTAATTAGTGGCTTTATTGCATTCAAAATTGGTCAGGACCTGTCACTCCTTTCCATCTTGCATGCTCAACATCTTAGTATGTTATATGCCGCCTGTCACTCCTTTCCATCTTGCATGCTCAACATCTTAGTATGGTTATATGCTGTCTGTAGGTGTTACATGTTATATGACTGCAAATCTTTTAGCTACTGCTCATGTTTTGGGGGAACTAAAGATTAGGTTCGTAATTTTAGAAACTGGTGTGGGAGTAATAAGAAAATAGATCTAGGGATGTTGAACTGGCTACATTTCCTGCTGCTCTTTTTTTTTTTTTTTTTTTTTTTTTTTTTTTTGAAATTTAGGTGCCGGTAATGCTTTTCTTCACTGCTAGAGATGGCAATGGGGAATCACTGCAGTTGGTATATTTTAGTATTTGGAAAAGCTATCGTAGTCCTATGATTGTTACTGGTAAAATTTACCCTCCTGTGTTTATTTGCGAGCAATGATTTCCCTGTATAGCTCTTTTATGAAGAATCATAGTTATAACGACCTTTGATTCCTTTTGCAAAATTGTCTCATATGATTTAAGTTTGTGAATGCAATAGAAATTATAAACTGGTTAGTCATAGTCGTTCAGACTTTTTGCTTAATTTCAAACTTGATAATATGCTAGTTTGTTTGCAACAAGCAAACACTTTTTGTGTACCGTCATCTGAAAGTTGCGGCTGTGTGATGTCTTGAGTCCTTGACTATGCGCATTGTTGATCATGTCCCTTGTTTTTGTCCTCAGGTAAACCAAAGTTCTTTTTCCGATGGCTCGTACTAAGCAAACTGCTCGCAAGTCAACTGGAGGAAAGGCTCCCAGGAAGCAACTTGCCACCAAGGTATGTTTTTCGACATGATACCCTGCACATATCAATTGCCAAGGTGTTAATACTGTTGAACTGTGCTAAACTTACTGCTAGCGTTTTGATTATGTCAGTATGTTTGCTTGACAATGCATTACTTGTTTGTGGTCTTGACAGGCTGCTCGTAAGTCTGCTCCCACAACTGGAGGAGTGAAGAAGCCTCACCGCTACCGCCCTGGAACTGTTGCTCTTCGGTGTGTAAAAGCATATAGTACTTGTTATCTGAGTTGCTTGTAATTAGTTTGCTGATGGCAAGTTATTAAAACACCATGCCTGACTTTGCAGTGAAATCCGCAAGTACCAGAAGAGCACTGAGCTGCTCATAAGGAAGCTTCCATTCCAGAGGCTTGTTAGGGAGATTGCCCAGGATTTTAAGGTGAGATTTATACATTCTGTTGTGCAAATGTGCTTGTGTTGTCGCACACATGCAGTAAGCTAATAGCATTTTCTCACACTGTTCTATTTGTGCAGACTGATCTTCGTTTCCAGAGCCATGCGGTGCTTGCCCTTCAGGAAGCTGCCGAGGCGTACCTGGTGGGTCTCTTCGAGGACACCAACCTGTGCGCCATCCATGCCAAGCGTGTGACCATCATGCCCAAGGACATTCAGCTGGCTAGGAGGATCCGTGGTGAGAGGGCTTAGGCTTTCTCATCTCTGGGAGGGGCTCTGGTGTTTCATCTGTGACTACTTCCTGCTTTTGCTGCTGAACTCTTATTTGGTGTCGTGAATGGTGCTAATACTACTCACATGTAGTAGTAGATTGTTAGTGAAGTACTCTGTTTCTGTGTTCTAGAACTGGATATTTTGCTAGTAAGTTGTCTCGACTGTTGATTTCATCCATCCATCTGATGGATGTGTATCTAGTAGTTTCTCATCTGAAGTCCTGAAATCTGAATGGTTTGTTTCGATTTTATCCGAATGCAATACTAGGTGGAATTGGATACTGGAATGGGTGGGCGCTACTGGGTACCCCGTTTTGTCTAAACTGAAGTGCATGGAGCCGGCACTTCTGCAGTCAGGAACAGTTACCTGACGAGCCTTTGGAACAACGGAATTGACAAGCTCAGGCCGGCAAACAGACGGATCATGAAAAGGCGAGGCCGTCTTCAGAAAGACTTGTCTTTTGGCATGCCCCGAATCCTTGTCTCATTGCCTCGCAGACTCGCTGGCCGGCCTTCCATACCAATTGTGACTCTGCACTCTGACCATCTCTATCCAAAGTTTTTTGACTGGCCCCATCTTCGCCTTCCCCTTTCTTCCTCTTTCTCTGCCTGCACTTTTTTCAGTCTCCGACGGCGACCCACTCCGAGACTTTGATCCCGCCCATTTCAGCTTCAAATTACCCCCGTAACCCCATTCCACAATGCTTTTCTTCTAGTATCAATATGAAACCGGCAGAGTGAGCAAAGCCGGGCCAAAAAGTTTGGCTGGTCCTTGTGAGCCCCTTTTACCGTTCCTAAATCCTACATGGATTTAGAAGTGTGAACTTGTGAAGCATAACCATCCAGTACTCCTCAAGGGTGGATCAGTTCAGTGGATGTGTATGCAGTATGCTGCCGTGATGGCAGTAGTTGATGGTGCCAGCGCTTGCTGCGTTGCCAGTTTCCTCTAGAATGCTGCCGGCCGCCGAGGACGCTCTTGATGCTCTCTGCTCGTGCAGGCGCCTGCAAAGATGAGTATATTCGTTAGCTTTGGCAGCACCGTGTCCAGCATTTCTCGAGGAACAAAAAAGTACCGGGGTTGGGTTTGCCCTGTACACATGGGACTAAAACTTCTAAGTGCATATCACATCGGATGCTTGACACTAATTATAAATATAGACTATTAATAAAACCCATCCATAATCTTGGACTAATTTACGAAACAAATCTTTTAAACCTAATTAATCCATTATTAGCCTATGTGATGCTACAGTAAACATTCTCTAATTATGGATTAGCTTTCATTTATGTAATTAGTTTTGTAAGTAGTCTATATTTAATACTCTAAATTAGTACCTAAATATAGAAACTAAAGTTAAGTCTCTAGATCCAAACACCACCTTTAGTACGATGTGGTTCAGCACGAATGTTCCCAAAGCACTCTCTTGCACACAAGAGATCACTGGTGGAATGATACGTCATACGATCCTTTTTTGAAACCCTTTCGCCGAACAGGGATCAATTGGCTGAAAATCATCTTCAAGGTAGCGTAATCATATTCAGAATTGGTCACTGAATATGACGCGTCCACGGAGCTTATGACCCTTGATGCGATGATCCAACCATGCATGGTGCTTTTGTTTACGAACGCGCAATACCTACTGAATGCCGTGTTATGTGGGATTTTCAGCAGTACACATTCAGACGCCGAAAGTGGCTCATCTTTGCTTCGTGATGGGGAAAGAACCGAAACCACGCACTGTGCTTAACTAACTCAGTTTACGTCAAAAGAGTCATATACTGTTTTAAGCGTACCAGTATGAGTTATGGCTCGCTTTGATATCTATCATGCTTACTGTCAACGAAGAAGCGAGCACCAACATTTGTACAGGTGTTACATGGACAGAATTTGTTAGCATTTTTTAGATGAACTGATCTGAAACCAGCTACTGGTTGGTTTGCCTGACTTGATGATGCTCAATTGCTCATCATAGAATATGAATCAATGGAAGGCCTTTGTTTGGTTCCTAAAGAACTAAACAGTCCACTGTGCTTCAAAGTTCAAAGGTTTGGTTTGTATCATTTTGCTTTGAACTTTTGATCTCTATCTGCAACGACGATTCTCATCGTACTGCCCGGGAAAAGGATTAAAAGATGGTGCTGAAAATGCCGAGCGATATTTATTAGATGACCTTATATATGAATAACTTGATGAACTGAAAGGCGAGCTGGCGAGCCATCAAAGCATGTGACTTTATATACTCGGATATTTCCGGTGTCTTCTGGTCCGAAATGGTACACAATACTAGGCCTTCAGTGAATTCAGCCAAAATAAAGTCAGAGAACCATGAAGTCGAAAGCAACAATGTAGGTCACTTCATAATGTCTCAAAGGAAGAAAAAAAAACACGAAGACAGATTATTTCAGAGGCAGGACGAAGAATAATGAAAACGTATCAGCTGAGACTTTGGTATGTGTCCTTTTCTTCATATTGCATATCAAGCAAAAGAAAATAATAACGAGACAATAATTTAGAGTAAGTTGCAAGTTTTATCACATACCCCCTCAGTCCCGAAAAAAAAATAATCTAGAAGGAGATGTGACCCACGGAGGAAGTAGAGAAGCTTCATTTTTTTTTTCCATTCTCTTCTGTAAAAAAGAAAACAAATGCAGTACTGATCAACATATGCACTAACAAATGACAAACTTAGCAAAACTTGACTTGTCCTTTTGTTTCTAGAATCTGGAGTTTCAAAAGGATAGGTTGAAACTAGAAACATATCAAAAGTAGTATATTTCTTCTAAATCTTGTCGCATCACATTCAGATTCCATCTTTTTCAGTAAGTATGTCAGCCAAGTCTCCATGTAAATGTGAATCAGTTGATATTTCTTCCAGAAAATGATAGACAAGATAATTCTACAAACAAATTCGGATTTCTTCACAAAAAAAAAGGAATTAAATTGGATCCAAAAGTATTTCATTTCTTGTGTATTGAGAAGAACAAAACAAATTGACATTCATTACATGGGAGAGATTTTTTTTTCCTTTCAAGTGTGTACTGGCGCTAAATTCGCCTTGTAGAAGCTTTTCCTCCTGAACAAATCCCCGAACTTGCGAAGTATCGGCCTCTTCTTCTTCTGCTTCATGGATTGATCCATGCTGTCGTAGTGGCTCTCGTCGACGTGATCGAACTCATCGTCGAAGTCGCTCATGGCGGCTTCCGCCGCCGACTTGAGGTCGGCGATGTTGCTCAGCGACGCGAACACCCGGTCCTTGTGGTTCAGGTTGCCCATCCTCGCCGACTGTGAGAAGCCGCCCTTGAACTTGGCGGGCTCGCCGATCGAGTACCTCCGGCTGCTCGGCGTCCTGGACTTGTCCGCCGCCGTCCACCGGTGCGACGCCGCCTCCGGTGTGCCCTTGGCGCTGGAGACGAGACGAACGCTCGGCAGGTGCTGGTCGAAGCCGTAGTCCGCCACGGAGGCGGTCCTCGCCGACGCCGGGGTGCTGCACGCGGTGGCCGTCGTCGTCGTCGTGGCGGCGAGCAGGCTGTTGAGCTCCTTGAGGCTGCCCTGCGCGGCGGCCTCGCTGACCTTGATGCACTCGTACTCCTGCCGGAGGCTCTGCAGCGCGCCGTCCTTCTCGGCGACGACGTCGTTGAGCCGGGCGTTCTCGCCACGGGCGAGCTCCAGCGACTCCTTGACGACGTTGGCCTCGGCGACGGCCTGCTTCAGGATGTCGCGGAGCCGGGCGTTCTCGTCGCGGATCACGCGCTGCGACTCGACGAGCTTGGTGTTCTCCTGGCGTTCGCGGTTCACCTCCTCCTCGGACGCGCGGACGCAGTCGAGGAGCACGCGCTCCTTGTCGCCCCACGCGGCGGCGCACTCCTCGGCGTCGAGCCTGCACCGGTCGTGCTCGTCGGACACGTCGCGCAGCCTCGCCTCGGCGGCGTCCAGCTCGTGCCTCAGCCGCTCGGCCTCGGCATTGGCGGCCTCCAGCTCGGCCTGCGCCTCGGACAGCCACATCTTCACCTGCTTCGCCTCCATCGTCACGTCGGAGAGCGCGACGGACAGGTCGTCGAGTGCCTTCCGGCTCTTCTCCTCCCCCTGCATCGCCGTCCGGAGCTCGCAGCGCAGGGCCCTGATCTCATCGTCCCCGCCGCCGAACACGAGGTCCTTGACGCTCCTCTGCTCCACCGCGCCACCCCGCCGGCTCACCGCCGCCGCCGCCGCCGAGGCCTCGAGGCTCGCGTTGGCTTGCTGCAGAGTGGTGATCTCCAGCTTGGCCTCCTCGAGCGAGATCTTCGTCTGCTCCAGCTGCTTCGTCTGGTATATCAGCGACTCGAGCATCTTGCGCTCCGACTCCTTGGCCTTCTCCACCTCCCGCTGCAAGAGTTGCACCTTCTCCGCCGCGTCCTTCTCCTTCCTCAGCTCCTCCTCCATCTCCGACACCTTCTGCCGCATCGCGCCGTCGCGACGCCTCTGCCAAGAAAAAAAAAAACACGACAATCAAAATCAAGCAGAGACAAAAAAAGGGAAAAAAAAAGGGGCACAGGCTTTGAAGGTAACGTAATTAACGTGGCGTAGCCTTACATCTGGGGGCGGGGACGGCGGGGGCTTGGAGGCGGCGGCGGTGGAGCGGCTGCGGTGGAGACGAGGGGACGGCTTGGAATCCTTGGGAGAAACGGTAGGAGGAGGAGGCGCGGGTGACCGGAGGCCGGCCTCGAAGGAGCCGGATCTGCAGGGGGAATCCCAGCTCATATCGAAATCGAATCGGCGGAAGTACTTACTACCACTAAATAGTCAAGCAATAATAAAAGAAGAGAGACACGGCCGGAAAAGAAGGATCTTGAGGAGGAGGAGGAGGGCTCTCGCTCATGGCGTGGCACGCCGACTCGAGCGGAGCGCGAGCCACTCCTCTCTTTGAAAACTCTCACTCACCTCGGCAGCGTGGAGGCGGGGCACGCGGGCGGCGCGTGGTCCGAGGCAAGGAGCCCCCCCGGAGGGAGGAAAAAAAGAAGAAAGAAACGGTTTCCGCGGCGACAGCCGTGTCAGGGAACCGAATTAGAAGACCCTGCCCAACATGGCGCCATTAATACTCACTCAACTGGGTTTTTTTTATTTTTATCCGCGTCGTCGCGAGCGATCGAGCGGGGCGAGGAGGCCGCAAATGGCGTTCGCGTGGGTTGGGAGGGTGGGGGAGGGTGGCCCGTCCGTCCGCCCGTGCCTCCGTTCGTTTGGCTCCTGGCGGCGATGGGGTCAACGGGGGAGGCGTTCTCCTCTCGTTCTTTTTTTTTTTTTTGGGTTTGATCGGAACCGGGCGGTGGGGCATGTACCAGTGGCGCGCGGCGCGCGGGCGCGGGTGGAAACGAGGGTGTTCGCGGTCGATTCGATTTGATGAGGTGGGGATCGTGGAAAAAAATTCCGTGGAAGCTGCTCTCACGTGACGCGCCGCGTAGGGCGGCTCCGGCCTCCGGCTCGTCTCGGATAGTCGGATGCGGTGGGTGGGATCTCGGGTGGGTCTCGGCGCCACGCTGACTGTTGAACGAGGTTAGGCGGAGCCGCGGAGGCGGCACCGCGTCGTGTCGTGCAAAATGGGTTTGGCCATCGCCCATCGGTAAATCGGGATGAAGCTTCTCCTGCTGGCTGACTAGCTGCTGTGTCAACAACACCACGTCGTGAACCGGTGAATCGCTGGATCCCCAATTGTTTTTTTCTCCCCGTCCAACTCGTTGCGTTCACAGTTCACTGAAGAGTTACCGGTGAGGCAGATATTACTACTACTGGATTATTACTGCTGTCACTTGTGTAATAAGTTGGAAACATTGGCAGTGAAGCTCTGGATGTTTTGAGTTGAAACTTGTAAGTTGAAAGGCTGCATTCCACGAGAGGGGGGAACAACCGATCAGAGCCACATGATGACATGGAGCTCGGTTTTTGCTGAAGAGTAAACAGGCGAGTCATTACGCTCTTCTAGGTGTGGAATCAGTGGCGCAGAGGCGAGCGTCAACGATGATGAACTGATGGCTCTCGACCGTGCTCCCGAACAACCGTGGGGAAAAAGAAAGGCTCCCATCGGTTGCCATTTTAACTAAAATGGCTTATTTGACTTATTAGAAAATTAAAATTAATTTATAAGTAAAACTTTTGTAGATTTGTTCGTAGCGACTTAAAAGCCAAAATTAACAAAAATTACGTTAAAAACATTTCAAAATCAACTTCAAAATTAAGTTCAAAAATTCAAATTTTGGCTTATTCTTTGGCTGTTTAGGCCAAACGATGGGGCTGAAAACAGCGCGCAGATGCCCTCGTTAGTGATGAATATCAAATCATAATTAAATCGACATGTCATAATGTCCCTGATTATCGATGCGTAACCGCGGTTAACTCACTTGTCCTTGCCTTTTTTTACATGTTCCCATCCAGACAGTGGCGACGATGCACCGTTGAAAAAAACATGTGTGCATACAGAATTCAGATCTGCGACAGCATAACACCGAGCGATGCAGTATTCCCCATGTTGATGAGTAAAACTGCATATATTTACAACGGTTATGTTTGCTGATGAGGTTAAGTTGACCAATGATGCGAGAAAAACAAAACATATTTTCTCACCCATAGGCCTACAGTTATAGGGATTTCTGTTAGAAATAACTAATCAGATAAACACAACTCGATCACCAGTGGAATTCAATCCAGAGTATATCATAGCTAGCCAAAGCCCAAAGTTATACAGCCTCATCGTTTGACATATTTTCTGAATATGCCAAACGGCATATTTGCAAACGAAAATCAATTTGTAAATAAAACTTTTATATATGTGTTCTTACTGATATAAAAACAAAGGCTGAAAAATAAACTTCGATGAAAAAACCCCAAAATCAGCTCTAAATTTAACGTTGAAAATTTAATTTTTGGCTGATAATTATATGAATATGCCAAACGATGAGGCCTATAGTATCAGACAAGTTGCTTCACTAACGTACTTTCGATTTCGATCGATATTTGTGGGCCTGCCAATAGCATATGACAATGTTGAAAGACGAACAACAGATAGTACTCCCACAGCCTCTAATATCCCATCATCCCAGAAAAACTCAGGAAAAATTCGTGTAGCAGACAAGAAGAAAAACACCAGAGCAGTGATCAACAACAGGCAACACCTGACACGGGAGCGGATGATAGCAGTCAGCCATGCTGCCCCGCTGAAAGAAATCTCCCAGAATGGTCAGCTCGACATGCAGACGTGCAGTACGCCACAGTGTCCGTGCCCAATTTGACACCGTCCAAACTCCGAGCCTAATTTTAGCTCGTCCAGTAGCGGCGCCCAGTATATATGGAAACGACGAACCGGCAATCAGGCGATGTGTTCCAGACTCCCAGTGTGCTTCAGCATAAACAGGTACGGTCACACACAGAGCCAGGCAGCCTGTAGACTTGTAGTTGTAGCTGGGCAATTGGCAGCATCTCGTCGTCTCTCTCACGCCCATGGCGTGGTCTTCCAGGCGTTGGAAGAACTCGTCTGATGATCGTCTCCCCCACAAGGCCCCAACCGGACGTCAGGACTCGCGGGACTCAGGACCGAAATGGTCTTGTCACACGCATCGTGTGCTCTCATTCAGCTCTGCCTCTGCTGAGTCGCTGACCCTTTCTGTGGATTTATATGCACCTAGGGTGTGTTTTTCGTGCCGAAATTGGAAGTTTGATTGAAATTAAAATGATATGACGGAAAAGTTAAATAAAGAATAAGGCTGTGTTCGAGAGGAGGGGTTGGGCCCGGCACGTAAAACGGAGCACACATTATTGCATGATTAATTAAATATTAGCTATTTTTGTTAAAAAAATAGATTAATTTGATTTTTTAAGCAACTTTCGTATAGAAACTTTTTTTTAAAAAAAACACATTGTTTAGTAGTTTGAAAAGCGCGCACACGGAAAATGAGGGAGATGGGTTGGGAATTTGAAGGTAAGAACACAGCCTAAAAGTAGAAATAACTAACTTGACTATCTTCCATTTCAAACAAAAGAAAAACACTGAGGACTCCGGCTCGGTTCATAGGATTTCCAAATCAAAAGAATAGAAAAAGTAAAGAATTAGAATGTCACACACACTTCATTTCTTAGGAATCTTTTCAAGAGGTCTCACCTCATTCTAAGAATCCTACAGAGTAGCTTTCCTCATAAAATTGGTAGGATACATATAGGAAAAAGTCTTAAGGATTCGATTATTACAATAATCCTAACAAAATTCTCCAAACCGAATGAGCCTAACTGGACAATCTCTGTCTGATGCAACCATGCAGTTTGCAGTCTAAAGTAGAAGTAGAAGTGCTGAACAGTTTCCAGACTTGCAGTAATTTCTTATGGATCTGCAAGTTCTTTTTCCCTGGAGGCCTATCGAGCCGTCTGTAAACTGGCCCTGGGCTTATCTGATGAACACACCCAGAAGCCGGTGAAGTCTAGGCCTTAGCCCAATATCTTGGGTCGACTAACCGAATTTGAAGCCCATCTCCGCAAATCTCACGCGGCATCAAATCCAGCCTTCTGCCCGTTTTCAGTGAACTGAATCCGCTCGCGAAAATCCGAGACGCTGCATCAAACGAAACGAAGCGAGAAGCCGAGAAGGGGAGAGAGGGGGGAGCAATGGAGGCGCTGCTGAAGCTGGAGAAGGTGCAGAGGGTGCTCTCCCTGATGGGTTCGCGTGGCCTCTCCGGCTCCGGCTCCGACTCCGGCGCCAGCGACGGCGGCGGCGGCGACCGATTCCTCGCCCACTTCCTCCTCTTCCTGGTAAGTCGCGTTTCCCGGGTCCCCCGCTCCTTTCTCCAATAGCCGCGGATTCCATCAGTTCGGGGGTGATTGCGCTTGTGCGGCGGGCTCCGGCGAGCTCGAATCCTCGAACTGCCTGTTCCACGCGTGCGTAGGGGTGCTCGTTTGGGGCTCCGATAGCACGATGATGAGATGGCTTCTTAAGAGGATTTCGGTTGGCCGAGGGTTTATGCGCGGATGGCATTTCATCTGCGTCCTGGACTCCTGCTCGTTTTGAAGGTTTGGTTTGTTGGGGAGGGGAGTAGGTAGGCGTTTGAGCATGCGTGGTGGAGTGAGAGGATTTTTACTTGGGGAAGTGTGAGACGTGTGCCCCGAGTTTCATTGTGTAAGACGCCGGGAGTTTGTGCAATTGCGTGTGACTCGCGGCCAATCTGATGAGATGGTGCACGCTGATGCGCGATCATGTAGTGCTTGTGAATGTGAAGCATTCTGCTTACACGTGCTCACTGTGTCTGATGATTTCTCACTGACAACATATGTGCTGCTGGCCTGCTGTTCTAGATTTGGACTTCCAATATATGAGGATCTATCACCTCTGGTTGGATTGCAACCAGGGGCGGACGCAGGATAAAAATTGACTGGGGGCATCTGTGGTATGTAAATTATCTAACTTAACTTTATAACTTATATATAGCAAGTTAGAAAACCCTAGTAAATTCACCTATTTTGCAGATCCTACATAAAAATGACTATGACATATTACATTTCTCCAAGGAAGCTTGTCTGAATCAGTACTTCAGTAGGTTGAGGGGCTTGAGGCATTGCAAAATTTTGTCTAGTTATTGGTTTTGATGCATTTGCACTAGATTCCTTCCATTAGTGTTCATTATTGCTGTTGTTTTTTTATTACAAATATATGTCATTATCTTTTCCTACCAAATCATTGATGAGATGTTGCATTATGATATTAGTGCTACCACAAACTAGAGGAGTACGGCTCAAAATTTTGAAAGACAAAATTGCTAATGTAAACATAAAACATACCGTGGCTACTTACCAAGGGCAACTAGAGAGGGTTTCAGGCTGCAGGTGCACCGGGTGAGGCTTGCCGACATGGCCGCATGGGCTGTGGCCATAGCCCATAGAGATTGTCCACGACTTGCGGCGTGACGCGATTGGCACGGAGATGCGTTGTTGGGCAGATAGCGATGGAAGGACGCCGACATCCCGCCATCCGTGGCTCTCGTGAAGCCTCCAGGCGGTGGTCGCGACGGCCTCCTTCGGCGCTGGCACTTGCAGGCTGTGGGAAACGGCGAACTGCGGGAAGCACCAGATTTTGATGGCCTCAATCGCTCCGGTAATTACGATTTGTAGATTGGGATCCAGGGAAGGGGAGCGGACGGTTCGAGTCCTCAACACTGTCCTCACCGCACGCACAGAGATTGCAAAGGAAGGAAAACCAGAAGAGTGGGGGCCTTCTTGTCAGGTGCAGTGGGGGCCTATTGGTAATATGATTAGGGGTATGTGTAATATATGTAAAATTTGAGTGGGGTCCAGGGCCCCCACTGCTAATACGCTAAATCCGTCCCTGATTGCAACCTCCCAATAAGTCCTTCAGAAGAGGAAAAAAAAAGATCTACAACCTGGGAAAGCACAACTCTTCATTATTTTTCTAAAACACCAACTGAAAACTAAATTTCCACATATGCTGGTTTGCCAGGCTTATGTTAATCAAATTATGTTGAAAATAATCCATTGAGAAAAGTTGAAACACTAGCATGAATTCTTATTATGATTACTAGCAGAATGCCTGTACCTTGTTACGGGATTAAAAACATAATCTTATTGCATTGCTCTAGAATTAT
Organism: Oryza glaberrima; assembly: GCF_000147395.1. Classification (NCBI taxonomy): domain Eukaryota; kingdom Viridiplantae; phylum Streptophyta; class Magnoliopsida; order Poales; family Poaceae; genus Oryza; species Oryza glaberrima. Next base: position 19,673,066 of record NC_068329.1, read on the forward strand.
TACTTCCCGTTCAATAATAATAGGATTATTAACAACAGAGTCTTATTACATTGGTCTAATCCCTTATAGAATTATGATGCACTCAGGAGGCTGAAGCCCCAAATGGCCTAATGGGAGCACTTGGATTGACCTGTGGGCTCCGCTTGCCAGTGGTGGTGGCAGACTCATGTCCACCACTACTGGCTTCTTTTAAGATTGTATAGATAATATCATCTCAGTTGGTTTGCCTCTTCTTTTCCCCATTGCTATGCTGAATTGCCTGAATTCAATGCCTCTTGCTGGCATATCAGATGCCCCTACTTTTTGACTAAGTGCATTTGGAATTATGCTTGTAAAGTATGATTTAAGGACAATCCTCATCTTTTTCGGGTTCACAGGTGCAACCGTTTGATTCACTTAGCATGGAGAAGAAAGCTCTATTGGTCTCTGACCTGTTAAGAAAGGTAATTTTGGTGCGCTATTGCTCTACTTTTGATTTTTCTTACTTGAAAATGTTTTCTATGCTGCATTTATAATTGAGTTCTGTTTATAAGGTCAATGTTGATACTCTTGAAGAAGTGCGCCACCTTGGCAGCATAGAATGTACTAGTGGTGAAGGAAGGATCATTCCTGCTTCAACTTGTGAGTTAATCTAGCAAATATCTTGTCAAATGGGATTGTATTCCATAGAGATGACGCCCCTTGAAATGCAGCTGATCAAGATATATCTTTGGGAGATCCACTACAGCCAAATAAGAAGTTGAAGTTGCATGCCGAGAAACTAACTGTTCAGGAGGCACCTATGGTTGGGTTTCATGCAATGAGGAGAGCTAATTCTACGATTGAAGATTTTGTGCGTACTGTTCGGTACCTCTAACAACCTTAATTGTCATCAGCTTTCTGTAAAACTATGTGCTAGTACTTCTCTATTACTTTTATGAAAGCTGTCATGGGTTCGCTTGTGCCACAAAATGATATAACTCACTTAGTGACCTAAGTTCATCTTTGAACAAGATAACTTAACATGGAGTATGTCTTGCCATTTCTTGAACCACCTTTCAATGTGATGTTATAGATTTTCATTGTTCTCTTGCAAGCATATTTTCATTCTTTTGTTTTATTGTGGATTTCTTTTAGATATTTTTCTTACAACTATGAGTCGTTGACAATATTTACTTGAAATGACAGTGCAGGTCATATTTCATGTTTCATGGTTTAGATGTCAACAAAGCACAATCTATTTTCAAGTTTCTTCCTGTTCTTTGTTTCACCGAAAGCTACATATACCAGGTTTTTGCTCAAATGCTCACTTTTTTGTCCTTGACGGCTTATGTTTTTTTTTTCTCTGATCAAATTCAGCCTTTCTTGTTGCAGTTAGATGATTTAAATGAATATAACTTGCAGATGGTCCCAGGTAACGATGCTTCCTTAACAGTAAGTCTTGGTCATTTGACTTGATTATCCTGTGAGATGTGGGGTACAATCTATGTTGATTATTGGATGATAGTTTGTACATTGACTTTCTAATACACTAGTGTCACTGATGCAGGTGTTGGAAAGGGAAAACAGAACTTCCAATGAAGCGTCCTTGACTGGCATGCTCAATGTCCTTGACGATCTTCTTCAACGCCAGGGGCTAATGACAGATCAGTTGGGTACTCTTCTATACACCTGTAAATATTTAGAAAATCCACCATATTTTATTGAGTGGTCTCCTTATTTTTCTCTGTTTTTAGATTGCGAAATGAACTAAAGTCTGGCATTCAGTATTGGTCTCTAGAGAGAAAGCTTTGCCAAGCATTGTCGAGAAATGACAAGGTACTTAGAGCCATCTCTTGGATCATCTGTTCATTTATCAGGGCATCAACAGTTATATGACAAAGCATCAAAGTATACCACTGAATATTGAAAAAGCAGAGACTAGACTAAGCAAGACTGTCTCTCAGGAGAATTGGTATTTGAGCCTAGCAGTTCGCACACTATATTGTAAAGGAACTGATGAGCAAAAAAGTTTGAAACATGCATTTTTCATTCCCCTTTTTTGTTGAAATACAATGCCTTTGATAACGTTTTCCCCTGTTCTGCCAGACTTAAATACAATGCTTATTTTTTCTCTGTAGATATCAATTGAAGATGTGATGGAAGCAATCCATCTGAAATCGTTTGATTACCGAGTTCTTAATCTGCTGATGTATCGTCTAACTGGTCAGCAGGTACATATGGCTTTGACTACCAAATCCTGCTCGTGTTTGTCTAGTTAAACTCTTTATCTTTTTATGTTTGTAGGTTAATGAAGTGCATATGGAGTTCTTGTCAATTTCAGAGTTTTTAGTGGAGATATCTGATGATCTGTAAGTGTGCTCTAAATATTAATCTTGCATGCATAACTGAATTGGTACTGCATCTACGTAGAATAGTGCAAACTGTTTAGTTTGAAGAAATCCTCTACATGTGATCTGCTGGAGGTAATGCTCAAGGAAAACAGTGACGGGTGTAGAGTATATGGAAGTAGAACTTTAAGGCAGAAATCTGCAAGAGCTGCATTATCCTGACAAGGATGTGTGATATATTCAACTTTAAACAGAAGTTTGTTATGAATGAAGTTTTGGTTTGACTGACTTTCATGGTGAAACCTAATTGGTAAATGATATAAGAAAAACAGAAACCACCTTTAAAATATTGAAGGTGTGGGTGCATTTCAGAATTTACAGCATAAACATTAAGCAGTTGTTGCACTATTGACATGTTATAATTATCTTGCAGGTATGATTATGAGGTGAGGTTTTGCTAAAGCCTAGTTGATATTGTCAATGTACCAATGCATGTATAACTGTTATTTAAATAGTTTAAATTTCTGATGCAGGATGATGTGATGAACAATACTTTTAACATCCTCCGTATGTTTGCTGCAATTTATGGACCTTCAGAGGCACCAAAGATGTTGGTGAGTAACAATTTATCCGTCTTCGACCTAATGGCACTTTTTTATTTTGACAATACTAGTGCCGTGTTCCTAATGTTTCTAATTCATTAAATATGGTTCTTGTTCGTAAAATTGTGAGTATCTAATTGCAAGAAACTTGCAGTCAATGTACTGATCTTCTTATCTATGAAATAATAAATAGTAAGTATTGATCTTGTTTAAACTAAAACTATTCAACCATGTAACATTGAGAGTATTGCCATTGATCACCGCCAGTTTACAGAAATTTGTCAATTATGCCAATGAGTTAAAAATATCTAGTTCCCATATTGTTGGTTTACAAGTTATTATACATAACTTTTTTTTTACTTTGTGATGGTAATTCTTTCATTGAATGGCTGCTACAGGCCAAGTGCATAGGTGAAGCTGAGGAGAAATATGAGAGATTCTCTAAGAAATTGGATCCTACCCTCTCAGGAAGTTATTGGAGAAGATGCGAGGAAGCTACAAAGGAAGGTGTGTCTTTTCCACCCATTTTGAACACAATAATTAGTCTCTTCATCTTTATTTTGGGTGATATTCTTTTATTGATGGAGTGCTAAAGCAACCATGCTTGTTATCATCTTGCAGGTGGAAAAATGTCAGGCCATGCATATGGCACATGGAATATCCCTCCTTTGATAAGAGATGAAGAATTTTTCCGCCTTGAAAGATCAAACAAACGCGACGCCTCTGCTATAACCATCACATGACATTTAATCCCCTGAGCATGTTCATACAAAAGCGCCACAGATATTGCTAGGTAAGTATCTTACACATCCTGTGTGTGCTTAAGCTCTGTCCATTATCTGTAACCTTATATGAGGTGCCATGGGGTTTGCCCATCTAGTATACTTCACTAAAGAAAAAATCATACTAGGATTTTGTGTATCTCTAGCCTCACAAGCTGAGCTCAATTTCCATCGTGAGAGTTATTGCTTTTTGCTAGCTGTTTCTGTGGTTCGAATTCACTCAGGCTCAATCAAGTCAAAATTTGCTGGATTATTTGTGGCCCAAACTCCAGTGACTCATTTCAGTTCCTGCAAATTAGTAAGTTGTGAAAATGTGGGAGTGTTCTGTGGTTACTGTGCAACCATATAGATATATTAGATGATAAGAAAATAGTTTCTTGAGCTGGTCAATATGACTGTCACACAACTTATGTTGCTCCCTAGGACTAAGCGCTAACAAACACTTTGACATGTTTCTGGACCTGTGGATGCCACACGCCAGATACATTATTCTCTCTTTTTCTTTAACTAGTTACATGTCTGTACATTGCAACGGGATCACAAGATTTTTTTGGGGTGTTTTTTTTTTTTTGGGAGGAGGAGCAGTTTTTTTGAGGAGAGGTTTTTTATAAGGAGAGGGAACAGTTTTTTTAGTGAGGAAGGAGAATGACTGTGCTTTCAAAGTAGTTAAGAAACAATTTTTCTTCATGTTACACATCAGTATGCTAAGCATTCAACAGTTCTTTTTTTTTTTCATTTTACACATTATTAGTATGTTAGCATTAGAATATAATATATGCAGACCCTATATGACAACGTCTTTTTGGCACATGTTAGTGTTTTGCCACCTTCCGTCATGCCACAATTTGTGGATTGCGATAAGATCACGAAATATCTTCTAGATAGCTGACAAGATCTATTTGGCACATGTTGTGTTTAATCATCTTCATGCCATTATTATGCTGTTACAATCATGACATCTATTTGGTTCGCAGAACTAATCCTCATAATTCCCCTTAAATAGATTTCCTTTTATACATGGGAGATATATAGCATCTGTATGTCTCAGATGAACTATCTATCAAGCTAGCACATTGCTTGTTCTTTTCTATTATAATGATCATATACCCTTAATACTTGGAGGATACTCTATAGAGAATTGAGCTAAGGTAAACGTTCTTAGGAGTGGGAATTTTATTCTGTTCTCCTTTGTTTATTACGCAGATTTATCGAACCTTCGTGTGTTACTAAAGCCAGCGAGTTGGATAAGAAAAGAGGAGTCAGCGAACATTGGTAGCATAGCTCTATCTGGGTGTAGTCCAATACTAATCGTTGCTCAATGCATTCTAAAATTTCCTGTCATTTTCACGAGATTTTTCTGTTGGTTTTCCTTTTAGTACTTATGTCATCGGCTTGAATGATTAATTGCTGTGGTAACTGCAACAGGAGCATTGCAAAAATCAAGAAAATAATGTATCTCCCAAAAGTTTAAAAAATTCCCCACCGTAAAAATCTTGATGAAATTCTAGAACTTATGTCGAGAAATTTTGATTTCTGGAGTTTCAACTTCTACAAGGGCATAATGGTTGTTTGGGGACAATATTAAAGGAGAGAGATGCAATAATGGAGTAGTGGCAAGAAAGATATGCATCTTTTAGATGGCAGAAGCGATAATATGGTTGCAATCCTATGTCTGTCTGTTAAGGCATTTATGTGACACTGCCATAAACTTATCTTGATTGTGAACTCAAAACTGGAAGTCAATTGTGTGTTCCTTACACATCACTTCTAGAGAATGACACATTGTGATTTGATATCTTGTTTCGATGACATCTCTTCCTCCAGGGTTGCTCTGTATTGTTTGTTATATCTGATCTACATCTGCCGTTGGTTGCTTTACAAAACTTCCCATGCATGATCTTGTTATTTGTAATTAATTTCTGCAAGCCTTATTCTTTATGGACTGATATATGCTGATGCATTAAGTTCCACGTGCAGATCACATGGAAAAGGACAAGCTAATTAGTAGCTTTTTTGGCTGAATACTAGATATATGTGCTAAATCTGGGAAGGTTTTTAGACATTGTCACCTCATTTTACTGGATGATACAGGTTTTTGTTGAGGCGTGGATAATTGATTTATGTGCTTATTCGGTCTCTCCTGCCTTCTATGCTTTTCCAATTATCAGTTTACCACTAAATCTCATATATTTTCAATGAAGTTTTCGCAGTTATTCTCGAAAATTGAAGTTGTTAGTGGTTACTACATGCTTGAATGTTCATGCTTCGACTTTTCATGCCAATCTAAGCTGCTAATACATGGTTATACCTAGTACTTATTGTGCACAATCTTTTCTAGGTTGTGTTTAGTTCCACGCTAAAATTGGAAGTTTGAAGAAATTGGAACGATGTGATGGAAAAGTTGGAAGTTTGTGTGTATAAAAAAGTTCGATGTGACGGAAAAGTTGAAGGTTTGTTGAAAAAAGTTGGAATCTAAATAGGGCCTTAGTTGATACTTCGCTAACCACTGTTGATTATATAATTTCTGTATGCTCCACGAGGTGCCCATGATTGAGACGCTTCACAGCTCAAACCTGGGATAGGTGTTCTGTTGATCTCCAGTATATATTCATCTAACATGTGCATGTGCTCGAGCGCAGCTAGTGAATAAAAATCTGCAACGCGGATGCCGTGCAAAGTAATATATCGTTTCTGTTGGTAAAGATTGAGGGAGTTCAGGGTTGCTCCCTAGTCTCGTTCGTGCAACTGTTGTCACAAGTAATCAAGTATCCCAGCAATTGCAGTTTTTTTTTCCCTCCTACTGGCCAGTGACACACTGACACTCACGTATCAGAGTACGATTCGAAGAATTGACCTAGTGCTGCTTCATGTTATTATATGCTGAAATTGTGGGCGCCAACGGGATAGTAACTTCTAAATTCTTACATGATTTTTTCCCCAAATGATGCAGAAGAAAAAGGGTTCACCGTGTTAGCCAGGTGGATAGATCATGGATCCATATGGCTAAAAGGATCTTTGAAGGTACATGTTCCCTGCATGTAGAAAACTTGGCACTTTGCTCCACTGAACGAAGTGCTTATATTACTAGTGCCCCCGGCCCTCCCTCTTTTTTTTTCCTGGAAATTATTGGTCGGTAGTCGGTACTAATTTGTGTTAGTCCATATAGTAACAAATGTTATCAAACAAAGAAAATAAGTAGCATTACATGTTTATGCAACAGTCAATGGTACAGACGCAGAGATGCCTGACTGGGGAGGTCATCCCAGTCCGGTGCCTCGTGCTGTCCCATTCAGAGTTCTTTCCATGTCCATCCACTCATCCAGTAGATGCGTACTGTTTTTGGCTAATTATACAATTCCTATCAAAGAGTTAAAGCAATCAGTGACACGATAACTAGTCGCAGTATATTATCAAGATACTTTACCATAGCCATCTTTGTAGTGATTGGGCATTTGGGCACCAGCGTTCCTTGCGAGATGGCGACAGCGCGAAAAGCGCAAGCAATGATAGACAGAGTAGTAGGACCTAGATCTATAAATACCAGCTTTCCAACCATCACTTATTCACTTGCCCTCCTCACTGAAAACAGTAAACAGGACACGGTTCAGTGACCACACGAGGTTCACGAGTACAGTGACGCATACAGAGACATGGGCTCCATCGCGGCCGACGGCGACAAGCCGCACGCCGTGTGCATGCCGTTCCCGGCGCAGGGGCACGTCACGCCCATGCTGAAGCTCGCCAAGATCCTCCACCACCGTGGCTTCCACATCACCTTCGTCAACACCGAGTTCAACCACCGCCGCCTCCTCCGCTCCCGCGGCGCCGCCGCGCTGGACGGCCTCCCGGGGTTCCGTTTCGCCGCCATCTCGGACGGCCTCCCGCCGTCCGACGCCGACGCGACGCAGGACGTGCCCCCGCTCTGCCGCTCCACCAGGGAGACGTGCCTCCCTCACTTCAGCCGCCTCCTCGCCGACCTCAACGCCAACGCCTCCCCCGAGTCCCCGCCCGTCACGTGCGTCGTCGCCGACGACGTCATGAGCTTCGCCGTCGACGCCGCCAGGGAGTTCCGCGTGCCGTGCGCGCTCTTCTGGACGGCCAGCGTCTGCGGCTACATGGGCTACCGCTACTACCGTTCCTTCCTCGAGAAGGGCATCTTCCCGCTCAAAGGTAAACCCTGAGCTTTTACGAGAAGAAAATCGGTTTCCATTCATGGGTGGACACACGCATGCATGCAGAGGAGCAGCTGACGAACGGGTTCTTGGACGCGCCGGTGGACTGGACGCCGGGGATGAGCAAGCACCTGCGGCTCAAGGACTTCCCGTCGTTCTTCCGCGCGACGGACCCCGACGAGTACATGTTCCACTTCGCGCTCCACGTGACGGAGCGGCTGGCGGAGGCGGACGCCGCCGTGCTCAACACCTTCGACGAGCTCGAGCCGGAGGCGCTCGACGCGATGCGCGCGATGCTGCCGCCGTCGGTGTCCATCCACACCATCGGCCCGCTCGGGTTCCTCGCCGAGCAGGTCGTTCCCAAGGGGAGCCCCCTCGACGCGCTGGGCTCCAACCTGTGGAAGGAGGACGACTCCTGCTTCGGCTGGCTCGACGGCAAGCCGCCCCGGTCGGTGGTGTTCGTTAACTACGGCAGCGTCACGGTGATGACGAACGAGGAGCTGGTTGAGTTCGCGTGGGGGCTCGCCAACAGCGGCCACGACTTCCTGTGGATCGTCCGCCCCGACCTCATCCACGGCGATGCCGCCGTGCTGCCGCCGGAGTTCATGGAGTCCGTCGGGGGGCGCGGCATGCTGGCGAGCTGGTGCCCGCAGGAGGCGGTGCTGCGGCACGAGGCGGTGGGCGTGTTCCTGACGCACTCCGGCTGGAACTCGACGGTGGAGAGCCTCTGCGGCGGGGTGCCGATGCTGTGCTGGCCGTTCTTCGCGGAGCAGCAGACCAACCGCCGGTACAGCTGCACCGAGTGGGGCGTCGCCATGGAGATCGACGACGACGTGCGGCGCGACGCGGTGGAGGCCAAGATACTGGAGGCGATGGGAGGAGACAAGGGCCGGGAGATGCGCCGCCGGGCGGGCGAGTGGAAGGAGACCGGCCTCCGCGCGACGCGCCCCGGCGGCCGCGCGCACGCCAGCCTCGACGCGCTGGTCGCCGACGTCCTCCTCTCCGGTGGCAAGGCTCGGTAGGACAACGTGCACTAGTGCCGCCTGTTGCATGCTACTCCCTCCGTTCCATAATATAATATAATATAAGAGATTTTGAGTTTTTACTTGTAACGTTTGACCATTTGTCTTATTCAGAATTTTTTTTAAAATTATTATTTAATTTAGGAAAAAGTACAAATTACCCTCTGAACTATCGCAGTCGTCTGAATTACCCCCCGAACCACAACATCAGCTATTCTTCACCTCCAACTATGTAAACCGGACAAATTACCCCCCTCGACCCAATCCGCAGTGGTTTTGGTCCACGTGGCGTACGCGTGGCAGTCCACGACCCAATCCGCAGTGGTTTTGGTCCACGTGGCGTACGCGTGGCAGTCCAGTCAGCACTCTATTTATAAAAAAAAAAATATGGGACCCACCTGTCATCTCCTCATCCTCTCTTCCTCTCTCCTCTCTCTCTCACTCTTCCTCTCTCTCACGCGCCGTGCGGGGGACGACGAGGATGGAGCACACGGCGGCGGCTCCTCTCGGTGGCGTGCGCGTGGGGAGGACGAGGGCGGCGGGACGGCCGGCATCAAGGCCCCCTCCGCCCCGCCGCTCCGACGGCGCCTCCACCTCCACCGCTGGCCAGCTCGTGGGGGGATGAGGAGGACGACGACAAGGATGGAGCACACGGCGGCTACGCCTCTCGGCGGCGTGTGCGCAGGGAGGACGAGGGCGGCGGGACGGCCGGCGTCGAGGCCCCCTCCGCCGCGCCGCTCCGACGGTGCCCCCACCTCCACCGCTGGCCAACTCGTGGGGGGATGAGGAGGACGACGACAAGGATGGAATGCACGGCGGCGGCGCCTCTCGGCGGCGTGCGCGCGGGGAGGACGAGGGCGGCGGGACGGCCGGCGTCGAGGCCTCGGCCTCCGCGCCCGCCCACCTCCGGCCTCCGCCCCCGCAACGCCCGTAGCCATCCCCACTGCCGGCCGCCCGTCGGCGTCCGCTCCTCGCCCGCCCGCAACCCGCCGCCGCCTCCGCGCCCGCCTGCCGGCGTCGGCGTCGGCTCCTCGGTCCTCGCCCGCCCGCCTCCGGCTTCCGCCACCGCAACGCCCGCAGCCATCCCCGCCGCCGGCCGCTCGTCGGCGTCCGCTCCTCGCCCGCCCGCAGCCCGCCGCCGCCTCCGCGCCCGCCCGCCACCACCGCGTCCTCCCCGGCGCTCCGCCACCGCCCGCACACCGCCGCCGCGTCCTTCCCCGCACGACGCGTTTGAGAGAGAGAGAGTGAGAGTGAGAGAGAGAAGAGGGAGAAAGAGAGGATGAGGAGATGACAGGTGGGTCCCACATTTTTTAATAAATAGAGTGCTGACTGGACTGCCACGCGTACGTCACGTGGATCAAAACCACCGCGGATTGGGTTGAGGAGGATAATTTGTCCAGTTTGCATAGTTGGGGGGTGAAGAATACCCGGTTTTGTGGTTCGGGGGATAATTCAGACGACCGCGATAGTTCGGGGGGGGGGGGTAATTCGTACTTTTTCCTTTATTGTATTTGTGACTTACTTTATTATCTACAGTACTTTAAACATAATTTTTTATTTTTTATATTTGCAAAATTTTCTTGAATAAGACGAGTGGCTAAACGTTGTAAATAAAAACTCAAAATCCCTTATACTGTGGGGTGGAGGGAGTACTAGTAATTGTGTTACGTGTTGTTCGTGTGCTAGGTTAGGCACTCTTCAAATAGGAATCCATTTTCTAACTGGCTTTCGTGCTTTGGTGAGTCGTCCGAGATCCTTTCGGCTGTGTTTCGGTACCTGCATAAATCACCGATCAACGGTGTATTGTTAAGTGATCAACAAGTTCATGATGAAAAAAACCGACAGTAATAGTGGCATCGGTATCAAAGTGAAAGAAACATCGATAACACTAAGTCACAATATTTGTTAACGATATTTAAGCCAAAACTTTACATTCTCTATAAATTGCTCACGGGTATCATCACCACTAAACTGTCATAATTATAATGTATTAGCATACCAATGAATTTTGATCGTCCAGGTTACCGACCAGTCGTTTTTTTTAGCTTACCTATGTTAGTTGTCATCTTGTTACATCATATACGTCTCTCTATTTCTATTCAAAAGAGATAATAGAATGTACTCCAATTTTACTTTCATCCTAAACATTTATTGCAATTATATATCCCACTTTATAACTGGCTTTATATATAGGCACAAACTCTAGCAATTTATATGTTCAGTGCAACAAATTAATTAGGAAATATGGGGGGTGCAGTGGCAACAATCCGGAAGTTCCTACGTACAATAGCGACCTACGGTGATAGCAGCTTCTTGCGGTTTCGTTGCTTGTTTTCCACTTGCATCAGTTGTCACATGTCTCTTTTGGAATTAAACCCCAAGAGATTTTTGGATGAGCTGTGGTCATATAAGAGAATCTCGATTTGCATGATGAACGTTCCACACCACTTGTTGGCGGTGAGCCGGTGAGAAACGGGTCTTGGTGATGCTTCGGTAGAAGCATGCATGCGTGCGAGATAATCGGTTGGATTGCGGTGGTGGCGACTGGCGAGCACAGATAGATTTGCTAAAACCTTTCTGAAATGTATTTTCAGATAGCTAATCCCTCCGTATTTTATTGTATGACGCCGTTGACTTTTTAATCAATGTTTGATCATTTGTTTTATTCAAAATTTTTGTGTAAATATAAAAATATTTATATCATGCTTAAAGAACATTTGATGTTAAATCAAGTCACGGTAAAATAAATGATAATAACATAAATTTTTAAATAAAACGAATGGTCAAACGTTGGTTAAAAAGTCAACAGCGTCATACATTAAAATACGGAGGGAATACTTTTTTTCCCGTATTATCCTTATTGGCTTGACACAGGGCAATATCGTCTAAATATATATTGTGCTGAAGAGTAGACAAGTGGTCATTTGGAGTAAATTGCATACGGCGGATCTACGACTATGATGTATGCGAGTTTGGACTAAAAAACAAAGTATTCGATGCAACTTATCTAAGAAGGATTGTTTTCATGCCAGGCTCGACTAGATCATGAAACATCCGAAGCACCGGAATGCCCCCATCCACTAGCTTTATCGGATTATTAGCCCTTTGAAATGGATGACTAGACAGATTGTGGAAGATTGATTATAGGGTGAAATATATTATATATTATATAGCTAACAATAGCTTAAATCAAGTTGTTTAATTAACACTGATGTAAAAAAGTTTTTGGCAAAATTATTCTTTTGGAAGTGTGGCACAGATAATCATCACATAATACACGCTTTCCAGACTGCTAAAGGTAAATTTTGTAATATATAAAAAAACTTTCTATATAGTTTTTTTCTAAAAAACAATCAAATAAAGCTAATTTTAAATTTATAACCTTATATATTTAATTAATCATATGTTAATAATTTGTCTCGTTTCACATGCATGTGCTTGGCAGTGGCAGAGCCGGGAGGAGCAGAGGAAGGCCTGGCCTCCCCCAACAAATTGCAAATTTCCAAGTACATCTAGTTAATCACAAGATCAAGTAAGCATTAATGCTAGCTGCCCTGAGTCTTTGGGCCTTTGTCTCAAAGGCCATTGGTTGTGGAAATTTATGCTAGCTGCCTAGTACATATGGATGAGTGTGGAACACTGGAACAATCAAGTTTGATGGCTCCAATCATGAATTTGATTACTTAAGTCCTAACTGTCTTGTTATACATAGTTCACTGTGAAAAATCTTCACATTGCTAAATGATTGGCTTAAACATGATTAGTTTGTATTGTTAAATTGTCAAAATATAGGGTATATATTAATATAAAATTACTACTGTTAAATTGTTAAATTATCATATTACTACAACAATTAAGTATTATTATTACTCAACAAGTCGGCCCCCTCACATGTTAAAATTCTAGCTTAGCTAATCCGAGACGCTGAACTGAAAGCTACCTAACAAGTCTACTTGTTCAGTGCATTCAGCGTATGTAACCGAGCAGTCATCTCACTTGAAAACGAAATTGTTGGTAGTTCATAATTAATGAGAGACATGAGACGTGGTCAGCACAACTTTTCGATAGAGATATGAATAAATGATGCTAATAAAAATTTGTATCAGTAAGCCTGATAGCAATACGAACAAATGACACTACGAAAAAGTTGTATCATATCGAATCCTCATAGTGGTACATAGGCCCCCTTTGTTTCATCTTCAATTTAGTAGAAAAAATATTCGTGCGTTACAACGGGTTAAAGGAATTTTAATCTTACATATTACTTAATTCCCTAGGATATTCTACTCTAGAAAGGAAGCTCAAGGTTGACGAAAAGGAGCTGACCATTATTTGCTCTATGAAAATAAGAGCCCTGCTATGATTTTTGCATGCATGCACAACCTATACGTATGAGTGCATTTATAACAACCAATTAGACAGTTAAGTCTTTCTTATTATGAAAATAGATGGATAATAGAAATACAAATTTTATGTGAAAATCCTGATGGGAAAAAAAACATGTGCGTCGACCGGCAAATATCAGTATAGAGGAGTTAGATACAAACGTAAGAGATACATTGGGTTGCCGCACCGTTTCCGTGCAGCATAAAAGAGATATATAAAGGAAAATCTAGGAGTCCTAATATGCAAACGCTCAAAGTCCTATTAGGAAACTAATCCTGTAATACAAAGTCTTATTATGTAACTAACCTAAATATATTGTATGCTGAAATTCGGATAACATATTTAACAATCTTTGTCGGAGATATGGGCCCGGGGGTATGTGAGGTGAGGGGAATCTACCTTCCCATCCTGCCACGTGTCCCTACAGCCTGGTCCTATCCCCGCATTCCGCGAATCGCAGGAGCGGCCAGGATGGCGAGAGGCCTTGGGGTGCCACGTCATGCCCCTCGGGCCCTTGCGCCGCTTTGCCCCGAGGCCCTCGCCTAGCCGCCATTTGGCGGGGGGAGCAAGCGAGGAGGGGGTCCAGGCTGAACCCCCTTTAATGCGCGCAGCCCCCCAACTGCCCCCTGTCGCATTTAATGCAGTGGGGCAGACGTGCGGCGTGCCCGTCTGGCGTGTGATGGTTAAGAATGACCGGTCTGTGACCGGCCTGACGCCGGTCACGTCTGACTGGACGGACAACCGTGCTCCCACGTCGCATCTGCTACCGGCGGAGTGGAGGTAGGTATGACCCGTCCCATCGGAGGGTCATTCGGAGGGCGGCCACCACAAGTCTTTACCCATTAATGAGGGAATGACAGGGCTGTCCCCCGTGTCAGGCGAGGGACGACGCTGGGCCCCACTCAAGGACAAGTTGTGGTTTAGCTTCCAGGCGAAGGCACGGGTCAAGTTCCGGTCAAGGTAGGGTGGGTCCCCACCCGAGAGAAGAGTAGGTAGAGGCGGTGCATATGATATCCCCTTGAGGTATAAAAGGAGGACCTTGCCCACTAAGAGAGGGAGACGAACAGAAAACCTGAGCTGAAGAAGGAGGGAACTAAGAGTGTTTTCCCGAGTTTAGGAACCCTTGTAACTCTCAGTATAAGTCCCATACAGGAGTAGGGTATTACGCTTCATAGCGGCCCGAACCTGTATAACTTGGCTGTGTGCGAGCTAGCTAGGGGCCTTGGATACGGATACACGATTTCCAGAGGTAAGCTTCTTCCCCCGGCCGAACTCACAAAAGGGGGGTCTCACGATCTCCCGCTAGAGAGGATCACTCCTCGACAGCTGGCGCGCCAGGTAGGGGGAGGTCGTGCGCTTTAAAGAGAAGTCGTTTCCTTCCGCCCCAAGTTTCCCTCGGCCCTCGACAATCATAGTCGAGGTCCTGGAGGAGGAGGTGGTGGTGTACACCCCCACTCCGTCTGGGAGTGAGGATGCTAGCGAGAGCCGCGGCCCTCGTCACCGCCGCCACAACTCTCCAACTCCTCCCCGCCGCGATCCCTCGCGGAGGGAGGACCCCACCCGGTCAGGTGGTTCGGCCCTCTCCCCGCCCCCGGGCGGAGGGAGGCCACAACGCGTCGGGGCACGGCGCCGCCTCACTTATGGTGACTGCGGCTCGCCCCGAGGCGCGCTTCAGGCGGCGGGTGCCCTTCTGCAGCATCCCCCCGTGAACCCGGAGCCGGAGAACCCTATCCAGCGCTAGTTGGATGACGTGGCCAACTTGGTCACCACTGCCCAGCGGCAGCTGGCCACGGGCGGCCGACCCGCCATCACCGGTACGTCGCGTACTTCCATTACCCTCTCCTCGTCAGCAAGGAGGAGGGCCCGTCGATCAGCTACAGCCTCAAGGCGGTCCACGGCTCCAACATCGTCGGGGGCCTCGGGAAGTCGGAGGTGTCATGATGGCCTCTACGGGGAGCAGGACGCTCGAATCAATATCGAGCGACGCCGGGACGAGCGCCGAGCTGCCCGCATGGGGGAAGGCGCCTCCTCGTCTAGAGTGCCGTGCTCCTCCTCACGAGGTGGCCCTCCCCCCACGCTCACCCCTGGAGGGACTGGTTGCAGGGCCTTCGTGGCGAGTCTCCGGAATGTCTGGTGGCCCCTGAAGATTCGCCCCAATCTCACGGAGAAGTATGATGGCAGCATCAATCCCTCCGAGTACCTCCCGATCTACACCACGATCATCTTGGCGGCGGGGGGGCGACGACCGGGTCATGGCGAATTATTTCCCCATGGCTCTCAAGGGTCAGGCGCGCGGCTGGTTGATGACCCAGCCCCCCGACTCCATCCACTCCTAGGAGGACCTGTGCCAGCAGTTCGTCACGAACTTCCAGGGCACATACCCTCGCCCAGGAGAAGAGGCGGACCTGCACGCTGTGCAGCGGAAGGACGACGAGTCCCTCCGCTCGTACATATAGCGCTTCTGCCAGGTCGGCAACACTATTCCATGCATTCCGGCCCACGCGGTCGTTTATGCGTTTCAGAATGGCGTGCAGCATAACCGCATGCTGGAGAAGATTGTCTCCAAGGAGCCCAAGACCACCGCCGAGCTCTTCGAGCTGGCGGACAAGGTGGCTCGGAAGGAGGAGACATGGGCCTGGAATTCCCTCGGCACTAGCGCGGCGGCTGCGGCTACCCCCGAGTCTGTCCCCCGCTCTAAGCGGTGAGATAGGAGGGGCAAAAGGAAATCGGCCTGCTCCGATGACGAGGGCCATGTCCTTGCGGCTGATGGGCCCTCACGGGCCCCGTGCAAGGGAAAGGCCACCGGCGACAAGCCGAGCTCCACTGCTCCATCCGGCGAGGGCCGGTCGGCAGACAAGTGGTGCTCGGTGCACAACACTTATCGGCACAATCTCGCTGACTACCGCTCGGTCAAGAATTTGGCCGAGCGGTTCCGGAAGGCCGATGAGGAGAAGCGGCAGGGTCGACGAGAGGGCAAAGCCCCCGCAACCCCAGCCGATGACCGGCAAGGGGAGGCCATGAAGAAGGCCCCCGCCGATGATGACGATAACAGCGAGGATCTAGAGTTCCAGATACCTCAGGGAACCGTCACCACGCTCGATGGGGGAGGGGGGCTTGCGCTCACACCTCCCGCCGAGGCGTCAAGGCCATGAGACGAGAGCTTCTGGCCGCCGTCCCAACCCACGAAGCGGTTCAGAAGGCGCGCTGGTCGGAGGTGAAGCTCACCTTTGACCAGAGCGACCATCCGACAGTGCTCGCTCGAGGAGGGAAGTTGGCCCTCGTGGTCTCCCCGACCATTCACAACGTCAGGATGAAGCGCGTCCTGGTTGACGGGGGGGGGGGGGGAGCCTCAGCATCATCTCCCTAGCCGCCTTCGACGCGCTCAAGGCCCCGGGGATGAAGCTCCAGCCATCGCTGTCGATCATCGGCGTAACTCCGGGACACACGTGGCCCCTCGGCCACGTCGAGCTCCCGGTAACCTTCGGCGACTCCACCAACTTCCATACCGAGCGGATCGACTTCGATGTGGCGGACCTCAATCTGCCCTACAACGCGGTCCTGGGCAGACCTGCGTTGGTGAAATTCATGGCGGCCACCTACTACGCCTATCTCCAGATGAAGATGCCGGGCCCTAGCGGCCCCATCACCGTCTTTGGCGATGTCAAAGTCGCCCTCACCTGCGCGGAGCAGCGCGCCTACAACCTGGCGGTGGCCACGGAGCCACAGGCCCTGGAGGCCTCCGCGTCCCGCGCCTCCAAGAAGCGCCTCACCTCGGCTGACAAGGTGCCCGTCAAGGAAATCCCCCTTGGCGATGATTCGTCCAAGACCGCGAAAATTGGCGGGACCCTGGACGCCAAATAGGAAAGCGCGCTCGTCTCCTTCCTCCGGGCAAACTTCGATGTCTTCGCATGGAACCCTTGGACATGCCCGGGGTCCCCAAGGAGGTGATCGAGCATCGCCTCACCGTGTGGCCGGATGCACGACCCGTCCGGCAAAAAGTGCGGCGTCAAGCCCCGGAGCGGCAGGCCTTCATCCGAGAGGAGGTGGCGCGGCTCCTGGAGGCTGGCTTCATCCGCGAGGTTATCCATCCGGAGTGGCTGGCAAACCCGGTGGTCGTCCCGAAGGCCAACGGCAAGCTCCGGATGTGCATCGACTACACGGACCTCAACAAGGCATGCCCTAAAGATCCCTTCCCTTTACCACGCATAGATCAGATAGTCGACTCCACTGCGGGGTGCGACCTTTTGTGTTTTCTAGATGCCTACTCTTTGTATCACCAGATCCGCATGGCTAGGGAAGATGAGGAAAAAAATGCCTTCATTACTCCTGTGGGCACCTTTTGTTATACAACTATGCCTTTTGGGTTAAAGAATGCAGGCCCTACTTTTCAGCGTATGACTCGTATTACTTTGAGTAATCAGATAGGGCATAATGTAGAGGCATACGTCGATGACCTGGTGGTAAAGACGCGCCACCAGGACATGTTGTTGCAGGATTTGGCCAAGACTTTTGACAGTCTTAGGTCCACCCGCGTGAAACTGAACCCCGACAAGTGTGTGTTCGGTGTGCCGGCGGGCAAACTCCTCGGTTTTCTAGTCTCCTCCCGAGGCATAGAAGCTAATCCCGAGAAAATACGCGCAATAGAGAGGATGTGCCCCCCAGCAAGCTTTGGGATGTGCAGTGCGTCATTGGATGCATGGCCGTCCTAAGTCGATTTATATCGAGGCTGGGAGAGAGGGCGTTGCCCCTATTCAAGCTCCTCAAGCGCTCCGGGCCGTTTGTGTGGACGGAGGAAGCGGAGCAAGCTCTCAATCAGCTAAAAGCTTACCTCACCTCCCCCCATCTTGGTAGCCCCAGGGCCGGAGGAACCGTTGCTGCTCTACTTAGCCGCGACCCCCCATGCGGTGAGTGCCGCCCTAGTAGTCGAGCGCGACGAGAGCGGACCGGAGGCCCCCTTAACTCGCGATGGCCCTTCGTCCTTCGAAGGACCGGTGCCCGAAGCCCCCAACCCCTGGGAGGACCCCGAGGCCCCCGTGGGAAGATGGGAGGCTTTGGCGAGTGGTCTCGAGGCCCATGGTCCTAACATGACTCGAGACCCCCCCAGGGGCCCTGAGCAAGGGCACCCTAGATCATCTGCCCTTGACAACACGGACCGGCCCCACCGAAAGGTGCAGCGTCCCGTCTACTTTGTCAGCGAGGCACTCCGAGACGTGAAGACCCGATACCCACAGGCCCAGAAGGTGCTTTATGCAATCTTAATGGCCTCAAGGAAATTGCGCCACTACTTCCAAGCGCATCGGGTCTCCGTAGTGACATCCTACCCTCTCGGCCAAATCTTCCACAACCGAGAGGGTACTGGTCGGGTCGTAAAGTGGGCCATCGAGCTTGCTGAGTTCGACCTGCACTTCGAACCACGGCACGCGATCAAAAGCCAGATCCTGGCTGACTTCATCACAGAGTGGACCCCAGTGGACGACCCTGTTCCGTCCAACGTTCCCTCCCTCCCCGGAGATGGAGAGGACCCAAACGCCGACATTCGCGGCGGGCACTGGGTTATGCATTTCGACGGCTCCCTCAACCTTCAAGGTGCAGGTGCCGGAGTCACGCTGATTTCGCTAAGCGGGGATGCCCTCAAATACATCGTTCGGCTCGACTTCCGAGCCACGAACAACATGGCGGAATAAGGACTCCTCGCGGGGTTGAGGGCGGCGGCCGGAATGGGCATCCGCCGTCTCCTGGTCCTAGGCGACTCCCAGCTGGTTGTGAATTGAAAGAGTACCAGTGCATCGACCCACAAATGGA
This sequence comes from Oryza glaberrima, assembly GCF_000147395.1. NCBI lineage: Eukaryota > Viridiplantae > Streptophyta > Magnoliopsida > Poales > Poaceae > Oryza > Oryza glaberrima. Next base: position 19,692,141 of record NC_068329.1, read on the forward strand.
CGCATACGTCCGCGAAGTGCGGCACATGGAACGTCACTTCGACGGACTCGAGCTTCGACACGTGCCCCGACGCGACAACACAGTCGCTGATGAGTTGTCGCGTGTCGTGTCGGCACGAGCCCCACCCCCCCGGGGACCTTCGAGGAAGGACTCGCGCAGCTGTCGGCGCGACCGAACCCCCTGAGGGACCCCAACACCACGCCCTCCGCCCCGACCCCCCTCGTCAGGTCGTTTGGATGACTGACATCCGGGCGTATCTCGACAAAAATACTCTTCCTGAGGATCCCGCAGAAGCTGAGAAGCTCGCGCGCATCTCCAAGCGGTACGTGCTCGTAGAAGGGACCCTCTACCGGCGTGCCGCTAACGGGATACTCTTGAAGTGTGTTTCTCGGGAGTAAGGCATCGAGCTCATAGCCGACACCCATCAGGGTGAGTGCGGGGCCCATTCGGCCTCACGCACTTTGGTCGGTAAAGCCTTCCGACAAGGTTTTTACTGGCCGACTGTATTGCAAGATGCCCAAGAATGGGTCCGGCGGTGCAAGGCATGCCAGTTCCACGCCAAGCAAGCCCACTAGCCGGCCCAAGACTTGCAGGTCATACCACTCTCTTGGCCTTTCGCGGTCTGGGGGCTTGACATCCTTGGACCATTCAAAGCGGCTCGAGGCGGGTATCAGCACCTGTACGTCGCCATCGACAAGTTCACTAAGTGGCCCGAAGCTTACCCGGTCGTCAAGATCGACAAGCATTCTGCCCTCAAGTTCATCAGGGGCATCACGTCCCGGTTCAGAGTGCCCAACCGTATCATTACAGATAACGGCACCCAGTTCACCAGTGAGCTGTTCGGCGACTATTGCGACGACATGGGCATCAAATTGTGTTTTGCCTCGCCCGCCCACCCCAAGAGCAATGGCCAAGTCGAGCGAGCCAACACCGAAATCCTCAAAGGCTTCAAGACCAAGACGTACAACGTCCTGAAGAAACACGGGGATTCGTGGCTCAAGGAGTTGCCTGCTGTGTTGTGGGCAAATCGGACCACTCCAAGTCGCGCCACGGGGGAAACGCCCTTTTTCCTGGTGTATGGCGTCGTGGCGGTCCTACCTTCGGAGCTTTCCCTGGGATCGCCTCGTGTCGCGCTGTACGATGAGGCCAGCCAGGATGATCTTTGCCACGACGACCTCGACTATCTTGAAGAGCGGAGAAGGCGCGCGGCCCTACGTGCGGCTACCAACAAAGTCTACGGTGCTACCATCAGCGCCACGTCCGCGCCCAGTCTCTACAAGTTGGCGACCTCGTCCTACGCCACGTGCAGTCGCGTCTGGGGCTAAGCAAGCTCTCGCCAATGTGGGAAGGGCCATACAAAGTGATCGGCGTTCCCCGGCCAGGCTCTGTTCGGCTAACCATGGAGGATGGCACGGAGTTGCCTAACCCCTGGAATATCGAACACCTCCGTCGCTTCTATCCATAGCGTCACGATTTTTGGCTTTCCAGGAGCTCGGGCCAACCCCCGCACAACCCCTCGGCTTGTGCGGGCTTGGCTGGGGGCTACCACTGTGAATTACTTTGTATCTTTTTCCCTTTCCAAGCAATAAACTTTTTCCACCTAAAGTGGATGCCGTTACGCGCCCTTTTTCTCACTCTTTCCTCTGGCTCGTCCTGGTTCAAAGGACAATTCGCGCTTACTCCGAACCCTAAGTGGCTTTGGGTGACTTGAAAACCGCCGAAAGGGAGCCTTAACGCGGGCCGCGCCCCGGGTTGCGCCGAACCCCGCGGGCTCGGAAGGGCCTACACATGGCCATCCCCGACCCCCGGTCGTCGTAGCCTCGGTCTGGCTAGTCCCGCTGGGCGGCTCCCTCGGGGCGACGGTCTTGCCCCTCACCACTTAGGTACCACGGACCGAGCCCGAGGGGGGATGGGGTAAAAATGGCATTTCGATCATTGGGAAGTTAATTATATAGTTTTGCTCTTGTTTTTTCTTCTTTCCATACCGCAGGCATTCAATGGAGAAATCAAAGGGGTAGAAAGTGCGAAGGGGAAGCTTTATTTACAGACAAGACGGCACGATGGCCTAAAGACAAGAAGTGTCCGCTGCAGGCACACAACAAAAGGAAATTAAAAGTGGGGATAATCACGGAGTGCCCGGGCCCCCGAGGCCGGCGCCGCTGACCACGTCGTCCCAGTCCTCGCTGCCGACGTCGTCACCACCGTCTCCGCTCCCGCTCTCCTCGTCCGAAGCAAGCCCGAAGGTGAATCGAGGGGCCGACCCCTCGAAGTTAGAGACGATCGCGTCGGCCGCCTCCCGGACTTGCTCCCGAGCCTTCGCCTCGGTTCCTGGGGGGAAATCCTCGAGTGCGCGCCATGGGACGAAGTCGGGGTTGCGGGCTTGGTGGCTCGCGAGGACCAATTCCACCGCGGCCCGCGCCAAGGAAGCCGACGACGATTTTACGGTCTCGTCGACCTCCTCCTCCAGCCTCTGCAGATCCGCCGCCAGCCTGTCCAGCCAGAGCGCGAGTGCCGGCTGTGTGGGTGGGAGCTTACTATCCCGGCGTAGGGAGATACCAACTCGGTGCCCCGCGCGCTCCAGCCGATCGACGGCATCGGAGAGCTGCCCGGGTCCGATCTCATTGGTAAGGCGGAGGGCCGCGATCTCCCCAGCCTGGTCTTGCACCAGGCGCTCTAGTTCGGCAAGAGTGCTCTGAGCCGCGGTAAGCTGGCTCACCAACTCCGCGCCGCCGGGTTGCTCGCCCGCCGCCAGGTCCTTCTCCCGGGCCTCCAGCTCAGAAGCCCTCGGCGACATCGCTGCGGGCTCAGCACGAGCACTCTCCAGATGCCGAGCCTCGCGCCTGGCGACGGCCTCCTCGCGTTTCGCGAGTTGCTCGCCCAGCCGACGCGAGGCCACCTCACGGCGGTTCACCTCGGCACGCCTCTTCCCGGAGCCGTAGCTCCTCCGCGTGACGGGCTGCCGAAGCTTTCGTGGCGAGGGTGGTCCGATCACGCTCGGCTGCGGCCTCCTCACGAAGGCGAAGGGAGGCCTCCGCCTCCGCCGCCGTTCTCTCGTGGGCGGCCAATGTGGACTCCCGCTGATCTAGCAGACGCGCTCGCTCCTCCAGCGCCTAAGCCCGCCTCTCCAGCTCCTGGGCTCACTGCGCCTGCTCCTAGCTGCGCGCGTCCTGCTCACGCTGATTCCGGTCAAGGACCTCGATTCGCTGACGAATCGTGGCCTCAAACTCCTGCGCGGAGCGGGCATGCTCATCTAAGACCTTGCGTTCGGCCTCGAGCGCCGCCGTCCGAGCCCGCAGCGAGGCGTCGGCCTCCGATACCTGCCGCTCTTGGGCGGCAGCTGCATTAAGGACACCGCGGGCGTCCTTAACCCTCTTCGCCAGGTCCTCGGCATGGGCCTTGTACTGTAAGCGGATGTCGCCCATCGCTTCATCCATGACGCTTGAGGCAATCAGTGCTGCTTGCCGCTCTTCCTCCGTCTCCCACATGATGGAGTCCAGCGTTTCCTCGCGCGCCTAGATTTCAGCCAGTTGGGCTTGGCGTATTTTGCATCCCACCTTCACCATGTCGTCCATGGCGCGGCGCCCCTCGTCAACCCGTGCGCGGTCCGCATCGAGCTGTGCCCACTCTGCCTCCATGGCCGCTCGCTCTTCCACCAGGGCTTGAACTTGGGCGTTGAGCCCCTCCCAAACGGTGGAATCGGCGGCGGCGAGCACCTACAGGAGCGGCTCCATACTTGCCGGAGTCGGAGAAGAAAAAGTTGTGGTCCGTCCCCGGGACGACGGAGTGCTGCTGGATCTCCCGCGAGACTGGGGGCTGCTCTCAGCCCTCCTTCTGCGCGGCCAGCCCCGAGGGCGCCCCAAGTGCAAGGGGGAGCGACTGTTCCTCTCGCCCCCGCTTCAGGCCCTCGGGTAGATTCGGCCTCGGCCTCGGGCTCGAGCCCGCCTCCAGTTTCGGCCTCAGCCTTGAGCTCAGGGCCGCCTCCAGCCTCGGCTCCCGGGCCGTGACCTCCCTCGGCCCCCGCTCCCGAGTGGCGCTCCGCGTGGATCCGGGCCCCGGAGTCGCCCCCGGGAGAGACGCCGCCACCGCTATCGCTCGCGGCGGGACGAGTCCTGGCAGTGGTGAACCCAGGGCCAGACCCGGTGAGTGGTCCGTGGGCCCTACTAGGAGGCTGTGAAGGCTCCGCGGCCCTGGATCGGCCAAGCCTGGGCCGCTTCGGTCGCTCAGACTTTGTCCCCTGCAAAGGGTCGGACCCCGAGACCCTTTGGGAAGGAATCTCGCTACAGAAGAACCCTGATCGCGTTAACAAAGAAAAAGAAGAGGAAGGAACAAGAGACCGAGATGAGTAAAAAGCACCGAAGCGGGTGCCGACAATCGTACCTGCGGGGAGGGCAGTTAAAATTCCACTTCGAGGGCTCAATGAAGCTCCCTCGACATGGCTCTGTTTGACCTATGTTCCGGAGCCGCTTCTTCTTTCGTCCAGCCTCGGGTGCGGCGGGGCGCTTGTGGCCCGCCGGCGGTCGGTCCACCACGCGCTCGGCACCCCCTCCGCGCGGGGGAGAGGGCGGTCGAGATTCGGACATCTTCCGCTCCCCTTTCGGGTCGCTGGCCGAGTCGACCCCGGGTCCGCGGCTCGAGCCGGGTGCCCTGGAGCTACCACCCCCGCCGGGGCCGCTGGTCTGACTCCCGCCTGCGGTCGCGCCGCTACTACCCACGCCGACGGTGCCACCACTGGCGCCGCCCCGGCGGGACTGACCCCTGCCGGCGCCGACGGCCGACATCACAGCCAGGATACTCTCCCGGTCGCGGTCGCTGCAGAGGGGAAGGATCCCGTCTGGAATCAGTGCTTGCTTGGCGGTGTCCAGACCCAGAACCCGCTGAATCACCGTCTTCGCGTCCTCCTCGCCCCAATCCCAGCGCTCGCCCACATGTGTGCGCATGGGGTCATTGGGTCCAATGTACTCCCACGCGCCACGGGATCGATCTTGGAGAGGCGCGATGCGACGGCAGAAGTAGTCGCCAAAGACCATCGCCCCCGTGAGGCCCAGGCTTCGCAGGCCCCTGAGGCGATCCCACACCGCGTCGTACTCCTCGCCCAACTCCGAAACCGCCAGCCATGCGGCGGATCGTTCGGGAGGGCCGGCAGGGAGCCGAAGTCGCAGGTGGTCCGGCAGCGCGGTGTAGAACCAGTCTTTCTTCCAGTCCTCTCATTTCTTGCGGAGATGACTCTCGATGTATTGCCCCGCCGTGCCTGGCCTGGGCTGGAAGTAACATCCCCCCACCACCGCACCTTGCAGTAGCTGCGGGACGAAGAAAGACTGGAACAGTCGCATCGTCGGCCGCACCCCGATGAACATCTCGCACAGATGCGCAAAGATGGCCAGCGTCATCACGGCGTTGGGTGTGAGATGCAAGGCGTGGATTTCGTAGAAATCCAAAACCTCGTGGAAGAAATCCGGAGAACGGCGGGATCAACCCCGCCATGGCAAAGGACAGGAGGTGCACGGATCGCTCCGGGTACCGTGGCCGCGACTCCCCGCCCTCACGGCGGCGCCTTCCGGCATGATCTTGCGGGGAAGACTAAGGTGCCTATCCGCCGTAATGCGCGATGCCGGAAGCACAACGTCGCCAGCATCTTGAGCCATGACGACCGGCAGAGAAACGACGAGGGGCTTGGCATGCGGAGTAGCGTGGAGTGGCGAGAATATTAGGGCTTAAGGAGCGAGTGTGCGGGTGAGCAGTTGGCAAAAGGAAGGAGGCAAAGTCCCCGCCTCCGTATCCTTTTATCCCTGCCTTGCCCGCGCTCGCCTCCTCGTTTCACGCCCTCACGGTTGCCCCCACGATTCTCGCGCCTGCAGTTGCCTCATCGTTTCCCGCGACCACTCATCACGTCGCCCACTGAAACCGCGCCCCGCATTTAGTGCGCCTGTCAGCGGCACACTCGGCGTAGGGCGTGCGACGGTCACGGGCGCGATCTAGGCGAACCGTGATCAGTACCGCCACATGCGTGGCGGGCGAGGGAGTCGAGGTGTGGTCCAACCGACCCCCTGATTTTTGCGCCTTCAGCATCCCCATCATCAGCGCGGTCAGTGGCAGTCAAACCACCGTTGTTGTTGATGCGCCAACCTGGCCATTCGACGGCATCCGCTTAGGTTCCCTGCTAGGCCCACAACCCCAGATTGGGAAGTCGTGAGGCGCCACGTCAAACCGACCTCAGGAGGCCAATATCCGATGTGGTGCAGGGGTCTATGTCGGAGATATGGGCCCGGGGGTATGTGAGGTGAGGGGAATCTACCTTCCCATCCCGCCACGTGTCCCTACAGCGTGGTCCTATCCCTGCATTCCGCGAATCGCAGGAGCGGTCGGGATGGCGAGGGGCCTCGGGGTGCCACGTCATGCCCCTCTGGCCCTTGCGCCGCTTTGCCCCGAGGCCCTTGCCCAGCCGCCATTTGGCGGGGGGAGCAAGCGAGGAGGGGGCCCAGGCTGAACCCCCTTTAATGCGCGCAGCCCCACAACTGCCCCCTGTCACATTTAATGCAGTGGGGCAGACGTACGGCGTGCCCGTCTGGTGCGTGATGGTTAAGAATGACCGGTCTGTGACCGGCCTGACGTCGGTCACGTCTGACTGGACGGACAACCGTGCTCCCACGTCGCATCTGCTACCGGCGGAGTGGAGGTAGGTATGACCCGTCCCATCAGAGGGTCATTCGGAGGGCGGCCACCACAAGTCTTCACCCATTAATGAGGGAATGACAGGGCTGTCCCCCGTGTCGGGTTGAGTTCCGGTCAAGGTAGGGTGGGTCCCCACCCGAGAGAAGAGTAGGTAGAGGCGGTGTATGTGATATCCCCTTGAGGTATAAAAGGAGGACCTTGCCCACTGAGAGAGGGAGACGAACAGAAAACCTGAGCTGAAGGAGGAGGGAACTAAGAGTGTTTTCCCGAATTTAGGAACCCTTGTAACTCTCAGTATAAGTCCCATACACAGGAGTAGGGTATTACGCTTCATAGCGGCCCGAACCTGTATAACTTGGCTGTGTGCGAGCTAGCTAGGGGCCTTGGATACGGATACGCGATTTCCAGAGGCGAGCTTCTTCCCCTGGCCGAACTCACAAAAGGGGGTCTCACGATCTCCCGCTAGAGAGGATCACTCCTCGACAATCTTCATCTTGAGATGAATTTTCTCCTGTAGCATAAAAATCTTCAATCTCCAAACAACCTCATAATGTGACAAAATTATTGTGCGCCAAATAGTCACTTGAACTATAAAACCATAACACCCTTAATCCAGAAGAGATAAACCATACTTCATACTTGCTATTAGGAATAATAGTGAATCTGTTGGTATAAGCCTGTATAAACCTAGAAGAGACGCGATACTCTGTGTGCAAAAACGAAGTATTTTTATCTTCATAAAAACCTCCTAGTAAACTGGCATGTGAGCGTAACAAAAACTGAACCTAACTTACCCAAACAGAACCAAAGCAATGCAGATGAATTGATTCCCTGTTACAAAAGGATGTGTGCACGGAGCGACAATATGGAGACCTCATGGTGCACAAGCTTGGGTGGATGTTGCAATTCTTTAAAAAATGCCACTGTACAAGTGACTGACAGGAGCAGCAAATTAAAATTTTTCTTGGCCTTCTCAGGAACCATGCGAGTCGGATTGGCCTCTGCTTGCTCCGACGCGTCCCATCGCTGTTTCTTGCCCCCGGACTGAAACGGTTTTTACATACGGAGTAGGGTGGTTGACACGGAAAGGTAAATTGGACTTAAATCCGATGACGTACAAAAAAAATTATTGTGGCAAAAACACCTTTAATTTTTATAATAAAGTAAAGATAAGTCAGTAGCTCTTAACCTGTAAATTTATGGTGGTTTTTTCACCTAGCTTTTGATTTAAACCTAGCTAAAGTTGGTTTTCTCTTAGAGGAGAAAAACTATCTAAACCTAGCATTTAATTTAATATTGCTAAAGCTGTTTATAGCTTTACAAATAAAGAGCTAGTTTAGTTTGAAGCAAAATTTTACCCTACCAATTAATATTAGTAGTGCTAAAATTTTAGAAAGTTTTGACACTATCAAATTTGTTAAAGTAGAAACTACATTTGGTCGAATGAAACATCCATGCAAGTTGTCAAAAATTATCTTCAATTCAGAAAGGAAAAAAGAAAAGTTGCCAATCTTGTCAGGGTTACGATAACACATACCCAATAGTAGTCGATTAAGCTCGGTGAGGCTCACCATATACCAAGTCTTATACGGAATCATACTTCGTACATAGAAGGAGTTCCAGATAAGAAACGACAAGCAGAGTTCTACATGTAAACTACAAGGACTACTCCGATCGTATCCATGCTTGTCTCCCTAGTCCTACTTGGACAAGGGAATATCTATGGGTATAAATACATAATGCTAGAGAATGCATCTACACTCCCGGTTCACAACCCCCTTTAATCCTAGGTATACAACCGGGACCGCGAATCCGGAAAGTCCTGGTTAAAATAACCGAGACTAAAGATTCATCTTTTTCTTTTTTTTCATTGTTCTTTGTTGTTTGCATATTGATTTCTAACCAAACTCAACAATAAAATCATCCACGTTCACAGAAACATCACAAAATCATCCACAAATTCACAAATTCACAATTCACATCACAAATTTACAGATCCAAACACATCACATTGCCAGGCCGATGCTGCCACCGTGCGGGCTGTTGCCATCGCCGTCGCACCCGCGCCAGGCCACCGATGCCCCTGCGAGGGCTGCCGCTGCCGCCCCCGCGCCGGGCCACCTCCGCCGCCCCCGAGAGGGCCGCCGCCGCCTCCGCCCGCGCCGCGCCAGTCCGCTGCTTCGCTACTGCTTCTGCAAGGAAAGAGGAGTGGATAAGAGCAAGAAAATTGTAAGGGGCCGCACGCTTTTTCAACTGGGACTAAAAATGATCTTTAGTCCCGGTTGATAATACCAACCGGGACTAAAGATCATCAAAGTGGTGTTGAGCTTTTCAACCGGGACAAAAAATGATTTTAGTCCCGGTTCCAATTGGAACCGGGACTAATATGGTTTTTGGTGAACCCATCAAAGATGGTTTCTCCGGTAGTGACATGACCTCTTGGGAGAGACCAAAACAAGCCCAAACAAATCAGCAAGCCAGACAGACCAACATGCTTAGTCAGAATAGACACTAATACATGCTGCCAGACATCAACATCAGAGATCAGCCTAGACAAACCCAATATGGTGCTATCTAGCGCTATCTTTGATCTCGCCAAGTATGTATTCGAGGAGGAAAACCCTGTTGTCGACTACATGTTGGTTTTCCGTGCCGCCAAGTCGATGACAACTAGATAGGTTATCCTAAATATTGTACTTGTGTGATTCTGATGAATAAGAGCAATATCGGCTTCGGCCAACAGGAGTAGGGTTATTACCTTCCGGTGAAGGGGCCCAAACCTGTATAAAATCCTTGTATCTATCTCTTTTACCTCAATCTTGCATATACCTAGATACCAACGATTCTCATACCATGCAAATACCGTAGTCGTGATCTAAAACGTCGACACATCTATTAGTGCTTATGTTACAAACCGGTTCCGATAGCACACCTAGAACACTAAGGCACAATAGAAAATCTAAAACTGATGACAACACTAAGGCACAATACTTGATAACAGAGTTCAGCTGAAGCCTACATCTCTAGGGCCCTGATTACGGCGCTCCTCCCTGATCCAGCATATTACGTCGTATCATAATTACAAAGACTCTCGGCCAAACACCGCAGTCAACCGCTCCCTCTCGCTATGCTAAGTCGCTATATACATTTACAACAGGTCCATCTCTCTATTTAAGAGATAATTTAGAATAGAGCCCGACTTTTACTTTATTTCTAACACCTACTCCCCCCGTCCCCAAAAAACTTGACCTCGGTAGGGATATGACACATGCTAGTGTAACGAATCTGGACAACCCTCTGTCTAAATTTATTGTACTATGAGAGATCACATTCTTTCTAGGTTAAGTTTTATTTAGGACGAAAAGAGTAGTACAACTTCAAGTCCCAAACTATATATATATATATATATATATATATATATATATATATATATATATATATATATATATATATATATATATGACACAAACTCTAACAGCTTCAACCTTTTGGTTGGTTTGTAGGTTTACTGGTAAGCTCAAGCTCAAACAACGATATATAGGACGCCAGTAAACAAAGTTGACATGTATTGTTTCTGCTTCTCACTTCTCAAAAATTAATTAAACAGTCATAAAATATTACGAAATTACTTGGCAATTTTGATGCATTTACAATCAGGCTCAAGTAGCGCTAATTTGCTAGTAGGTAATTCGGCTTGAGCAGTATGCCAGCAGTGTACTCAACCAAGCGTGTCCATGGGACCATGGCTCCATGCCATCCTCGTTGGGGACAAAATACAGAGGGCGACTATTCACTGTGCATGGGAATGTGGCCGGCATAGAGGGATGAAAGCAATAAATAAATACATAATCGACAAACCGATCGTGACCATGGAATTCTGCTCAATAAGCCGTTATCGATGTAGATCGCTCACGCAATCATTTACTCCCTCTGTTATTGCTTTATATTCACTTTAACCATTCTATAAATTAATTTTCTAAACATTGAATATATTTTAATAGCATGTTTATTAATGTTAAAAATATTGTCTGTATTTTATAAATTTAATTAAATTTTTAAAAAATAATTTACTAAAAAAATAAAGCGATTTATAGTAGCAGTAGTCTAGTAGATAGCATAGACGTGTCTCACGGTCTCTCCTTGACTCCGTGTACCAGCTGTTTCGCTCAAGAAAGTAAAATTCCAAGATGTGTTGCTACCCCAAGATCCAATGCACAATAATTCTGGAAATGCTTGCCATGGTACGTCCGATGTCATCGGACGCTCCCGGCCCAAGTACAATGGTATGCCAGCTTCACTGTGTGAAAGAAATGGATAAAAAGTCATTACCTTCAACTGATTTTTCTTGCTAAACTATTTATACAACCCATGATCCGATTTCACTAACGAATTCATTACAATTAAATCTTTATAACAAAACCATACATGATAATATTTCGTTGATTTTTTCAAAAAAATTCTTTTTCAGTGACTGATTTTCTTGGTGTTGCACATAATATTATTTCGATGTTCTAATAAGTATTTCATGATGTTTCACTGGGTTATTTGTAAATGTTGCGTAAGTGGTGTTCTTTTAAATGTTTGACAAGCATCCAACAATAACGACTAAGTTGCATGCATGTTTTTAAAATATTTTTAGCAAAATTAAGTATCTAATTTGCAAATACACCGTATGTTTTATATTATTTTTTATGTTTTCACACGTTGATATTTTTTGTTTCATTTAGTGGTTATGATTGTTGCAACTAATATTTTTTATATGTTGCATTTATCTAAATCATTTTTATGAGATGAGTTGAAACATATGCACAATTGATGAAACAATTTTTATATAAATAGCGAAAATGATATTATTTTAGACATATTTTTTATCAAAATATTTCTTATATAGGTTTAATTATAATGAATATTATGGTCTAATAAAATCATAAATCGGTTTATTTACAATATATAAAAACACAGCCATACCATGTGTGAGTGGCATGCTGCCATGCATGTAAGAAGCCATCTGTGCAGCGACTTTCACCTATGATTGAGGAGCGCAACAGCATGCACATGCACATGTGCGGAGGAATCTACCCATCGGACGTCCGATGGCTAAAAAATCGGACGGTCAAATGTTGCAGTTGACCAATAAATGAAACATTAAGTTATATATGGTGAAAAAAAAATCAGCAACTGAAACATTTAAATATTTTATGTGATTGAAACATATGCTTTTATTTTGTCAAAATATAATCATGCGATATCTTGTTGTAAAGATTTAATTACAACGAATATAACGGTGTGATCAGATTATAGATTGAATAAGTAATTTAAGAGAAAAATCATTTTTAAAGCTTTGCTAAAATACATGCATATATGCATGCATGAGGTGGAAAGAGAGTAGTAGCTGGTAGTAGGTAGTTTCAGAAATTTTGTGAAACATGCTGAACACACATATTGAAACATATCAATATCACGTATGAAACATTTTGTTTTAATGGTTTGAAACACATGTTTTTCTTTTGACATAATATAATCATGTATACCTTGTTGTAAAGATTTAATTGCAACGAATACAACGGCGTGATCGGTTCGTAGATCAGATAAGTAATTTAGGAGAAAAAATATTTAAAGAGAGGAGGAAAGAATGAAAAGAAATAGCTAGGCATGTATGTTACAGTACGACAAAGGTTCGTCCAATCCACCAAGCTGCTGATTTGCAGCATTTTCCCACATGTGCTCGTTGCCTGGCTGGGCGTATGATGTTTGGTGAGATGTCGGACATCCGAGCCGTAGCGCTCTCCCAATAATTCGGCTGTAGGTCGCACAACTCGCAGGAACTGTTGCATCGTTTTCCTCTTGCACATGATATATACGGTGGGGTTGCCAGGTGTTAACCCTGTCCTAGTTGAGTCCTTAACGGACGACGGCGTCAATTCACATCGTCACTCCTCTTCTTGGAGACGTCGTCTAGAAAGTCTCCTTGCCAAAACGTCTCTCCAACAGCTTGTGCATGCTCTCTCTAAATATTTGTCCTCTTACAGCAGCATCCTAACTTTGCAAGTTAGTCATGTTGACGGGTCTTGTGGGGGAGAGCAGTTCTATTCTTCTCTTTCACCCTCTCCCCTTTCAATCCCAAAGGCGTGGATAGAGGTGAGTATTGTGCTCATCTGTTATGGTTTGGTTTTGGGTGATCCTGCTGTAACTTCATTGTTGATCTAGCGACGGTCGGTCACGCTTAGCGGTGATTAGATTGTGTGTAGGCGCTGTCAGTGTGTGGTGGTGGGGTTTTCTTTTTTGGTTCCTGGCTACTTTCTTTCTTATGTGCTAGCTTTTTCAATTTTTTCTTACTGTTTCCAATGAAGCAACACACTGTCTGGTGCTGTTTGTTAAAAAAATATACGGTTATACGGATTGATATATGTATTGATCTGTGTCACGCACTAGTCCGAGCAAAGTTATAGCAGCAGCAAGGAACGAATACAATTATGAACGAACGACACGCTGAATGGTTTATCCTCCTGGTTCATTCATGTGTACCTAGATTTGAGCGGCGGTCAAACTGCATGGGATTCACTCTAGGTCTCTCAATTTATCGTCCCGTTCATTTTCATCCTCAGTTCGGAAAATCGAATACAACGCATCTTTCAACTTACAAAACCATATAAACGAGGTCTCTCGACACTATTGACCCCTGTTTTAGCTGACGTGGCGTTTACATGGTTTTTTTTACTAGGTCTTCATCCACGTGACATTGATGTGACACTTATGTGATAATTCAATCTGAAAAAATAATAGAACTCGTGGAGTCCACATGTTAGTTACATGTACAAAATAATAAAAAATAGTGGAGCTCGTGTAACCTCACATGTCATCGTCACTACTCCCCTCTTCTCCCTATCCTCTATCTCTCCCCTGCAAGGAGAAGGCCAGAGCGGGTGACGAGTGGGGTGGAGCAGAGCAGGCGGCGGGCAGAGCGGCGGGGTGGAGTAGAGGGGCGGTGGAGGGCAAGCTCCTCGCCCTTTCCAGCTCCTACTTCACGCCTGCACATCCACGTCGTCGAAGTCGAAAGAGGGGGAGGGCTCTAGGAAGAGGCGGCGCGGAGAGGCCGGCAAGGAGATGGGTGGCGCGTGGAGAGGAGCAGAGGACCGCTCGTGTGGTGCTCAGGAGAGGAGCGGAAGCGCACCAGATGAGGGAGAAGGAGGTGGAGATCTCGAATACGGCGTGCCGTGGCGCCTAGAGGAGCGTTTCGCGAGGATGAGGGCGAAGGAGGACGACGACAACAACACCGGCACCACGGACGACGCCAAGTCGGGGTTCGTCAACTTGGATAGAGTGGAGGAGGTGACCCCGTCGCCGCCGCCGCCGTTGAGGCCGTGCTGGACGTGCCGGGTGAGGCCGTCCTACATTGTACTCCTCCTATGTCACCCACACTGCTCAATGGAGCGGAGGAGCGGCGGCGGCGTGGAGGCGGCGGCGTGGAGAAAGCGACACCAGCACGACGATCCTGGCGGGCGGGGCGTGGGTGGTGGCACATGTCCCCACCGACCATCGCCGCTCCTCTCCTGCACGCCACCCATCTCCTCGCCAGCCTCCCCGCCTGTCGATATTGTAGATCACGACTACGGTATTTGAATGGTATGGGGGTCCGGCCTCCTGCCTCCTCCCGCCCCCGCCCCGCTCGCTAGCCTCCCTATGGACTTAGGGTCATCGGCGGAGTCACAAAAATTAAGAGAAGATAGAGGTTGGGAGGATGAGGTGGAGGAAGTGGGACCCACTGACATGTGGGTCGCACTATTTTTCATTATTTTGTTTGACTGACATGTGGGCCTCATTCATATATATATATATATATATATATATATATATATATATATATATATATATATATATATATATATATATATATATATATATATATATATATATATATATATATATATATATATAAAATCTTTTAGTTTTCAGTTTTGCTCTTTTTATTTTTAGGATGAAGCCCTAATCAAAAGATCCACGTAGGTGTCACGTTAACTAAAACCTGGGTCAAATACTGCCGAAGATCCTGTTTGCACTTATTTTGTAAGTTGGGGAATGGCGTTGTATCCGGTTTTCGGTTAGGGACGAAAATGCGACAATTTAAGGAAGCTAAAGTGAACTTATTTAAACTGCACAAGCTTTTTGTTCCTTGAAGCCCAAATACTACGTCCCAGCCCAAAAAGCCCAGCCGCACGAGGGCTGGTTTGTTAGGCAGGTCTACAAACTCGGCCCATTTCGCATCGTTTGGCCTATAAATATATCGAAAACATACAATGCAGTTCAAACTACATGTGTAGTAAAAACCTAGAAACTACCGTTAAATTAGAAATGAACGTATAAGATTTTTTATCACTATTAAGAGTAAAACTTTTACTCTAAGTAGAGTAAACTTTAGTCTTATAAATATACTTAGAGCAAGTCTATTAGTACAACCCACTGCTTCAAAAATTTTCACATTAGCAAAAAATCATTGTTTAATCAATGCATTGTTAGTTAAACTATTTTTCTCCTTGCTTTGTACACTCTCTCCTGACACAAGTGGCAGTGCATGACAGTTAATTGGTTGAATTGCTCATGCCTGCGTTGGAGCGCGAGTGTAGCTAGCGTTTAAATAGTCGTCCGGGGATATTCTCGCTCTTACACGAACGATGACGCACGATAAAGAGTTTCTTGCCGTCCGATGGGTCCGGGGGCGGCGTATATATACTTGTCACAAGTTGTCACACCCGTGCTTAATTGCTCAGAGGTAAATTCGCTTTCGCTCCAATAAACCCATCATGTCGCCATGTCGTATGATTCGGTTGATCTCCTTGGAAATAAATGTGACAAACAAGTGCCACCTGTTTAGTACGTTCGTCAACGCTGTGCACCGTTCTCGTTTCACGTTTGGGCCACGTGCTAACTCTTGCACACTCGGCATTCACAAGCAGCGTCTGTTTCGTCGTGACAGCGAGCGCACAATAATATGTCGGTAGTTGCATACTTGCATATGCCAACAAAGAACAAAACGAGCAGTGAGAGCTGACGAATTAATATTTGTTAATTAGTAACTCGCTAGTATTTGTGTTAGTTAGAGTTACTCCACTTAAATTATTACGGAGTACGTACTTACCAGTTACCAGCACAATATATCGGATGCAGATCTATCTTCTACCCTTACTGTACTGTGCAGTAACAGCACCTGATATATGCATGGCCCATGGGGACATGGGGTACGGTGTACACATGTCAGTTACAGCTACCGCACACCGTCCCAATATATCATGTCTGATTCGCTATCTCATCATCGTATCGACTCGACAATCTTATCAATTCGGTTGGTTTAATTTGTATATATCATTGAATTCCTACTTTGTTCATGTACTTATATAAAATTAACTAGGCTCCATCTTTTAGATTATTCGTGGAGTAAGCCAAATGGTATATTTGCAAATGAAAAATAATTTGTGAATAAAGCTTTTTACATACGTGATCCTAGCGATTTATAAAGCAAAGGCTGAAAAATAAACTTCGATGAAAAAAATCACAAAATCAACCCCAAATTTAAAGTTGAAAAATTCAAATTTTGGCTGATAAGCATAAACGAAAAGATGGAGCTAGTTGTGCGCTTGGTTACAGGGGCAGATCTACTCATTAGGAAGGATGGGTCGACCGACCCAGCTACGACCCATGTCGCCCCACACCACAAGACCCCTTACCCCTTTATAGTAGTTATGGGCTATCAAAATTATGTATAACAATGTGTGAATGTCCAATAGATTAGTTCGTCTCGCACGCACGGCACAAACAATGATTAAGACAGTTATGCGATTGAACTATAAATATGATATGTGTTATATTTGATTGCTCTTATCGAGTAAACATCTCCGTTCTCCGCTCATCTATATTTTAAAGCTACGTCCGCCACTTTTGGTTATGACCTTTTCCTTAGCCTATAGTCTTATTTAGCGTAGGAATAAAAAAAGATACTGGTAATGTGATAGTAAAGTCGTAGACGCATGACTTCACTCATCAAGGTTGAAACCTTGGTGCCTGTGAATTATGCAAATGACTTTAAAAAAAAGTTAATGAGATCAGGGATATATCATTGGTTTCTGTCTCTTAAAGCATGAGTTAAAAGAGCATATTCGTAAGGGTATGAGTCCCTTTCGCTGTAGCTCGTCATGCGCAACACCATGACACATATGTAGTGGTTTGTGTGTGTATGCGTTTGCTGTGTAATGGAGAAAAGAGGCTAAAAAATATTATGTTAAGTTGAAGGAGCAAATAATGTTAGTTTTTTATTTTAAAATTTGCTAAATCTAAATCTAAAGTAAATTTACTGGAAAATTTGAAGACACGGGGGAAACAAGTCTCGCATCCCCGTGTCTCCATCCTGATCTTATTATCTATTTTCTTTGTTCTAAAATAAAATATTTTAGATGGGATATAACGTACAAAACTATATTGGGTTATATCATATTTTATTCTAAGTTGTTTTATTTTCAGACGAAGGGAGGCAGAGAGTATAAATTCAGGATTTCAGCAAGCATATGCTGCTACTTTCTCTATCCCATAATATAAAAGACGAGATCAAAGTTAACACAATCTACGAAACTAATTCTTATCTTATAATTTCTCATATACTGTAATAAGATTTGTAATAACAAAATTATAAACATATGAATGTATATTTAAATGTCAATATAACGATATAATTTTTAACAAATAAAATTAATTTTATATTATATTAAGTGTTGGACAAATGATTTAAATGTTAAAATGGAGGAAGTATAATCAAGACGGTGACTAGCTAATAATAATCAAATGTTTTAGTGGTTCCATCGGGGGCAGGGTGAGCACTGAGCAGTGGCCGGCCAGCAGCGAACTCAGTTCTCACGCACTGACGTGCATGCATCCACCGATAATTCGTTCGGGACGACGCGGCGATGACCACAAGGCCGGATCGGTCGATCCGACCGGTCGATCTAGCTAATCTCCTGAATACCGATGCCACATTGCCACGTCCGCGCGCGCCGCTGACGCCCACCGTGACGATATACACCGGCCGTGCCGCCCAACCGCTGCAGGTGTGATCACGCGCCGCCCACGGCAATCCTCGTTACTTCCTGGCCGTCCGATGACGTCCGGGCGCGCAGCCCAAGCCGTCCGATCCTCGCCACGGCGCCCCGCGTCTATACATATACGGAGTAGGGACCTGGCACCTAACGCGTGCCTCATTTATCAATTTTATCATGCCCATAAGTCCATGACACGCGAGGGACCTCATCGCCCCAACTAATCCGCTTTGATTTCAGCGTGTGTTTCGATCGATATATAAATCCTAAGAAAAAAAATAATTGTCGATTAAACAAGCGCCACCTGTGCGATGTCAACGCTGTATTAGCGGTCGCGCTCCGTGTCCTCCTCGCGTCCTAATCCACACGTGTTCATCACGCACTGTACTTACTGCCTAATCTAATCCCTTTGCCCTTGTAGACATCATGTATATATTGTTTATTCATCAGCTTGATCACACATACATTTGCTGATGTGGATGTGTTCGATGCTACTCCCTCCGTTTCACAATATAAGTCAAGCATTTTCTAGATTCATATTGATATTAATAAATCTAGACTAATTTATTAATATCAATATGAATGTGAGAAATACTTGACTTACATTGTGAAACGGAGGAGAGAGTACTCAAGTTTTTTCTAAAAAGTGTGGTCAAGGCTCTAAAGTGTTCTAACAAAGTCCATTAATTAATTAAAACAAAACGGAGACGACGAGTACTAGTGTACAAGATCATGCGAGTGTGTCTTGTCGAGCTCGTGCATCACATGTGGCTCGTAAACGCGCCACTTGCCGGTATATATATTGGAGCGCTAGCACGCTGCACACTGAGAGCAAACACCAACCGGAAGGTGAGGTTAGGTAGCAGCGAAAGGACAGCCTCACTGATCCATTAGTTAGCTAGTGTTTGGTGTTGGTGAGGATATGGCTTTGGATGCCAGGGCCATGCTGCTGCCGGCGGCGGCGGAGGTGGCGACCGTCGATGTCGTCGGCGACGGCGAGGAGAGACCGTGGTCCGGGAACGGCGGCAATGGCGGCGGCGGCGGTGGTGACTCATCATCGGCGATGGTGGGCGCGGTGTCGGTGGACTTGCCGACGATGTGGGGCGACGAGAGGAGGATGAAGCGGGAGCTGGTCGCCTGGGCGAAGGCCGTGGCGTCCATGGCCATCAGGGAGTCATGTAACTCCAGATGAACCGTACCTACCTAATTCCTGAGCCCTTTCTCTTTCACAGAGCGAGACAGATATCGATATGTTTTTCTTCTTTTTTTTTTCTTTTTGGAAGCAGCTCGTATGAGTCTGCTTCTTGATCGATTGATCAATCAGCTTGTACATGCCCCCTTTTTTTTCTCCTCGAAAGGATTAAGAGAATTTAATCTGATAGTAGTACTAGATACACAGATGAAATTTTCCGGCAAAGGATGTCTGAATTTGTCAGATTTTTACATCGCATCCTTTTCGAGAGAGAAGATTTTGAGATCGTTCAACGCTCTGCACTCCTGCGGCGTTGCATAAAGATTATACTGCGTTGGCACTCCATTCTTCTGTGGTTGCAGGCTTTCACGTTTCACCCTGTTTTCTACCCAGCCATTGGAGCATGTCTGCATGTGTTCTTGTATATGGTGATCAAAGTCTGGAAGGCGGATTTGAGTAGCGCTTAAGAAATAGAGATCACATGTCAATGATCGATTAACTCTTAATAATCTTGTGTGGCATGTCCGATCAAGAGAATTGCTTGGCATACTGTAAAAGTCCAAGCTGACCACATGAACACAATAGGTGGCCCCCTCATCTCAGACTGACTGATAGTAACAGAGTTGCGTTATTTTTGTGTAAACTGCGCTACCTGAAATCCTCGCATAAAGCAGTAACGGAAAAAGTCCGTATACAAAAAAGACATATGCGTCACTCGTTGAAAATTACCTAGTCCTCAACTTTAAAAACAGACATCCAACCATCTAAACTTTATATAATATTATTCATATAGATCTAAAGGTAGTTTTTTTGGGCTCCCTGTCGTCCTCGCGCGGGCGACCGGGGGTGAACCCTAGCCCCCGGCCACCGCCACACCCCTCCTCTCCCCGGCCTCGTCGCCGTCGGAGCACATCGCCGGAAAACGTGCGGCCGCTAGGATGACGGCGGCGAGGCTCCAACCCAGGCGGCGCGACCGCCTCGGCGTGAAGGGGCGGCTCGGAGCTTCGGGAAAGCCGCAGGGGCGGTGGCGGCGCGGCGAGGAGCGGCGGATCCGGCGCCACCACCACCGGATCCGGCGCCCAGCATCGGCCATGAGGCGAGTGGCGGCTGGATCCGGTGTCTCCGCTGCCGGATCTGAGCTGTGGTGGTGCGGGAGCACGGCGGATGTGGCGACGCTGATGGCGCGACGGCCGTGGCTGGTCGGCGGTGGTGCCGAAGCGTCGGCGGGGAGGCGCGGCATCGCCGGCAAGCGCTACGGCTGGGGGCGCGGGCGGCCGCAGCAGGCGCAGTGGCGTGACGGCTGTGGCTGGCCGGCGGGCGGCTGTGGCCGGCAGCGCGACACGACGGCCGTGGCTGGCTGGCAACGGCGAGGCCGCCACGGCGGAGATAGTGCCGGCGAGCTGGCGGCTGGTGGCGGAGTTGAGCTGGGCGGTGGTGGTTCTGGTGGTGGTGGTGACGGCATCATGGTGGTTCAAGGCGGCGGGGATGGCGATGGTGGCGGGGATGGCGTCGGTCGAGGGCGCGAAGGCGGCGGTATTGGTCCCTGCGCGGCGACGGCGCGGTGCTCAGCGGCGACGGCGGCGGTGCCCCCAGATCCGCGCCTCTCGGCCGGATTTGGAGGGTAGCCGGCTGTGGTGGTCGGAGACGTCGGTCGACTTGCGACGGCTGGCGACGGCAGTTGGCGACGGCGGCGCTGTGGCCGCGGCAGTTGGCAGCGACGGCGTCGGCCGACGACGCCGGCGAAGGACTTGGCGGCGGCATGGCGAAGGGCGACAACGAAGCGGCCGCTGGCAGTGGCGGCGGCTCGCGGAGGCGGTGGCTGGTGGCCGCGACAGTGGTCACAGGAGGCATGGCGGCCCTGGACGGCTAGCCGAGGGCGTGGGAGACGGCTGCATTTGGCCGACGCGGCATCGTCTGGTGGAAGGGTCGGAGACCGGCTTGGCGCAGAGAGGCGCAGCCGATGGCAGTGGAGGCCGGCTCGGCGCGAGAGGCGCGGGCGGTGGAGTTGGAGGCCGGCTTGGCGCGAGAGGCGCAACCGATGGAGGGAGGCCGGATTGGCGCGAGAGGCGCGTCCGGTGGAGGAGGCCGGCTTGGCGCAAGAGGCGCGACCGACAGTGGAGGAGGCGACCTAGGTGTGAGGAGGAGCTGCTGGTGGGTGTGGCGTGATCTTCGGCGCACAAAGGCTGGCCGGCGGGGGACGCCATTGCAGGGGTCCCACATGTCGGCAGAGCTTGTGTGGTGGTGGAGCATCGGTGTGTCAGCCGTGGGTCTCACCCCTCAAGGCGATTGCCGGGCGTAAGCCCAGTCTTGGCTCCTTTGAGTCCCGACGGACGGCGGTGGCGGTTTTTCCATCGCTTCTCTTCTTGAAGACGTCGTTTTGGCATCCCCTAGGGAGCGATCTCAGCTGTGTCCCTTTGTTAGTCTAGTGGCAGCTGGTCACGCTTAGCGGCGGCCGGTCCGGTGCTAGCCTTTTCCTGAGCTTGTGTGTTGGCGATGTCGGTGTGTGGGTGGTGGATTTTTTTCTTTTTCCTAGTTACGACCTTCCAGGGTTATAATAAAGGTAGAATTTCGCACCGTCTCGTGCGAGTCGTTCAAAAAAAATAAAGGTAGTTTTTTTAAAAAAAAATCTAATTTACAGATGTATTGGATGAGTTTGACCATGTGACATATGCATGGATAAATATGTTAAAATCATTACTTAAATCTTTTGTTTTTTTATCTACTTGTTCTATCTTCCATACAAATAAGTATCAATATAATATTAGTATAAAATTATTATATAAATTGAGAACTTATGATTGATGATATATTAATATATTATATCAGTTATTTAAAACTAACCGTTTAAGTTTCTCAATTCATAAAACCACAATCCAAAATTACTTTAGACGGTAATATAAAGGGTCTTATAAAGTTTAGGAGGCTAGATATCCGATAATTTAAAATCCAGAGCATAAGATAGACTCACATACAATGTTTATGTGGTATACACCTATATGGACTTTTTCCAAGCTGTAACGGGTGGCAAATTTGCCACCCAAGCCGCAATTCTCTAAAATATATTCCCTATAAAAAAATATTTTTCATTTCATAGTAGCCACCAATATCTGGAATGCTGGATGATACTCAAATGAACTCTGCTGTTGTCTATTGTATCAGAGCAAATTCATCAGCTCTAACAAGAAAGAAACAATAAGCTATTAAGCATACCGGCCGTCCTCTTGCTGTTTTTAACGCATTTGTAGACATATGTGGTTTGAGTACCAATTCAATACAAAGCAAGAGGAGCAATACAAACTAAATGGTACTCACACAATGAAGCAAGGTGAACTTCCAAATATCTGCAACCATTATTTACAGAAGATAATAGCTATTTAGACAGCTATGAGCCTCACACATGTACCTTTGAATCGCCAAACAAATAATTCTAGCGCATTTATATATGAACATATAATGGAGCCAACACATCATTTACAACCAACATCCCAGGGAGTTATTTGTTTGGATCACCACTAACTTCGCAGGCAACCTATGATTTGCTCTATAATCAGTTCCGCCTCGGTGACAATCCAAACCTTCACGAGTTGCCTGCAACCAATTACATCCTGAACCGAACAACAACGCACGATATGTCGTCTTTACTGTCTCTTTTCAATGCCTCAGCTGTTAATTGCTTGGCAGCTGCTTGTGGATCCTTGAATCTTTTGGCCACATCAACGACCTCCTGATTGTTCATTACCTAGATGACACAGAGAACTCATAAGAAAATATCCATGAATATATGTACATACATATCAACTTTCATCTGTGCACTGAACCATTCAGACAAATGCAGAAACAAAAGGTCACACCTTCCAAAGTCCATCGCTCGCAAGGACAAGTAGCTCAGCCGTGTAATCTATATCTTCAACTTTTATATCAGGCTCTGACTTCAATAGTGACTTTAGATTCCTGTCGCCAAAAGCTCTGGAGACAGCCAACTGACCACAGACTCGGGGAACATCTCCTGAATTTTACAGCATCACAATTCAAGCATGAGTTCAACATTCTTTTCTATGAGTCAGTTAAAATAGCGCCCTGACACATATTGTCAATAGGCTTAAAAAAACAATGTTTCATGAAATGCCATAGTTCTGCTTCTGTGGGTATAGCACAATGAGAGTAATGCACACAGTAAACTAACAATGATGACCCAGTTAGGCTGACATTCTGAAGTTACTGGAAGCAGTAGCAAATTCTAACTTTCTTTTTCCTCCCCATGAAGAGCAAGACAACGTGGGTGGTTTCTCCCCAAGGTGGCCAAGGAACTCCATGGCATGAATTGGAAAAAACAAAAATATTATGTTTTGACAAATCTGCAAAGTTCACTTTACTAGTTCAATATTCGCATTTTTCAGTTCTGAAGACAATGCATCGAGCTAATAATGGTAAACTCATGCAAATTTTACGGTACATAAGCTGGATAGATTTTAAACGACTTGCTACTCACTAGTAAGCTAACAATGATGAGTTCATACGTACTTTTAGGGATGAAAATGGAGCGGATAGTTTCTGTCCGCTCTGGAGAAAAACGAATATGGATACCTTTCGGATCGGATAATTCTCGGATAGTTTGGATACTGATACGAATACGAATATGGTATCGGGGTTTCCGTCGGATACGGATAATAATTCGGATATCCGGTGAACATTGCTATTCGGATATCCGCAGAAGCCATGAGAATACCCCATTTCTTTATAACTCTATGACCTTCAATATACCTTTTCAGATTTTAATAGTAGTTCATCTCTTAACACTAGTCCACACTATTAATAATATTTAAATTTTCAAAATATTTATAAATTATACTGCATTTTATATAAATTGAGCTAATTGTATATGTTGATATTTGTTTCTATTACAAGTTAAGTTGGTTTTCGTGTTATGAGAAAAAAATGTTTCCGTATTTGTGTCCGATCATATTCGATTCCTATTCGTATTCGAGATAATCCATATTTGTTTCCGTATTCGAGCTATCTGTATCCGTTTCCGGCAAAAAAAAAATGAGAACAAATATGGTATGAGCATTATCCGTCTGTATCCGCTCCATTTTCATCCCTACTTACTTTAATAATCCATTATATACTTAAAAATCATTAAACTTCCAAGAAACGCTCCTATGTGCTATGCCACCACATAGTACCCCTATAAATGCTACTAGACCGCCATGTGGCGCTCTATTAAATTCCAGAAATTCTAAGGAAAAAATCATCTGCCCGTCGGCCATTAGATCACCACCAATTAAATTTATCTCTAAAAAACCCCACATTTATCACTATCCACCAATCGCCAAGTCATATTGCTTACGAGGCATCCGACCGTGCACTGTACACCTAATAATTAGCTAACATCCAACGAGCACGTGTCATCGAGCACCGAAGATAAAGAACTACTCCCTCCAAACTGATAATACTTATCATTTTAGACAAAGGTGAAGTCAAACTTTAGAATATTTGATTATGAATCATATTTTAAATATTTGTCTTTCAAATATGGTGACTACATGTATAGATTATTCTTAAAAAGTACTTTAATAAAAATCATATATTTGTTAACACTTTTATACATGTTATAATGGGAAATAATGGTCAAAGTTGTTTTTTGAAGACCGTATCCTTGTCCAAAACGACAAGTATTATCAACCCGGAGGGAGTATACTAACTGGGCAACCGTCAACAAATAATAGTTGACTACAAGTAGATTGCGAATACGAGTAATAGTGTTCCTACACTCCTCCAAACACTCCTAAGATTTAGTGCCTAATTGTTTTCAACACCTATGATGTGGCTAGGGAATTGGAAAATAAAACAAAGATGCAAAGATGTACTCGTCCTTCTTAAACGAAGCTACGAGCAAACCCTTTTTCATTATTTAGATTAAACTCTCCTTGATTACAAAGACTTAGCCAGTCAACTTAAATAGACGCACCACTAACAAACTCCTAATTTATCTCAACTCCTAGCTAATCTCCTGTCACATATATAATTTATCTAAACTTAACAAACTTGAAACTAAACCAAACAATTTAACCACTTGTAGACGCTACGGTCTTCTTGCTCCTGCGTTGATACGTTCTGCCGATAAACGCGTTCACAACAACCTATCGTTCATATAATTATGTGAGACTTCTATTAATTCGAAGAATATTTATTTTTACAAATTAATTTATAATAAATAATTCGTTGGAGTGCACTTACAATCATGTCAATTGGGTGTATGCCATACATCTATCGATTATGCAAAAAAAAAGAAACTTTGAAATCCTTAATTTCACTCAAATTAAAATCAAATAAGATATACTTAAAAAATACAAGTAAATTATGTTGTTTACATGTTAAGATTTCAATTAGTGTTGTACATTTGTCAAGTGATATTTGACACCATTAAAAATGATGTGAAATTATTTGAAAAGTTATTATGACATCACTTATTACATGTCGACGCCATGTGTCATTATGTATTTAGCACTACAATATATAACCATTGTAAGTGGTCAATAGTTCAGGTAATTAAAGCAATATAAACGTGTACACATGCCCTATGAATACACACACCCTACCTGCCAGTAAAGAAAAGTATGTCCCAAAGAAGGGGGAAACAGTACATACGTACGATTGACTACTATTCGCTAGAAAAAACATACATACATGCGCATAATCAAAAATGTCATATGGAACTACTCCCTCCGTCCCATAATATAAGGGATTTTGACTTTTTACTTGCACTGTTTGACTACTCGTCTTATTCAAAAAATTTGTGCAAATATAAAAAACGAAAGTTGTGCTTAAAGTACTTTGGATAATAAAGTAGTCATAAATAAAATAAATAATAATTCCAAAATTTTTTGAATAAGACGAATGGTCAAACAGTGCCAGCAAAAAAGTCAAAATCCCTTATATTATGGGACGAAGGGAGTACATTATAACATTTTTTATTATACCATTCTCATGTAAATAATGTTAACAATTAGCACAAATAATTTTGACAATATAGATTATTGTCAAAAGAAAAAAAAATATAGATTATAGTCATAATACTCCTTTGTAAGTTGCCCATGAACATGCATAGGTGAATTAGATGTATAATAAAAGAAAAAAAAAAGCACAACCCATATTATGTTTGCGAAGGATGGTGATAGGCGAGTTTACATATAACCGAGATTATGATTTAGTTTATCAAATTCTATGGTCTATATCACGGTATAAATATTTCTTTATTTTACGATTATAAGATATTCTATGGTTCTTGATGAGATATGACTTCTTTTAGTATTCTTTTTATAAACAATAAATAAATTGCCCGCGTATATGCTCGGGGTTCCTTCCTAGTTTGGTATAAAATTCACATTCCACCTGGTTTAAAAACAATTAATGGTGGTTGTGCATGTGCATTCTAGACATCACTAGTATCCTATAGTCACACCAATTTTTTTATCTGAATAATGTTTAACATTGATAACAAAGGCAACAATGAAGAAAAGGTGGACATTAAGCGAATAGAACAATTCTGAAGCACACAGATGTTAGTTCCATGTTAACATAGACAATGCACAATAGCATAATGCCACTATCTACCAATCAAAGCGATACAAGTTCCCAACACATGATTCTAGCTTGTCCTTTTCAAAGAGCTAGAACAGCTGTACAAAATAAACAACAGGTACAAACTAACAAATATAAAAACATAAGAGGCAATCAAAGGCGAGTATCTAAAGAAAGAATATGTTCAGAAACATAAAATGTACAAGTATACAATTGGCACCAAAGAGCATATATTCTGTTGCCTTTTCAAGGTATGGACTTGTTCCGATTTATGTTAAAATGCATGCAAGGTGCTAGAGGATGCTAAGCAGCTGCCTTTTGACAAGAATAAACAGAGGAAACAATGTGAGAAACATTCGGATCTTTTGGCACATTTACTTTTCACAGAAATTATGTATTAGGTGTTTTGATACTTTACAGCAAAGTGGGTCAATTAAATATCAAACAAATAGCATGGTGCAATAAGCATTTCAATCAAAATATCTTGTTTAGAAAATTTGCAGATTTAATGACACACCTGGCATGTTTGAAACAAAGCCACCCCTATTTTCAATAGCACTACGCTCGACATTCGGATCATGGTCAGTCGACATCTGTATTGGCCTACCACCTTTCAAAAGAACAGCTCGCGAATCGCCAACATTTGCGACCCACAACTTCCTGCCATTCAAAAGAATTGCTGTTACAGCAGTGGAGCCACCTTGTCCCAAATCTGGAGTATGTGACAGGATTGCTTGGTCTGTCTTTTCATAAGCTTTTATGATTGCTCTATCTGGTTGTGTCAAAAACTCCTCCTGAGATGAAGATAAACAAATAAAATCAGTGCAAAAGATAGAGAATGAAAAATAAAATATTTTAGGAGAAACAAATGCCAGTACTAACCTCATTCAAAATGTTTGCAAATAAGTTCTTCTGCAAGTATGCAGGAACAGTATCTCCTAGATGGCCATCGAAAATAGCGAAAAGACCAAGTTCGTTTCCTTTCTCTTCTGCAAGTTCCGCGACATGATAATCCTCCATTGGATGATTCGTCATCCCTCTTACAAGGTAAAACCCATAGCTTACCTTCACTTGGCCTTGAATACCTTTCCCTTTACCAGAGCTGGTTGATGCATGCCCCGAGAACTGTAATAAAGCATAACAGTCAGCACGAGTAAGCCAAAGTGCTAATGTACGACAGATCGCATTTCCTTAGAATTCCAATATATGGTTGCAGGCTTCAACAGTTCATGAATTAAATAGCATCTGAGAATGCTTCCAACTGGAGCTTTGAGCAGGTCAAGTGATGGTCTTTTCTATGCCAAGAGAGTCGATAATTTTCAATAGTTACCACCAGAGTAAATCGGATAGAGGAGTATATCGCTCTGCACAGAGAAAATTCGCGCTTCTACTATACAACTGTTACAGTCAGTCAAATAACTGAAGAAATCGTCAAGAAACGTTCTCAGAGATCAAAGTAAAAGTACACTAGTAATTCATAAGCAACCAAGACACACCATACGATCAAATCCTCATCCTGATAGATATTCTCATATTAATCAACTCCACGCAGATGAGACGTATAATTAATGGTATCCGGGATACACCTACAACAACTGATCAAAAAGTCACTCACCTCGGAGCAACCAGCACCGAAGCAGCAAAACCTCGACATGTCTTCCGAAATCCCCCTCAGCACCAATCCGAGGGCTAAAAACACGAACCAAAACAACGGGAAGAGCGGGGCAAAAAAATTCAGAACCCCCCGCCGCCAGCGAGACCCCTCCCCTGGGGAAACCACCGCGGTCGGCTCTGCTCACGAGGACCGTCCCAAAACCGCGCCTTTTTCATGGAAATCTCGCAACCCTGGAAACAAACGTCCGCATGGAAAATCCCGATTACCGCAGATCCAGCAGACCGGAACCAGGAGCAGAATTCAGCAAACAGAAAGTCAAAACAAAAACAACAAAAAAAAATATTAGACTTTTTTCTCATACCCACGAAACAGATCAACTCACCAGTCGATCCGGCACTCGTAGAGCTCAAAGATTTGCAGGGAAGATGAACCCGAGCAGGAGGAGTGCAAAGGCCAGCGTTGGTGGTTTGAGCGGTCGAGGAAGGAGGAGAAGAAGCTGAGCCTTTCTTTGGTGCTTCGGTTTTTTTTTTTCTTTTTCTGTTTGCGCGTTGGACGAAGAAGTCTATGGGAGAGCCTTTCCGAGGGTCAACACTCAACAGGGAGAGCAGCCGGCGTGGCCCCCACACCCCACGTAGTAGACCCGGTCCGTACACCACAGCCTGTGCCGCACGAATCTCGAGGCGGGATCGACGGGTACAACCCCTCCGTGTTGTAGACCCGGTGTGTACAAATGCGACGGGTGTGCAGCGAATGGTCATACTTGACGGGTCCAAGCGAGGAACTGCGACCCATTCACCGACATGTGGGTCCAGGATAGGTCGGGGCCCACGGTGTCGGTGTCTCTCGTGGACTGGAGAAGCGGTGGGGGCGTAGGCCCGCTGCGCGGCAATTAAAGACTTCGGGGGGGTGCCCCGTTTGACTTGCGCGTCTACGGGCCGAGACGGGTGCTGGGCGGGCTCCGTGCACCGGGTCTATGGACCGGGGAGGCAGGTGGCGTGGAGCGGACGGCCCAGATTGAGCCGCGGGTGTGGAGCCTGGCCGGTGAGATGGACGGCTGCGATGGAGTGTGGGGTTCGTCTCCGGAGACCGGGTCCTGCTTGAGAGAATGGGGAGTCATGGAGATTTAATTCGGTTGATTGAGGTGACGACTGGAGTGACTAGAAAATTTGAAGGGACGAGCCGCACGATTCTTCACTGTTTACTTCGGCTGTGTTTAGTTTCGTTGCCAAAAATTTTATATATATACATATTTAAAATATTAAACGTAGACTAATAACAAAATAAATTACAGATTTTACCTATAAACTGTGAGACGAATATATTAAGCATAATTAATCCGTCATTAGCAAATGTTTACTGTGGCATCATATTATCAAATCATGGCGTAATTAGGCTCAAAAGATTCGTCTCGCGATTTACATGCAAACTATGCAATTGTTTTTCGTCCACATTTAATGCTCCATGCATGTGTCCAAACATTTGATGTGATGGAAAAGTTTGAATTTTATGAAAAAAATTTGAATCTAAACACCGAAGGAAACAGTTAAGTAGCAGTGACTGACATGTGATGTAGCAGTGACTGATATGTGATGCTACCATCAGGGTTTACGTTTTCGAGATGGCCTTGCGTTTCGGGTTCTAGCGGAACGACGATTTTCGCGAAATTCGATGCAAAGCTAGATTCTGAACAAATTTTATCAACTAAAATTTAAATACAAATTCCCTGAGTTTACCAATAAACTCATGAAAACCGGCCGGCTTTGGCGAAATTCCAAGCGAAATCATTGAAATTTCAATCGGTAACTATAAAAAGAGGTAAACTAAAATTGTTTTCCTTTTTTTAATTCATTATTCTTTCCTTTCCTACTATAAATTTCAGTAAATACACGGAATACATCAATTTTTTAAAAAAATTTATATCTCAATAGATTTTATGAATATCATACTATTTATAAGATTTTATTTATTTTTTTCCTTTTTTATCAATTCAAATTTAAATTTTGATGAAAGTCATCAAAATCTCTTATGACTTCTACTTTTGAGCCTCGTCGAAACCTCAAAATTTCGCGGAATTTGACCGGTATTCGTTGGAATTGTGAACCCTGTCTACCGTATCAGCAGTACTGCGGACAATTCCCACTAGGATGAAATAGATCTCTATCTTATTAATCTATGATTGTGAGTGGCTGACATATAAGTTGTATAGTTTGTGAATATATATCAGTGACCTACGTAAGAGGACATTAAGTTAGAAGCCTATTTCACAACAGAATAGTAAATTATGCTTGGTCATGCTCGATCATGTTGGGTCGTTTTGGATTAATGATAAAATGTGCACTAGGGTAGTTGAAATGGTATGTGTAGTTTGATTTGATGTCAAATAATTGGTAATACCCGTGTTTTGTTTGGCACAAATCTAAAACTTTCTTCACTTTACTATAATATAAAATATGGCTTGACATTGGTAATAAACCGTGTTTGGCAATGAAATTCTACCTTACCAATAACTTAGTAGTGCTAAAATTTATCAAGAATTCAGCATTACCAAAAATATATATAGGGTAGAGAAGCAAACAGGGTGCATTGCAGAAGTGTTTTATTTTTATTTTTTTTCGATAAGCTATGCGTAATAGCTAAAGAGCCACCATAAAGAATAAAAAATGCATTGTCCATCTCTCTCCTCTAGAACTCACTTCTCTCTAAGTTGCTTGCTGTCATAGGAAAATGGGAGGAGGGCACTTGCGAGCTGACTTCATCGGAGTTCCACTCGCGAGCGCCACCTCCCACATCCTGGAAAGTCGAGTTCTGTCCGCGGGTGCCGATGCCACCTCCTCCTCCTCCTCCTTTCGTGGACACTGCTGTTGCTGGTAGATCTAAGCGTTGTGTGTCTCTCGTTCAATAAGGGAGAACCGGCGAAGGGGTTGAACATGTAGAGAAAAGAAAAGAGTATTTGCCTGGTTGGGATGGTAAAAAGTAGGGCCATCTCTTCCATGCTATTGCAAGGTGCAGTGGAGCACCTCAAAAAGGCTCCCATCGGTTGCCATTTTAACTAAAATGGCTTATTTGGCTTATTAGAAAATTAAAATTAATTTATAAGTAAAACTTTTGTAGATTTGTTCGTAGCGACTTAAAAGCCAAAATTAACAAAAATTACGTTAAAAACATTTCAAAATCAACTTCAAAATTAAGTTCAAAAATTCAAATTTTGGCTTATTCTTTGGCTGTTTAGGCCAAACGATGGGGCTGAAAGTGTTTTGTGAAGTGTAGCAATTTGACTGACCGCGTTGCAGCTGCTGCAACACTGTAGTCGAACACGATCATTACAAAATAGGTGCTACACCTCAGTGAGGTCTACATAGGATTAGGGGTGGAACTAAAGTATATGATAGGTGCCCAGAAATCCTGTCAAAATATTATTTTAACTATAGGTCATCTTTGTCACTACGTGTACCCCTTGATACAAACTTAAATAATCATATCAACTTAAACTCAATAAATTAAACAAGTGGTACATCTCCCTATTCAGTTCTAGTTTCGTCTCACATATATAAGCACCGTTGTACTTTCGTGGGAGTAGGTAGTATAGATCAGCACGTGGACGAGCAACTGCACGGAGCCGATCAAGTTCGACAAGGGGCCGTTTAAAGCACGTGCAGCATTTTATCAAGAGAAAGTACAATAACACCTCAAGTACTAACAACTTAAGAATATTGTGTACATTGGCGTCACGTGGAAGAGAAAGAAATTAGAAGTGTCTCGTGTAAAAGACAGCATGTACACAAGTTTTAAGAAAGAGAAAAGGATAATCAATAGATTGAGAGAAAATAAATAAAGTAAAATTATTATAGTGTATTAAGGCAAGCGTACGGAAGTTATGCGTTGAATGCGTAATTTTCTAAGTAATGAGTAGATGGTGTGGATAAAAATAAAAATGTCAATACCATCTACTTATTAAACTTGGAGTAAATTCCCTGTGTATCCATGAAAACTCACTCAATCTCTTTCATACCCCTGAAATTTACCTGATCCATTCTATACCCTGAAATTTTAACTTGATCTCTTCCATGCCCCTGCCGTTACATTTTCCTTCTTTTCACTGTTACGTTTGGTTGCATATGTTTGTTATGCCCTTGATGATTAATTTATGTTTGAATATAAGCTTGAAAAACGATTAAAATGTTTGTTTGAGCGTACAACGTGTGCATTTTATGAAACTAATGAGGCTAAATTATTAGAGCATAAAATTTTGAAAACAAAACAAATGTAATAAATTAAAAATTTTGTTTGAAATTTTAATAGGATAATGGATTTTTTTTATCGGGAGCATTCATAAAAACAATATCGTGAGCATTGGTAATCATATCTTTGTATAAATGCTCCTCATTTTTTATGATTTTTTTAAAAATAAAATAAATACGTAATTTTTTATTTCATTATCTAAAAATATTGTCATAAATAATGTACCGCACAGTAAACTAATAACTATAGTAGTCTCATGTGATAAACTTTTACATTTTTAATAATGTAATTCATAAATTTTTTATGTTCATCCAAAGGGTAAAATGGACATTTTTATAGATATTAAATGGTCAACTGAAGGGAGGGGTATGGAAGGGATCAAATCAAATTTAGGGTATACAAGAAAGTAAGCAAAACTCATAGGCATGGAAGGGATTAGCTAAAATTTCGGGGGTATACAATGTATTTTCTCTTAAACTTGCCCTAAGAAATAGTCCGATGCATTTTAGATGCTCAAGATTAGTTAGAGCTTGTACAATGATGGTTAATAAGATGGCTTTTTAATCTTATTAATTGATATACTTGTTAAAAAGATTGAGAGAAAAACATTGATGTTAAGCTTATCATCGGCTCTTAGTTCCAATAAATGGAATTTGTACCGCGTGAGTATGAGGAAAAGAAAAAAAAGGCAACAAAAGTATTTTAACGTGTTAACGACGATTAGATTATTGTTGTCTCATCGTCTGTAGATAATGTGTATTGCATACAAGACTATATCGGGTTTTATCTTTAATATATGTCCTTAAGGGTTTGTGAAACTCCACCGCAACTCATATAGGGTTAGATGTTATAATCTACCAAACTATAGATAGAATCCACCGTACCATCAAATATTCAAATCTCTTAAATAATGTTCACTTAAAACACAGCTTAAACAAACGAGGAAAGAAAGCAAAACCGCTCAAACAAAAGGCAAAAGAAAAAAAATTGGGAAGAAACCTTATGTCTATCAATCCAAACAGTTATCTATGTGCCGGTAGAAGATTCGGCAGCTACTGTAACCCTTGCTTCTTCGGACAGAACCCCCAGTTGAGAAGTTACTCGGAATGCTACTAAGATATCAGTGTCCTTGGTTTCGTACTTCAGGGTGGGGAACTTGCTTTAGGAAAAAAACATATTAGTAACTTATAGGCCATTGAAAGGTTACAATTTTAAATACGCGGTATCGTTTAGTATATGACGATATTTATACTTCTTTTTACATCTAAAATATGAAATTCAGACGGAAAAGACAAGCCAAGGCTCCACTGAAAAAATCATCGTTACTTTAAGGCCCCCAGTATGTATATGTTTAAGGGCCCCCAACGAACTCTACCAGGGCTGCGTGCAGGCCTTCTGCCTGCACGTGCACTTGGGCTCCTACAAACCGGCAACCACTACTAAAATGCGGGCCACTTTCCTTGCTGGGCCAAGAGAAAACTATCGCTCGCTTCCTCGGATCAATTTTCTCCTCGCTGCGCGCCTGCGTCTGCGTGCGCCAATTTGACGAGCTTTGCGTACGGCGTACTTCGTACCTAGCTGTAACAGATGAGCACCACGTCCCCATCGCGCGGGGAGCGGCGACGCCGACCCCAACCAAAGGCGCGGCCGTATCCGCTCGTGGAAATCTCGCGTTCTCTCCCGCGCGCGGCCGAAGCCGTCGCCGTCGCCGCGGGCGCTGGGACTTTACGCACCACACCACAACCCCCGCGCCCACGCAAAAATGCCCACACGGGACGGGACGGCGACAGCGACGATGCGGCGCCGGCCGGTATAGTGGTAGATGGTGCCTGCCCCCTAAAACTCCAAATTCCTCATCTGGTCATCTCCCCCCCTACAAATAAAAAGGGACGTAACGCCACCAATTCGCCAAGTGCAACTGGGCCGGGGGAAACAAGAAATGCTCCATAACCGGCGTGGAGCACGGTACATTGCAGCTAGTCGTCACCCGGGGCCGGGCTTGCACGATCCACGAACAATCGAGATTTGGAGATATCCACTACTGGAGAAACCATTTTTGGTCGGTCGCCCAAAAACCACAATAGTCCCGGTTCGAATAGAAACCGGGACTAAAAATTATTTTTAGTCCCGGTTAAAAACTTTTTGATCTTTAGTCCCGGTTGGTAGTCCCGGTTCAACGAGTTGTCAGGTCGAATGCAGGCTCCAATTATCTTTAGTCCCGGTTGATATAAACAACCGGGACTAAAAATGGATCTTTAGTCCTGGTTGTTTATACCAACCGGGACCAAAAACCACCCGAGCCGCGCGCTAGCCTCCCTCCCACTTCCTCTCTCTCCTCCCCTCATTAAACACAGCCGGCCAACTCACATCTATCCTTATCCTCCTCTCCATCGATCCATCTGATCCTCTCCCCTTCCTCCCCTTCCCCTCTCCTCCCCTCCTCCTCCTCCTCCTCCTCCCAGGTACAAGCACAAGCGGGCAGGCGGCCGAGCTCGGGCGGTCGCGGCGACTGGCGCGGCGGGCGGCGGCCGGCGCGGAGGGCCGAGCCCGTGCGGTCGTGGCGGCCGAGCCCAGGCGGCTGGCGTAGCGGCCGGCGGGCAGCGCCGAGGGCGCGGCCGAGTGGCAGTTGGCGCGGCCGGCACGGAGGGCCGAGCCCAGGCGGCTGGCGCAGCGGCCGGCGGCCAACGCGGAGGGCGCGGCCGAGAGGCGGCTGGCGCGGCGGGCGGCGGCCGGCGCGGCCGAGCCCGGGCGGTCGCGGCAGCTAGCGCGGCGGGCTGCGCATGGCCAAGCGGCGGCCAGGCGGCAGCGTGTGATTTTTTTTATATATTTTGTAGGGAATGATTTGTATATTTTGTTGGAGATTTTTCTTGTTAATTTGGGGATGATTTTGTGATTGATTTGTGGATTGTGATGTGTATGATTTGTGGATTGTGGATGTGTATGATTTGTGGATTGTGAATGTGTATGATTTGTGGATGATTTTATTGTTCATAATTTGTGAATGGTTGGGTGGATCTAGGTAGGGAATAGGTACAAGCAGAAAAAACAATAAAAAGTAAAAAACAATCGATGACGTAGCCCTATCCATCTTTAGACTAAAGATGGATTTTTAGTCCCAGTTATTTCACCCGGGACTAAAGATACCCATCTTTAGTCCCGGATTCATACTCCCGGTTGTAAAACCGGGAGTAAGGAGGGTTATGAACCGGGAGTATAAATGTTTTCTCCACTTGTGTATATTGATCCGATAGCTAGGCGGCCGGGGGATGATGCGACGATGCATGCATGGTCTGGGGGACTGAATAGTGCCCGATCCCCTTTAACCCCACACGATACCGATCGATCGAGCCCAAAGCGACTCGCGTATTACGATATAAATTAACTCAATCATCTGCCCATGCCGGGACTGGATTTACTTTTTTATTAGATAATGATATAACTGGATTTACTTGACATATGGTTAACCACAGAGGATCGCAGTGCATTTCTGTGCACAGGCTGGGGGCAAGAAATGCTGTTTTCTTGCGTCTCGTTTCGTAGAACACCCGATTGAAGTGACTAGTCAGCAGCGGCGATAACAACCCGGGGGAAGGAAAGTAAGCTTGGCATTGACGACCAAACCCTCGGCTACATCATTCTTCAGTTCAGTGGATGAAGTGCTTGGTAGTTTTTTTTTTCCTTTTTTTTTTGAAAAAGGGTGAATGGTCGAAAGAAATATATCTATGTGTGACTTATGATGGATCGTTTACCTGTTTTTTGGGATTATTTTCATCATATATATTATTCATGCTACGTTTATAAAACTACGATTTCTCTATAGATTTTCTACATCAATATCATCTAGACCGTTGTTCTAAACTATTTGTTGTTTCTTTTATAAGTATAAATATTTAATTTATTTCTATAAAAATAATTTCATCATCACTGACCTTCATTTGCTATTCATCTGAACAAAAGAAAGCCATGACGTCCTATGAACTGAGTGCAGCGCAGCTGGTTAGGTTTATAGTGGTTAGGCCTAACTAGTACCTACTGGGTTTAAAATGCTAGACTTAGTACGAATACTCGCATTTAAGGATATTTATTCTTTTAGATGATGGTAACCGTACGATGTTTACGATGGCTTTATTAATCTCAAGCTATGTTGATATTCAAAGATGTTATAGGTAGGGTATGTGTGTGTTTTTATGAGGACGATGTGCATGCGTCATATGAGCTCTGCATGGCTGCATATGTCCCGTGTTATTTTTTTATTATTTTTTTGGAGAGGATAGAACCCCCCCTCCCTCCTTATGATTGGTTGGTTCTATCCGCATCACGTGTGCACTTAAATGCAAAAAAAAAAGGGTGCATTTTATCAAGATGAAATGTTATAAATCAGACGCATGAAATAAACATTTACATGGCAAATATTGGCTTGACTAATATATACTCCTTAAAACTACTACTAATAATTTCTTTGATGGGAAATCTAGTAGTAATAATTTAGTGGGGCTAATTGGACAGCAAATTGGTTTGGCTATTGGGGTGCCGTGGGACTTCAATTATGTGCTCATTCTATTTTGGAACAGGATCAGAGAACAGTGCTACTTTCGGAGCATGAGGTGACAGTGTTGTTCTATCGACGTGCCATGTTCATGTGCTTAGGTAGATGGGTTCTCCATCATCTACAGAGAGAATATATTCATCATTAGTATTTTGGTTACAAAAGCAGCAGGGCTAAGGTCCCCCTTCTTTTATATGCGTAAAAACTTAAAAATTTCTCTCTGGCACAACTCATCTTTTCCTGTTCATGCGTGCAATGTGTGCCTTGATCAGACCACCAAGCAAATCCAACTCATTACTCCAAGGAAGAAGTATACGTGTACTCCCTCAGTAAAAATAAAAAAACCATTTATGAGTTTGAATTTGGATGTAGACTATATTGATTCAAACCCAAAAATAGTTTTTAGTTTTTTTAATGGAGAATGTAAGGTTTAGTTGACTATGGGGAGATGAAATGTTCACTAGCAGACGAAAAGATTCAATGATAAAAGATGGTTTTCAATTAATAGTTATTCGAGAATGATATATTTCTATGACAAGGAAAAAGGAAAACAACTATGCAGTTCTTAGAAAATAGAGCTATCTATGCAGTTCTTAGGAAAACGTTGGAGCAAATTATCGGGTAAGGAAATTGATACATTTATAATAGATAATGCCATTAATTTTTAGACACATATATAATCATCCGTTCTATTTAAGAATTTACATAATTATAATTTATTTTATTGTAAGTTATTTTATCATAAAAATACTTTAAGTATGATTAATATCTTATGTATCTGTATAATTTTTTTAAATAAGATAAATAGTCAAATGTGCGTCTAAAAATTCACAATATTGTCTATTAAACCATCAAAAAGGAGTATTTCATAACTTTTTCATCTATATGCAGTCTCTAAGTTTTTATACACCAATTGGGACATTAACAAACATCACCTGATTTGACACCCCAAAAACTCGCCCGTTCTGTATTACCAATAGACCCTCGAACCATCGATCATGTGAGGACCATTTCTTAGCTTGGAATCTATCGTGCCGAGTGGGTTTTTCTTTTTGTTCGCAAATAAAATATATACACATTGGAAAAAAAAAGAATATTATTTGGGAGAGCAGAAGGGTCACCAGGATAAATGGCCAAGAGCAAAAGTTAGATCAAATCCAGCCAACCAATCGCGATATCCACAACCTCTCTCTCCATTGGACTAGAAACGCCAACTGCAAGAACACCCAACACCAAACAAAAACCAGCCAAAATTTTATACACCGGAAAATACACGGGAAAAGAAAGGAAGAGAAAAAAAAAGGAGGCGCCTTTGCTGCTTTGCAGTTGCAGAGCAGCTCGCGCCGCGCGCGTACACTCGCTTTGCTTTGCTTCTTCGCCGGAAAAAACCCAATCCAATCAAGCGGAGCTCGAGCTCCAATCCAGCTATAGTTGGGAATCTCGAGGGGGGAAGGAGGAAGAAGAAGAAGAAGAAGCAGTGAGCTTTGGAGTTTGAGCTGGCTAGCTCCATGCTTCGGGTGACGTCCTCTTGATCAAGAACTCGTGGGGGGGTTGGTTCTTGGATTGGATTGGGTGCATATCATGTCGGTGTCGTCGTCGTCCATGGGCGGCGGCGGTGGCGGGGACGCCGGGGGGAGGACGGTGGTGTGGTTCAGGAGGGACCTGAGGGTGGAGGACAACCCGGCGCTGGCGGCGGCGGCGCGCGCCGGCGGGGAGGTGGTGCCGGCGTACGTGTGGGCGCCCGAGGAGGACGGGCCGTACTACCCCGGCCGCGTGTCGCGGTGGTGGCTCAGCCAGAGCCTGAAGCACCTCGACGCCTCGCTGCGGCGGCTCGGCGCCGGCAAGCTGGTGACGAGGAGGTCGGCCGACGCCGTCGTCGCGCTGCTCCAGCTCGTCCGCGACACCGGCGCCACGCGGCTCTTCTTCAACCATCTCTACGGTTTGCTTTTGCTAGCTTTGTGCTTTTTTATTATTATTTTTATACAAGAAAAGGAGATATGCCTTTTAGATTGTTTCTGGCATCAAAGTCTTCACATGTGGCAAATCTTTCTGTTAGATATGTTGATCGAATCTCATGGCAAGTCCATGCTTTTAGGGGCAATTCTAGCTTGAAGTTATGATTTGATTGGATGACATGATAACAATGCAACTTCTCTGTTTCGCTTGCATCTTCATTACAGTTTTCATCAGATTCGCGTCAAGTTTGAGCTAGATCTACTCCATCATTTTAACAGTATTATGTGGCACTACTTGGATATATTAATATACTACACCTCCATCTCCATGGTCCACATGCCAACTATGTTCCAGTTTAGCTACCATTGTTTTAGAGCAAAACTTCAGAAGTTCCCAGTTTTAGTAATCTGCCTTTACACTTTGATCATTAAGAACATTTCGCCATCTACTAGTACTACCTTTTTATTATTTCTGAAAGCTCTTGCTGCCACCAACCGACTAATTTAAAGAGGCAATAATCATATGAGGAGATCAATGTCGTGTTGGATTTTCCTCTTTGTAGTCTTACCCCCTAACCTATGTAAGGTGGGCAGGGAGCCCTTCAAGCTAAGCCACAATCATATCGTCAGATTAATACAACACCCATATAATCCTTGAAACAGGAGTAGGGTATTACTTCTAATTGAGAAGGCCTAAACCGTCTAAACATTTGTCCCTTTACTCATCCACTTTAGGTCTCATGCGCTACCCCATTTCTTGTTGCCGATTTCTAGAATCAACATCAACCAACCAATTT
Source organism: Oryza glaberrima (assembly GCF_000147395.1). Taxonomy (NCBI): domain Eukaryota; kingdom Viridiplantae; phylum Streptophyta; class Magnoliopsida; order Poales; family Poaceae; genus Oryza; species Oryza glaberrima. Next base: position 19,731,813 of record NC_068329.1, read on the forward strand.
AAAGAGGCAATAATCACATGCCAGCTCCATATTTAGTTAACACTCATTCACTCAACATAAGCATTTGTACGGTTGTACTTTCTAGTATATTGTCTAAAATTCAGTATCTATCAATTGTTCGTGTTGAGACTAGAGGTTTATGCTTTGTAACCTTGACACTCATGACCTCGCATAACTCTATACTCATTGGTCACGGCTGTCTTTTCAGACCCGATCTCACTGGTCAGGGACCACCGGCTGAAGGAGATGATGGCAGCGGAGGGCATCATCGTGCAGTCTTTCAATGCAGACCTGCTGTACGAGCCGTGGGAAGTTGTCGACGACGAAGGCCAATCTTTCACCATGTTTGCGCCTTTCTGGAATAGGTGCCTCAGCATGCCGTATGATCCTGCCGCACCGCTGTTGCCTCCTAAGAGAATCAATTCAGGTACTTGGAGAATTAAATTCAAATGGTTTAGTTTCTACTTATTCAGAAAAAATGTATTGGTTACTGGCATATTAGGCACTGGTATTGTTCTTGCATCAGAGTAAGAACATTTCAACTGTTTGAATGTTCTGCCTTTCTGTTTTTACTTGCTATATATGGGCAAATTTTAGCTATTAATCACTAATACTTTTTTGGTACATAACAATATTTTGTTTCTAACACTGCACTACAAGTTGAAACAGTTCGGTCAATTCACTGATAAATTTTCAACAGGTGACTTATCAATGTGCCCATCAGATGATCTGATCTTTGAGGATGACTCGGAGAGGGGAAGCAATGCACTTCTTGCCCGAGCATGGTCACCAGGCTGGCAGAATGCAGACAAGGCACTAACAGCTTTCCTGAATGGTCCTTTGATCCACTACTCAGTGAATCGCAAGAAAGCAGACAGTGCAAGTACCTCCCTCTTATCACCGTACCTGCATTTCGGTGAGCTGAGTGTGCGCAAGGTCTTCCACCTTGTTCGGATGAAGCAGCTTGTGTGGAGCAATGAGGGCAATCGTGCAGCTGAAGAGAGCTGCACCTTGTTCCTTCGGTCCATTGGTCTCCGGGAGTACTCACGGTATCTGAGTTTCAACCACCCATGCAGCCATGAGAAGCCCCTTTTGGCACACCTCAGGTTCTTCCCCTGGGTGATCAATGAGTGCTACTTCAAGATATGGCGGCAGGGAAGGACTGGTTACCCCCTTGTTGATGCCGGCATGAGGGAGCTATGGGCTACAGGGTGGTTGCATGATCGTATTCGTGTGGTAGTGTCAAGTTTCTTCGTCAAAGTCCTTCAACTACCATGGCGATGGGGGATGAAGTACTTTTGGGACACATTATTAGACGCAGATCTTGAGAGCGATGCACTAGGCTGGCAGTATATCTCTGGCTCTCTTCCTGATGGCCGAGAACTTGACCGCATTGACAATCCTCAGGTAGGTCAAACTATTAATTATTATCTAAAGAAAAAGTCAAACTATTAATTTCAGAAGAAAATGCAATCCAGTGATAACAAAAGTTTCCGAATATTGATGCATTATCTTGTGAATCCAATTGTGCATTGCAGCTCGAAGGCTACAAGTTTGATCCGCATGGTGAGTATGTCCGAAGGTGGCTTCCGGAGCTTGCAAGGTTGCCAACAGAATGGATACACCATCCATGGGATGCACCCGCATCTGTGCTGCAAGCTGCAGGAGTCGAGTTAGGCTCCAACTACCCTCTCCCTATAGTTGGGCTAGATGCAGCCAACGCCAGGCTGCAAGAAGCCCTGTCAGAAATGTGGCAGCTTGAGGCAGCATCCAGGGCCGCAATGGACAATGGAATGGAAGAAGGCCTTGGCGACTCCTCGGAGGTTCCACCAATTGAATTTCCTCGAGAACTACAGATGGAAGTTGACCGAGAACCAGCTCAAGTAACAGCCAATGTGCTGACAACAGCTCGAAGACGCGAGGATCAGATGGTGCCAACAATGACATCTTCACTAAACAGGGCTGAAACTGAGATTTCTGCCGATTTTATGAACAGTGTGGACAGTAGGGCAGAGGTACCAACCCGTGTGAATTTTGAGCCTCGAACTGAGCGGGAAGAAAATTTCCGTACCACTGCCGGAAATGTTGCTAGAACAAATGGTATTCATGAGCACAATAATTTCCAGCAACCTCAGCACCGTATGCGAAATGTTCTAGCACCATCTGTATCAGAGGCATCAAGTGGCTGGACTGGGAGAGAGGGAGGCGTAGTCCCAGTTTGGTCGCCTCCTGCAGCATCAGACCATTCAGAAACTTTTGCCTCTGATGAAGCTGACATTTCTAGTAGGAGTTATTTGGATAGGCATCCACAGTCGCACCGGTTGATGAACTGGAGTCAATTATCCCAGTCATTGTGAGTTCAGATGCACGGTAACTGATTGGTCTCAGTAAGTTGAATTGATGTTGCACTTGCTCACAATTTTGCAACACTTTATCATAGTATGGAAACTTCTCGCATAATACCAATATAGTATCTAAAAAATGTTTGTTTTATGCATGAAGCCACACAAGATTATGAATGGCTGGACAACTTTTGATCTTGTTTTCATTTTTCGTGGCTAGACAACTTGTTTTATCTTGTTTTCTGTATATATGTATTTGTATTTAACTTTTATTTATTTATATATACACGCTGTAGGAGCCTCTCCTACAGTAATTTTCCTAACAAAGAAATATTACAATCATGTATGTAGACCTATAAACAAAAAGGTCATTAGAAATTGAAAGGTAGCTTCTTGGGTATATTGTATGACCATGTAAAAGCCTGAGTCCTATGGAAATTGACATATAAAGGAACGAGGTCTATTTTACCTAAACTTTGACCAAGACATTTCCCCCCTCATTTTATTACCAGAATTACTACCTAACATTTCACATTTATGTCAACTCTCTTCTATCTATTCTCCTCCCTCTATAGATTCTTTTGCGGCGTATAAAAATCTTATTCTATGTTATTCTTGCATGATCACATCCACATCTCATCAGGGATTCACAAGCCTGCAGACACCGCTTCTGTACAAGCCGATTACTTGGCTTTAGTTATATATTATATAGTCCAACTTTTGGTTGCCTTCAACTAACTGTTCACTAAAATATAAGATTGATGTGCCAACATTTCTAACATCATCTAATATTTTATGAATCTTGGATTGCAGGACAACAGGTCGGGAAGTGGAAAATTCCATGCAACCAAATTGGATCGGTTAGGGTTTTCTCGACGCCCCAGATTCATATGTAAATTGTCCACCTATGTGCTTATCTATAGTCTGATGAGCATGCAAGCCAGGCAATTTCCTGAGTGTGACAATAGTTGTGTAAATCTAATCCTGTAGAACCTATTCTGTTGTAACAGCATTGTTAGAGTTGGCTGAAAGGGATATGTAATATTGATCAGACAACGAGGGTTTTCCTAGTGTCACGCGTATAGTTTTTTTAGGGGGAGTCTTGTCTATACCTGTACATTCCCTTGTGCTATTGGCAATCTATTATCACTACTTTTGTGTTGAAGTGCCACTTTTTAGTGTTATCGATCACAATTGTAGATTGACCTGCTACCAAGCGACCTGGCAAAACTGTCAAATTAATACTCTCTTTTTGAAATTTTTTGCTTACTCTGTTTGACTACTCATCTTATTCAAAAAAAATTGTGCAAATATAAAAAACGAAAAGTTATGCTTAAATTACTTTGGATAATAAAGTATGTCACAAATAAAATAAATAATAATTCTATTTTTTTAATAAGACGAATGGTTAAACAGTGCAAACAAAAAGTTAAAATCTCTTATATTATGGGACGGAGGGAGTAGATGATAAATATGATATGAGATAATAACTCTTGGAAGCACCAGATGTGTGTACCTACCAGCCACGACATAATTCATGAGTAATTGACGCTAAGTTATACTTTTACTTATACATGTTATACATGTGGTATGCAACTTGTCGGCTAATTGGTAAGTGAAGTGCAATTTATCCTTGTAAAGTAAAAAAAAAAAGATAGCGGGCTTAATACCTTTCAACAGATAGTGAAATGATATATCTTTACTTGTTTTTTTTTTCGAGGGGACAAGCAGGGAGCTCCTACAATTTTACTATAGAAAAATAGAGTTGATCCAGGTTATAAGGAAAACCAAACCCAAAAACCTTACAATAGCACAGTTATTAAAGAAAAATTGGCGAAAACCCGGCATTGACAAACTGAACCAAAGGGCAGTCGTCCAACAAGAAAAAACTCCTAGAATGAATCCTTCAAGAAGGTTATGCCGACAGAACGGCGACAACGTCCGATCCTAACGAATCTAAGATTTTCACCCGGAGAATTTCCTTGAAGTGGAGTTGAAATGAGGGCTCCAAACGCAACGCCTTCAAGAAGGTGAATGGCGTTCGAGGGTGTCGCTGTTGCTAGCACCGGGAGTGGAGCAAGGTTTTCACCTCGGAGACCCTGTCAACCAAAGCATCCTAAATAGAAGCTTCCAAATGCCTCCTGCACACCGAAGGGTACCTGTAGTATATACACCACCTGCATGACGATCGGATTCTGCATCACCCTTGACCCCGACTGAGAACGTGTCGGATATGGACCTAGGAAAGCCCAAACCGGCCGTCCTCCTTTCACCACCATCGCCAGCCGAGACAGCTGTCGGCGCCGAACGCTCCATCCACCACCGGACGCCGTGCCACCACCGGATCCGGGTGCGCCGCCGCCAGATCCGTTCACTCCACCGCCGCCGTCGCCAACCCCGCCGCCCCGCGCAATACACCACCGCTGCCGTCGCCCATTGCCGCCCCACCAGATCTAGCCGGAGCGGCGCGGATCTGGCGGTTTACCGCCGCCGCTTCCCAGGGAGACTCCCCTGGTCTCCTAAGGACGACGCGAAAGAGGATCCCCGCCACTGCCGTCCTTGCGGCTGCACGACTTTGCCGGCGGCCACTCGGGCGGCGGCGAGGTGGAGGAGGGAGGTGGGGGAGAGAAGGGGAGGCCGGGTCGTCGCCTCCCGTGCTGCCCCTAGGGGAGGACGACGTGAGAGTCTATAATCTATTTTGTTGCATGCAAGAACTATCATATCTTTACTTGTTCTTAGGACATTTATCAAGCTGCACGGTGAGTCCATATTTGTAGGTGCTCGGACTCACTATATTGCCCTATAGCTTGATAAATGTTCTAAGAACAAATCAGCTAACAATAGGAAACGAGACATCGATCATTTACTCTCAATACGATCTGCAATACGATAGTCCCATTCCCACCCAGATCCAATGGTGCCCCTGGTATTGTATATAGAATCATCAGGGTGGCTCCTCATTCCAAGTGTTGTCTTATCAATGCGATCATTGAAATCTTTCATATTCATCATCATCGTCACTGACCTCGCTGGCACTTTGGTCCCTTGCATCTTCTTCACCATCTGTTAGCTCCTCAACATTTTCATCGCCATACATGACATCACCAACAATTTTGCTTCCACTCTGTTCAACAATGGTAGGATAGCCATCGCCATGACAACAAGCGATGAACTCCTCGGTTGCAGCCCTATTCTCTTCATTGCCCATGACTTGAGTGATGGGGAAGAGCTTTTCCATGGAAATCGTGATACCTTTGATTTGTCGTGCGAATAGGATCGTTGGGAGGAAGTGTGAGGCGGCGCCTGTCTGCTTTATCCAATTCCTCGCCTTTTCGCTGCACTGCTACCTGGCCATGTTTCGAGATCCATAGGGAAATCTATGAGAAAATAGCACAAGATCTGGGTAAATCTTTGCATCCAGTTCAAGTGACATCATTCAGGATTGAAATTACCATTTATGTCTGAAATCGTTTTTCTCTTTTGCTTGGAAGTCTCATGTGATTAATTTTTTTTAAAAAAATCCATAGTTACCCTAAAAATATCAACATGACAAGAACTAATAGTAGTAATAGTAGTAATAATAGTAGTAGTAGTAGTAGTAGTAGTAGTAGTAGTAGTAGTAGTATAATAATACTAACTAAATTTGTCAGAATCCATGTCGCAAACTTTAGCAACAGAACAAGGGAACAAACCGGGAAACATGACGAACAGGAGGGTTAAGCGTAAACCGGGAAACTAGTCGCACAAGTGTCAGTAGCCACCTGCAAGGCGGACCAGAAGCCATGGTTGTGGAGGATATGAGAGATCGCGGAGATGGCGCGACGTCTGGGCGTCGGAGGAGGCGAAGATCAGTATCGCTCGCGGCGGCGGCGGATGGGTTCGTGAAGTGTTAGCTTGCTAAGCCCAAAGTTATATACAAAGACCGAGCCAGCCCAAGCCCACTACGCAATTTGTGGCCCGTCAGGTTGTCACGCTGCACGATTAGTCCGAGCACTAACAGAGAGTGGTTGTTTGTTGGGATCTGAAATTCAGTTTCGGGGGGCATGAGGACAAATGAAATAGAACTGATTCAGTTGGAACCCTCCGCTCCTTTGTTTATATTATCCTTTATCCTTTAACTATTAAAATGATATTCTTTCAAATACTCTTATAGGCTGTGTTCTTACCCTAAGTTTTCCAACTCATCTCCCTCGTTTTCCACGCACACGCTTTTCAAACTGCTAAACGGTGTGTTTTTTGTAAAAAGTTTCTATACGAAAATTACTTAAAAAATTATATTGATCCATTTTTTAAAAAAAAGGTAATACTTAATTAATCACGCATTAATGAACCGTTCTATTTTCCTGCGCACTGTTTCGGTTGGGAACATGCTCCAGCGGCACTGTTCCTGTTGGGAACATGCTCCAGTGAACACAACTATAGTCCTATGTGTACTTTAGTACTAATGTTATTCGGTTTTCATCCATTGGACATTTTGGTAGGGCGCCTGTCGGAGTGTCAAGAAGTTACTCAAATGATACTTTTACAATTACTCACATGTGTTAAGTAATTTTTCGCGAATGTGCAAATGATTGTACATCAATATATTAGAAGGAAAATAGTTTTTGTTACATAATGCAATTGGCCAGACAAGCCTATGCTAAGGAGGGAAGAAAAGGGAAAAAACAAGAGTTGCAGCTAGGTAAAAGAAAGTTAAACTACTTTGAACAAAAGCTACTCCAAACTTCGAGAGCATGGAGGCGGAGCCACACTACACTTCCAAAGAATCTCCAAAAGTAGCAATGTCCGCAAAAGACTACAGACGAACCTCCGAGAGGATGGACTCCAGAACCACGGAGACCGAGGAGAGTGACTGTCACGCCCTGAAGTTTCCCCCTTTTCCTTGCTTTAAAATTTTGTTAAATAAATTGTCCGGAGAAATTGTTCTAATTAATCTAGAGCTAATTCCTTAATTAATAAATGCAATTAATAATTGAAATTGGCTGGGATTTTTCTTGAGTTCCACATGTCACAATATATTAACAGGATTTTTAGTAAAATTTTCAGAGTCTTGGAGATAATTTTAACCAATTAAAAATCACCAAAGTGCAATTTTAAATCCTAGGAAAAATCCTTTCTTCTTTTTCTTTTTCTTTTTCCTCCTTTTTCCCTCTTCTTGGGCCGTCGGCCCAGTCCACCCCGCCGCCTGCGCGCGCCCATCTCCTTCTTGGGCCGGCCCGCGCCCCCTCCTCCTCCCTTCGGGACGCCGATAGGTAGGCCCCACCTGTCGGGTCGTCCCCAACCTTCAGCCATGCCCCCAAGTCGGCAACCGCCGCTGACGCCCCACCTCCTCCGCTCCTCCCGCGCCCACGCCGTGCCGTTCCCGCGTCCTGCCCACGTCGCCGCCCTCTTCCCGCGTCTCCCGCCCCGCGCGCGCGCACGAATTGGGCGGGATTCGATTTCGAATCCCACCCCACTTTCTCTCCACCCCACGTCGCCGGCGAAATCGGAGACTTCCCCGGCCACGTCCGCCTCCCTCTCCACCTATAAATTGCTCCCCCGAGCCTCCTCTTCCCCTTTCCGCTCCCGCCCTCTCCCGTGCCTCCTACCGCGCTCGCGCCGCTCGCCGCACGCACCGCCGCTTGCCGCCGCCTCTGGCCGCACGCTGCCGTTGCTAGAGCCGTTGCCTCGCCGCGCAATCACCGCCGCGAGAGCTACCTCGGCCGCCGCTCGCTTTCCACGCGCCGCCGCCGTACCGCTCTCCCCACGCCACACCCGAGCTCCGCCACCGCCGCCCATCTCTGGTTGCGCGTCGTCGCCGCTAGGGCCGCCGCCGCGCCAAGCCACCGCCGCAAGAGCTTTCCCAGCCACCGCCTCGCGTCGCTGGAACCCCACCGGAACCCTATCTCCTCGCGCGCCGGTGAGTTTGTCCCTCCCCACCGCCTCCGGCCGTCAATGGTGTCCGCCGTTGTCATTTCCTCTACTCCTAACCCCTCTCCTCCCCTTCTCTAGGTGTCGCCGCCGCCCGTCCACGCCTCAGCATCGCCGGTCGTCGCCGCCACCCTTGTTTTCCGCACCGGTCGCCGCCGCCCCTCCGGTGAGGACTCCCTCCCCCTCCCTTTTCTCCCCATCCTGCGTGCGCCGCCGCCTTTGGCCGTGCCGCCGCTCCAGCCGTCCGCCGCCGCCTTTCGCGCCGTCCACCGCCGCCTCCTTCCGCCGGTCGCCGCTGTCGGCAGCCGCACGCGCCGCCGCCGCTCGCTATGGCCGGCCGGCCGGCTTTGTGCCAAGCCGAGCCGTGCCAAGCCGCCGCCCGCACCGTCCAATCGGCCTCGGGCCAATCCGGACCGTCGGTCCCGTGGACCGGCGGTGGACCACCCACGTGGTCCCGGTCCACGGTAGACCGGCCACCCTTTGTGCCGCTGACATGCGGGCCCCGCTTGCCGATGCCGCCCCCCTTGATGACGTTAGCCCTGGGATTTATTGCGCAATAAATAATTAAGGACTTTTCTTTATTAGTAAAAACATAGTTTATCTTCTAAAATTCATAAGTAATTCATCCGAGCTCCGTTTAAGTCCATTCAAGTCTCAGTAAATTCATAAAAATCCCTAGAATCTATTAAAAATGATTTTGTTTCCTGTTTCAGTAGTCTTATAGCATGTTTTGCTTGTGTGCTTTGTTTGTCGCGTAGATTTCGGCCGTTTCGTCGATCCGCGGTTTCTCAAAGACGTTGCTGAGGTCTCATCAGTGCGAGAGCAAGGCAAGTCATGCAATACAATTGATCATATTGTACCCAATTTACAAATATCCCACATTTCTATTAAATGTCGCATTCTTTTACAATGTCATGTGGGATGGGTCCTATTACTCAGCCATATGTTGTTTACCATATGCCATTGATAATTGGGGTATCAAAATGATTAGATGTTGGTTTAGGAAATGTTTAGTCATGCTTAGCTCAACTAGTACACAAAAGGGGATCACATTATTGTATAGACTCTGACTATGAGCATAGTTTTGGATTGGTGCCACCGCAATGGTGTTAGTTAATTAAAATACACTGAATGGTGGGCTGTGGGTGCATGGTTTTGCTGGTCGCACCCATGGCAATTAAGGACCGGTTCACGGGAAACCCTGGGAGACTTATCGTGCTTACTACAAGTGGGAGTGGGTAACTGCTTGATCTGAAGTATAGCTCGACCCTTTCCTAGGCACCGGTGGCGAGGGTGGGCGTGATGGAGTTGGGTCGGCCGGGGTGTCCGGTTGTCCAGCTGCCGGATTCACCGCGGCGCAAGAGGGGACCGCCCACTGCCTTTTGAGGGGTGGGGGTGAAACCTTAGCGTGGTGTGGATGGTTAGGGGAGGGTTATGTGGAGGGTCTTGTCACGATTTCCCCCTTTGCAGTATCATGGTGATACTTCGGGGCATGGCGACATATGTGGAATCGTGTCTTGTGGGTATAGTTGTACACCTCTGGCCAGAGTAAAACTATTCGAATAGTCGTGCCTGCGGTTATGGGCGATCAACCAGATTCACCGTGATTAGTCTCACCCCTAGTTTAGTTCAATGAACTGGTGTAGTTCAGGTGGTTGGTTGGGCCTGTTGCAACGTGGTGTAGCGTTGGACAGTGATTGGTTAATATTGATTAGGTACTACAACTGTTTTACTGCTTTCAACTACTGCTTTGAAATGCCTGCTTTATGCAAAAGAACGTTTAGCCTCCTTTGGTTATATCCTGCATCATACCTCCTCTTCCAGTATGACTTGCTGAGTACAGTGGGTAGTACTCAGTCTTGCTCTCTTTTCCCCCACACCAGAGTTGAAGTTCTTCTCAGTTGGAGCCGTCTCAGAGAGGTTGGTTTCGTCGCTGCCGTCAAGAATGGCCTGTGGAGTGGAGTCGCCCCGCTGCTAAAGTCAAGTTTCCAAGTCTAACTCGTTTTATCTTTTCCGCTGCATTTGTAATCTTTTATATTTTTGTAAGACGTGGATCTATATGTCAACAATTGTCGTTTGTGTACCCTAGCTGGTCCTGGACAGGGATTTAATGCACATTCAGCTTAAAAATTCTGGTTCGTGAATTTCTGGGCGTGACAGTGCCGAGTCAGAAACCCTGGAGTTTTGCTCCTTCCACAACTGCCAAGAGACTAGAAGAACCAGATAGTCGAAGCTGGCGCAAAGATGCTCAGGTAAGCAGGCCCTAGATGATGGCCACCAGATTTGTAGCGAGTGCCAGATCTGCCGAGCGAACACACAGTCGAGAAGGATGTGGTTCGACGTCTCAAGATACTAAGCGCAAAAGGGACATACGGAGTGGCTATCGATACGACGCTTCTGAAGAAGACAGAGTGGCAAATCAAAGGAAGAATTTGCATTTAGCAGGGCCCTTCACGTGCCATATGTTTAGTGATGCTCTTAAAGTTTTCATCCATCAGAAATTGCGGTAAAAAAAAGCTACTGGGTTTGTTGAATGGAGGATCTAAGATGATGGTTGGATCCGCAAAAGTACTCTAGATATTTCAGGAGTAATTTTTAAGCAGAATTATTTCGGGGCTGTTCAGATTGTAGCCAAAATAAATTGCCAAAATTTTGGCAAGTTGGCAATATTACCAAAAATTTGGCAAGATTTCTTATGCATTGTCCAAAGTTTAACAACAAACTAAATGCACGCACTTTTGGCAACTTAGCCGAAAAAATGGCATCAATCTCTGAACAGCCTCTTCAACTCTCGATCTCTCTAGACACTGTAGACTGCAGAAGTGAATCGAAAAAAAAATAGAAAATAGAGGATTAGAAAATTCTAGCAAAAATATGTGATTGATAATAAATAAAGCCCGAATGCATTGAAAAAAAAAATCAAACACAAGCAAACTAAACAAAAGCGAAGACAGTAAAATGCTTGCTTATGATAGTAGTTTTTGTTGAGTCACCATGAAATACACATGAGGAATCAATCCATTAATCCAAAGCTGACCAAGTGACCTTCACCGAGATTGAGGCGAACCCGATCTTTATTTCTTCACTAGCACATCCATGATTGGTCGCTTTGAAAGATAGACAATGTTCAGCGAAATAGACAGAACCTACCTTAAACTTCAAATCCATCCACTTATTCTTCATGACAGCAACCACATGCCTCCTCAAGCCACGCGACTCACCAATCACACCATCAAAGAGCTGGATTTCCTCATGTAACCCACTGGTAAAACAGCCGACACACAAATTGAAACCGGTTTGCACTTCTGATATGACAACATCTGCTGTCGCTTCAAATGCGTAGTCAAGACACGCTCGAGTTATGTCTACCGCGCCGTAATCTCCATGAATGCGATTTATCACTGGATTGCTTGATGTCAGTATTTCGTTAACACATGATACACCATCAATCAGCTGTAGATCATTCTCATCTCGTTCTCCTGTCTTGATCCTCATGTCATATTCAACTAGAACAGCACGAGACAAATCGATCCCTCTCTTAGGGCCAGTCATTTCGATGATGGAACCCTACAAAATAATTATTTAGTACCTCTTCGTAGCAGAGTAAGAAGTACCTAACGGCCCTATCGTTTCGCTGAATGGGGGAATAAACCAAACAATATATTTGCAAACGAAAAATAATTTGTAAAGAAAACTTTTTTATATGTATTCTTAACTATCTAAAAGCGAAGGCTGGAAAATAAACTTCGATGGAAAAAAAACCCAAAATCAACTCCAAATTTAAGGTTGAAAATTCAAATTTTGGCTGATAAGCATAAGTATAGGTGAAAAGATGAGGTTGTAAAGCTAAATACTTACTTTGTGGCATTTCAGTCACAACAATACCTAGCTCAAGGGATTATTTTACAGTTGATGCCCAAGATGCTTGTCACGTATCAAACATAATGGTTATGAAGGGTCAAGAGTGTAAGAGTGCCAAAGAAGAAATGTTTGTCCAGCGTTACTTATTTGAGTTATTTTTGAATTCCAAAATATTAATCATATAGGCTTTGTTGTGATGGGGTCATTCATATGTCTATAGACAATTAAAAAAAACAATTTTGCGCGGTTCTAAGCAGAAACCAAAGGGTTCAAAACTATTCTATTTGATTTTGTTTGGAACACGGAACACTCACTTGCACTTAGTTTCATAAATAATTCAGGTCTGTTCATAATCATCATTTCACAATATAGTACTTCATATAGGGCTATCATTCCATAATATTGTTTTGCTACTTTTGCATATATTATAACATTAATAGCATGGAAGCATATTTTTTTGGAGCTATAGCACCAAAATATTGCTAGAGTATTTCAGCTGCCATTTTGGGCAAGAATGTTATTTAAAACAGAAATTTGCCTTTTTTACAATAAAAATGACAGTAGTGGCCTGTCTGTTTTGTTTCAGAAAAGAAAACAGTCACATAAGGAATATATATGGCACAACCACCATAGACTAACCCTATTTCAAATGATTAAAGAAAAGATTGCAAACTGAGCCTACACTATCAATTAAGAGCGCAGTTAATACAACATTTCCACCCTATCCTAAATTCAGTAATGTAAAAGAGGCTGGAAGATACCAACAAAAGCTCTAATCACATTTGTTCCGTGCATGTTATAAGTTTGGCCTAATACTGTGAAACAGATAAAATAATTTGAAGTAATTGTATAAACATACGGGAATGTACCTGCTCCACAATTATGGGATTATCTCTGCCAATATTGACAATATAATTAAGTAATGGGTCCCGAAGATCCCGTGCCGCAATGTATCCATACAACTCCATTGAGCCATCAACCCCAAAAACTTTAGCCAACTTTATTGAGAAAATTTGCAACATGGAATGTTGAGTATGCCTCGTGCAAGTTCCATCACTCAGGCTGCAATCTTTGTTGGGATTTGATAACATCATTGCCTCCAATCAAGCTACAACAAAGATTACATACCAAATTGCAACAGCTTAACAGTAGATAAAATACCTGCTTGGTTATAATAAAAGTAAAGGTAGAAAGTCCATTCTAAATTCCTAATCGCTCAAGTTTTTCAGTTGTTTGGATAATTCCTGTCTGAATTTATTCCCGCACCCCTACCCCACCTAATTACTGAAAGCAGAACACTTTATGTAAACTTCTAGTAACACATCTCAGATAGACAGGAGAAAAGAAAAAAAGGAGAGAAAAAAAAGAAAAGGAAATCAGGTCCCAAATCGAGGGAAACAAACCGGTTGAGAGGGCTCTACTCTGTTGGTCCACAATTGTCCCCCTCAAGCATGCGCTCCACAACTTCATTCGACTGGGGCCATGGTAGAATGTTGCCTCTATTCAGTGGTGCCACTGAGGGGATATCATTAGTAAGATCGTGCCCGACATGGGAATGATCACCTGGGAGGTGGATGATGGTATCCTAATGCAAGCTGGGAACTGGATTGTGGCCACAGATGAACAAACAAGGCAAGGGAGTGAAGTAGAAGAAGACAGGGGGCAAAGAATTCCATGTCTTGACTAGTTCAACAATTGCAAATAAGGGTGAAATTTGCGATGTGGATGAGTGGATCCCATAGACCGTATTAGATACTTTCCAATGGAAATTCCCATATTAGGGCACTTTGTAGTGGTAGATAAAAAAAATCTTCTGATATTTAGATCTGTGGCTTGATACAAATACCGTCTATTATGCCAACCTTTCCTAACTTAAATGGGTGATATATTTCTATTTATAACATAATATCCTAATGTACTATAGACTCCAGACTCATCTAATAGAAAGAATTTATCCTCTTATTTGTTGTTCAAGAAGTGTAGTCAGATGGCTGGCCTCAGCGGCCATAGGACTGGCTAGCGTCCTAGGATTGCATAAGTGGCAGCGCAACACTAACCTTATATTGACACTAGAGCTTGAGAACTCTCCTAAGAACAAAACAGATAACAATGGGAAAATATGTATCAAACACTTACTCTCATTACGGTCCGCGATACGATAGTCCCATTTCCACCCAGATCCAAAGGTGGTGTCGTATATATAACCATCACGGTGGCTGCTCCATTTAAATGTCGTCCAAGAGACAGGACCATAACAGCTGTAGTTATCTACGCGATCGTTGAACTCTTCATATTCATCATCATCATCATCATCATCGGCCTCGCTGGCACTTTGGTTCCTTGCATCTTCTTCACCATCTGTTAGCTCCTTAATTGCCCCCCTTGGATCTTGTTTGACACCTGCGACCTTCACGGTTGTCCTACAAAAAACTTCATCGCTATACTTGGCATTAACAATTTTGCGTCCATTCTCTTCAACATTGGCAGGACGGCCATCGCCATAACGAGCAATGAACTCAGTTGCAGCCCCATTCTCTTCATTGTCCATGCCTCGGGTGATGGGAAAGTGCTTGTCCATGGAATTTATAATACCGTTGGTTGTGTGGATAGGATCGTTGGGAGAAGGGGTGAGTTGGCGCTCGTCTGATTTACCCAATTGCTCACTTTTCACTGCATTGCCGCTGGCCATGTTCCGAGATCCACAGGGGAATCTATGAGCAAAGAGCATAAAAGGGTAAATTCTTTGCAAAGATCCGGTTCAAATGCCATCAGCAAGGATTGAAATCGTAATGTACTATCTATGTCTGAAATGGATTTTTCTTTGGCATTTTGTTCTCTGATTTAGGGGTGACATGTGATTAAGTAAAATGAAAAATCCCTAATTGCCCTTAAAAAAATCAGCATCATAAGAACAAATAATTCTAACAAAAAAATCCCTAAATTCGTCGAAATCCATGTAGAAAACATTAACAACAGATTAGAAGCGCAAACTTTAGCATCAGAACAAGGAACACACCGGGAAACATGACGGACAGGAGGGTTAAGCGCCGCCCTGCTGATCGAAGCGGCTCGTCGCGCAAGCGTCGGTAGCCACCCGCGAGGCGGACCGGAAGCCATGGAGGAGACTAGAGAGGAGAGATCGCGGAGATGCGGCGCCATCCGGGCGGTAGAAGCCGCGGCGTTGGGGGCGTCGGAAGAGGCGGATCAATCGAGCGCGATGGGGTTCGCGTGCGTGCTCACACAGAGAGGAGCGCGCGGCGGCGGTGAATCCGGTGATGGCTGCTGGTGGGTATAGTGTTGCGCGCAGCCGCGCACTGGTCCGGTTCGTGGCTTGCTAACCCTAAGTGAATTCAACAAGAGGGAGGCAGCCCAAACCCAAGCCCACTCTGCAATTCATGGTCTGTCTGCCTGTCTGGTTGTCACGCTCTACGGCGAGTCCAAGGACCAACAAACAGGTAGTGGTTGTTTGGATCTGAAAATAATAAAGCCTCTTAAAAGAAATAAAAGGAAAAAAAATAAAATGAGACATGATTTATTCAGTTGAACGAACTGGATGGAGATTGTATCATCAGGATTTTTATGTAATCTTCATTTCTAAGTCTCTACTTTCAAGCTTTTACAGGTAGGAAATTTCTTCAGCCATTTCTCAGGATCAACATGATTGGAGACAATACATGCAAGAGTTCCTACAGGAGAAAAAAAATGTTTTCCTTTCAAGATCACATGATTGGAGCGATACATAATGAGTTACACAGCAAGCATAATACATAATGAGTTACACAGCAAGCATAACCGACCAAGTTCCCTAAATCTAATCAAACTTACAACAATTCTCACTCAGCGCGTGATTCTCAGGCAGCTTTCGTACAGCTTTACACAATAATACAACAGGATCAAGAAATGCCTACATCAAAAATTCCAAACTAGAATCAATACACTGCGCGCAAGGAGCAATGTTGCATTCTTTGGTAAAGATGTCAATGCTGACGAAAAAAAAGTCAGGCGTACTTAATGATTTACACCTTATTTCACCACTAGGAGCAAGGTTCCATTATGCTCTGTACACTAAAACCACCCAAAATCCAGCGTCCTCATGTTCATACTCACAATCTCTGAGATCAACAATTTTCCATGGAGGTAATGAAATAGCTGTGTAAATACAACGGTATTCTTGCATGCTCCAAAGAAAAAAAAAAAGAAAAGAACAGGGAAGGTGAAGAAAATCAATCTAACTCTTCCCACCAAGACCCTCATAAAACAAGATGTATCCATGGTCCGTGTTGCCTGAGTATTCATGTGAAGAACCGAAGAATGTTTGCAGGGTCGACTCCTCAACCATCTCGACATTTTCATCATCGAAGAACAACCAGTGGTTGTGGCTTTTGACAAGGCTTACATAATGTCCATGGTTGGGGCCACTTCCAACATGGACAACGACAGCAAAGAGGGAGTACTCGGTATCTACATCATCAGATGTACTGAGCTTCAGCTCCATTGGGAATACAACCCGGTATGAAAGCTTCTTATACCGACCAAGCTGCTCTATGTACTTGAAGCGCTTTAGGTGGATAACTAATATGTGTGGAGCCTTCTTGATCTTCATTCTCTTCTGTGCTTCTTGCAAGCTGTAACAAGATCAAAATATTGGAGCTCAGCATAGTTAAGATTACAAGCCTTCCCATATGGTAGTTAAAGCACACAATTTTCATCTGTTTCACCCAAAGTCTACAGCATATAACAGGTTCTTCAAAGGAAAGGTGACCAGTTAGGGCTTTGCGCTGTTGTGCACATATACCAAACAAGTGCTCACCAAGCAAAGATGGAAATGGCACATTATGAAAACAAATCAATAGTTCAAAGAATTCTTGCTGCATTGTGAAGAAAAGAAAATGCAGTGTAAAATAAATATAATACATAGTTGTACCTGCAGCATTTGTCACAGAAGAATTTGTCCTCAGCATTTAAAGTTTCCGTGGAGCAGAAGTTTTTCAAGCAGCTTGTGATAGAACTATTCTGCTCAATATCAACACTCAGATCAAAAAATGTTTCATCCCTTGCCGTTACTGTCTCGCATCTTAAGCATCTGGTCTCATTGGTCAGTATGCCCTACACATGTTACGAGAAAAATAAGATGACAATGACCCGAGCTCTTTAAGGGTGGAAAGCTGCAAGGTATTTTCAGCGAGTTCAGTCACCTGAAAATTCTTATGCACCAAGGTAACCGGTGGTTCTTTTCTAACACCATTGGCTAAAGGTTGAACTGGCCCGTTTGGAACCTTTTCAGGAGATGATGATTGAGGGGAGTCCTTCGCAGCACTAGACTCCTTTTCCAGAATATCAACAAGCTCATTCAACAGAAAATTTAAGAACTCATGTGCATCCTACACAGTAATCATGGAAGGGTAAATTATTATTAGTGAATACAAACACAATTATCTTTTCTCCAACAAAATCAATTGTCAGCTTTAAATGCCAACTATACCAATAATGAAAATGACATCACTCAGACCAATTAATAAATGGAACATTTGAAAGTAAAAAACGATTATGGAGTTTGTATTAAATTGCATCAATTTGGTCAGCATGAAGCTTCAAATTATAGCAGATGAAAATGTGCTCTTATATTGTGTGAACGTGACAATGTCATCACAATGCTTCACAAATCAACAAATTGTACTACTATAATAATACATGCAAGGTACCTGGTGCATGTAGCTGCGAAATAGTTCATTCTGTTTCTTTACTCTTTGGACAAAGCGTTTTGGAGCGATAACGCCAGTCTTTTTCTTTGACTGGCTTACCTGCAATATATATTATGATCCATTAAGTTGCTGACAGAGACAATATCCTGACAGAAATTTCAGAGACCATACAAAACCGAGCAGTAAACACAATGCACACAGATCAATGAATTTGTGGGTACGACATCAAGCCAAATATCTTATTTGGTAATCAACTTGTGTGATGGATTTTAGAATATATGCTGATTTTAACAGCAGGTCAGTGTACATTACTCTAAGTAAGTTGATATAAGTCTTCCAATAAACAGTGCACTCTCTGAAGACTAGAAAAATCACCCCAAGAAAACCCAAACAAATAAATAGCACACAGACAACAAATATATCTGCATAGTGCTATCAAGTGGCTTCCAATAAACAGTGCACTCTCTGAAGACTAGAAAAATCACCTCAAGATACCCAAACAAGAAAATAGCACACAGACAACAAATATATCTCATATGGAGCTGCACAGTGCTATCAAGTGGCTTCCATCATAATTCTCTGATCAACACACGATGACGTAAAACCTTCAAACTCAGTGCAATAGAGATTTATTAACTGGCAACATACGAAACTTCACCCTGGCAGCGATTATATGATGACTTCAATGGATGAGGGTGCTAAACAAAAGCTGGCACCCTAATCAACACATGGAGCACACAAATAGCAGGAGGGGGATAATATGTGAGACGGCCAGCTACCTCACTACCTACGTAATCTCATGTCCTGATACTGCCAGGCTTCCACTTCCATAGAATCAAACTCACACCAACACCAGGTAGCAGTCTTCACTACTTTCCTGACCTATGACCTATCCTTCTTTCCTCTGCCATACTGCTACCCCCTAATGCCTCCACAACTTCTTCCACGTCCACCAGGTTCTCCTCAGAGATTAAGCAGCAGCGCAGAGAGAAACCACAGAAGCCAGATCAGAGATCCCTATCTCCTAGACCTCTGATAGAACTGTTTATTTCTTTGTGATTATCTATCCTTTAAAGGGTCTTCTCACCTCAAATCAAGGACTCAGGGTGAATGGTCTGGGAATAATATTGAGTACTGATTGCTTTCAACTGACTTGACACCCTGTCATCGGCATGACAACACCACGACATCCACTACAACTAAAATATGCCATTACAGATAACCCCTTATTGCAGAAGCATAATCAATAGGACAATATAAGTTCTTAAATTATCGTAACAAAAACATTTGTTCTTGAGAACTGTTAGAATGAAAATAAAAATACTTTGCATGCTTCTGTCTACTACAGTTACAGCATCGTGTCATCCTGAAGAGAGGGAACAGATATTTTAAAGGCTGCACAGCAGATACAAGTCACTTGATGCCACCCTGTAAGGCATTACTAAAACTTAAGGCCTTTACATAATATAGAATAGGACTTACCATATTCTGATATTCTTCTCCCAGGAATGAGCCTAAGACCCACCACTTTTTTCAGCATAAGCTCTTAATCTAGCTATTTGAAATTTGTAGTCTGCAAGGCCATAGCTTTTAATCCACAAGTATAAGGGTGGAGGGATAACACCAACCCACAAAAGCCAAAAGGGCTACTCAAATCTAGCATTTGGCTTGTTGGTGCAACAGTGGCTTATGGCTTTTAAAAAAAGCCGAATAAAAAAACTTTCTGTTTGCTTAGGTTTAGGTATTTAGATTATAAGCAGGCTAATACTCCCTCCGTCCCAAAAAAAGACAAACCCTGGTTTCCATGCCCAACGTTTGACCGTCCGTCTTATTTGAAAAAATTATGAAAAAAATTAAAAAGATAAGTCACGCATAAAGTATTAATCATGTTTTATCATCTAACAATAATGAAAATACTAATTATAAAAAAATTCATATAAGACGGACAGTCAAACGTTGGCACGGAAACCCACGGTTTGCCTTTTTTTGGGACGGAGGGAGTAAGTCCCCAAGCAAATAGGGCCTACCAACTAGCATCATGGTTACAATCCTACTTCAACTAAAACATCAGCGTACTATTGTCCTTAACAATCAGAAATATAATACTTGGTAGATGAAAGTTCCACTGAATGCAATGAAGAACAGTTATGAAGAAGCTGTTACCCATTCAAAGTTTTTGAAAGCAACAATATGCTCAAACACAGTTACATATCATTATCATCAAGTAAGAAACTTATACTTTGTCCACTTTACCTGCATGAAAAGATCCGCCAAACAAGTCAAAAGGTTCTCCTCCGCATCTCCAGGAGTTTTGTTATTTGCATAATATTCCAGCAATTTCTCCCTGAACGGGATGCAGAAATATAGTGCCTGGAACACAAGTATCATTGTAAGGTTCATGTAAATAATAAGGTGCATAAAAAATAATTGACTGTGCAGTGCAAGTTGTAAGATTGCAAACTGTGAAGAAGAGATTACAGCAGAACATTTACCAAATAGAAATAGTCCATAATTTAATATGGTTCAGGAATGATAACATTATTTGACTATTGCATACCAAGATATAATAAAATATAAACTTGTTCATCATATTTCATGACAACTACAATATTATGCACAGAACTTTACAAATATAAGGTAGATCTACAACTATAGCGAAGGTACTAAGATAGTGAACACTAAAATTGTCTCCTGTGGGTTTCTCGCACAATAAGGATAACGATCCACAACAGAACAGACAAAATTATGTGTCCTAAGAAGATCCTCAATCAAATAAAACGAATATTCAGAAGTGGGTAAAAGTATTGTCAGAAATGTCCTATAGCTTTAACTGCTAGGAAATGCCTCAAACTTCCATTCTAAAAGAAAATGGGCAGAAAGTGATCCTGCATTTGTCAAATACACCCTACAATGTTTTCAACCCACTGGTGCCATTACCAGTTACTTAATTGAAATATTCAAAGCTTTCTTCTCACATACAGATCTTATTGAATTGTACTCATATACTAAGAGCTTCAGATTAAAGGCATAAAAGTTGTCACGGCAATGCCACATACAGATGAGCAGACGATTCAAACTGGAACCAGATAAATGAAAGCACGTTGTATATTGCTAGACTTATAAGTTCTAACTTAATTCTTGCATAACAAAGTCTGTTCAGATAACTGGAACCAGATAACTTTGAATACTATTCAGATGAACACATTGATTCTAAATTTCGGGCCACCACACCCATATATGTCTACCACATTCAATTCTAGAGCTACTTACATACATGGGTGCTAATAGAGAGAAACTAATACTTGCATTCCAAAAATATGAAGCTATTGGCAGGACGGTCAACATACAGAACGACTGGAACCCAGCATTCTTTACATCTCTATATAAGATGAAGCTAACCATTTAACCATGCAAGCATAGTGCTAATATACATGCCGCACAACTCACAACAGCTTGTATTACTGCAGAATTGACATATTCTACCCATAACAACACATTTCGCAAAAAAAAAAGCACACAAACTCTAATGTACTAATCATCTATTACAGTAACATAAATACATGATTAGGAACCTACACAAGTCAACTGGAACAATCAAAGGCAGCACAAAGGTTATCGAACAAACCACCCAATCAAAACTCAAAGCATGTCAGGCACTGAATCAAGCTACTTATACTACGATACTACAACATAGAACGCTCATCACAATCCCCAGAATCACACCGAGCATACCGCGCGTTCAGTCACAGCAAATCCACAAGCTACGGAGGCGTGAGGGCTAGGGGGATAGAGACCTGGAGGACACTGTTGCAGTAGCAGGTGTTGCCGAAGTTCTCGAGGCCGAAGTAGCGCTCGCCTTCCGGGAACTGGTCGCCGAGGGCCTTCTCGAGCTTGGAGCCGCTGGCTCCCATGACCATCCACCGGTCCCACCACCCGGAGGCGGCGCCGGTGAGGTACCGGAACCCCGACCCGAGCCCGGAGCGGCTCCTCTCGGCCGCCGACGAGGCCTCCACCGTGGGCGATCGCGCCGGGTTTGCCGTCCTAGGGTTTGGTGGCTCCCCGCGCGCGCGCGGCGGAGAGGGGGGAGGCGGAGGGGCGGAGCAGGGGGGAAACCCTAGGGCGGCCTCGATCCGATGGGGCGGAGCGGCGGAGGAGGGGGTTGCTTCTGCTGCTTCTGCCGCCGCTGCTGCTGTCGCCGTCGTCGTCGTCGTCGCTGCCGCTTCTCTCGTTTGGGGGGATTTTTTTTTTCTTTCGCCTACTACTAGTCTACTACCCTTGCTTGCGGGTGGAGTGGGGAGTTCGCTTGGGTTAGATCGGTTTCGTTGGTGGTTCTTACTGTTTGTGTTCGTCGTGGGTGGGCGCTGTTTGCGATTGACTGGACTCGTGGGGTCCGGGGTCTATCTGGACTTCTTTTTTCTCCACGCCCCGATCTACTCTTTGGATCTCTCTCTAGTCCGGTCAGTCAAGTGAATTTCATGGCGTGTAAAAAAAAATTGAGCTTCCTGACCATTTTGGATACGTTTATCGCGAGGTAAACGTTCCATTAGTTGTTGGTAATAATGGTTGGGATAGAAACATGTGGATGTTGTGTTGACCAAGAGACTGAGAAATAAGACCACTCTAATACTTAAAAAAGAGGACCGCGTATTATCTATCTGTTATCGTGTCAATTTACATGCATGTTATAATAGCTAACATAAAAGCTAACATACCATTATAGTACAATGGACATGTTCAGATTGTAGCTAAAATAAACCTTATCAAATTTTGCCATTGCCAAAACTTTTACAAAATGGTAAAATTGCCAAAATTTTACCAGGATTTCTTATGTATTTACCAAATTTGGCAATAAAGTAAACGTAGATATTTTTTTGACAGCTTAAAAAAATAGTATGGTTGAAAATAGCATCAAAGTGAACAGGCCCTATATTATCGGATAAAACGCGCATGCGTTGGATGGATCTTATATATCAAGCCATCATGCTTGTTAGGCTCCTTCATTGTATTCTCACTTTGAATCTTATACTCCCTCCGTCCAAAAAAAAATGCATTACTAGCATCCCAAGGTGGAATTAGTGGAGATGGTGAATGACTAAAATGCTCTTAATCATTGAAAAAAACAGTAAAAATGATAGGTAGATAAAGGGTATTGAAGAGATAAAACTTATCGTTTTACGTGCTGAAGGTAGGTAGGAGGGTAGAAGTTGGTTTTTTGGGACAAAATTCAAACTCTAGAAGTTGAGTTTTTTTTGGACGGATGGAGTATTAAATTTTGATAAGATAAACCAAACGTATGCTTACCAACATTACCTTATTAAACTTTAGTAATTCTATTAGTTTGTACTTAAAAAATTCTACCAAATTTTGATAAGGCTTTAAATTAAACACATCCAGTATACCAAAACCTAGTAATACAAAAATGTGCCAAAAAAAAAACAGGTAAGGTTGAGAGCGGCTACAAAGTAAACAAGCACATAATCTCGATTCCTTATATATCAAATTTTGAACTCCACCCAAGTCATCGATTTATCGTTGATTTTGAATGAAAATCGACGAATTTTGAACAAACAGTTGGAGATGCACATTTCAAGCCGGCTAAAAATCGTTAAAACTTGGTCGATAGCTTATAGTATCGAGTTTATCTAGAGTACAAATGAGATTTTTCATAAATCATACATAACACATTACTCCACCCGTGTCACTGAATAAGGTATGCACGTATTAAAATTCAACTATCTAAATATTTAACAAATACTATTTTTTTATAAATTATGTTTTATTTTACAAAAATAATATTATTATATTGACATTTGAATTTACTTTCATATGATTGTGGTTTTGTTGCTAGGAACATCGTAGTAATGAAAAAATCAAAGTAAAAAATTAGTTAGGAAAACCATGCCAAATTTAATCACGCTTTAGTTAGTGGAACATCGTAGTATATGTCAGTACCATAACCGTGAGAAATCCAATATTATGTTACATGTTCAAAGTCAGGACAAATACTAGAAACAACTAAAATTTCACTCGGATGTATTCTGCGGATGTAAACACCAAAAGAGGAGAGGGCAAACGTCGAAACGGAACTCTTAAACAACAAAATTGGTATGCTTATAGCAAATGCTTGAGGAAGAGTCACATGCTTTTCATGATCTTTGCCATGACAGAACTTTGGGGCTGTTTGGTTATTTAGGGCTTGAGGTCTAAATTAGGCTTACCAATATTTGGCAATTTCAATAGTGTTTAGTGTCTATTTGGTTTGAAGCCAAATTTTGGCATGCCTAAGAAAATAGGTTATTTCAATAGTGAACTTAGGCTATTTTGGCTTCAATCAAACGCAACTTTACCTTACCAAAATTAGTCATGCCAAAACTTGCCAAAATTTGGTATTGACAAAATTTGGTAAGGTCTATTTAGGCTACAAACCAAACCAACCTTTACCTACCAAATCTTTGATAGTGCCAAATTTTTGGCATGTTTTGGTACTACTAATTTTTTAGTAGGGTAGAGATGCATGGTACATATTTGAATTGCTACCAATGTAAAGCCAAATATTGATGATATAGAGAAGAAAGTTCTAGATTAGTGCCAAATTGTTAATAGACATTATTAATGATTTGACTTCAATCCAAACATACACTATCACTATTGAAGCTACCAATAAATAGGTAAGGTTACATTTTGGCTTCAATCCAAAATGGCCTTTTGGCTACTACTCCACTGTGCAATACTCAGATAAGTTCGGTTGCTACAATTCCCCCCCCCCCCCAACGAGCATCAATGGCTGTTTTTGGTAGTGCCAAATCTTGCCCTACTAAACTTTTTAATCTAAATAGTACTTGTGTGATGTTTGGATGGATGCTAAAACTTGCCAAATCAATAGAAATCTCTACCAAATTATTGGTAGTGCCAAAACTTACCTAAAATTTAACACTACCTATAAATTGGTAGTGTAGCAATCTGTCGGAGAATGAACTCCTCTACCAGGGAACCGTGAGGCCCCCCTTTGTGAGTTCGGCCGGGGGCAGCGGGTGAGATTCGAGGATTCGGTGAGCGAAGCTGTGTGATCTTGAGGGGGTTCAATCCCCCAAAGATGATGAGACAAAAGGGGTTTATACAGGTTCGGGCCGCTAAGAAACGTAATACCCTACTTCTGTGTTTGGGATTATGGTCGAGTGTAGAACACAAGTGCCTGGGGCTGCGAGACTCAAGCGCCAGTTCGCTCGGAAGTCCCCCCTCCTCCACCACTAGGCCTGGACCTCCTTTTATACCTCAAGGGGTTACCACATGGGCCCAACAACCTAACCTAGCTCTGGTGGAGAAGTATTATAATCTTTACATTAAATGCATGTCTTGTCTCTTGACTTGGGAAGCCAAGCGCACGTCGTCTTGATGATGGGGCTTGTCAAATCTTGCCGCCTGACACGGGGGTACCCCTGTCAGTCACCATTTAATGGGTGAAGACTTCTGGGCTCCTATTACACAGGGAAACGGGAGTCTTGCTTTGACCAGAGCGGGAGGACCGACTCCGGCTGGGATAAGAGGATGAGAACCTCTCACCATCATTATTTGATGGGATATGTCGGGCTGCACGTCGCCTGACACACGCGATGGTGCGTCTGACATCCTGGGTCCCATTAGTCATTCGACCGGTCATAGACCGGTTGAGTGCACTGCACACCGCATTAAATGTGGCGTGGCGCGACCGCTCGGGTCGCCATTAATGCGGGTAGGTGGGGACCTGGAGGCGGACACCTAACCCACCGTACGTGGTGACCTAGAGAAGGGGTCGGGGGAGCCCGATCCCTAGTCATGGGAGGGGGCGGTCGCCGCCCAACCTCGGGCCCGATCCCCCATCGGGGGAGGGCCACGTGGGGCCTGGGGCAGCCTTCTCCCTCTAGTCTCGGCCAGGGAGTGGCCGCCGCCATACCTCGGGCCCGATCCCCCTCGAGGGAGGGCCACGTGGCATTGGGGGGCAGCCTCCTCCGTCCAATCTCTGGGAGGGAGTGGCCGCCACCCCACCTCGGGCCTAACTCCCCTCAGGGGAGGGCCGCGTGTCATTGGGGGGCAGCCTCCTCCGACTAGTCTATGTAGGAGTGGCTGCCACCCCACCTCGGGCCTGACTCCTCTCGGGGGAGGGCCACGTGGCCTTGGGGGGCAGCCTCCTCCCTCTAAACATGATACCCTCGGGCCCATATCACCGACAGTAGCCCCCGGCGTTAGCCCTGACCAAAACCTTTCCTAGGTGGTCAGGGTTGACGCCAATCTTCTAGTCAGTTGACATGTGGGCCCGATCTTCTATCCTATCATTCTGGGAGTTGGGCGGTGGGAGTTTAGCACGTACCTTAGGCCATGAACTTATTTCCTGTATATACTCTGCAAACGTTGTTAGATTCTCTCGGGCCCGTGACCTTACGCCGCGTACCTCGCTAGCCCCTGCCTTTTGTTAACCTCTGTTGGTGTTCTACTTCATCTATT
This sequence comes from Oryza glaberrima, assembly GCF_000147395.1. Taxonomy (NCBI): domain Eukaryota; kingdom Viridiplantae; phylum Streptophyta; class Magnoliopsida; order Poales; family Poaceae; genus Oryza; species Oryza glaberrima. The sequence continues at coordinate 19,758,106 of NC_068329.1, forward strand.
CAAATGATTATTTTCGCGTGAGCGCGAGGACTGAACTTCCCATAGCCAGCAATCTTTACCCGTGATCAAGTCAAACTGGGCGCCGTAGCCAGCCGGCGGTGCCAAAGCTAGCTGCTACGGAAGAGCCAGCACAGGGGGCCCCGGGCGTCGACGGCGACCAGAGCTGGACGTAGTGCTAGGATAGAGCTAGGAATCGTAGCCCCCACACTTTTAGCAAAGAATCATTTGAATAGATGAAGCGAATACAAACTTTTTGTTACCAAGGGAGGCAAGCCAGCGTGCGACACGTGGGTACCGCGGGACCGCGAGGAAGAGATGGGCGAGAGATAAATATAAGCAATAATAATTTTATGCAAACGATTATCTTCGCGCGAGTGCGAGGACTAAATTTTCCATAGCCAACAATCTTCACCCACGATCACGCCAAGCTGGGCGCTGTAGCCAGCCGTCAGGGCCAAAGCCAGCCGCTACAGAAGAGCCAGCACAGGGGGCTCTTGGCGTCGACAGCGCCCAGAGCTCGACGCAGGGCTAGGATAGAGCTAGGAATCGTAGCCCCACACTTATAGCAAAGAATTGCTTGTATGAATGAAGCAAACACAAACCTTGCTTGCATGTCGCGATCTTTTAAACCTTTAGCTCGAAGAGAGCCCCCCACCATGGGTTCCGAACCATCTTGGGAAGCCTGTGATCACTTAGCAAACAAGGTCAGGTTCCCACGAGCCTGTGTCCCCACGCTACACATTCTGTTTGCTCTTTCCTTTCGGTGGCCTCCTTCCAATATCTCTCCCTTCTACACGGACGACTACTTTCGCACGAGTGTGAGAGCCGAAAAACTCTAGAGCCAGCGATCCCTGTCTACAGTTGAGCCGGGCCGAGCGCTGTAGCCAGCCGGCGGGGCCAAAGCTAGCCGCTACGGAAGAGCCAGCACAGGGGGTCCCTGGCTTCGACGGCACCCGGAGCTCAACTTAAGGCTGGAATACGGCTAGAAAACTTAGCCCCCACACTTGGCGAGGAAACGTTCATGTAGATGAGAGAGAGGTTGGGCTCTTACCACCGAGGAAGCAAACGAATGCGCAACACGCGAGCGTCGCAGGGCCATGAGAAAAGAATGGGGGAAAAGAAATATAAGATTTCAAGCTATATTAAGCTGATGAATTGAAAAATTGAAAATACTTGAAGGTTGAAAGGATGATTAGTTGAGACGGGCCGGGCACCATAGCCAGCAGGCGGGACCAAAGCTAGCCGCTACGGAAGAACCGGCACAGGGGGTCCCGGGCTTCGACGGCACCCGGAGCTCAACTGCAAGAGTCCTCCCAAGAGTAGACCGAGGCAGGCAGCAGGTTCATGAGCCAACCCCGCGCTTGGCCCCTGAGGGTCATGGGGAAGAAGCTCGCCATGACCTGGTCATCACCCCCCGCCGCCTCTATGATCGTCGTGCAGATCTGGAGGGACTCGGAGGGGTTGACACCGCCGTCGTACTTCTCGGTGAGGCTGTGTCGGAACTTTAGGGGCCATCGGACATTCCGAAGACTCGCCACAAAGGCCTGGCCGCTAGCCTTTTCCAGTGAGGAAGTGGGAGGCCTAGCCCCCTGCCTGGGGTGGCGCGGCTCTCCCGAGGAGGCTGCGCCTTCCCCAGCATCGGCGGTGCGACGCTCGTCGCGCCGGCACTCGAAAGAATCTCAAAAATCACGAACGCACCCCCTACCTGGCGCGCCAGATGTCGGAGAATGAACTCCTCCACCAGAGAAGCGTGAGGCCCCCCTTTGTGAGTTCGGCCGGGGGCAGTGGGTGAGATTCGAGGATTCGGTGAGCGAAGCTGTGTGATCTTGAGGGGGTTCAATCCCCCAAAGACGATGAGACAAAAGGGGTTTATACAGGTTCGGGCCGCTAAGAAGCGTAATACCCTACTCCTGTGTTTGGGATTATGGTCGAGTGTAGAACACAAGTGCCTGGGGCTGCGAGACTCAAGCGCCAGTTCGCTCGGAAGTCCCCCCTCCTCCACCACTAGGCCTGGACCTCCTTTTATACCTCAAGGGATTACCACATGGGCCCAACAACCTAACCTAGCTCTGGTGGAGAAGTATTATAATCTTTGCATTAAATGCATGTCTTGTCTCTTGACTTGGGAAGCCAAGCGCACGTCGTCTTGATGATGGGGCTTGTCAAATCTTGCCGCCTGACACGGGGGGTGCCCATGTCAGTCACCATTTAATGGGTGAAGACTTCTGGGCTCCTATTACACCGGGAAACGGGAGCCTTGCTTTGACCAGAGCGGGAGGACCGACTCCGGCTGGGATGAGAGGATGAGAACCTCTCACCATCATTATTTGATGGGATATGTCGGGCTGCACGTCGCCTGACACACGCGATGGTGCGCCTGACATCCTGGGTCCCATCAGTCATTCGACCGGTCACAAACCGGTTGAGTGCACTGCACACCGCATTAAATGCGGCGTGGCGCGACCGCTCGGGTCGCCATTAATGCGGGTAGGTGGGGACCTGAAGGCGGACACCTAACCCACCGTACGTGGTGACCTAGAGAGGGGGTCGGGGGAGCCCGACCCCTAGTCACGGGAGGGGGCGGTCGCCGCCCAACCTCGGGCCCGATCCCCCCTCGGGGAAGGGCCACGTGGCGCCTGGGGCAGCCTTCTCCCTCTAGTCTCGGCCAGGGAGTGGCCGCCGCCCTACCTCGGGCCCGATCCTCCTCGGGGGAGGGCCACGTGGCATTGGGGGCAGCCTCCTCCGTCCAATCTCTGGGAGAGAGTGGCCGCCACCCCACCTCGGGCCTAACTCCCCTTAGGGGAGGGCCGCGTGTCATTGGGGGGCAGCCTCCTGCGACTAGTCTATGTAGGAGTGGCCGCCACCCCACCTCGGGCCTGACTCCCCTCGGGGGAGGGCCACGTAGCATTGGGGGGCAGCCTCCTCCAACTAGTCTTTGGGAAGGAGTGGCCGCCGCCCTACCTCGGGCCTCACTCCCCTCGGGGGAGGGCCACGTAGCCTTAGGGGGCAGCCTCCTCCGACTAGTTTTTGGGAAGGAGTGGCCGCCGCCCTACCTCGGGCCTCACTCCCCTCGGGGGAGGGCCACGTGGCCTTGGGGGGCAGCCTCCTCCTTCTAAACATGATACCCCCGGCCCATATCACCGACACAATCCAAAAGTACCCTAAATTTTCCATCCACTCTTTCGCATGTCCAAAAACAACTCTTTTATGTATTGCATCTTCAGAATCTTCTATCCAATTTTTCCCCTTATACTCACATTCTCACGAGCTAAGGGCCCCTTTGAATCGCAGGGTGGAAAAAATGGCGGAGTAGGAAAAACACAGGATTCTCGAAGGAATTGAAGTGTAAAACAGAGGATTGCAAAACACATGAAAAACACGGGAATTATCATTTGATTGGACCGCAGGAAAAACGCAAGAATCGGATGAGAGAGATAGACTCAAAGAAAGTTTTCCAAGAGGTTGGAGCTCTTGCTAAATTTCCTCAAAAATCTCTATGGGTGTATTTGGATAATGGGAAATGGGGGGTGGGATTGGGATTGGGAAATGAATGAAGGGTTAGGATTAAATGGAAGAGGGATAATGAATGGTTATAATTTAAAGATGGGTGGAAAATCATTTCCCTTTGTCATTTGCTAAACACTGTCTATAAGATTGTCCATTCCATAAGAATTTCAAAGGAATGGATAAGATTCAATCATTTGATTCAAAGATATTCATAGGAATTTTTCCTATATGATTGAAATCCTTCAAAATTTTTATGTTTTTTCTCCAAATCAAATAGACCTAAAAGAGAAGACGGTCATTTACCAGATTATACCAAACATACCGAGGGGGCAATGATGATGGCCGCTCATGATTCATGAAGTGGAGGTGGTAGGCCGACAGACACTCCACTTGAGAGAGGGGGTCCTGGACCATGGCTATGACCTATGAGGGTCATCTGGTGTTGAATTTGTCTGTACAATTCAAACGACACAGAACTGTTTAGTTTTATCATTAGCTCTGTTTGGATCCGGAGGGCTATTAAATAGCCCTCCAAAATCTTGCTATTTAGAAGTATTAAACATAAATTACTGACAAAACCCATTCCATAACCCCTAGGCTATTTTGCGAGATGAATCTAACGAGGTATGTTAATCAATGATTTGCTACAGTGATGCTACAGTAATCAGCCACTAATCATATATTAATATATATCATTAGATTCGTCTCGCAAAATAGCCTAGGGGTTATGGAATCGGTTTTATTGGTAATCTACGTTTAATACTCCTAAATAGCAAGATTCCGGAGGGCTATTTAATAGTTCGGAGGATCCAAACAAGGCCATTGTTGATATAGTACTCTGTAGGCTATGTTTAGTTCAACGCAAAGTTTAGATTTTGGTTAAAATTGAAGATGATGTGACTGAAAAGTTATGTGTGTATGACAGGTTGATGTGATGAAAAATGACTGAAGTTTGGATCTAAACTTTAGATCACGGCCGTACTGTATGAGTGCATCATTCTCACAACCACTTCACGATTTTTATTACAGCAGTAAACCTCCTGCGACCAGCGGTGGTGTTCGCGTCATTCCTCTTTGGCTAGTGGAATCTCGTGCGACTGTAGTAGTACGAAGCAAAAATATCTGCTGCTCTGCTTGTGTCGCCGGCCGTTGTTGTCTCTCCCCTCCGCCCTTATAAATTTTCGACCTGGCGCCGAATCGACAATTCAAACGCGTCATCTTCTCCCCTCCCCTCCCCTCCCCTTCCGCTTGATCCCCTCTCGCTTTAGAAATCTCTAGACGCTTCTAGAAGTCTCGCGATTCTCCTCGATACAGCCTAGGGGATCGGAGCTGCGTGCGTCCTCGTTAGCTCGGCGGAGGCCCGGGGTTCGATCGGAGGGCGGGATCGCTAGCTTACGCCTCGGGTTCCCTGGAAGCTTCTGGAATCATCCGCATTCTGCAGGAGAGGCTAGGGTTTTGGAAGCCGCTGCGTTCAGAGCCACTCGATCCGCAAATCGGTTAGTGCTCTCCGCTTCTCGCCTCTCCACTTGATCGATCGCACATCTCCTCTTCCCAGTCCACACTGATTGCACATTTGCACTCGATTGGTTCCGTTCCAGTTTCGAACAATCTCGAAGCTTCTCGACGCTTCGGGGATCGTGGGGGCGAAGCTATTGTTGCGAGGTGGTACCCCAAATCGCCTCCTACGCCCTGATCGGTAAGCGGCGCGCTATGGCGTATTTGCGATTTGGTGCATTTTTTGGGTGCTTTGTGTACTCACGCTAGGGAATTTCTGCAGCTCCGCCGCCGCCGGCGAACCCTAGGGTTTCGACGACAGGATGCAGAAGCTGGGTTTATCGGGGCTTAGGGGTCTCGAGGGGTTCCGATCTCTCGCTGGATCCACCTCGACGGCCGCGAAGGCCCCGAACCCCAAGCCGTCGTCCGATATTGGAGGGAGCACGTACGGGAGCTTCGCCAATCTTAAGATCACAGCAGGTTTTGGTTTCATTTTCCCCTTGTTTCCTTAGAGGGAGGCTGGCTACTTCGTGCGTTCACTGATTTTTCCCTCAATTTTATTGCTTGATCACAGAAAAGCTGGTTAAGGAGCAGGCTTCAGTGAAGACTGATCTAGAAATGACGGTATATTTTTCAGCGTTTACCATTATTTATGGAAATTTTACTGGATGGGGTATATAGTTCGGTTGTCTTGTGCTCCTGTCACAGTTTCGATTTCTGGATATTAGGATATATCTGGCACTGCCTTTGTGGAATTGTGGTTATAATGCCTAATAGCAGAAAAACTGTCTTCTGATTGATCAATGTCAAACTTGCAAAGTTGTTTATGTTAGTAGGGCTGTTTCAGTTATATAATCCTGGCGGCATGATACATACATAGGCAGGGGTGTACCTATGTGTAGTCTACAGGGGTCCTAGGACCCCAGGTAGATTATCTAATTCTAGCTAACTTATGTCATGATAATTAGTATAATCGGTAAATAATTAAATAATTAGTATGTTTGAGACCCTGTTAAATTTTGTTTTGGATTCTCCACTGTAACATAGGGGTAGTTTTCTATTCCCAATTCTGTCAGGGAATCCTATCATGATTTTGTGGACTACTGAAACCAGCAGTAGGTAAAACCAATGAACTGTGCACACACCTGGAGCTACCTTATTAGCTTTGAATCGAGTAACTGGTAACTATGCACGCATGCCAGTTACCAACATGTCAATAAAAATCTTCTACCATTGTAGGCAGTTCACAAGCATCAAATTCTTACTCCCTCCGTTTTTTAATATATGACGCCGTTGACTTTTGTTACAACCTTTGACCGTTCGTCTTATTCAAAAATTTTATACAAATCTTAAAAATATTAGTCATGCTTAAAGTTCATTTAGTGATAAATCAAACCACGACAAAAGAAAATATATTTACTTAAATTATTTTGAATAAGACGAATGGTCAAACATGTGAGAAAAAGTCAACGGCGTCATCTATTAAAAAACGGAGGTAGTATAATTTTAGGGCTGCATGTAGATAGTGTGGATCTCATGACTGTACTTTGTGTTTGTTATTCCTGTTACTTTCCTCAGAATTTACAAATACACAGTCGTGCTGAAAATTGAAACAGTTTTCTACTTAAAGGATGTTGGATGCTGTATATCATCAGTTTTCACTATTCAGCATGACAGAGTCACATTCTGGAATTATGTATTTTTATAAATTTGAACTTTGTACCTGGAAAAACTAGAATGTTTTGGTGCTTTATCCTCTGTGGTTTCTGTTAAACACATTGGAGATCAAGCAATTTCTGCCTTCCATTTCATTTGTCCCATATCCTGAGCTTTGAACATAAGCTTGCGCCCTTCCATGTTCAGTATATGGCAATATTATCTTTACTGTAGTCATCTTTCATGGTGCAAATGTTCTAGTTATATCATGGATAAAAAGGTAAATTGACTCAAGTCCTGAACAGATATATCACCATATATCATCGTTTTGTACAGGAACATATTGTACTTGTTTACATAATATTTCTTACTACTGATGCCTATGCTCTATATAACTTTAGCATACCAAGTTGAGAAGAGCAACAGAACAGATAAATCTGTTAGAAGCAAAGCTCCAACAAGCTGTCAATGAAAATGCAAAGCTTAAGGTGAAACAGACTGAAGATTCAAAGCTCTGGCAGGGATTAGATTCAAAAGTTTCCTCAACAAAGACTTTGTGCAATCAACTGACAGAAACTCTGCAGCAGTTAGCTAGTCAGACAGAAAGAGGTAATGTTTCCATTTACTCATGCATGAGTGCTGTATAGATCTAACTGGTGAAACAACGCATTGGCAGCTGAGGAAGATAAGAAGTTTTTTGAGGAGATTCTTGGCAAGAATTCAAAAGCTTTAGAAGAATTCAACTGCCTGTTGCACGATTCATCAATAAAACTGGAATGTGCAGAACAAATGATCATTTCAGGTTGGTCAGTTTCTTCACGCGTCAGCTCTAGCACTAGTATTTTAGAATGTCTGTCAATTCAGTAACTTGCTACTGGAGACTGTAGATCTGCTAGGGGATCACTATCTGCTGTGCTTCTGTTTATGTCATCTAAACCATGATTATTTTGCAGTTCCATGTTTCTTGACATGATTTGTGAATAATAATGTGCTGCTATTAGGTAGTAATGCTTCATTTGTTTCATTGACACAGGGAAACAGGAGATGTTGCGGATCAAACAAGAGAAAGAAGAGATGGATCAGAGTTACAAGGAACAGCTATATGCAAGTGATACTACCATAAGAGAAAAAAGTATGAATCTAATACTAAAAATTGCATCATGACTAAACAGAAATTAAGTTAGCTATGGTGCGATAGTCCACTGAAAATTTTTTGTATACTCCATTCATGTGCATCCGGTGTATTAGCACAAACAAAAAGTAGTAACACAACTGTGTCCATCTTTTATGCAGATTCTCTCATCAAACAGTTGGAAGATTCCATTGAACAAAATAAAGCCCGACTGTTGTATGTTGACTCCCGTTTGGAATGCATGGAGCAAGAGTTGAAGCTAAAAGAAGATGTTTGCATTTGTCTGAAAGAAAACCTGGCAAGCACTGAAAGTGAAAAGAATGACTTGAAGCTTAGGAACGAGGGCTACACTTTGGAAGTTCAGAAACTATCCAAGGACAACAAGGAGCTTAATGAATTGCTTAGTGGTTTTACGGTTAAGGTAACTGAGCTAGATAAAGAGCACACATCAATTTCAAGTCATGTCACTCAGTTGATTTCTTCATTTGAGAGATATGATGGAAAGGTTCACGAGGAAAAAATGCTGATGATAAAATCTGCCAAGGACAAATTTGAACATCTCCAAAATCAGTATGTAAATTTGATATCAGAAAACAATGCTCTCCAAACTGAAATCGAGGAGCTGAAGTCCAGAATCATAGAGCTGCAGAAAACTCAAGAGATTGTCATGGTTCAACATGTAGAAGAATGCCAAGTTGCTGAAGATAAGATCAGAAGATTGGAGTCTGAAGCAGAAATTTCTGCCTCCAACATTAGTCAGCTAGAAAAGGTAGCTTCTGACCTAGAAGGGAGGGTTCAAAAACTTCTGGAGGATTCTAGATCTGCTGAAAATCACAAGGTTTGTGTCCTAGCCTGTTCAGTGACAAAACATATTGCTATTTAACCTGTAAGATTCATGAGGTTTGAATTTTGCAGCAAGAGTTGCTTCAGAAGATTCTGAAGCTAGAATCAGATAATCAGGAGCTTCTAGGTCGAGTGCAATCTGTTTTGAATGAGAAGTCTAATGATACAGAATCTCTGCAAGGAGAGATAGCTAAGCGTGACCAACAGGTTGAGACACTTGAGAACCAGGTCAATCAGCTTTGCAGTATTATTGATGAGAAAGAACAACTACACACTTGTGCTGTAGAAAGAGAGAAGAATTTAGAGGAACAGAAGTTACAGGTCTGTGCTTATTAGAACTTTAAATCTCATTGTAATGATCTATAGACAACATACAATCTTTTCTGTCTACTGCCAGGTCCAAGCATCACTTGCTGCAACAGAAAGCCAACTTACTGAGGCAAAAAAACAGTATGATATCATGCTTGAAGGTAAAAAGATAGAGCTGTCCAAGCATCTGAAAGAATTATCACTGAAAAATGACCAGGTATTACGCTTCTATCAGCTGTATCCTGTATGACACTTTGCTATATCAATCACAAGTGACAGTTAGAAAAGTGCATTTTTGCAGGCAATCAATGAAATCCGTAGGAAATATGAACTAGAAAAGGTAGAAATCATTAATATTGAAAAAGAAAAGGTAAGTTAACCTCTTTTTTCAAAGTTATTATGCTAGCTGTTTTGAGTTTGATCTTATTCTCTATCTATTTTCTGGATGTTGAAAAATATTTAGGCCGAGAAGCTCATAAAGGAAATGGAAAACAAATGCAATGAAAAGATTTCAGAAAACAGGCAAGATTCTGAGAGGTATTTGATGTGTCTAAAGGAGGAGCATGGCTCAATGGTAGGTGGTACTGGTTGGATCTGTCCATTAAAGTTAAGCTGTTTTGAAAAAAAAAGTGAAGTTTACAATTAGTTATGATAACAATGCTAATTTTGAAATTTGAAAATGATTATTAATAATTATTTTAGGTTGAAGTTTGTTTATTTGTCTTGGTAGCAATCATGAAAAGAGAGCTAGGCAATAAAAGTGAATAAAAACCTTTAAAATTTATGCTAAAATCAAATCCTAAAATTGAAAAAAGCTGCAGTTTTTAAGGGAAAAAACTGAGCCAAGTGGAGCCACATGCGCCAGTTTCCATTGGAAATGTTAGCTCTAGTATTTGAACAAGGTGTTGATAGCATGGATACATAATTGCATTGTGGATGTTCATGTTCTGCTATGCTGCATTCCGCTACAGAGGATTAGTAACCTAAAAAGGTTACTCAAGGTCTTTCTACGTGTGCTTTTAATATGCTTTGTCCAAAACACCCACTTGGTAGTTATATGTGTTGCAAAGTTTCTTTGAAGGTGCTTTAGGTAATGCTCTCCTTGCCTTTGTCTTTTATTTAATTTGCACTAGGCACAAAACATGACATCAAAGTACGATCTATCATATTTCATCAATATACATTGTTAATGTAAATGGTATTTGGACTTTACTGGTTGATTTCATGGTTCTCTTAAGATTTAATAAGTCAAAAATGTCATCTGATATTTGAGCAGAGCTGCAGAGAATGTATTTGACACAACTTTATGGCCGTAGGACTTACACATCTATTCTAATATAATTTTGATGTTCCATTTGGTTTTGCAGCAGTTTTGAGATGGTATATTTGTTTACATAAAGTAAAAGGGGTGCAGTGAAAAGTCTCTGTAAAAATATGTTCCTGTAAATTTTGAGAGTCAAACTTTCATCACTATCTGTAGAATCCTGCCACTAATGAATTTCCATTTGTTGAAGATTGAAACTATTGTCTAAAGGATCCCACCTCTGGAGTGGGGAAGCACTGAACACTACCTCAGCGGAAAGTCTGAAATTAGACTGTTTTTCTTCTAAAATGACCATGAAAGTTGTTTCTTGATATTTAGGTTGCAAGAATTCAGCAGGATAATGAGCATAAGGAATCAACTCTTCGAGCTTATCATAAAGAAGAACTCCAGCGCATCCAATCTCAGGCTGAGAATGAATTGAGGGAGGTCAGTAATAAATTCCACCAGATGTTTTGATGATGATTGTTCATACTAATTAAATCTGGATCAAATATGCAGAGATTGTCATCGCTCAGAAAGGATCATGAAATTCAAATGAAATCATTGACTAAAAAGCATGAGGAAAATTGTCAGAAGCTTCAGGATGAACTGGAGCTTCAGAAGTCAAAGGTAGTCACTCTGGTGATCTTCTTGTTCTGGAAATCGTTACTTGAAAATATATCTGAACACTTTTTTTTTTCAGGAGGAGAAGCAAAGAGCATTGTTACAGTTACAATGGAAAGTAATGGGCGAAACCCAACAGGTTGATCAAGAAGTAAACTCTAAGAAGGTATTCTCTGATTTCTATCTCATATACTATTTTTAAGCAATTCATATTTAAGTTATGTTATATTAATTGCATAGCATGCTAAGCATTTAATATAAAGATGCAAGTGCATATGTTTCACTAATTGAAATGCTGCTGCTTATTTCATGTAACAATAAATTCAAGAAATTGAGTATTTTGACTTGGTTTGGCATTAATTTATAAAGCCTTATGGCTTGTATTTCGAATATGTAGGTCAAGACAATTGGTTTTTTTTCCAGGTTTGACATTTTCTACCACAACCATTATTTCCTTGTGGATTGTTATTAAGAAAAATTAGATGAAGATTAGGAATGAGTCATTTGGTTGATTTGATTGGATAAATTAATGGAAAGTAAAGGATAAGATTCATTTTCCATGCTTTTTAATTCTTTATTTGATATTGTCAATATATTCCTAAACCATACATAATAGAGAGATTTTAACCCCTATGTGGTAATTATGAAAACATTCTGTTTTAACTTTCGAGTTGGCTGTTGATGCATGCAAAACTTTTTAACATAATCAAGTTTGTTCCTTACTCTCATGTATATATATATGACTCCTAACTCAGATATACATGACTGTGGGGAGTACTTCTAAAAAAACTACTATTGTGTCAAATTTCTGTGCACTTAGTTATCTTTTAACACATCACACTTTGCTTTCCTTTTTTATTATGAGCAGAAATAGTATTTGTTTCAGACTTTATGTTGTAGATTTTGATGCGCCATTTTGGCCTTTTATTTTTCATTACAATCCTATTATTTATTTCATGCCTTGCAAACTCTGAACTTGCTGTGTTTGCATATAGGTTCCTGTGTGTGCGATTTGGTTCATCTGTAGAGGTGCTAGTTGCAAACTAGTGAAATACTATTGACTTTTTTTTTTCACGATCTTGACCATAGATTTGTTCAACCTCTAAGTCCCAGTATGACACTTTTTGATAAGAATAAATGAAAGAAAAAACATTTTTCTTCACCTGTTTGGATTATAATACCAGATGTTCATACATCTCATTCTTGCTAGATTTTCCCAAAGAGCTCCTTAAACATATCTTACAAATTCAGGTAAAAATGGAAAATATCTTTAAAAATGGTTACCATGATTTGGTCATGTGCTCATGTTGGGGCAGAACCAGAAAGGCTGATATAGTCCATATCATGCATTATTTTCAGTTTTTGTTAATCTTATAATTGGTTCTTTGTAATTTGTTTCACCGTTTACGTTTTGTATGTGCCAATGCTCTCCTTAAGAGTTAAGACATACATATTTTATTTTTTTAGGAATACTCTGTTTCATCAATAAAGAGGAGAGATCCATATATCAGAAAAGAACATCAGCTTCAGTTGGTTAGTCCTGAGACCAAACGGAAGGTAAGACATCTCTCTTTAAACGTTGACTTTATCACTGCATGCTTCATTGCACAAATTCTAAATTCGCATGTTCTACTACCAGGATGTTAATCTATCTGGCATTATACAATCACCAATTACAAACATGCTGAGAAAGGTAGAGAAAGGAACCCAGGATATTCCTAAGCATAGAAAGGTGAATCATTTTACATTTAGATTCATCATTCTCTTATTAGAGAATGTATCAAGTTTCACTAATTGAATGAATTAATCTGTAAAATACATGTTTTCATGTGACATGTTTTCGGTGTCCTTTTAACTAGGTAACACATCATGAATATGAAGTTGAGACAGCAAATGGAAGAATCACAAAGCGCAGGAAAACTAAGAGCACTGTCATGTTTGGGGTACAGGTTTTTCCTCTCTTTTTTCTCCTTTGCATTTGATTGGTGGTCTAGTATTTCATTCTTGTAATCATGTTAACAGTAGCCTTTTTCTCCCATTCAGGAACCCAACACTCAGAAGTCATTGCATGATACTGCTGACAAGGATCCTACAAAAATGAAGAAGGTGTATTTGTGTGATTAAATGTGTTCGCCAACTTCTTTCCATATGCATGTCTAAACTACTCCCTCCGTTTCATAATGTAAGTCATTCTAGCATTGCCTATATTCATATAGATGTTAATGAATCTAGACATAGACATATATCTAGATTCATTAATATCCATATGAATGTGAGCATTGCTAGAATGACTTACATTATGAAACGGAGGAAGTAGATTCATTGACCTCTGTAATTTTGTTTTTTGTTTTTGGGCATATAGGGATACTTTTATAGAATTGAAATATTTTCTGTGTACTATATCATTTTCTGAATTATGATCTGTACTATGTGATATATTCAGGAATGCCTGTTCTCATAGATGTTTCTGTTGTAAGAACATTTGTAGTTGACTTACTACTTTGATGGTACAGCATACATTTATTAGATAGTGTTGACTCAGTTTTATTCTCTCGCTAAATGACTGAAAATTTGTGATTGCTCATGTGGTGGAATTCGATCAGAGTCTATCCGAAAACATGCATCCAGAATATTGGTTTTCCCAGATGCTTTTGCGCAACTTTTGTTAACATTTACGCTTCTTCACTCTCCAGGTTGTTGCTGGATCCCATCCCCACCCTGCAAACATTGGTGAATTGTTTTCTGAGGGCTCGTTGAATCCATATGCCGAAGATCCTTACGCATTTGGCTAGAAGGTAATATAGTTTCCCTTTTTTTACTTATTGTATTTTCTAATAGTAATTATATGTCTGCATGAATAATCCATCAAGGACTGCATGCAATGTTCTAAAATGCTAGAGTAGTGCTTCAGCGACTTTTACTTTTGGTGAATAGCATTCTCAGTTGTCAGACCTGAAACTTGAACTCCTCTAACACCATACTGCAACTTTCGTATGCTTGCCGTCCTTGACTTGTTGTATGTCAAATGTAGCTGCTTTGCAGTGTTTGGAAAGGTTGATCTTCCAAACAATTGATCCAATGAATTGGTTCTAAAATGCTGGTTTGAACTCACGAATCTAGAAAATGTAGGGTTATATCAAATATAATACGATCTGGTTTCTGGCAATCACTAACGATTGGTCAGTTCTGTGATTAAGCACTTCACTGCATCTACATATATTTGATACTACTGGTACCTGATGCTTTCTCAAGTAACCGTGCTTTTCTGTTAAAAAAAAGCCAATTCTTTTATCACATTCATTACCAATAATTGTTAAGTTTTGATAGTGCAGAAGCGTAAATGCTATACTCCATCTATTTCATATTATGAGATGTTTCGACCCTTTTTTTTCTAAATCAAACCTCTTTAAGTTTGACAAACTTTATAGAAAAACATAGCAACATTTTCAACACAAAACAAACATATTATCAAAATATATTCAATGTTAGATTTAGTTAAACTAATCTGATGTTGTATATGTTTCTACATTTTTTCGTAAACTTAATCAAACTTAAAAGAAATTACTTATGGAAAAGTCAAAGTTTTTTATAATATGAGAAAGGGAGTATACACTTACAACTTCTGAATTCTAATCATGCCTCCCTTTGCAGCTCACATTTGAGGTGCTGACCTTCAGAAGCATGATGATGACTCCCGAGTGCAATCCCCAAGTCGGATTGAATCAATGATCTTGCGGCCTTAGGCATCTGACCATCCTGTTGTACGAAACGACAATCGTTAACTGCGTTGTATCTGCAATACTGTTACGACACGGGTTATGGCATCTGACCATCCTGGTGTTCATAACATACTATCACTACCTGTGATGTATCTGGAATATCGATACGACAGACAACGATTCTCCTGCGCGTACAGCATCAACTGAAAATGCCAGTGTTAGTTTTGCTATTTCTAACGATTTGCGGAAGGATTTTAATACATTGATATTCCATTGCCGGCGGAGTGGACAGGCAACGGAAAACAGTAGCAAACTTGGTCCGAGGACAAAGCATCTAGTTTTAATTTGAGCAATTTTACCATACAACATTTGGTATCTCGAGGTATCACATTTTACATACAAAATTTTGATACCTCGAGCTACTAAATGTTGGTTGGTAAAATTGTTTTTTTTTTCAGTTTATCAGTGGCTTTTTATGGTTTGCGCATGAAGGTCCTCTCGGACATGAATTTGGGCCGAGTGAATACAAATATCTCAAGAAAGTGCGTGTCACTGGATTCAAAGGGTCCAGAGGACAACTTGAGTTTCTTTTGCATCTCATGGAAAATGCACCTGGACTAGAAGTCATAACTGTGGATACAGCTGAAAGAATATGGAAGGATGAATATCATAAGAACGAATATCTCTGTTCTCTGCAAGACTGCAACTTTGCTCGTCAGACCGCCAAACAACATCCTTCGTGAAGCACTTCCACCGGCCGCAAAGATTTCCGTCCTTTAGCATGGATTTGTGTAATTGTTTAGTAGTGAGTTCATGTGATCTCTCTATATATATAGTGTTACATACCTATCGATGATTTGAAGTTTGAGCAATAGATGAATGCTCGATTTAAAATACTCTTTGGCTGGTGCAAGTGTCATGCATTTTATTCACTAGTACGAGGACTAAAGGGAAGTCGTCGTTGACTCCTCTATAGTTGGTACTAGCTGTTAACTCCTTCCGTTATACGGAGTACTAGTAAAAATTAACAAAGATGAGATACATGTTAATACTATAAATGAAATGTGAGATAATTATGTCCATATTCATACTACGCAATGTTTAGATTCGTAATACAATAATACATCTTATTCTATATTAGATTACTAATTTTTTTTTGGAATACACAAAAGGATTGCGTACTTTTGTATTAAGAGAAGGAAAGAATTACAGCTAGATTACTATATTTTGATTTAGATTCGTAGTACGAAGATGTATACTTTCTCGTATTAGATTACTTATTTACTTTACCCACGAGCTGCTCCTCGTGGTCTACACTCTGGCAGTGGCAAGCATTCGCGACCTTGTAGGGGGTGTGTGACAGCGGACAGGATAGCAGGAAGCGCCATGGCGGCAGGTGTCCTCGACGCCGGCGGCGCTGTCCCGGCCGCAGCTTACAGCGGGGAGCTCACGCTCTCCGTGCTTGTCACATGCCTCGTGGCGGCCTCCGGCGGCCTCATCTTTGGCTACGACATCGGCATCTCAGGTCTTTGTTCTTCTCCCAGCTTGTGCATCCGCGTCCACGATGGATTGCTTGGATTCTTTGGTCGATTATGATCTCTCTGATGGTGCTCGACTGTTTGTTCCAGGCGGCGTCTCTCAGATGAAGCCGTTCTTGGCGACGTTCTTCCCCAAGGTGCTGATGAGGATGGCCGACGCGAAGAGGGACCAGTACTGCGTCTTCGACAGCCACGCGCTCACGGCGTTCACGTCGTCGCTCTACGTCGCCGGGCTCGTGGCGTCGCTGGCCGCCGGCCGCGTCACCAGGTGGCTGGGCCGGCGCGGCGTGATGCTGATGGGCGGGGCACTGTTCTTCGCCGGCGGCGCCATGACCGGCGGCGCGGTGAACGTCGCCATGCTCATCGTCGGGCGGATGCTCCTGGGGTTCGGCGTCGGGTTCACGAACCAGGCCGCGCCGCTGTACCTCGCCGAGATGGCGCCCCCGCGGTTTCGCGGGTCGCTCACCGTGGGCTTCCAGTTCTTCCTCTCGCTGGGGATACTCATCGCCAACCTGACCAACTACGGCACCGCGCGCGTCCCGTGGGGATGGCGCCTCTCCCTCGGCCTCGCCGGCGCCCCGGCCGTGTTCATCGTCGTCGGCGCCTTCTTCCTCACGGACACCCCGAGCAGCTTCGTGATGCGCGGGAAGGTGGACCGCGCCCGCGCCGCGCTCCTCCGCGTGCGCGGCCACCGCGCCGACGTGGACGCCGAGCTCAAGGCCATCGTCCACGCCGTGGAGGCCGCGCGGGGCAGCGAGGACGTCGGCGCGTTCCGGAGGCTGGTCACCTGGCGGGAGTACCGTCCGCACCTGACCTTCGCGCTCGCGCTGCCGCTGTGCCACCAGCTCAGCGGCATGATGGTCCTGACCTTCTTCTCCCCGCTGGTGTTCCGCGTCGCCGGCTTCGGCAGCAACGCGGCGCTGATGGGCGCGGTCATCCTCGCCGGCGTCAAGTTCGCGTCGCTCATCCTCTCCACGCTGGTCATCGACCGCTACGGCCGCAAGGTGCTCGTCATCGCCGGCGCCGCCCTCATGATCGTGTGCCAGGTAAGTACGCGTACGTACCATACCATGCATGCAAAGTATGTAACGTTCGTTGCATGCGTCGTTTTAGAATTATTGCTGTTTTGTGATCAAGGTGGCGAACGCTTGGATCATGGGGGCGAAGTCCGGGAAGCACGGGGAGGTGGCGATGCCGAGGGCGTACTCGGTGGCGCTGCTGGTGCTGACGTGCGTGCAGGGTGCGGGGTTCGGGATGTCGTGGGCGCCGCTGATCTGGGTGATCCCCGGCGAGATCTTCCCGGTGGAGGTGAGGTCGGCGGGGCAGGCGGTGAGCGTGTCGGTCACGCTGGGGCTCACGTTCGTGCAGACGCAGACGTTCCTGGCGCTGCTGTGCCGGCTCAAGTACGCCACCTTCGCCTACTACGCCGGCTGGGTCGCGGCCATGACGGCCTTCGTCCTCGTGTTCATGCCGGAGACCAAGGGCGTCCCGCTCGAGTCCATGGGCGCCGTCTGGGCGGGACACTGGTACTGGAGGCGGTTCGTCGGCGGCGGCGACGGCAAACCGGAGCAGCGCCGTTGACGAATCATCTCCGTGGATCTACACAAGTACACGACTACACTTACTAATAAAGATGTGTGTGATAAGCTTTCGTGCCGGTCATGCATGCTGAACTAGTCAATTATAAGCCTTGTCACTTTGTTCAGAGGGTCACAAAATTCTTGGGACCAGTTGACAACTTGCTCAAACAAATATTGTGTTATCGGTGATGACTTGCGCGCGGTGACTTTGAGATCATTGATATAGTACCACGGATGGGTAATTATCAATACATCAATCGTAGAAAGAACGTGCTTCCGCTATATATTAGTGTACTACTAGTCTACTGCTCCATCCATCTCAAAATATAAGCATTTTTATATTTTAACACGATCTTCAAAATGTTACTTTGACCAACGTTATCTATAAAAGTAAAATGTTTTAAATAAAAAGAGTTGCATATTGTGATAGTTTGTTTAATGATAAATCTAGTAGCATCAATTTTATATGATTGATCTTTTTTATTTTTTTTGCTATTAATAGTCAAAGTTACAAATATTTGACTTGGTATTATGTTAAAAATACTTATATTTTGGTATAGAGGGAGTAGTATACTCAACTCTACTTTAGTAAACCTACTTTGAATTTTATATTTCTGATACTCGAATTTGGTTAGCTAGTGCCTAGTGGACTAGTAAGTGAAAGAGAAAGACGCAACTTGACCGTAATCGCCTTTTTTAATGGAGGGAGCAAGAGAAAGGACAGAGATATACCGAAACGGATGGCTAGAGCTGCAAATTAAAAGATATAATTAAACCATTAGAGGCTAATTAAAGATATATAAACCATTTTCATCGTCTAAAAAGATGGCTCTACGGCGGACTATCTAACAGTATCCTCTGCCGTACAGTCCATACCGTACCACCAATATGTGTATGTATCCCTATATATGTACTTTAGGGTCTATCTCTCAGTACGACACGTACGTACGGTAGAAAGATGTGCATCCCGGACTATTGAGACGGTTTAGGTATCGTGACTCATGCGGGGCTGTTTGGTTCTATGTTACCCCGATACGGGGATACGGACACGGATACACGACACGGCGACACGGGGATACGACATTTTCCAAAAATTGAGGATACGGGGATACGCTAATATATATATATATATATAAATTAAAAATACAGAAAAGTAGTAAATTGAACAGGGCAAAAATAGATTGTGAATAAGTGCTAGACCACAAATAGTGCATAGACCACAAATTAATAGTTCAACGGTACATCCAAACTCGCAATGACCATAGAAGTTCACATCCAGCCCACAGGGCATGGGCACACAACTAGTTTATAAATAACAAGTTCACAGCCACAAATAGAATAATTAGGATAGACCGATAGACTTGTTCAGGACTCTAAGTTCAATTCAATAATAACTAGATAGGTAGATCAATTTAATTGCTGCTTGTATCAATCATGGTAACTGAAGTGGCTGAAGGTCCAGCATCAGCAGACAGATCCAATGCACCAAGATCTTCTAGCACCCTCTCAAGGTCAGGCTCATCAAGTGAAAGAGCAGCTTCTTGAAGAAAATCAGCACCACCCTCGAACATCTCAAAGCTGTCTCCTCCAACATCCCACATTCTTGATGGACCAGTATAGTACTCTTCAGATTTCCTGGAAAGAAGACGCAAATTCTGGTGCACAAACACCAAATCTTCAGCACGTCCAGGGTTTAGCCTACAATAAAGCAATTGTAGTCACTGATCAGTTCCATGCATTTCAAACATACAAGAAATTTACTAAGTAAGAGAAGGAACAGAACTTGTTTCTCATTGAATTATGGATCAAACCATAGGTGCTCCAATTTCTTTCAGCACAAGATGATGATGTTGGTTGTCCAAGTAATTTTAGCGCCAACTTTTTTAACTCAGGGGCAGAGTTACCATAAATTCCCCACCATTGCTTTGCATCCAAATGAGCTCTATCCTCGATTGAGTCAAAGGAATTAAACCCATTTCCAAACAGCGAGAAATCTGCAAACTGCTGCTTGATCTTCCTTAATTCATCACCAGCAAAATACCTTCTGAAGCATTTGTTTCTCATTTCTGAAATTTCTGCATCCATGTGAGGAGCTTCACGGGTTGGAACCTCAGCCAACCAGCTTTCGCAGTAGTACCTACATTTTATAAAAACAATTAATATGCTAACAACGACTACAAATTATGGAAACAAACATTTAAAAGTAGAAGCAGAACATTACTTGGGGTTCAGTGTGTGCCAAGCAATGCAAGGGGGTATTACTTTTTGCCCATCGAGAGTACAAGATCTCTTGCACATGAAAGAAAAAGGAGGAATGCTCATCTAGTTCTTTCCCTTCATGACGATAAACTATTTTTTTCACCTTATCTATCATTGAATCCCACATCTCATAAACCAAATGGAGGCAAGGTTTGTCGGTGTCAGCTGCACGAATCATGGAATAGATAGGATCAGTGAAATCTAGGATATACTGCACCTTATCCCACCACACATCATTTAGAACCTTCTCTTTGACTTGCTGTGCTTGAACTTGATTGTCTTCCCTATAAGAATTCCATTTTTCACTCACTACCATCAAGATTAGAGATTCTTTGATAGCACGGAACCTCTTTAACATTACAATGGTAGAAGCAAATCTTGTATCAGCAATGGCAAGAAATTTTAGCTTACTGAACTCATTGAACATGGAGAGCCTCATTGAGTGGTTCATGATGAAGTTTTTTATGAAAGAAGCATCTGCTGCTACCTCAGTGATCCACTGAAATTCTTCATAAGCATCCCCACTTGAACTCTTGGCTGCACATATGTTCTTCAAGGCCAGGTTCAAGGTATGGACAACACACGGCGTCCAAAAAATGTGGCTGTACCTCTGTTCAACTATCAACCCAGCAGCCCTGCAATTAGCTGCATTGTCAGTGATAACCTGTACCACATTCTTTGGTCCAACATCCTCAATGACTGCAATCATCTTCTCAGCAATATATTCCTTCCTCTTAATTTCTCCTTCAGTGTTGATTGCTCTTAAAAACATTGGCCCATCTTCTGTCACTGCTAGAAAATTCAAGAGTGGACGCCTTTGAGCATCAGACCACCCATCGGACACAATGCTCACACCTTTTACAGGCCATGTCGACTTAAGGGGATTTAACAACCGCTCAACATGTGTCTTCTCTTGAACAAGAAGAGTAGTTCGTAGCTTGTTGTAACTTGGAGGGGAATAGCCCCCAAGCGCATTGTTGCAAGCAAACATAAAAGCCTTCCTGAAATATGGGTTTCTTGCAACATTGAAAGGAATGCCTACAGACCAAACCAAATGTCCAAATATTAGTCACATTTGTAACACAAATATGAGAATGTATGAGTTAATAAAACGTACTAAACTCTAGTCTAACCTGCTGTGTAGAACATTCTCGCAATCAAAGCATCAAGGTTGGAACGAGTATCTGAATTGAAGCTAGACTCAATAGCTGAAACAGCCCTTCTCTTCCCCCTACTCGCGCCCTCTGCTGGCAGTGGGATGTCCTTAGGCAAGTTCCTTTCAGCAACTACTACAGCTCTAGCCATTTCATCGTGAAGTTGACTAAGAACATCGATTGTTACCTTTGGACAGGGAGCTACACCATTAGATCCCACCTTCAAGAGATGTGCTTTAACTCTTGAGTAGCTCCCATGCATAATATTACCACAAAGCCTGCATCTAAACCTTACATTCCCTCCCTGGCCTTTACCTGTTTTCTCCATTAACTCAACATACCTCCACAATGGCTTGTTTTCATTGTCATTGGGAGGAATCACACGGCAAGCATTCAAGAGGTTGCTTGCCCTTGCTGGACCACTAGTTCCTCTTGATAAATCAGTAGCAGAATTAGGAGCCGGACTACCACTAGGATGGCTAGATGCACTAGCACTAGCACTTGAGCTTCCAGTTCGATAATCCATGGGATCTAACAAAAAAAAGATAGTACTTATACTAAGAAAAGATGAAGGGCATTGCATTCTTGCAGATCCACTAAAACTCTAAAAGAAATAAGAAGAGCATTGCAGAATTGCTCTGCTGCAGTGCATAGAATGCTAAAAGAGGGGATTTATTATTCACCTCAACAAGGGAACGAACAGGAAAACAGATCGGCGACGACAGTGTTGTGCCGACGTCACAGTAGGAGGCGGCGAGGCGCAGCCCAGTGCGCGGCGCCGGCGTAGCTCGGCGGCGGCGACGGTTGACGAGGCAGCCCGGCAGCAGCGACGGCACTGGAGCGCGTGAGGGGCGTTGGTGGTGACAGTGTTGGGCCAGCGTCGGAGGTGGAGAGCAGCGTGGCGGCGCCGGTGCAGCCCGTCGGCGGCAATGGCTGATGGGGCGGCGGCGGCGCTGGAGCGTTGGGGAAGAGAGGCGAGAGTGAGAGTTGAGAGGCGACGCAGGCTGGGTGGATATGCTCCCCACGCGCGCGCGGGTTTTGGTACCGGCGGAATATTAGGGTTAAACGTATCGGGACCGTATCAGAACGTATCGGAAACGTATCAGGAATTATTTTATTTATTTTAAAATCAAGATAAATACCGATACGTCCCGGACACGTATCCGGCCGTGTCCGATACGTGTCCGTATCCGATCGCATGTCGGACACAGACACGCGCCTGCTTTGCCGTATCAGTGCTTCATAGGTTTGGTTGCCAATTTTGCACCCTGATAGAGGATTTTTCTGCATTTAATTTGACAATCGGACACTTTTCAAAAACTAATTTCGCAAATAAACCGTAGCCAAAACTTATTTCAAAAATAACTCTTTTTTTAACGCCAAATCATATGGTGCTGAACTTAGACATATCAACGCCAAATAGCACACCACTGAATGCATGTTGGTACACCGACTCAGTCTCCCATCCGTGGTGGCACATCATTCAGCGCCAGTTGACGTGGTGTTGAGGTGTCTAAGTTCAACGCCGTACGATTTGACGCTGAACAAAAGGGTAATTTTTAAAATAAGTTTTGGCCACAGTTCATTTGCGAAATTAGTTTTCAAAAAGGGTCAAATTATCAAATTAAATGATTTTCCTAGGCGGAGACTTCCCAGCGTTGGTTTGCGTCCTGAGTGGCTGAAGCTTTGCCTCATCTGAGCTGCTCAGACGACACAAAATCATCCAACAAGCATGAAACAAAATCATCTAACAAGCATGAAGATAAGTGCCCACGCAAAACGAGATAAATCATTAGCACATGATTAATTAAATTTTAATTATTAAAAGCTTGAAAAAATGATTTATTTGATTTTTTTATAGCAACTTCTATGTAGAAAGTTTTCGCACGAAACATACCGTTTAGCAGTTTAAAAGGTGTGGTAACGAGGAAAAATCTGTATCTTGTTGGAGTTATATGTATCATGTGAGACGTGATTCGTCATTCGGGCATGTTACTCGGGTTGCCAACCATTGTTACCCTTGTAATGACCAAAATTTTGTTCAACGGCCGATGTGAGCCTCAACTATTAGAATTTTGTCCGCTGCTCTAGAATTTTAGTAAAGTTGCAGTGTTCCATTTCCATTAAAGCGAATTGAAGACACAATCTTGGGAGAGTTGCTTATGCTATTGTTTAGTTTGATATATCAATAAAAAGTACCAAATCGTAATCGAAGAAGTTTTCAACAAGAGATAAGGTCTAAAGGTGTAAGTGGCGTATATAAATGGGAATTAACTAGGAATGGTTAGTTATGTATTAGTTGTTGCTCAAATTTTTATTTCAATATGCAACTTGAAACCTTCATGTGTGATTCTCTTCGTACACTTCTTAATTGAAAAGAGCTCATACCATTTTCCTTTCTAAAAAAAATACCAAACCTTGGGTAAAGGCCCCCGCTTACTAGTGCAGCAGTAACCCGTAGGAAGTACTTCCTCTGTTAAAAATATAACGATTCAGTTTAGGTTAAAAGTCTTTTGAATCACATCAGTTGTCAATTTTTTAAATTTTGAATTGCATGGATTCCCTTTTCAAGCATCATTGGCTATAAAATCATTGAAATAATTAGAATCATAAGAATATTATAAAATTTGAATCCTAGAAATCCTTATATTTTGTTTTGGCACTGTGGTGAGCTTGCTATTACCAAATTTTGTAGTAAAACAAACAGTGCCATTAAATGGTAAAAAAATGTAAGAATTTGTTAGGCATCAATTCAAATAATCCCTTAATCCAAAATGGCTTGATGATTTTTCGAAAGTTGGCTTGAACACAGGAAGACAAGATAGAATATACTTGCTTTTGTTGTGTCTTATTTAAAGCATTTGTCAGATGGTTGGAATGGTTGCACACGAAAGGAGCACTTGGTATCGGTAGCTTAAATAATCAAACAATGGAAATTTGTGATACCTTGAACCTTGTTACAAATAGCTATCTGTCTGATCCTCAAATTCAAGCTAGTGGGGTTAAGAGCGAGTTGACACTCTATATATATCTTTCATGTACACCTCTGAAACGTAAGAAAGCTCATCTGACCGCAGTTTAGCTCCCTCTTAGACAGAGGCCAGAGGGAGAAAGAGAGAGAGAGAGGAGAAGGCTGAGACTGAACATTCAAGATGGCCGGAGGTGTCATCGTGGCGAACGACGGTGATGGCTCCGCCGTGGACCACGGCGGACGGCTGACGTTCTCGGTGGTCATCACCTGCCTCGTGGCGGCCTCCGGCGGCCTCATCTTCGGCTACGACGTCGGCATCTCAGGTGCACGCGCGCATGCGCCTCTCGATTAGTCTGATCTTATCAAAGGAATTAACTGACCTGACCTGCTTCTGCGTCCATCAAGGCGGCGTCTCGACGATGGAGCCGTTCCTGCGGCGGTTCTTCCCCGGCGTGGTGAGGAGGATGGCGGAGGCGAGGCCCGGGAACGAGTACTGCGTCTACGACAGCCAGGCGCTGACGGCGTTCACGTCGTCGCTGTACGTCGCCGGGCTGGTGGCGTCGCTCGTGGCCAGCCGCGTCACCAGGGCGATGGGGCGGCAGGCCGTCATGGTCATGGGCGGCGCGCTCTTCTTCGCCGGCGGCGCCGTCACCGGCTTCGCCGTGAACATCACCATGCTCATCGTCGGCCGCATGCTGCTCGGCTTCGGCGTCGGCTTCACCAACCAGGTCAGTGTCACAGTCACACCTCTTCCATCATCTTCCACCATGCTGTAAATGCGTCTGACCGTCGATTAGTATTGAGCGACACCCTTAATCCTGCGTCAGCGGATTGTCCAAAGTCTTTGGCTGATAGACACAGAGACGGAGCCATCATCATTGCTCATTGGTGAACTTATCTGCTATTTGCTTTCAGACAGCTATGTTAGTATCTTTATATTATATCAGGATATGCTTCGAAGCAGCCACTGCCATGATCCCAAGTGTTTTTTTTTTATTATTTTTGGCTTAAATATAAGGGCAGGTGAATCCGCACATACAGAGAAAAAACGAGAGCCAATCCATTCGTCAAATGACTCAAACCAATGCGATCTCCAAGTAGTAGTATACTAGTATTCTTAATTATCTGTCAGTCCACTCATGAAACTCTAAGTACGATTAAGCTATGAAGAACGTTGCAGTTAATTACAGACAGCTAGTAGTATACTGTAGTACTTAGGTCGATTACCACATGGCCTATTCCGACATTTGGTGCAACTAATCCACCGATGGTGGTGGTGGCCTGGTGCGCTGACCTGTACCCGCCGAGATGCCGCGCCTTGGCCTCGGTGGCGTCACGCATCACTAGTACCAACCACGTCCCGCGCCGCGAGTATCACACGAGTGCACCGGGCGTTGCAGCACGACGGGTTTGATCGTGTCGTGTGGGTTCTTGACGAACGAAATGGGCAGGCGGCTCCTCTCTTCCTCGCCGAGATGGCCCCGACGCGGTGGCGCGGCTCGCTCACGGCCGGGTTCCAGTTCTTCCTCGCCGTCGGCGTCGTCATCGCCACCGTCACCAACTACTTCGCGTCGCGCGTCCCCTGGGGGTGGCGCCTCTCCCTCGGCCTCGCGGGGGCGCCCGCCGTCGTCATCTTCCTGGGCGCGCTCTTCCTCACCGACACGCCCAGCAGCCTCGTCATGCGCGGCGACACGGCCCGCGCACGCGCCGCGCTGCTCCGGGTGCGCGGGGCTGGCGCCGACGTGGAGGCGGAGCTGAAGGGCATCGTGCGCGCCGTGGAGGTGGCGCGCCAGGGGGAGGACGGCGCGTTCCGGCGGATGGCGGCGAGGCGGGAGTACCGCCCTTACCTGGTGTTCGCCGTGGCCATGCCCATGTTCTTCCAGCTCACGGGCGTCATCGTGATCTCCTTCTTCTCCCCGCTGGTGTTCCGCACCGTCGGGTTCGGCAGCAACGCCGCGCTGATGGGCAACGTCATCCTCGGCGCCGTCAACCTCGTCTGCCTCATGCTCTCCACCCTCGTCATCGACCGCTACGGCCGCAAGGTGCTCTTCATGGTCGGCGGCGCCATCATGATCATCGCCCAGGTAATCAATTGCCCAAAACGTTCACTTCATCAGTAGTACTCGGGCTTGAACTTTTTTTTTTCTCTTGAAGGTTGGGGTGGCGTGGATCATGGGGGCGCAGGTGGGGAAGAACGGGTCGGAGGCGATGGCGAGGCCGTACGCGGTGGCGGTGGTGGCGTTCACGTGCCTGCACACGGCGGGGTTCGGGTGGTCGTGGGGCCCGCTGGGGTGGGTGATCCCCGGCGAGATATTCCCGGTGGACATCCGGTCGGCGGGGCAGGCGATGAACGTGTCCATCGGCCTCGGCCTCACCTTCGTGCAGACGCAGTCGTTCCTCGCCATGCTCTGCCGGTTCAGGTACGGCACCTTCGCCTACTACGCCGCGTGGGTCGCCGTCATGACCGTCTTCATCGCCGTCTTCCTGCCGGAGACCAAGGGCGTCCCGCTCGAGTCCATGGCCACCGTCTGGGCGCGACACTGGTACTGGAAGCGGTTCGCGCGGGAGCAACCAAAGACGAGCGCCGACGAACCGACCGGGACGTACTGATGTTTCACGATGTGTAGATGTACTTAATTCTGTGGAGTACATGTCTTGTATAACTTTTGAATCATGGTACTTGGTCCTAGTTCACTCGTCTGTTTCAATCGAAATCAAATGTATAGAACTCCAACATCGGTCGCTCCGATCCTACATAGCTCAAGTGTTGAAAAATCCTCACGACACTGTTGCAAGTGATTTAGGATTTGAATAGCCCACGTGGGTGTCTAGCGTGGCAAAAAAAAAAAATCGTCAGCATAACAAAGTTGCTGACAAAGCTCTTTACCCTCTGCCCTCTCCCCCCCCCCCCCCCCCCCCTTATAGATGGCCATGTGGGCCAGGCCGTGCCGTGCCTGGGCCGAGGCTTGTCGGGCCGGCACGGCCCGACCGACGCACCGGGCCGTGCCGTGCCAGCCCACGTGCCGCACTCACGGCCCAGGCACGACCCAACACGCCTCGGGCCGTGCCGGGCCGGCCCGAAGGCACGATGGGCCATCGTGCTTTTTCTCAGAATAAGTCTAAATTTCCTCTCTCCTATTGGGCTGTGACATATGTATAGCTAAAAAAAGTCTATTTTACCTCCCTCTTCTTTGGGCTGTGGTATATAAATAGCTACAATAAATCTATTTAAGGTCCCTATTATTTAGACAGTGACATTTATATGTCTATTTTTAGTTCCTATACTTTGTGTACCGGGCCTGGCCTGCCGGCCCATTGTGCCGGGCCGGCCCAACATGCCGGTGGGGAGGCCCAGGCACGGCCTGACGGTCGGGCCGTGCCGTGCTTGGGCCGGACCAAAAAGGCGTGCCGTGGGCCGGGCCTTCGGGCCTCGGGCCTTATGGCCAACTATACCCCCCCCCCCCCCCCCAAGAAATTCCCCTCTCCCCCTCTCAAATGAGAATTTTCAAAATATGTCATTCTATTCGTACCATCCTCAGGATTTGCCATTCAATTCATAACACTCCGGCCCTCCGAAGCCGCACACCGTCGCAAGTCCATGTCGCGCCATCCGTCTGCCTCATACGCCGTTGCTCGCGAGCTTCTCCTTCCCACGCACGAGCATTTTACTAGTATGTTAATGTAAGGGCTCTAAAATAAATAATGAAAACTGCAAGAGAATCAGCGTCGAATACAACAATCACAATCTTTGTTGTACGCATAGGAAATTCATGTCCGTGGATGGTGCATTCCAGCGGATGGCGACGAGGCGGGAGTACCGGCCTTATTACCTGGTGTTCGCCGTGGCCATGCCCATGTTCTTCCACCTCACGGGCATCATCGTGATTTCCTTCCTCCCCCCGCTGGTGTTCCGCACCGTCAGCCTTGTCCGCCTCATGCTCTCCACCCTTGTCATCGACCGTTACGGCGGTAAGGCTGCTAGGTGCTCTTCCTGGTCGGTGGCGTCATCGTGATCATCGCCCAGGTAATTAAGTGCACATGTCCACTTCGTAAGTACTCCCTCCGTCCAAAAAAAAACTCAACTTCTAAAGTTTGAATTTTGTCAAAAAAAAAACCAACTTTTATCATTCTACCTACCCTTAGCACGTAAAACGAGAAGGCTTATCCCTTCAATACCCTTTATCTAACTATCACTCTTACTATTTTTTTCAATGATTAAGCATTTTTTATTCATTCTCACCCTCCACTATTTTCATCTTAGAATGATAGGAATGGATTTTTTGTGAGACGGAGGGATTAGTTGTTTGTTCCAGCTTGAGTCTCACATGTACGGTTTTGAGTTTGAGCTTTTCTTGAAGGTTGGGTTGGCAATGTGGCATGGATGGTGGTGGCGCAGGTTGGGAAGAACGGGTCGGCGGCGACGGCGACGGCGTACGCGGTGGCAGTGGTAGGCGTTCACGTGCCTGCACACGGCAGGGTTCGTGTGGTCATGAGGGCCACTGCGGTGGGTGGCGCCGTGCGAGGGAGATATTTCCCGGTGGACATCCGGTCGGCGGAGAAGGCGATGACCGTGTCCATCGTGTCCAGGGGCGATGAGCGACGACGAAACGAACCAACCGAAGTGACTGATCGAGATTGATGTTTCACGATGTGTAAATGCACGTACTTAGTCCTAGTTCACTCATCTGTTTCAATCGAAAAATCAAATGTACAGCTCCATCTTTATATGCTATTGTCCGAAGAAAGACTACTTCCATTGCTAGTGTTAAGGAAACTGTTCCACTTAATGTTTCTTTTAGGAGAGTTTTAATTGGTTAGAATATTGTATATTGGCTGCTATTGTACATATTCAGTTGAATCATTTCTCTGATTATTTTAGATGGAATTATCATCAGAATGGTAGATTCTTGGTGAGGTCAATGCACCTAGCTTTAATCAATAATGGCTATATTGAGAGGAATAAGTGTATTTGGAAGCTTAAGATGCCACTTAAGATTAAGATCTTTACGTGGTACTTTCTTAAAGGGGTTGTGCTAACCGAGGACGATTTGATAAGACGGAATTGGAATGGTAGTTTAAGATGTTTTTTTTTATGAAAAATGAGACTATTCAGCATCTTTTTATGGACTATCATTATGTAAAGTTTATATGGAGAGCAATTCAGTTCTCATTTGGTTTTAACCTTCCTACTAGCATATCTCATATTTTTGATGATTGACTATTGGGATTGACAAGAAAAAGAGTAAACTGATACTTGTAGGAGCATCTGTCATATATTGGGCTTTGTGGTTGAGCAGGATGATATGGTTTTTAACAAATCACCATCTATTTCATATATGCAGGTAATTTTTAGGGCAACTCATTGGCTCTGGTTTTGGGCACAATTACAAAAGTGTGATGAAGATGGAGAGTTTCTAAAAGTTGCATGTCGTAATCTTGAGACGAGGGTCATGCAACTGTTTGCCAACTATGGATGGAGATTCACAAATAAGCTTGAATAAATGTGTTCTCCTTGGTTTGGTTTCTTCATTTTTATGGTTGGTGTGTTCTTCTATTTATGGACTACACTCTGTTTTAGGGTACTACTGTGCTAGTTTGTAATAATTAGCTGTAGCTCTTTTGAGCAAAGACAGGGATGTTATATTCCACTAGCAAAAATGCTCGTGCGTTGCCACGGAAAGAAAATACGAGAAAATTGAATTAAAACATATTAAATTCTAATTAAATGAAATACAAATTTTCTGGAATATTTGGGTATTTTTTAAATAGGTAGATATAAAATTAAACCAATTTACAAGTAAACTAAGTGTGAGAAATAAAATGATATGGATGGATTTAATTTTTATTAAATTCTTCATATTAACTACACCATTTTAAATTTTCTTGGAATTTACATAGCTTAATTGCTAATTTTGCTAATACGAACATCATTTCAGCATTTATTTAAATAAAAATCCTTCTTTTCTCTATGGGCCATTTCTAGCCCATGTTCTTCAGCCCGCAAGCGACAAAAGTCTAAATAATATTCCCATACTCCTGTCACTTGCCGTGCGGCCCGTAACCTCAAATGTGTTGGACCAACAGCCCGCGTGTGGCCCAAGTGGTCCGGTCCGATGATGTAGGCCAGCCCAGCGATCGATCGATCATTGGACGGCTCAGTCGATTCCAAATCAATCAAAACCCTAACCATAACCCTCCCCCTCCCCCGATCGGCTCGCCGTCCCCCATCCCCCCTCTTACCGCCGGCCGCCTTCCCCGCCCAACGCCGCCTATCGCCCTCCCCCATCGACGCCGGCTCTCCCCTCTACCCTCCAGCAGCGCCGCTTCCCCTCCCCTCCTCTCTCCCTTCCAGCAGCGCCGCTCCCTCTCCCCAAATCCCTCCCGTCTCACCGCACGGCGCGGGGAAGGCGGGGTGCGGCGGAGACGGCGTCCCTCCCCCTCTCCCTCTCCTCGTCGGCCTCGACAGCCGTCCCTCCCTCTCGGTGACGGCGCCCTCTCCACCCTCAAGATCTGGCGGCGTCGACAGCGATGACAGTGTCAAAGGCGTCCGCGGGTGGATCCGTCGGCGATGGTGGCGACTACAGGCGGATCTGGCAGCGGCAGCTCCCTCCGCCGCCTCTCTTCTCGATCCCTCCGTTGGCGGTGGCAACGGCCGAGGAGATCCGACGGTGCCCCGTGGATGGATCCGGTGGCGACAACGGCATTGGTGGCTTCCCGGTGATGTTTTTATTTTTCTTCCCGTTCTTTTTCTCAATTTCGATTGGATTTTGTATCTAGTTTTTTTTTTTGCTTTATTTGCCTTATGATGCACTCGGAAGATAAGATAGATAGATTGAATCGGACTTTTTTTTTGTTTTCATGTTTTTTTCGCCTTTTTTTGTTATTACGAATGACGGAAACATCTTTAATTTTTTTACCGCTTCACATATAATCGAATCCATGCCACATATAATCGGATTCGATTTTTTTCACCCTTTTTTCACGGATGGACAATGAAAACACCTTCAATTTTTTAAGTAGTAGAGATAGAGATAGAGATTATCTAAATTGGCTGCGCCGATCCTAGATAGCTAGAGACCTGAAGTCTTGAAATTCTGAAGTGAGCGGGCCACCATTTTGCATTCGAATCGAGGACGGCGGCCTCAGATGGGAAGTTACGTTCAAGACTCCGAGTGCAATTCTTGTGGGCCCTAATGTCGTATTGGGCCGAAGAATCCCTACTTCCTACGCGTGGCCGTAGCCTAACGATTTCTGTGCTGTGGGCCTGGGCTTCTATTCCCACTGGACTATAAGACATTGTGCACGCGCGCTCTCTCTTTCTTCCTGCGATTACACCGAAGATGTGCATGCACACCCCCCGCTAATACAGTCATACACAAGAGTTGAAGATCAGTGTTAAATTCCTAACATCACTACATATTTCTATAATTCTATTCAAATATACTCGTGTGTATAATATTCGTGAGCAGGAAGATTTAAACTTCTCAGTGGAGTAATATACTCACGATTTCACCATCACACAACCACTCTTCCCTTCTGTGTTATATACAAATTAAAACTGCCTCCATGTGAAGGTAAATGGTGGATAAAATGTTGGGTGAAATTACAGCACAAGCCAAAGCTATGGACAAACGTGGGGCTGTACATCGAAGAAAGAAATGGAAAGATAATATACTGTAATATGGGCTTTACCTGGTTGGCTTGACCCAAATTATTTGTGGGCCCTGATTACATGCCCATTGTATGCACAATTTATATACGTACTAGTAGCTCTCAGGTCACATCTCATACTACACTAATGGCAACTTGTATACCCAGAAAGGAAAATGGCAACTAGTATAAGACTGGATAGAGTAGACCACCACTTCATTGGATGGGTTCTTTTGTAGATATATATCACCATTCAGTTCATTTTACATGACCAACTCTGCATTTATCGTTTGCAGATTTCTGTATCTTCTTTTATTCTTTTATACTTCCTGGTGGACGATAGTTAGGCCTGAACTTTGTAGATAGTACAAAATAAACTTCTTTACTAGTAATTAGAACTAGAACTCGATCATTGTTGTGTTGTTATAAATACCCCGCCGTATTGCTGCGGAAAATTAAGCTGTATAATATTTATAAATAAGTTTTAATATATTTTGTAAACCAAAGCAAAATGATGTCTTATGTTTTATATAATTTACGCATGGTTGCAAATATAATGCAAGGTGAAATTGATACTTCAAATTTTGAGCTTAAAAATAATTGAGATTGTATGGTTTTACGAGAGAAGAAAAAAGAAACTATGTGTATATAGATCTATCATTCGCAGGTTAGAAATAATTGGAATGATGTGGCTTTATGAGATAAGTAAAAAAATAACATTAACTAAATTTAGTGGGATGAACTATATAACTATATATAAGTATATAGGATAGGGTTTCCAGCCTATTCACTTCTAACAGAACGGTCAAACCAAAATATTGGTTAATCTGGCATTGCCTTAATGATGTGGTTTTTAACCATAAAAGTATATAACATTACGCAGGTTATCTTGGTGTGTTATAACTGATTGTATTCTTGATGTATGATGCTATCATAGGAACAACATAATACTATGTGTAATTATGCTAATTAGTACACATTTGAAATTGGTAACCAATAAGCTTTTGTTCTAGTTTGGATGATGTAATACCAACAGAATTTCATATTAGAATCTATGTGATTTTAAAAACATTATTTCAACTGATTATTTTATTGGTGAAAGTTAAAGGTTTGTCCCAACACGCCATTTTTTTAGTTCTTTTTTTTTACTTCTGAGATCTTTTTGGTTGTCTGTCCTTTGGTAAGGACCGGAGACGTAATTCATTTCCTCTGTCTAAAAACATATTAGCATCAAACAATAATCAATAAGAGGCTAAACTGCAGTTACTGTACTTTATTCATGATTATGCTATTTTTTTGAAGCCTCGATGTGTTCCAAAATCACAGTTTGAATTTTCTATGTGCTCGGTGATGCGTGCCTTTCAACTTTTTGATGCGGATGTGACGAACTAAAATTTGACCTGAGTTAACATACAAGAGATGATGCGCCTTATGTACATATGGACAGTAGATAGTTGCCGGACAGCCCCGCTAATAATGTACTAGTCCTTTGGAACTTTTTTGTTACCAGCACGCTCTCAAAGCGGAAGAACTACTCCGGTGGCAAACACACTCAAGATACATCATACATGCATCCATTTCGCTAATTAATTTGTTCCCTTAATTGGCACTTTGAATCTAAGAGTGTGCGGTTTGAACTTTGATAAAACCTGCACATCAGCGTGAACTTGATAGAGTTTATTTTTTTTAAAAAAAATAGGCGGTGAACTTGATAGAGTTAGATCAAGCCTTCAACTGCCGTGACAGGAGAGGCTTTGTCTCTGTGCATGTCCACGTGTTATCGCTTTCCTCACAATTCATCGCACTCTCGCTCATCGCACTCTCGCTCGTTGATGTACTGCCTCCCCGGCTCCCCCGAAGTCAGAAATCCACAGGGGATCGGAGCACAGTGTGTGACGCGCGCAGCCTATAAAGAGACCCCGAGACGCTGCCCCTCTTTCCCCGTGTAGAGTTCAGAAGCTCCTTTGCTGAGACAGATTTCCGAGTAGCCGGCGAACGCTTTGCCTTGCTCGCTGTGTAGCTAGCGGAGGGCGCGGAGCGATCGAGCGATCGAGCGCGTTTGCACGGGGCTAAGCGTGGAGGAGAGGCCGGTGGTGAGCCAGCAGCTGTGCAGGCAGGCAGCAAGCTAGCGGCCGGCTAGTCGATCGCGCGCGGCTCCCCGCGCAATGGCGGCAGGGACAGAGGCGGCGCGGGACTACGGCGGCGGCGTGACGGCCAGCGTCGTGTTGACCTGCCTCATCGCCGCCTCCTGCGGCCTCATCTTCGGCTACGACATTGGCGTCACAGGTATAGTAGCCGCCTCCCTCTTCTCATCATATATTCTCTGCGAATCCGAGTTGATCAACTAGGTAGAAATCAACCCTCTTGCGCGTCTCACCCGGGCCCCGGCTGGTAAAACACTAAAATTTTCGAATAATCAGGTGCGGTTCGGTTGGGTCGGGGGTAGGGCAGTAGCATTTTCTTGTAATTTCGATGAAAGGGGATGGGTAGCGCTGTAATTAGTTTTGGAGCGAAGCTGCGAAGCGATGTTTTTGCCGCTCCATCTCGATAGTACAATTTGCGATTCACTCCGCTCCGCTCTATTTTTTGGTAAATCTTTGGCACAGCTCTAGCTCTAGATAAGTTAGGGCTGAGAGCTAGACCTATGTTAAACGGGGCGTTAATCAAAACACACAAAAAAAAAATCCTCATGTTTGACTGCTCCAGCAGCATGTTTGTTGATCTTCGAAAGAAAGACGCATTCATCAAGCATATATCTTATTCTTCCTCACCAGCTGCCTTGATTTGCTGACACAGTACCCTGATATGCCAATGGGCCAGACTAGGTTGGTTGGTTGGGACCACCGAACCATCCTAGGCAAGTACTATTCTGTTTTGGGATTTGGGTTGTGGAAAAAGCCAGATTTAATTATGTGGCGCTAAAAGAAATACTTGCCCTTCACATAATTTTGGAGGCCGGGTTTGTGGCATTTTGCCTTTAACGTACTGTCATGAGGTTCATTTTATCAGCATTTGGGTTCCAATAATTAAGGCCATGATTCCAAACCAACAAAGGAATTACTTCTTCCCCTTCCAAAGTTAGTGGGTGATAATATGGGTGGGTTTAGTTCACACCAAAATTGAAAGTTTGGTTAAAATTAAAATGATGTGATGGAAAAGTTGAAAGTTTGAAGAAAAATTTTGGAACTAAACTCGGCCATGTAGTGTAGGTATCGAATACTTCTGTTGTTTGATTGGTCGATCAAAAGGTAGATACTAGGTTACCCAGAATTCTTCTGTCGCGTTCGCGAAAAATAAACCCAGAATTCTTTTGTCAGAGATGGGCACGCAGTTCTACGTTTTCCTTCACGCCACAGGCAGCTTTAGAACTCATTTGATATAGAGGATTTATAGGAATTTTTGTGTAAATTGAACTGCTTCTTGTGAAATTTATGTAAAATTTTATCCTTCCGAAAGGTCGAAAGGAGCCCTTATATTGAATACCATAGATATTTGGATTGAAATCAATTTTTATTTAAAACCATTTTCGCTCCTAGCTAGAAACATCTCTATCCTCCCAAATTTAGTAGCGCCGCCTAAAGTTTTATCAAGATATATAGAGAATAAACTTATCCTTTCAGTTGGCCTTTTGTTAGTTGGAAAAATTGCTCTCTAGTTATATATGATGTAGATGTCATCGCTGACTTGGTGGATAAGGTGCTCAATTGTTTGTTCTTATTAATAGTTCCATTTGATACAGAGTCTGATGCAAGGAATATTGTATTATCAGAGTCACTACATAGTACATATCTGGGAATCAAATTTGACTTAGCTTTAAAAAATCCACACCATATATATTGTCTACAAGATAAAGCAAGATTTAGCTAAAATATTGTACAGGTCAAAAATAATCTTGGACATATTCATTAGCAATTTTTTTAAGATCACAGATTTTTTTTTAAAAAAAGAAATTGTTTTGTCTTGGAGAGCTCCAAGCCTCCAAAAACTAGCTAGGCTGTCCTTGAGAGGCTACGATGCTTGCCAGCTGAGCCTGAGTACCTGTTATTTTCACCGTTGCTAGTGATCGACCGATCGCTTGATAGCTCTAGCTCTAGCTAGAATCTTATTCCAATCGAATTTGATCGAGTTTCATTATGTTGCTTAGCACGGAAGCTAACAAGGATATGTCAAAAGCACCAACATATTTTGCCAAAAAAGCATGTAGGGAATCAGATCTGCAGCAATGCTTCAGGGACGTAATTAACAC
This sequence comes from Oryza glaberrima, assembly GCF_000147395.1. NCBI lineage: Eukaryota > Viridiplantae > Streptophyta > Magnoliopsida > Poales > Poaceae > Oryza > Oryza glaberrima. The sequence continues at coordinate 19,794,091 of NC_068329.1, forward strand.
CACAAATTATTCACTAGATTATTGAAGCAGATTATTTGCTGATCACTCGTTTTAAGTCATCTTTTAAGTTTGTTTTTTTTCTAAAACATCTAATTTATCAAGTAAATAATCCGTCACAATAATCCGCTAAACAATCCGAAAGGAAAACGACCTAAGCTAGGCACTTCACAATTATATTAGCAAACGCAGCCAAAGTCCACTGAAAGAGTTACCCGATCGAAAAGCCACACGCTAGCTGCCCAAAGTGGATAGAGTATATATGAACGTGCAGAGGCCAGGGCCCAGGGGAACATGTGTGCACTACTTGCACTCATGCAACCTATCGAAGTGCTGTGTACAAGTGCTTAGTGGCAGTGCTCACACAACCAGCGGACTTGTCTAGCTATGAGATCAATCAGCAAGTAGTAGTAAGTTGCTATGCTTAGGGCCTGTTTAGTTGATAAAATAAAAATTTTTAGTTGTTACATCGGACGTTTGATCGAATGTTAAAAGGGGTTTTCGGACACGAATGAAAAAACTAATTTCATAACTCGTCTGGAAACCGCGAGACGAATTTTTTGAACCTAATTAATCCGTCGTTAGCACATGTGAGTTATTATAGCACCTATGACTAATCATAGACTAATTTGGTTCAAAAGATTCGTCTCGCGATTTACATGCAAACAATGCAATTAGTTTTTATTTTTATCTATATTTAATGTTTCATACATATGTTTGAAGATTTGATGTGATGTTTTTAGAAAAAAATTCTGGAACTAAACAAGCCGTAGTAGTAGTTGCTCTGCTTGACTTGTTTCTGTCCACTGACTTGGGAGGACACCTTTCTTTTTTTTTACCTTTGTGTAAAAAGGAAAGGCAAAAAAAAGGCACAATTGACTTCTGACGGGCATGATTGGAAATGACCTGAGAAATGAATTAGAATAAGCACATGTGGCATCCATTACTGTTTATCTAGTGGGTAGTCAACACCGAATATGTCAAATCGACAGTACATATATGATGTACACTGATGAAATCGGCAGATGTGTGAACTTTTTTTAACCTTTTCAATTTTTAATAAAAAAAATCTTTCCAAAATTTGAAAGGGCTAGCCGTGGCCAAAAGGTTTATATTTCGGAAATAAATTTTGGAAGGGCCTATTTTTAAAATTAAAACTGAAAAGTTTAAAAAAAAAGTCCAGATGTGTGTACGCTAGCTTGCAGATACGTATGAAGTTTGAAAAAGACCCAAAAGATCCATCCGTGATTGACGGGTACTATATATATCACAAAAATTCAACCAGCAGTTAAACAAATCATACAAGGACTCTCGTGTGGTAACCGTGATATATTTATGATAGAGATGATGGTTGACAATCGTGTAGTAGCAAATAAAACTAATGGTCAGAATTTCCATTTTCGGCCGACGATATCCGTGCATCACCATGACTGTTACAAAATACAAATGGTCAACAACTTCTACTGTTGTGCCGACGACATTTTCTCTCTCTCTCACTCTCTCTCTCTCTTGCACAGGTGGTGTGACGCAGATGCAATCGTTCCTGACCAAGTTCTTCCCGGAGGTGGTGAAGGGGATGCGTGGCGCGAAGCGGGACGCCTACTGCAGGTACGACAACCAGGTCCTGACGGCGTTCACCTCGTCGCTGTACATCGCCGGCGCGGTGGCGTCGCTGGTGGCGAGCCGCGTGACCAGGATGGTGGGCCGCCAGGCCATCATGCTGACCGGCGGCGCCCTCTTCCTCGCCGGCTCCGCCTTCAACGCTGGCGCCGTCAACATCGCCATGCTCATCATCGGCCGCATTCTGCTCGGCGTCGGCGTCGGCTTCACCACGCAGGTCGCGGCCCATTTAGATTTAGCCCAACAAATATATCAGGCTTAGACTTGGCCCAACCCACTAAGACAAACTTATTGAGGCCCACCATATTAAATGGGCCCATTTGGAAAAAATTGCTTTTGCGTCGCAGGCGGCTCCGCTGTATCTCGCCGAGACAGCGCCGGCGAGGTGGCGCGGGGCGTTCACCGCCGCGTACCATATCTTCCTCGTCATCGGCACGGTGGCCGCGACGGCCGCCAACTACTTCACGGACCGAATCCCGGGCTGGGGGTGGCGCGTCTCGCTGGGCCTCGCGGCGGTGCCGGCCACGGTCATCGTGGTGGGCGCGCTCTTCGTCCCGGACACGCCCGCTAGCCTCGTCCTGCGCGGGCACACGGAGAAGGCCCGCGCGTCGCTCCAGCGCGTCCGCGGCGCGGACGCCGACGTCGACGCCGAGTTCAAGGACATCATCCGCGCCGTCGAGGAGGCGCGGCGGAACGACGAGGGCGCGTTCCGGAGGCTGCGTGGCCGTGGGTACCGGCACTACCTGGTGATGGTGGTGGCCATCCCGACATTCTTCGACCTCACCGGCATGGTCGTCATCGCCGTCTTCTCGCCGGTGCTGTTCCGGACGCTCGGGTTCAACAGCCAGAGGGCCATCCTTGCCTCCATCGTACTTACCCTCGTCAACTTGTGCGCCGTCGTCGTGTCTTCCTTCACCGTCGACCGCGTCGGCCGCAGGTTCTTGTTCCTCGCCGGCGGCACCGCCATGCTCCTCTGCCAGGTAGTACCATGCAACTCACTCTCCATTGTTACGTCACAAGTTTCAGATAGTTTTAATTAACTTTTAAACCGTGTGTGACTAAAATCAATCAAGGTGGCGGTGGCGTGGATACTGGCGGAGCATCTCGGGAGGAGCCACGCGGCGGCGACGATGGCGAAGAGCTACGCGGCGGGGGTGGTGGCGCTGATGTGCGTGTACACGGCGAGCCTCGGCCTGTCATGGGGACCGCTCAAGTGGGTGGTGCCGAGCGAGATCTACCCGGTGGAGGTCCGGTCGGCGGGGCAGGCGCTGGGCCTGTCCGTCTCGCTCACGCTCTCCTTCGCGCAGACGCAGGTGTTCATGTCCATGCTCTGCGCCATGAAGTACGCCATCTTCCTCTTCTACGCCGGCTGGGTCCTCGCCATGACGGCCTTCATCGCGCTGTTCCTCCCGGAGACCAAGGGCGTCCCACTGGAGGCCATGCGCGCGGTGTGGGCGAAGCACTGGTACTGGAAGCGGTTCGCCATGGACGCCAAGCTGGACGCCCAAGTGAACTGCCTCTAAGACTGTCATTGTTACAGCGGTGTGCGCGCGCGGAAAACGATTCTAAACTCTCGACGAGACATCCCTGTGTCTATATGGTATCAAAACAGTTATGAAAATTTTAACTTGCATGCATGCCATCTAAGAAACGAGGGACTTCTCCAGGAGAGTTTAGAAGAATTCAGTGTGTGCGAGCTCATCCATGTCTTGGTTGGCATGCAGCTTATGTGTCAGTGTGACAGTGTGTGACTTCATTGTTCTGCTGAAATCTTCAAACTGTGGTTTCGGTTGACAAGCATGCATGTGGTTTGTAAACAATGTGTCAAGTTGTAAACAGATATAGCTTATGGCCAACTGAACATGTCGGCGTGAGTTGGCAATAAGAGCGTCCATGGAGTGTACACCAACCAGCTAGATGCGTGTTTGCATGTTTTTGTTGATTGATTAATCTGTAAAGGGAAAGAAGGAGATGAATGTTGTTGATTAAAGATTGCTCAATGATCATGGGTTGTGTATTGACTTCCATATTTTTTTAGGGATTAATTAGTTGTTCTGTTGACACCGTGCATCACGTGTGCATGCACCAAACAACAAACCAGTTTACTTGGATGACAGCATATGAGTTGCACCGTGCATAATAAAATAACCTGTTTAAAATGGATAATCTATCGAGGCGTTTGTTAGTGGTGCTACTCCGAGAAAGATGAGAAAAATAAAACAGAGCAAATAAAATGTTTTAGAGCAGCACTTTAATTTTGTATTTTTAATAGCGGTTTGAGAGGAAAGTCTAAAACGTAGCTAGGCAGCGATGGAATAACGACATTAAAACTAGAACCAAGTACAAGTTAGCGAGCAGCCAATGGAGCTACTTGTGCCAATATTTTTTAAAAAAATTATACAGTACAACGCAAACACTCACAATGCACGCACACTCATCCCTATGAACACACGCATGCAAATCCTACCCCTATGAACATCTTTGAAGACTGGGCCGGTAAATCCATCCTAAAGATTGACGAAGTCATCACATGTGTCTCGCTGTCGAGATAGTAACCAATATATAGTGAAAAGAAAAACATGCCACGGTCGTTGCGTAAATCATAAACATGCATGGTACGCTAGATATATCTTTCACTAGGGTTTTATGGGTTAATAATCATATAATTTCAAGTAGTTTTAGTCAAGATTTACAATAAAATGATTTTTTTTAAAAAAGAAAACTATGCGTACGATGCACTGGTTAGTTGCAACATTTCAACATTTTTGTCACGAATTTGTGGATGTTGAAAATACCCTTGAAAGTCAAGGGATTTGCATTGCGGGGTAATCTTACAAAACACAATTTGGAAAAAAGAAATAGATATTGTTTTTAGCAATAATGAGACCGTATCCGGATCCAACATTTCTTTTGTCTCCCCCCTAGTTCATTTAGGTTGATGATTTGCTTTGTGCATCAAAGGTGTAGTGGCTGGATATACTTATTCATTTATTTAAAATGGGAAATAAATATAATAATATACTCTCCCCATCTTAAAATATAATACTTCTTGTTCAAATACCTATCCATGGATTACTATATTTTAGAACAAAGATGGTACTAAAATAGCAAGTATGTTTTACAACCATGACCTTTCCACAATGCCATGCACTTTCCAATCTTCATCCTGTATTTATGTTGGTTTTTGCAATGTGTTTTTTAACCCTGAAACAGCAGAAGAGATTTCTACTGTAATTTATGCAATGTGTCATTAATGGTTTTTCTTTTTTTCAAAACTGTTGTGAAGGAGAGAAAGTGAAGTGCTTACTGACTCAAGTCTTCCTACACCTATAGTTGTGACTTGTGAGATAACTAGAAAATTAAGGCCTCTTTTGGGACATGGAAATTCTATGGGATTTTCACTAGAAATCACTTTAACGCAAGCAATAGTTAATAAAAAGCTTTAGAAATTTCTATCATATGTTATCGGTGAATGCTTGGGTCTGCAAAATACCATCAATGGACATGAGTTTTACATTACTATACTATCAAACTTCTTCCTTTTTGCCATCGTCGTTAGAGACATGTTAACCTTTCTCCGTTTTGGAGTTATAAAAAGTCCAAGTTACCCCTATTGTAACAGGGGCCATAAAAGACCGCAATGGTGCCCCTAGTGGTAAGATGGATATTTTACAGTGTAAAAGAGAAGACATGTTCTTAACGACGATAGCAAAAATGAAAAAAAAAGGGAACGATGGCATATTATAGTGCCTGATATTATGTAAGAAGGAAGTTGTCGATGGCGTTTTTAGAACGAAGTCTTTGTTGACGGTATATTGTCTAATTTCTCTAAATTTTTTTGTGTGTCAAAGAAGATTTTGGTACATGTGGAATCACAAACTTTTGAGAATTCCTCTAGCTAGAAACTGAACTATATCAGTTAATGAAACACATGTTCTTGATATGGGCTCTAAACCGAAGGTGGAGTCTTCCGGCATTATCGGGAAAAAAGAAGTAAAAAATAATCTCAATGTCAACGCCCTGCCAGTTATTTGAAGCATTCTGCAATGTCTTCTTGCAATTAAATGGCGATATTTAGCCACTATGAGTTATTCACATAACCACTTGCTATGGACAGCTAGGCTGTTCAGATGCTGCAACCCGTGCATCTAAGCTTGCATCCCTAATGAGATTAAGATATCTTGAAAGATCGTTGTGTAGATACCACAGAAATATACTAGTATAATCTAGGCTCAAGTGGCTCAGAAACAGAAGCTTCCTGCACTCTTCAACGGATCCAAACAGAGGATGCAAAGCACCCGGCTAAGCTATATATACTGATATACAGCATCCACGCACAGTACTACCTTGCAAGTTCCAACCATTGTTATAGGCAATCTGATCAGAGCAAGAGAGCACACGTTTAGAAATGGCCGGAGGAGGATTTGCCGCCGCCGGCGGTGGCAGTGCTCGCGACTACGGCGGCGGCATCACTTTCTCCGTCGTGGTGACCAGCCTCATGGCCGCCTCCTGCGGCCTCATTTTCGGCTACGATTCTGGCGTCACAGGTGCGTACTCTACTACAGCTACAGGCCATGGCTACAGCTTCTTGAGCTGTTCCCAGCCCTGTTCTATGATCATTTCTACTAGCTTACAAGCATGTGGTCTTCAAAAAAATTCTTGCATGTTTAAAGCAGAATTGTTTCTTATTACATCCCCTCAAGGGATTAAAACAGTTTTCTCTTTTCGTTACTTATTTTACCTGGTTCCATTATAGCTGGTGTGAGAAATTAAGCAGTTTGTCAGAATGATTTATTTGGGATGATATTCTGATTTTGTCCAAGACTGGTCACTAGAGAACTTGGATTCCAATTAATCATTGGAAAGATGATGGATATTGAATTTGAAAATATGTATACAAGAATTATCTTACTCCATTCAAATGCATGCGGTACAACCGTACAAGCAGTGCGGATCACGATACACGAGATGCTTCCATCAGGCCTGGAAGAGTACACCTGAAAAACAAAAAAGAATAAACTCATGTGCAACAGCGCAAGCGACCATGTACTAATAAAATACGCTATCTGAAATTCTGAATTATTTAGCCATCAAGTCAACCCCTATTTGTATTGGAAATATCATCTCAATCAGGCCAGATTTGTTAGGATGCAGGAAGGCATCTATATATCCCGCCTGAAAGTTATGGGCTCCATCGGTTGCCTACGGGTGATTATAAGTTGTAACGGTTTATAAATAATAAAAAATTATTTATAGATGAAACTTTTACATATATATCCTTAGCCACTTAGAAGTCAATGCTGATGTTGAAAAAGCATCGAAATCAACTTTAAAATTAAGTTTTAAAATTTAAGGGGTTGTTCAGATCGTAACCAAGATAAATCTTACCAAATTTTGGTAATGCCAAAATTTTGGCAATTTGACAATATTGCTAAAATTTTAGCAGGATTTCTTATGTATTTACTAAAGTTTGGCAAGAAACTAAATAGATGTACATATTGGGCAACTCTACCCAAAAAATGGTATCGTTTGAAATGGCATCAATTTGAACAAGCTCTAAATTTTAACAACGGTTTAAAGCATAGAGTAAACAACGAGGTCCTTGGACTTGTGGCAATGCTCAAAATTTTTTTCTATAGGAGAATTATATATATGCATACCCATACATTGGCGTATTGTGTGAGTGTGTTTAGAAAATTTCTCCTTCCGGTTATAAATATTTTTTAATAATGTCCGGTTATAAATATTTGATATTTTAGAATATAATTTCTCAAAATCTGAAACTATGGCCATCAATAATCTCTACTACTTAAAAAATAAGAGGTGCTTCCATCGTACATAAAAAAAAACCAGACGAAGAAAACCGAGCGAAAAAAACTGGGTGAAAAAAAGAGTCCGATCAAAAAAGGAGAAAAAAAGCGGGAGAAAAAAAACGACCGATCAAAAAAACGGAGCGAAAAAAAACCAAAAGACCGGGCGAAAAAAACCGAGGAAAAAAACCGGGCTTAAAAAAGAGTCCGATCCATAAAAACGGAGAAAAAAAAGAAAAAAAATGTCCGATCCAACAAACCGGACCGAAAAAAAATTGTCCGATCCAAAAAAATACGGGGCAAAAAAAAGAACTAAACGAATCGTTTAAAAAAACGAGCAAAAAAAATTAAAAAAAGTGTCCGATTTCAAAGAAAAAGAAATTATATGTGATACGGTGAAATAAACGATCGGACGAAAAAAATAAAAAAAGTCAAATAAAAAAAGGGCGAAAAAAAACAAATATGTACAATAAAAAAAGGAAAAAAATCAAAACGAATTCGACTCCGTCGACTCGGTGAAAAAGGGTGAAAAAAAATAAAAAGAAGTCCGATTCCAAATAAAAAGAAATTATATGTGACGCGGTAAATAAAATGGAATCCTATTTATATCTAGAAAGGTCCGACACTATAATAAAGTGGCGAAAAAAACCGTTCGTAAAAAAATGCACTACAAAAAAAAATAAAAAGGGCGGAAAAATGTCTAATTTTTATTCGTCGTTTTAGTAGTCCGTTTATATCTCTTCTTTATCTCTAATCTAATCTAATCTAACTATTTTAAAAGAGAAGTTTCTACCATATATTAAAAAAGAAATAAATGCCTGAGAAAATAAATACGGTTTAAAAAACGCGCGAGGAAAAAATGTCAGAAAAAAGCGCAAAAGAAAACGCGCTAGAAAAAAGTTTCGTAGTCCGTAAAAAAGCACACGAGAAAAAAATATTTCCATCGTCTATAGAAAAGAAAAAAAAAGCATACATGGAAAAAACTATTAGAAAGAAGCGCTAAATTGATGGACACTTGGTCGGATAGTATCCATTGACTTTTTTTCTATCTCCTACTAGTGTGTCCCAAAAAAAGCCAAACTCTGGCTATGAACCTGGACACATGTGTGTCCAGGTTCGTAGCTAGGATTGGACTTTTTTTTGGGACGGAGGGGTACACGACTTTTGTTTCGTCATCTATTCTCCTGTATGGGAGACCCTGCACATCTTCGTAGGCAATTATCATACTATTTTTGTGAAGTATAGCTACTATTCTTGATAACATATTATATGAAATAATATTAGAAAATAAACATATTTTAATTGTTATACAGATAAGAGTGGACAGTGACTCTATTTTGTGTAGACTTGATCATACGAGGCAATGCAGGACTTGATTGGTTGCAAGAATGAGATTAAAAGAATATTTTAGATTATATGTATGTTGTCATATGAATAATCCAATTATTTTAAGTAAAGCAAGCACCGTAAGGTTGCCATCATCGAGGTTGGGCTATTACATTTAAGATGTTCCAATTTTCTGATTGTCATCAACATGGTTATGCATGAAAAACGTATATTATCATTACATTTTTTCACCCGTTGCAACGCACGTGCATGTTTGCTAGTTTCTATTACATAGCAAACATGCACACATACACAAACATGATGTGTAGAAAACACACAAGATATTTTCATGGGTACCAAAAATTGAGTCCTGGTAGGTGGAGTTCGTGCACCAATAACTCCACCATCACACCATCGGTGTTTCTAACGAGACAATCCATTATGTGCCTTTAACTTTGTCCCAATTCTACAATATGCCAGTGAGTTTACCAAGTTATACAATATACCATCGTATTTTGTTTAACTTCTATAATATATCATTGTCGTCTAGTTAGCCCCATTAGTATTGTACATTCCTAATGACTGAAATACCCCTGAAGAGAAAATTTCCAAAATTTGGCCGAAATTCCGAAATTTCATATTGTAAACTACCACGGAAATTGCCCATATCAAACTTTGGAAGTTTTACAATCTAATATTTCATAATTTTTTACCAAAATTTGGAAGTTTTTGTCCCAAGGGTATTTCGGTCATTAGGATAAAATTGTATAGTACTAACGGAGGCTAACTGGATGACGATGATATATTATTATTATGGAAGCTAAGCCAAATGCAATGGCATATTATAGAACTAGACAAACTCTGTGACATATTATAGAACGGGAACAAAGTTAGTGACACACAATGTATTCTCTCTTCTATTATCCTAATATAAAATTAATGGTTAAAGTTTGATAGAGGTACTACCTGATGCCTCCGAAAGGCATACAGAGAAGTAAAAGTGTGGGAAGGTTCAAGTTTTGATGTGTAAAATGGTGTACCAATTTTCCGGGTAAAAACTTAGGCATATACTCCACCTTATTTAGAGCCAAATTTAAATGTGGTACTGCTCAGAGCTAGGTTTGTTGTTCTTTTTTTTGGCACAGTTAAGCATGGCCAAGAAAAAAGACGTATACCATTCAATCATAGGATATGTTTAGTTCACGCTAAAATTGGAGGTTTGGTTGAAATTAGAATAATGTGACGGAAAAATTGAAAGCTTATATGTTAGGAAAGTTTTAGTGTGATGGAAAAGTTGAAAGTTCGAAGAAAAAGTTTAGAAGTAAACTCGGCCATATTATTACTCCGTACTAGATACTGTATTACCGTGCTACTTGTCGGTCCATGACTCCTCGTTGATTACAGGTGGCGTGACGCAGATGGAGTCATTCCTGAGCAAGTTCTTCCCCGAAGTGCTCCGTGGGATGAAGAGCGCGAGGCGCGACGCCTACTGCAAGTACGACAACCAATGGCTCACCGCCTTCTCGTCGTCGCTCTTCATCGCCGGCACGCTGTCATCCCTGGTGGCGAGCCGCGTCGCCAGGGCGGTGGGCCGCCAGGCCATCATGCTCCTCGGCGGCGCCATGTTCCTCACCGGCTCCATCATCAACGCCGCCGCCGTCAACATCGCCATGCTCATCATCGGCCGCATGCTGCTCGGCTTCGGCCTCGGCTTCACCCTCCAGGTACAACATGGAACACAATATGATCAGGGTTTATCATACCGTATGGTTATATCACGTGCGGTAATCTTTTCAGTTTTTTGAAACCACGGTGTACCCGACAATAACCGTATGGTTACCGTGCTAACCGCAGACCGCGGGGTGACGGTAACACCTTCCTAAACGGTTTGGTAAACCCGTTTGGTTTGGTAACGCTGGATACGATACGATACACAAGGCCCAGCAATCTAGGCCCAGTTCATCAAATCCAGCTCAGTTCCAACTCTTCTTTTTTATATTTTTCCGGAAAAAAAAAAGGGTTACATTTTTGTTGCTGGTACAGTCAGCTCCGGTGTATCTGTCTGAGACGGCGCCGGCGAGGTGGCGCGGCGCGTTCACGTCGGCGTACAACGCCTTCGTCGTGATCGGGATACTGTCGGCGACCATCACCAACTACTTCACCAACCGCATCCCGGGGTGGGGGTGGCGCGTCTCGCTCGGCCTCGCGGCCGTCCCGGGCACCATCATCGTCGCGGGTTCGCTCTTCATCCCGGACACGCCCAGCAGCCTCGTCCTGCGCGGCCACCACGACCGCGCCCGCGCGGCGCTGCAGCGCATCCGCGGCGCCGGCGCCGACGTTGACGCCGAGCTCAAGGACATCGTCCGCGCCGTGGACGAGGCGCGCCAGAACGAGGCCGGCGCGTTCCGGCGGCTGTTCAGCAGGCGGTACAGGCACTGCCTGGCGGTGGGGCTCGGCATACCGGTGTTCTACGAGTTCACCGGCATGATCGTCATCTCCATCTTCTCGCCCGTGCTGTTCCGCACGGTGGGGTTCAACAGCCAGAAGGCCATCCTCGGCTCCGTGATCAACAGCATGACCAACCTCGCCTCCACGCTGCTGTCCACCTCCGTCATGGACCGCACCGGCCGCCGGCCGCTGTTCATCGTCGGCGGCGTCGGCATGATGCTCTGCGAGGTGGCCATCTCGTGGATCATGGCGGACCATCTCGGGAAGCACCAGGGGGTGACGATGCCGCGGAGCTACGCGACCGGGGTGCTGGTCCTGATCTGCCTCTGCACGTTCAGCTTCGGCTTGTCGTGGGCGCCGCTGAGGTGGGTGGTACCGAGCGAGATCTACCCGGTTGAGGTCAGGTCGGCGGGCCAGGCGCTGAGCATCTCCGTCGCGCTCTGCCTCTCCTTCGTCGAGCTGCAGGTGTTCATCGCGCTGCTCTGCGCCATGAAGTACGGCGTGTTCCTCTTCTACGCCGGCTGGCTCCTGACCATGACGATCTTCGTCGCCGCCTTCCTGCCGGAGACGAAAGGCATGCCGATCGAGGCCATGCGGTCCGTGTGGGAGCGGCACTGGTACTGGAAAAGGTTCGTCAACGACGGCGACCACCACGACGGCCGTGTCGTCGCCGACGAGGGTACCGATTAAACATTTATCCGGTGATTTGGTGGTGTGATGAACCGTGTGATGTATGTGCAGCTGCACGGCTGTGGCCGTTGAGCATGATCTAACATTTCAGTGGCATACATCGCCCATTCTTGATTAATTTACCCAAAGTCGTCCATCTTAGCCTTATACTACGATCGAGAGCACACACGCTAACTAAAATTCTGAGATCAAAGCCAAACATTCCGCATCGGCATATGCGGTGCAAATTTTAGGTCGACACGTCGCCGAACTTGTGGTCCTTGACGAACCTGCCCCAGTACCAGTGGCGCGCGAAGACGTGGCCCATGGACTCGAGCGGCACGCCCTTGGTCTCCGGCACGAAGGCGACGGCGAAGGCGGTCATGACGACGAGCCACGACGCGTAGAAGAGGAAGGTGCCGTACTTGAAGCAGCAGAGCATGGCGAGGAAGCACTGCGCCTGCACGAAGTTGAGGCCCAGGTTGAGCGCCACCGCCACGCCCTGCCCCGCCGACCTGACCTCCACCGGGTAGATCTCGCCGGGGATGGCCCAGTACAGCGCCCCCCACGACCAGCTGAAGCTCGCCGAGAAGGCGCACGTCATCACCAGCACCGTCACCGCGTACCCCTTCGCCATCTTGCTCCCGTGCCCCAGCTGCGACCCCACGATGCTCGCCATTGCCACCTACGATACGCGTCGGCTCGACGTCACTTTCTTGTTGCTGAAATGTTGATGTGCGCTCTAGGTGAGTGTTTGTTTGCATTGTTTTTACCTGGCAGGTGAACATGAGCGCGCCGCCGATCATGAAGAGCAGCCTCCGGCCGTAGCGGTCCATGGCGAAGCCCGAACCGACGATGCCGAAGATGTTCATGAGGCCGAGAATGACGGCGCCCATCAGCGCGGCATCGCTCTCGAACCCGACTGTGCGGAACAGTATCGGGGAGAAGAAGGCCGTGACGGCCACGCCGGTGAGGTTGAGGAACACCGGGAACGCGATGGCCATGACCAGGTACGGCCGGTACTCGCGCCGCAGGATCCGCCGGAACGCGCCCTCGTCGTTCCTGCGGTCGTGCTCCACGGCGGCGAGGATGTCGTTGAACTCGGCGTCGACGTCGACGCCCTTGCCGCGCACCCGCTGGAGCGCGGCGCGGGCGAGGTCGTGCTTCCCGCGCAGGACCAGGCTGCTCGGCGTGTCCGGGATGAACGCCGCGCCGGCCACCATGACGGCGGCCGGGAACGCCGCGAGGCCGAGCGACAGGCGCCATCCCCACACGGGGATCCGCGACGTGCCGTAGTTGATCAGGTTGGCGATGAGGTACCCGACGCTGATGAACAGCGGGAAGCCGGAGATGAACCCGCCGCGCCACCGCGGCGGCGACATCTCGGCGAGGTACACCGGCGTGGCCTGGCCCGAGAACCCGAGCCCCAGGCCAAGCAGCATCCTCCCGATGATGAGCATGGCAATGTTGACCGCGGCGGCGTTCACGAGCGCGCCGACCAAGAACATGCTGCCCCCGATCAGCATGACGGCCTGCCGTCCGGTCCGCCGGGTGACGCGGCTCGCCACCAGCGTCCCGACCATGCCGAACGCGTACAGCGACGAGGTGAACGCCGTGAGCGCCTGGCTGTTGTAGATGCAGTACACGTCCTTGCTCGCGTGCGCCGTCCCCTTCAGCAAGCCCGGGAAGAACTTCTCCAGGAATGACTCCATCTCCGACACACCACCTGATGTTCGTCGCAGACATGAATAAGATTTGTATCTCAAACGTAACGAAGGAAACCGATGATAAATTGATCACTTGCAGAACACGAGCAACCCAGGCATCAGTTCAAGTTTCATCTTTGCGACCAACTAAAACTAGAACATATGAGAGTGAATAACTTGTGTCACGTAATATTTTGTGTTTTACATACACTTTTTCTGCCATGCACCAATAATCATACATGCTGGAGATAGTGGTTTCGAGGGATCTAGATTGTCTTCTACTCTTCTATACTGTAGACAACCATTAAGCTATGGGGGTAACAGTAAATTACTGTAGTGAGTGACACGCTGTAGCGATTACTGTGGTACTTTGATCTCAGTTGGGCATTTTCAAATTCCAATCAGATGGCAAAGAGAAGTCATAATGCAAATTATTTCTTTCAATGGTAAGCCACATGCTACTACAAAGGATCCAATTCAGGTGCTGTGTATAATAATAGTAAGGAACGGCAGAAAAAGAAAAGCTTTTTACAAAACACTATGGATGCACCATGGTCATTTCATTAGAATTTATTTCTTTTCACGTTGATAGGGATTCCTAGTATTTCTATTTGACGCATTTTAGTCTTGATCAATCATCACATCAACAACTTATCTCCTTAGAAAAAAAATTCCGATCCTGTCAAAGCCCACACACCATCACTCAAGACATGATAAAAACCCGATTCCCCGATCCAAAGCAAGATTTCTACCATCGAGTGGCCTACAAATACTACTATACTCGCCTATATAGCACATACTAATAATCTCGACAAGCAAGCTAGCCATGCCACTGAAGAAAAGAAGCAATCATAATCTCTCCTTTCTTTTGTTGCAGGAAAGCAACTGAGACCAAGGATTCCAGGAAGATGCCCGTGAATTACAGCTCGGGGTTTAGCGCAGAAAAGCCGCACCAAAACTCGCGGCAACAAAAGGAGGGGCAAATAAGATATACGACGAGACGCCAACATGACATCTGGTCTGACTGAAGCAGCAGATTGCACACAGAACGTCCAAAGTTGCAAGTAACTGTCGATGCACACCTAGCGACAAGTTGATGTACTACGTTCCGAGCGTAAGATGTGGGAGCAGCTCACGTCCTTTTCCCACATTCCACATGAGCCTCATTTAAAATTCATTTGGAAGATGAGGTAAATTTTGAGGTATATAAAATCTGTACTCATTTAGGTCTCGTTTGGAAGATGAGAAAGTTTTACACTATTAAGTGTGTGCTTCATATAGGCTCCCATCGGATGGCCCAATAAGCCAAAGAATAAGCCAAATTTTGAATTTTCAAACTTAATTTTGAGATTGATTTTGAGATATTTTTAACATAGTTTTTTTTCAGCATTGGCTTTTAAGTTACAAAGAACACATATATAAAAGTTTTACCTACAAATTTATTTTTATTCCCTAATAAGCCGTTTTGGCTTATTAGAAAAAAAAGCTAACCGATGGAGCCTATAAACCCTAACCGAATTTTAAATTTTAGAAGTTAATTTTAAATTAATATAAGTGTTTTTAGTGTTTTTTATTGTTTTTGTTTGGTATTGGATTTAAACCACTAAGAACAGAGCTATATCAAATTCTGCCTCTATTTTTTTTTGCTTCGCTGACATGTTTTAACCGAAAAATAAATAAAAGAACAGAACTATATAAAAAACTAATTCTAAAATTTTGCGTTTCAAACGGGCTATAAAACTTCGAAATACAGAAAGTGGTAATTCCCAAGAAGATTACTGCTGCTATGTGGGAATAGAAAAAAAATGTGCTGCTCAAAATAAAATCTCACTATCTTCCCTTAAAAAAAAAATCTCACTCATCTAAAAATATCTCAGGTACCCCTCAATTCTAAAAATGACTTTGATTTTTGGCTCAGTAAAGCTCTGATTCTAAAATTATGTTTGGTTGTCAGCCACATTTTACCACAGTTTATCATGTCTAAGGTTAGACAAGTTTGATCATAATTGTGGCAAAATTCACTTTTAATAAATCAAGTCCCACACGTTAATGAATCAAGAAAGTGTGACAAGATTATCTTAGGCTTGTTAATGTGGGACTAAGAATTTAATTGTCTCAACTTAAACAAGTACTAACAATATTTAAAAACGTGGTAAAATATAGTTAGGAACCAATCACACTTAACAGCCTCACGATGGAAAGAGAGTCAACGGACATACTTATGGGCTCTAAAGGTTTAACTGTAACCAACCTGACGTGTCTAATGGCGCTCCACGAGAAGATGGGTAGGCCGTACACCGGCCGCTCGCTGGCCCCGCCGCCGCAGTGTGGCCATCCAATTCGACCGGATTGTGTCGCCTCACCTGGTCCCGCCCAAGCAGGTGAACGGGCCCACGTGTAAGGATCTGCCAGGTGGGGCCCCACCTCCGCCTCTATCCCCTCCTGGCCGTCCGATGGCTTACGCGCGGCTCGGATCACGCTTCCTCGAAAGATATCTACTTCCTGGATTTTCTTCTGTGATGTGCCCGGTTAATCAGCAGCTGCTGTACGTTCGGTTTGACGAGAGAACAAGAGCTGCGTCCTCTTCGGCCTCTCTGGGCTTTGATTTGAATGAACGCGGAAATATCACACGAGAACTAATTTGTTTTCTCCCGTGAATCTTCTCAAGAATAGAAAAAAGATATCCTCTTCCTCTGTTGTAAAATTCACCGGTTTGATTGGATTAGATTTGTTCGCTCGCGTGATGCTTACACCTGCGCGCTGATTTTTTTTTTTTAGATTATTAAAAACTGAGGCCAGATTTGGACTACTCCATGTGTTGGGAATCTGCCGTGGAAGAAGCAGAAACGGAATAAAGAAACCAAGGGGGGCACAGGGCAGCAGTTGAGATGCGGCTCGGCCATGGCCGCTTCAGATCAAAGGAAAATGGTCTTGGCTTGTAGCGAGTGACTTGAGAGACCCAGGAATCAAGTCCTCAAAGTGGGCTAGCCACAAGCCACAGGAGAATCGTATCGTCGTCGTCGAGGTCGTGATGAGGGGAGATATGATGGATTGGGAGAATCACCGACTAAAATGAGTGGTAAATCAAATCGAATCCTACGCGATACGTGTGCAGAGATTTCAGAAGAAGAAGAAAAAAAGAAAACCACGGAATTAAACATTCAGAAAAATTTTCAGAAAAGAGCACCCCCAAACCGCATGCAATTGCAAAGTAAGCGATCGATCGAATCCGATCCATCTCCAGCGCACCTGAGATGCCAATGTCGTAGCCGAAGATGAGGCCACCGGAGGCCGCCATGAGGCAGGTGACCACGACCGGGAACGTGAGGCCGCCGCCGCTGCCGCCACCGCCGCCGTAGTCCGCCATGCCGCCGCTATTGAGGAGGGAGCCGCCGGGCATTCTCCGTCACCAATCTTCAGAGCGGCCAAATGTTGTTGCTGCTGCTGCTGCTGATGCCTGATGATAGTGTTGGGAGTCCAAAGCCCTCCAGGGGGGAGAGTCTTTATAGCCACTGGCCTGCCTGCCTGCCTCTGTCGCTAGCTACCACTCCTACTATTCCTACTGCCAGGACCGTTTAATTCTGGCCCCTTTCACATGAAGGCGCTGCTCTGCTGTGCCGTTGCGTTGCGCGACCTGCCTTATCTGCCCCCGCCAGCGCCGCACAGATCAGGCGGCCGGGCCATTATCCCAGGAGGGAAGAATGGACAAATTCTTCGTTTCGTTTCACCGGCGCGCGCCCGCGTGAAGCGGCTGCCTCTCTCGAGTCTCGACTCGACACGTCGTGACAACAGGGGGAGTAACAGTGTCCCAAATGCGGCCGATATGATGTGTTGGTGCGGTTACAAGATTGGCGCCGAGCGCGTAAACCGGATCGGTCCGTTTTGGTGGCCTACCTACTATGCTGCCCCGATTGGATGCTCGCGTCGCATATAATGGATGGCACCCGAGCATATATGTATCGCTATTCGCTACAAGTTCCTGCAGCTTTTGTGCATGCCTCTGTGGCATATATGTGACATGTATAGTCCCGTCCTGCACATTATGACCGGCCGGTTGCACGCTACTTCAGTTCCATTGGTCTAACAGATGTGTAATCCAATTGTTCCGGTAGCTGATGAAGAAAGGTATACATGGTTCACACTAGCTTGTAGATTAATTCACCGTAGCACATCCTTGTCGATTCTTCCTCAATCCCAAAACAAACTTTTTTTAGTGTGAATCTGGACATACCCTAAGCATATTTTATTTTTATATATGAAACTGAAACTGAAAATAGAGGGAGAAAAGGTGTGATGGAAAAACTGAACTTGTACTCTCTCTTTTTAAAATGGAAAAACTTTGCTCTCCTAGTTAATATATTATTTATATATATATATATTATATATATTATATATATATATATATTAACACAACAAGTTCATCTGTGCACGTATACCACATGCGCGCAGGTGTGTTGTGTGTGTTCTTCTGCGTTGCGCCTCTCTCTCTCTCTCTCTCTCTCTCTCTCTCTCTCTCTCTATATATATATATATATATATATATATATATATATATATATATCTAGACATACTTAAAAATATATATGTCCAGATTCATATAAAAAAGATGATTTATTTTGGATGGATAGAGTATATCGGTGTACGAATGAACGTAAACCAACGGTGATCGGTTCATCCAAGAGCTGGCTTACCAAATTTAGGTTGGAAACTTTGGGATCATACGCAACCAGATGAGGAGGAAGAAAACAGCACCCGTTCCAATCCCCTCGCGCGCTAGTCTAGCTATGTACGGATGCACCTTTGTTGCACGTCAGTCGGAAGGCAAGAAAATAGTACGAAATCGACATATATACCCAGAAGCTAGTTCACGTATGCGCCGATCAGGCATCCCGCGGTTGAAAGCTTAATAAAAAGTAGGCAAAAGCACTTGCCGGAAGGAGGCGTACTCTGTTGATATCCATTTCCATTTTTCTTTCCCAGAATATATGAAGAACTTGTGCATCACGGTATAGAATTTAAGTTGCGGCAGACTAAAATTTAAAACTTTAAACTTTAAGCTCGTTGCTTTTTCATCGTATTTATTTTCTACCGTAACTCTTAGGTCACCAAGAACATATATAAATATATATAAAAAAACTATATCTATAATTTTTCTATCACTAATAAGTATTTAAGGTTTATAATCACTTGTAAATGAATCAGGCTCATAGTTTTGTATGGTGTTCGTCTCTACCGAAGATGAAGTTTGGACATGGAAAATAAGAAAAGTATTAGCGCCTGACTAATTAAGTTTTGATTATTATTAGCTTAAAAATGTATTTATTTAATATTTTAAATTAACTTTTATATAGAATGTGTTCGCACAAAACACACCATTTAATCATTTAAAAACGAGCTAACAAAAACCAAACCAAGGTAGAATCTATATCTTAATCAATTGTGAACTGGGCTCACCAGTATAGCCGCCAGTGCGAAGGAGCATACGGGGAACATGAGAAGCTTCATGTTCAACAAGTAACAACGATGACATTAGAATGGTGTGGGTCCTGAAAAGGAAATACTAAGGGGGTGTTTCAGGGGTGTAAAGTTTTGGCGTGTCACATCGGATATTATATAGGATGTCGCATGGGTGTTCGGGCACTAACAAAAAGCTAATTACATAATCCATCAGTAAACATCGAGACGAATTTATTAAGCCTAATTAATTTGTCATTAGCAAATATTTACTATAGCACCATATCGTCAAATCAGAGAGCAATTAGTTTTAAAAGATTTGTCTCGCAAATTAGTCGCAATCTGTGTAATTAGTTATTTTTTAGTCTATATTTAATACTTAATGCAGATGTTCAAACGTTCGATGTGACAGTGTGTAAAAATTTTGTGTGGGAACTAAAAGCGCCTAAGAAGGATTTGATGTATGCCGGCCAATACCATCAGTCTTTTCATGCACGCCATATATAGTTCAGTTGCGTGCTTTATATTTGCTATTGTTAGAACATGACAAATTTTACTATCAAATATACAGGCATTCCGATCGCTCCATGATTGTCACGAGTCTAACAACACCAATAAGTTGAGGCATTTTCTTTCGAAAAAACTTATGGTCTTTAAGAGGCAAAATGTACCAAGATGTTTAGTAAATTTTGGTACCTGCTTCGAAAAATTCTAATTTTTTTTAAATGATATGGTATTACTTACTCTCTCCGTCCCAAAATATAAGTATTTTTAGTATAGTGGTAAATAAAAAAAAATTAACTTTAACCATTAATAGAAAAAAGATAAAAAAGATCAATCATGTAAAATTAATGTTACTTGATTTATCATTAAAAATGCTATCATAATATACAACTCTTTTTATCTAAAATGTCTTACTTCTTAAATAATTTGGAACGGAGGAGTACTTAAAAACAGTAAAATCACTCTTTTCTCCTTCGTTTGGCAAGATGACGCTGATAACAGGTCATCGCAAGAGGTATCGAAACGCGACTAATATATAATCACCGACTACTGCTCAGGATGGGGTTTTGAGTTTTGACAATAATCGATGACTACCGCTTAGTTACCAACGAAATTCAATAAATTTGATCAGAAGATTAATTTGAATTTTTCAAGGCTTGTCCAGTTTACCGAGCAGTTTCTCCATGGGAACCGGCTCGACAAGGCCAATAACCCTGGACCCTGGTCATAGGGATGAAAACGGAGCGAATATGGACGGATAATGTCATACCATATTCGTTTTCATGTTTTTTACCGGATACAAAAACGAATACGAATAGCTCGAATACAGAAACAAATACGGATTATCTCGAATACGAATAATAATCGAATATGATCGGACACGAATACGGAAACAAATTTTTCTCGGAACACGAAAACCAACTCAACTTCTAATAGAAACAAATATCAACATATATAATTAGCTCATTTTATATAAAATGAGGTATAATTTATAAATATTTTTTAAAATTTAAATAATATTAATAGTATGGACTAGTGTTAAGAGATAAACTACTATTAAAATCTATAAAGATATATTGAAGGTTATAGAGTTAGAAAGAAATGGGGTATGTCTTATGGGTCCTGCGGATATCCGAATAGCACTGTTCACCGGATATCCGAATTATTATCCGTATCAGACGGAAACCCTGGTACCATATTCGTATTCGTATCCAGGAGAAAATATCCGTATTCATATCCGTATCCGAACTATCCGAGAATTATCCGATCCGAAAGGTATCCGTATCCGTTTTTGTCCAGAGCGGACGGAAACTATCTGTTCCATTTTTATCCCTACCTGGTCACCACTCGCGTTCTGTTGACTGGGTATCCGGCAAAATAATAGATCACCCATCCATCGATAAGAGCTTCTTCTACCCTTTTTTTTTTTAGAACTACAAAAACTCGTTTTTTTTTTTTGAGAACTACAAAAACTCGTTGGTTCTCTTTTCTGCCCGCAGAGAGCGCACGCGCCGTTTGGCACTTTGGCTGTCAATATCTCCCAAAGATACCCTGTCCGCTAGTACTTGATTTGATCTATCTACTAGGAATCCCAAGCAAAGGAATTTAAAGTTCATGGTTCCTCATGGTCGTTGGAAACGTCCCTTTTTTTTTCCTTTGAGCCTATCCCCAATCCGTGTATCTCTGGCTAGAATGCAAATGCTCGATGGTGCAGGCTCCATTAGTACACCGGGCTATCGTGCTCTCTAGTTAACCCCGTGCTAAGCTAATCTTGTACTACTACGACTACTCCCTCTCCCTCCATTTCACAATGTAAGTCATTCTAGCATTTTCCACATTTATATTAATGTGAATGAATCTAGATATATATATATTTATCTAGATTCATTTATATAAATAAGAATGTGAAAAATGCTAAAATGATTTACATTGTGAAACAGAGGAAGCACTGGCTAGCTAGCTTATGATCAGCATCAATCGTGCTATCTCTCTTTTTGTGTCCGGGCGTACGAGGCCGCGACACGAGTGGCGGTAGTGTGTCCCGGTCCTGAATTGTTCGCCACGGCTCACTCTCTCAGTTTGATCTTTGGTTGCGCACATGCTTCACTGTTTGGTGTTTGCTTCATCACACGCACGTTGAGCAGTGACCATGCGCAAGTTCAAAGGATTGCCACAAATTACACGTACGATCCGCATTCACGAGGGACATTAGCCCTGATCTCCATTATCCACGAATAGGGTGACACTTTGTGTGTGAGTTGCTATAATATTAATCTTATAGTGTAAAAACAATTGCGTTTTAAAACGCTGATGGTACAAATCATAGCCTCTATAATAATTATAGAGGATCCGAATCCTCTAATAAAATAAGATATAAATATCAGGAATACTATAGGATGGTCCGATCGACCAATTTCATATGGTACGTTCGTGCTATTATGCAAGAGCATAGAAAGAGCGAGGATATGGAGCCTGCTAGGGAGCATGATGGTTCTGAGGAAAGGGGAGGATAAAGTCGAGGTTGTTGCGGGTCAGGAGGGTCTGGCACGCAGTAGCTGTAGGCAACAACACATCCACCGGTTCTACCCGATGTTAGGCCAAGAGCTATTTGTCACGCGCATAGGCAAACCGTAGGTACCCGCCTGAGATTCTCGACCTCATCCGCGGCCTCCTAAGTCCTACTATAGGTTATCCTCCGCGACACCGTCAAGTCCCCGCCTACTCCTCCCCCACCACTGATCTAGCTTGAACCACCATCCGCAATAAGCTTACTCATGTCGCGTAGGATAAGGAGAGAGAAGTTTTGGAAAAGATAATTTTTAGGTGGCTTTTAGTTCAAACTATAATCTAAACGTAATTATAGGGCGTTAGCGTAGATATTATCTTTCTTAAAAATATTGTGCTCTAAATGTCTAAATATTAATCTTGCCTTCGCTTTTCAATTCTTTGTTTTAACTTACATTTATGTGTGTTCATTTTCATATGTTTTATTTATGTGTGTTATTTCCTCTATTCAAAACATGCACTTAAGTGATTTTGGGAGGAATCCTAATTGGCGCGTACGCGCCGGCCCACATGACCTAATAGGCAGATTTTTCCATATATGTGTAAACTTTCAGCCCAGATTTGAAAACTTTCAACTCCGACTTAAAAACTTTCAACTTCGAATGAAAAATTTCAACTCATATTTGAAAACTTTCAACTTAGATTTAAAAATTTTCAACTCGAGATTCAAAAACTTTCAACTTAGATTCGAAAACTTTCAACTTGAGATTTGAAAATTTTCAAATCAGATTCGAAAACTTTCAAATCAGATTCGAAAACTTTCAACTCGAGATTTGAAAACTTTCAAGTACAGATTTGAAAATTTTTAAGTTAAGATTTGAAAAAAATATGAAAACTTTTGACTCAGATTTAAAAACTTTCGACTTCGATTCGAAAACTTTCGACTCGAGATTTGAAAACTTTCAACTTAAATTCGAAATCTTTCACCTCAAGATTTAAATACTTTCAAATTAGATTTAAAAATTTTCAAGTTAAGATTTAAAAACTTTCAACTCAAAACATTTTTTAAAAAATAAGTGTGCTAAAGATTAAAAAAATAATCAGAAAAAAGGAAAAAAATGCAAAAAAAACGAAAGAAAAAATCGTGAATAAAAGAGAAAAAAAAAAGGCCGATAGGCTTTGTGGGCCGGGGGACAGCTGCGCGCGCACGCCAGTTAGCAACACCCTGATTTTGGTTTTGTGCTTAGAGAAGTAGCCAAAATCCATTATATTTCTGGAGGGAGAGTAACTTGCTATGATCAATTATTTTGAATAGGCTCTATATATTATAATGTGCACCATATCCATTACTTAAAAAACACAAACACGAATGTGGAATTAAAGGTCACTAGTGTCTAGTAGAGCAATATGAGTCATCACACAGGGCTTCGTACAGCCCGTACTTGCTCCCATGAAGAAGATATTGCAATCTTTGCATGTGGTGTTTATCAAGTGGGTTCAGCACAAAAACTTCATCAGAGGAAAGAGCTAGCAGAAGTAGAGCACTAGAGCGCATCTCCTATGTGACGCTTGTCAGCTGACGATTACCAGAGGCGGAGCTGTGCACAAACACGGGCATCGTTGGGAGCACCACTGGTAGTAGTTGCTGCTTGTACCGCTCCAATTCTCCATGTTGGATAAATCGGATTATAAGGTCATTTTCTGCTGAAAAGGGTGAGATAAAATAAAAACAGCACGCGCCATTGACATTGAGGCATGCTAGAAACTGTGGCGTGTTAGGTTTTCAATGCAGATTCTACTGGCCAGCCCGCATAACGCAGGGTGGAAATGGGTTTCCTTTTCTCGGTCGCGCAGGTCGCACCTTCAGAAAACGAAAGCTCGGAGGCTTTCCCGGATTCAGGTTGATACACCACCTTATCAGGCCCTGCTGGAAACTCCTTGTGAGTGAGTGTTACTGGTTCTTATCCGTCTTAATCTCACTGTCATGATTCTGGCCAAACTGTTTGAACTTTAAACGCTAAAGGAAGCTAATTCTGCTATTGCTGAACATTGCTCTTTCCAAATTAGTTATGGTTTTTATGTGCTATTTTAGAAAAGAGCCCAGGTTTTGCACCACTGAATACTGATAGAAAGCTCTTGTGATTAGCATTTAAGAACACAAAGAGAATATATGAGTTCCGAGTATATATTGTGTGATAAAGTTTGGCACTAAATTGAGTGTATAATTTGTGGGACTGAGTAGTAATAAGTGTGACATGTCATAGTTAATAATGAATCAAGCACTAGATAATAAAATATGATGTGCATAAGGTTTGGCAAGATGACTCTAGCTATCAAACCAACATACCCTATCTTTCTCAGACAAGCAATATTAATTAATATTGGTCATGTTTAGAAAGTTTCTGGTAGCTATAGTTTCTTTTAAAATATCCAGCTCCTAAAAATTGTTCAGATCTCATTCAATTTCTAGTTTCTTACTAGAATTTGAAGCTTCCCAAGCAGGAGCAAAAGCAGAGGAGCTACTGCCGCGACGCTTTTTCCCTTGGATGATTTCCAACCGTCGTATCAAGAAAGAACAGCTGCCCATATTATGTCACAACAGATACCGCAAGTAGGGATTATCCGTTTCTCTCACGATATCATCTGCCAGTGCGCGATCCTTGATACGGTTCCTGGACAAGAAGGATTCCCAATGTGGTCAATGCTGCTAGCTGCCTAGCTGCTTGGTGGAGTGTCGAGTGATAAGTGTGCGCGCGTGGAGTCGTGTCGCGTCCACCCGGCCATCCCCATGCATGCACACATGGCTCTGCCCCCCAACCCAGTGGTGCCGCAACCTCGTCGCGCCCGCTGGATTATCAGCTCCGCCGCCGCTCGAATCCACACATTTCCACCCGGCGTCTGTGGACGGGCCGCGACACTCCATCATTCCGCCGTGGAAAAGGGCACGCCGGCGGCTAAATAAAAGATCCCTCCTCCTCCCTTCGCCCGGTGTGGCCGCTGGGGTCAACCGAACAACGGAGTGCGTGCGTGTCGTCGTGCCTGCGTCCGTGCGTTCCTGTCACTCGACCCGTCGATTTGCCTGCGCCGTTCGGCACGACGACGGGCGATGCATTCGCGGGGGGGCCATCTGCCCATCTCGGAGATCTCGCGAATCCGGCTCGCGAGCGTGACAGGCGGACAGCATCTGTGCCGCGCACTGCTGCACGATGGCTAATTTTAGGAGACGGCATAAAGGCAGCAGCAGCGTATCTCTGGTGTTTCGTTTTCCCGGCGGAGCAAATCGGGTGCTGTGTACTAGCGGTAGAGGAGGGGCCAGGGGGACCCCGGGAATTTCTTCCCTCATCAGCAGCACATCTCTCTTTTTTAAGGTTCAGTCGGTCAGACTTCGGAGCGGCAGCCTTTGTGATGAGAGCATCTGCAGACGAATCGAAACTTTCCGAGATTTCGGTTGTTGTTGGCTCACATCGCCCACGCTAAAAGTCATCACACCACTGTTTTTGAACACAAGACATGGCTGTTTAATTATAGTGATTTAAATCGGTCCATCAAATGTACAGCGTGTGTAGTGTATAGTTGTCTACACTACACGGTATCCACACCAAGAAAAATGGGAAAAATAGACTTACTAGTTACTAACAGATACAGATGCAATTATGCACGTATCCGTGATCCAGGCCAAGTCCACTGTCCACCGGCTCGCGCACACGTACACCACACAGACTGTATGGGTTCTCGTGGATAGATAGGGGCGCACACATGCTTTTTGCCGCAGTTCGTCGAAAAAGAAAATCCGAGTGCCACCGTGATTGATCCAGCCACCGTCCTGGCGTCTTTATCGACGGCGAGAAAGACCACAGCTACATGCAACGTACAACACAGCTAGTGTCGTTCGGCAGTGATTCTGCCTGTCTGTGCATGCACCGCATCCGCCGCTCGATCGAGGAGGCTCTGGCCGCGGGTCGATCGGGGGCCGACGATGGCGACGGGCCGCACGCGCGCGACGGCCGATGATGCGGACGAGGCGTGCGTGTCACGACCAGATCCAGACGGCGTAGTAGGCGAGCGCCGCGTGCTTGAGCTGGCGCAGCATCAGCAGGAAGCAGTGCGTCTGCGCGAATCCCAGCGCGAACCCGAGCGCCGCGCCCACCGCGTCCCCCGCCGACCGGACACCCTCCCCCGGCACGGCCCAGAACAGCGCCCCCCACGACCACCCGCACCCGCCCGACGCCGCGCACGCCACGAAGAACGTCGCCGCCGCCGCCGCCGCCGCCGCGTACGCGCCGCCTCCCCCGTGCATCTCCATGGCCACCGGGATCACCACCTGGTGGCGGTACAGCAACGTGCATATAACGCCTTAGTCGAACACGTCGTAATATAAGGACACGTACACAGATACTCCAGTAGTTAGTTCACCTGGCAGAACACGATGAGCACGCCGCCGATGACGCACATGACCTCGCGGCCGTACGTCCTCGCGGCGAGCGCCGACCCGAGGACGCCGCCGGCGTTCGCCAGCACCAGCACGGCGTGTCCGGCCAGCGCCGCCTTGCCGCAGCCCGTCGCCCGGGACAGCATGGGCAGGAAAAGCGTGGTGACGTTGGCCCCGGTCAGGCGCAGGAACAGCTGCAGCGTCGCCACCACCACGGCGTACGTTACGCACCACTCGTACTTCCTCGCCACCATGATCCACCAGAACGAGCGGCCGAGGCCGTCCCGCCGACTCGGCCGCTTTTCCCCGGAGACGTCATGCCCCTGCTTCGCATGGGCCTCCCCACGTCCACAACCGCCGCTGCTGCAAACGCACCCCAGCACCAGGACGGCGTAAATCCGGTCGCTGTCGAGGAAATCCGGCGTCGGAGAATGCTGCCAGTAGTCGCCGAGGTCACCGTCGTTGACGACGTGTTTCTCCCGGGGCTCGCCGCTGTTCGGGCCGTTGACGACGAGCTGTTCACCGCAACTAGCCCTGTGAATCGCACTGGAGTTGTAGAGATCGTATACGGAGGAGCAGACAGTATCCAAGAACGGCGACGTGCTACGCCAGGAGAAGTGGAGTGCCATGGCACGGCAAATCAATTTACTCTGCCAAATTGTACACTTTTTTCAGTTTGTCTTCATGAACATAAATCAAATCGATACGTTCATTGATCATTTCAACAGAGAAAAAGAAACAGGTAGATATGATATGCAATCATGCATGCAGTAATCCAAAATTCGACTCCAAAGTCTTCCATTAACACCGAGAGATTCGCGTTCATTCATAATGTGTGAGAGCAACAAACCTGGACAACATCAAACATGTACAGCATCCAGCACGCGACGAGAATTCCATAGTTGATGGCAATAATTGGGATCGCCCCACCAATAATGGGAACGGCGCGGCCAATCAGCACGAGAGGCGCACGCCCCATCGCGTGGGTGACGTGGCAGCTCGTGCGCGCGATGCCCGCTGACCTGGACGCCACGTGTGCGAGCACCCTGTACAAGCGATGCATCTCTCTCACCATGTTGGCCTTCCAACGTTTGAGTATGTTGTTGCAGACTCCTTTGCAGAAGAAATCACGAACGCATCTTTTTTTTTAACGGAAAACAACACTAGATTGCCTTTTCATTGAATAGAGCAGGACAAAATACAAACCCTTGGAGGTAAGAGGAAAACGGAGAACCACTATAGCTGTACACTATACAGAGTGCGGGATTAACTCACGCAACCGCTTACCTCCTGCTAAAGCCCAAAGGCTCGTCTCCTCTTTGATTTTCATCAGTAGGAAGTTCGTTGCCACCTCTTTGTGATCAAAAATCCGCCAATTCCTCTCTTTCCAAATTTCCCAGACGACTAACAAAATGAGCGATCGAAGTCCTTTTTTCAGGACACTTGGTGTGTTTACAATGTTCTCCCACCACTGTTTGACTGACTGGGCTTCCTCCCATTCCGTTGGGTCCATCTGCTGATAGCCCACCCATGCAGAGACGAGGTGCTAGATCCTCTTGGTGTATCTACAAGTGGCAATGAGGTGCAATGCCGTCTCAGTCTCGCGGCGGCAAAGAGGGCAACAACCATTGTTCTGCCATCCCCTGGTCGCAAGCCGGTCTGAAGTCCAGACTCTGTTCTGAATGATGAGCCAAGCATGAAATTTGTATTTCCCCGGCGCCCAAGCTTTCCAAATCAAGGAATTGAAGTTTGTGCTCGGCGCCCCACAGCGCTGTGCATGGTAAGCCGAGGAGGCCGTGTAGTGCCCGTTGTTTGTGAACTTCCAAGTAATCTGATCCGGTTCTCCAACGTCTAAGTGCACATTTCGGACCGCTTCCCACAGTGCGACTAGCTGTTCGACGAGGTCGACTGTGATAGATGATTGTGAATCAAGCTTCAAATCTTGCACCCAGGCGTCCTCCTCCTTTCCTTGCCGAAGGGATTTTCCTCTGTTTTTTGAGATCGTATAGACAAGTGGCATGAGGTCTTTGGGTCTTCGCCCACCAATCCACGCGGACTCCCAAAATCGCACCGTGTTTCCGTCCCCTATTGTTATGTTTGTTGAGGCGGCGAAGAGGTTCCTATCTATTTCATCACATGGCGTCTCCAGCCCCACCCAAGGTTTGGTCTGGTCCTTCCATTCATGCCACAGCCATCTCAACCTCAAGGCCCTCGTGAATTTGTCCAGATTTAGGACCCCCAATCCTCCTTGGCTGGTTGGCATGCACGTCTTTGTCCAATTGACCTTGCATTTCCCTCCGGTAATATCACCCGTGCCTGCCCAGAGGAAGCGGTGCCGCTGCTTGTCTAGCTGCTCGAGGGATTCCTTTGTGATTTTCAGAGCGGTCAGAAGGTAGATTGGTTGCGCCGTTAGCACAGATTTGACGAGCGTAGTTCTTCCAGCCGCCGCCATGTTTTTTCCTCTCCAGCTTGCTACCCTTCTGAAAATTTTGTCAAAGACAGGTTGCAAGTCCACCTTCCGCAGTCTTCCCAGAGCTAGGGGGAGGCCCAAGTACTTGATGGGGAAACTTGCCCTCACCACAGGGACGCCCTCAAGAACCTCATTCAACTCGATGCCGCCGCATCTGATGGCCGCCACTTGGGATTTCTGAAAATTGGTGACGAGCCCAGTTACAGCGCCGAAGCGCTACAGGATGTCCGTGAAGGCCGAGACACGTCTGCAGGCAATTTGCAAGGTATCACAAGTCATTTGTGCAATTGATATAGTTTGTGCCGACGAATATATCCAAAACGCAAGTGCTAAAATGAATCCACTGCTTTTTTATCCAAAAAGATAGCCTACTTTTAACAAGTTATCGTTTCCAATAGATTCAGTGTTAAGATACTGGTGACTGGACAGTGATAAGGTGCTTGTGTGGTTGGTTGGCTCAATTTGCTCTGGTGAGATCTGTATCAAATGCCCCTACCTAATCAAACAAGATGTACTTGGTAGCATTAAGAAAAGGATGACCACATCTACCTCAGTAGTATGTGGCATCTAGCAAGAAAGTTCACTTGTCTCATTCGTTAAAGAAAGTTCACTAATCTCGCCATGACACCATACCTTACCTGACATGATCTGAGCTGAAGTGCTGTGGCCATCAATAATGGCCCAGGAAAACAGTTACTATTAAACTCAGAATTCACTTAACACCAGATCTCTTCTATCTAAATTCTTAATCCTGACAATTCGATCGTTTACTGAGTATTCCTCTGTTTTCATTTCCTGACAAGATATTGTTCAGTCTTCAGTGAAAAAAAGCACACAAGATAGAGCTATATTTGCAGGGAAGCTCTGAGAAACTCTGAACCGAGTACTAGGCCCCGATTCCATCACCAAACTCCACAATCTAGTCTACTCAGAAAAATTCAGGCGCACGAGTTCTATCGATTCAGAAAGTACATACTCTGCTTCTGTATCTACCTACTCCAACAACGTTTGCGGAGTAACTTCGGCCAACACCACCACCAGGGGGCATCAGGCACATCCAGTTCGCTCACTTAATTGCAGGCAGAAACACATGAACAACAGAACAAGTAACTGTCACTCACCGTAGCGGCTCACTCCGTCGGTTCGGCCCTGCGCCACGAACACGCCGACGAGACGTCGGCGGCGGCGGCGGCGGCGAGCTTGCTCTTCTCTAACTGCAGCTTGCCTGCTGATCACTCGAGCAGTCCATCGCTGTGGTTTGCTGCATATAAAAACTGTACGAAACACCATCGCCGTCAGGACGTAGACTGGATTTTCTAATCCACAGTGCATATTTCACGTGCCAAATTGATCACATGGAGGAGGTTGCTCGATGAAGCCACCTGCTACTCCTACGTCCCAAAATATATAGACATTTTCAATATTGACATGGATATTAAAAATTAGATGAGAATAATTGAAAAATGGTTGTGATTGGTTGGGATAAGGTAGGTGGAGAAATAGTTTCATTTTGAGATAATGTACTGTGCTAGAAATAGTTAGTTACTTCATCCATCCCAAAATATAACAATTTCAGTTCTTATGATTTGTTCCAAAATATAACAATTTCTCCACCAACATTCTCTTACCAACCAATCACAACTCTCCACCATTCATTTTTCCCACATACCTTCACTACTCATTCAATCACAATTCTACACTACTCACTTTTACCTATTTTCTTAATAACCGTATCCAAACTCTAAAACTTGTTATATTCTGGATGGATGGAGTATATTTTGAAGCGGATGTAGTACGGACTGTTCAATCGACAGGTACTCCAAATTTCGTCGTGGCCCAGTGCTCGCAAGATACAAAACTGCGAAAAGCCCCGGTGATGCGACGCGATGTACTCCTTCATGTACATGACGCGATCGACCGATCGGCATGTGTGAGGTTGGGTAGCCCATGCCTCCATTTGATAACGATCGAGGCCCCGCAAGCGTTGAATGTTCTTCCAGCTGCTGTAGAACACGCGTGTCCGTCAGACAGTGGTGAACGCATCCATCATAAAGTATCATACACACTGCATTTGAGCAGTTTTTGTTATCAGAGTAGGGGAGTTCCTTTTCTTCCCCATATTTAACTTCGAGAGATTTTTTCCTGTCTCTCTCGATCAATATAAGTTCAGTGCAGAATATTAGTTGGACAGGCTAGTGACCTTGTAACAAGTCAAACAGGTGTAGCACATGACATCATCTTCACAGTACATTCATACTCTACATGACTGAAGTTGTGTGTCACTACGGTAGGTATCAGAAACTCAGGATGAATAACGTGGCAAGACTTACAAATTACTAGCAAAATAATTTTGAGCATGAAGAAAATGAACTATGTATCGATCGGTGGCTAGGTGATGCGCTGTGCACCCACTTCGGTGGGGTTAAAGTTAAAATCCTTAACCATCGCACTCATGTTCATGTCCACCAATTTTAGCAAAGATGCATGCCAAATATTCAATTTTTGTCTTAAGGTCCAACTGTCCAACTCAATATCTTTGAACTTGACGTTTCTCTTACTTAGATTTTAAACTACGAATCGTTTATTTTAATTTTGATTCATATTTCAGGTGTGCATTTTTACTTCCTTTTGCTTGTCTTTGAACTCAGAAAATTTTGGACATCCCTTCTTTTGTGATTTTTTATTTCACTTGCGACGGATTTTTGAGCTTATATCTTTCACTTTTTTATCCATAGAATCTTCCATCATGATTTGTGTTCTTGTATATATCCATTACACTCAGTTACATAACACTTATACTTAGTTACAGTACATTTCACTACAATTAGAATTTTTTTAACAATTTTTTCTCTAGATTTACGTATTTGACATGCTCATATTTTTTATTTAATTTAAAACAGGCTATATCTATTGGTTGAAAATTATGTAAGATTCAAAACTTTAATAGGTAGTCTTTTTTTTTAGTTTTGTTTTCTGAAAGCTCTGGTGGCCTGAGTAAAAAGTCCACTTTGACTCCCTTAAAAATATACCGAATCTAATTTGTACCCTTCAACCAGAAAACCAACCAGAAAACCGGATAGAACGACTCTCTGAACTATAGAAACCAGTGCAATTTGACTCCCCAACGGTTTTAGAGGACGGTTTTGCTAACGTGGCGGTGTTGACCTGGTCTTAGTCTCATGTGGTGCTTATGTTGTATTAGAATTAAAAAATATTTGTGAGACCCGTTTGTCATTCACACACACATAATTCATGGGGCCCACATGACATCCTCTCTCTCCAACTTTTGTTTATGTCGACGGTCCAGTGGCAGCCCGAGCCCTGCGCCGACGCCGGCGCCGGCGATGGAGGATGCGAGCAAACACTGGGCGCCGCGCGGCGCGGTGCTGACGGCGTTCGTCGTCGGGATCAACTTGCTCATGGTCCTCCTCGTGTTCTTCTACTTCTGGCGGTTCTTCTCCGGTAAGCGTGGGCCACCGTCGTCGTCGTCCATGGCCAGCGGCCCCGATGACGAGGAGGCGTCGTCGTCGGACATGTCGCCAGCGGCCTCTCCGAGGGCGTCGTGGCGGCGGCTGCGGGAGTGGCCGGCGGGATGCTGACAGCAAGAGGATGACATCGCGTCGTCACTCGTCACTGCTCGTGTCCGTGTAGGCGTGTACTCCGCCTCCGACGTCGGGCTCGGGCTCGGCGACACCAGCGGGAACGGGAAGGCGGTGGCGGTGGAGGCGGCGAGGGGGAGCGCGGTGGCGCGGCAAAGCGGCCAGGTGGAGTGGAGACGCAGCCACGCGCCGACGCAGTCGGCGTGGAACGTGGAACCGGTGGCCGCACCGCGGGAGGAGGCGCGCCAGGTCGCCGTCGCGGAACTCCACGATGCACCCGTCGTTCGACCGCCTCCGCACGGGCCTCATGCGGGCGGACGCGAACAGCGGCGTCGGGGCCCGCGGCCGCAGGTGGTACGCGCACTGGGAGGTGGACGTGCCACGCTGGAGCTCGCGCAGCGTCAGGCCTTCGTGGAGCGTGTTCCACGTCGCCGAGGAGGACAACGAGCGCTTCGTCAAGAAGCTCCGCGCCCGCATTGACCGGTAAAAAAAAAAAAAAAACCGAACCAACAACCACCCGATCGAGTGAAAATGGCCATGGATGGCACGGCTCGAGTCCGGCCAGTGATTGACTAGATGCGACGTGTCCGACGACGACGCCTCCTCGTCATCGGCGCCGCCGGCCATGGACGACAACGACGGTGGCCCACGCTTACCGGAGAAGAACCGCCAGAAGTAGAAGAACACGAGGAGGACCATGAGCAAGTTGATCCCGACGACGAACGCCGTCAGCACCGCGCCGTGCGGCGCCCAGTGTTTGCTCGCATCCTCCACCGCGGCGCCGGCGTTGCGCAGGGCTCGGGCTGCCGCTCTGGACCGTCGACATAAAGAAGACTTGGAGAGAGAGAGAGGGGATGACATGTGGGCCCCACATGTTAGTGGGTCCTACACTATATTTTTGTGTGTGTGAATGACAGATGGATCCCACGAATATTTTCTTAATTCTAATGCCACGTAAGCGCCACGTAGGAATAAGACTAGGTCAACACAGCCACATCAGTGCCACGTCAGCAAAACCGTCCTCCAAAACCGCTGGGGAGTTAAATTGTACTGGTTTCAATAGTTCGGAGAGTCGTTATATCCGGTTTTCTGGTTGAGGGGTACATATTAGATTCGGTCTACTTTAAGGAAGTCAAGTGGAGTTTTTTCAAAAAAAAAGAAACCTCCATGACATAGATGCACAAGCCCAATAAATACTTTGGTGGTGGCTACAAAGGAATAAGTTCACTTCACATCCCTTAATTTGTCGACGAATCTAAAATTCGTCCCTAAACCGTAATGCATCCCTCAGTTTTTAAAACTAGCGCAAGTAAAGTCCCAATGTCAGAGATAATATAATCACGTATAAACAGGATAAGAGAAAAACCGAACTAGATAGAGATAAGGTTGTTGCTGTTACATGTAAATAGGGATTCGGTTTTCCTCTACCTGTGCGCACAGCTATATGTATTACTCCCGCACGTTTGAGTGCGCTAATTAACACGGATCGTCGTATCAACAACGTTAACCTAGATTAGTTTCTTTTCATGGTATCAGAGCCTTCCTAGCATGGCTAGCTCGTCTTCTTCCACCTCATCCAATCCAGTCTGCGGCTTCACCATCATGGAGAAGCTGACCAAACTAAACCATGCAGTCTGGGCGGCACAGATGCTCGCGGCCATCTGCGGCGCACGCCTTGAAGGGCACATCGACGGCAAGACCGCGGCCCCAAGCACCGAAGTCAATCAGGAGCAGGCGGACAAGACGGTGAAGAAGGTCCCAAATCCGGTGTTTGAAGAATGGTATGCTGCAGATCAACAGCTCCTCGGCTACATCTTCTCCTCTCTATCACGAGAGATCCTCAACCAAGTTGCTGATTCAAGGACGGCGGCACAGGCATGGCGTGCGATTGGGAAGCTGTTCTGCTCCCAGACGCGCACGCGCTCCCTCAACAATCGCCTCGCTCTCTAGACAACCCTAAAAGGTGCCATGTCCATTACTGAATATTTTGGGAAGATGAAGGTGCTCTCTGATGACATAGCTGCAACGGGAAAGCCTCTAGATGAGGAAGATTTGATTGCTTATATTCTGAACGGCCTAGATGGTGATTATGATTCTGTTGTTTCTGCAATCGGCATGAAATCTGAACCAATCTCTGTTATGGAAGTATACTCTCAGCTGTTAAATTTTGAGAACAGACTTCAGCTCAGACAGGAAGGGATCGCTGCTGCCCATGCAGCGAGTCGCGGCCGCGGTGGGTTTATCCCACGCAGCGGCGGCAATGGTGGTGGCAGCGGCGGCTCTGGGCGTGGTCGTAGTGCACCGCCAGCCAACAGTGGTGGCCGTGGCCGTGGCAATATGCCGCGCGGCGCGGACAGCAGCAGCAACGCACAGACCCTCGGCCGATATGCCAAGTCTGCTATAAGCGGGGGCATGTCGCGGCTGAGTGTTGGCACCGTTTTGATGAAAACTATGTGCCGGATGACAGGCATGTAGCTGCTGCTGCCCAAGCTTCCTCCTACGCCATTGATACAAATTGGTACATTGACTCCGGAGCAACCAATCACATCACGAGTGAACTTGACAAGCTTGCAGTCCGGGAGAAATACAAGGGGCCTGAACAGATCCACACCGCAAATGGTGCAGGTATGCGAATTAAACATATTGGTCATGCTTTAGTTCATACCCCTCATACATTGCATCTTAAAAATGTCCTTCATGTTCCACAAGCCACCAAAAACTTAGTTTCAGCATCTCGTCTTGCCGAAGATAATTATGCTTTTCTTGAGATTTACTCTAAGTATTTTTTGGTTAAGGATCTTGCAACGAAGGACATAATTCTTAAAGGGCGATGCCGCAAGGGGCTCTATCCTCTCTCTCCTAGAACCTCCAAGCATGTCTACAGTGTTGCGCCATCTTTTGCAAGATGGCACAGTCGTCTCGGTCATCCATCTACTCCTATTGTGTCAAGGGTAGTTAGCAAGAATAAATTGCCATGTCAATCAAAGTCTCCTAGTGAGTCGATTTGTGATGCTTGTCAAAAGGCTAAAAGCCATCAATTACCATATTCTAAGTCTGTTAGTGTGTCCTCTCATCCTTTGAAACTTATTTTTTCAGATGTTTGGGGTCCAGCTCCTAGTTCTGTTGGAGGAAATAAATTCTATGTTAGTTTTATTGATGATTTCAGCAAATTTACTTGGATATATTCCCTTAAACACAAATCTGATGTTTTTCAAAAGTTCCATGAGTTTCAAGCTCTTGTTGAGAGGCTCCTTGATTATAAAATAATTGCTATGCAAACTGATTGGGGTGGAGAATATCAGAAACTCCATTCTTTTTTTACTAAAATAGGCATCTCGCACTATGTTTCTTGTCCTTATGCACATCAACAGAATGGCTCTGCTGAACGAAAACATCGTCATATTGTTGAGGTCGGCCTTGCTCTTTTAGCTCATGCATCTATGCCCTTAAAATTTTGGGATGAAGCTTTTTATACAGCATCCTACCTCATTAATCGCACTCCTAGCAAAGTAATCAACTTTGAAACCCCCTTGGAACGATTGTTTCATCAGCCGCCTAATTACTCCTTTCTTCGGGTGTTCGGATGTGCATGTTGGCCTAATCTTCGCCCCTATAATAAACATAAGATGCAATTCCGGTCCAGACAATGTGTGTTCCTTGGCTATAGCCACCTTCACTAAGGCTTCAAGTGCCTTGATGTGCCTACTGGCCGTGTTTACATCTCTCGAGATGTCACATTTGATGAAAATGTGTTTCCCTTTGCTCAACTACACTGCAATGCTGAAGCACACCTCCGCAATGAGATATCCCTCTTACCCTCCTCTCTACTGCCAATCACTTATTCAGGGGGAGAATAAAGTATTACTTCTATGTTTAATTTTGTACCAAATGCTACTAATTTATCTGATGCTGGTTCAGCAGAAAATGGAGGAGATTTGGATGTCTCAGGTACACACGATGGGGTGCTCACAGCACATGGTGACGCCCCCTTGGAAGACCTGGGATCCATGTCGCAGGAGTCTCCAGGATCGGGGCATCAGTCTCCGGGATCCGTTTCACATGCGCCGTTGCATCACGCGTCCGGCTCTCTGCCTGCCACGCCGACCCCTGCGCCCTCGGCTCCCTCCCTGGCACAATCACCGAACCAGCCTGGTGCTGCCACGACGCCAACCATCAGCGCTTCCTCCACCTCAGCTGCTGCGCTTGATACAGGGGCTCATGATGCTCCTGACACAACCACTGTACTCTATCAAATAGACCCAGTGCATCAAGATTCAGTGGTTCCTCCACGACCTCATACAAGACTTCAAAGCGGCATCTGCAAGGAAAAGGTATATACAGATGGTACAGTTAAATGGTCTTGTTTTTCCTCCTCTGGTGAACCTCAATCTCTAGATGAAGCTTTTGCTACTAACCACTGGAGGGAGGCTATGGATGCAGAGTATCAAGCCCTCATGAAAAATCAAACATGGCACTTGGTACCACCGTAGCAGGGGAGAAATATTATTGACTGCAAGTGGGTATACAAAGTCAAGAGAAAAGCTGATGGTAGCCTAGACAGATACAAGGCCAGGTTAGTTGCAAAAGGCTTCAAGCAAAGGTATGGAATAGACTATGAGGACACGTTTAGTCATGTAGTTAAGGCTACTACAATTAGAACTATCCTTTCCATTGCGGTGTCTAGAGGTTGGAGCTTTCGTCAACTAGATGTGCAAAATGCTTTCCTTCATGGGATTTTAGAAGAAGAGGTACATATGAAACAACCATCAGGTTATGAGAATAGTAAGTTTCCTAATCATATATGCAAGTTGGATAAAGCCCTATATGGTCTCAAACAGGCTCCACGAGCTTGGTATTCTAGGCTAAGCACAAAGCTACAAGCACTTGGTTTTAAACCATCAAAGGCAGACACATCACTATTCTTCTATAGTAAGGGTGATGTCACTGTCTTTGTTCTTATTTATGTTGATGATATAATAGTTGCTAGCTCCACTCCAAGTGCCACCTCAGCATTATTGCAGGATTTAACTAAGGAGTTTGCTTTAAAGGACTTGGGAGAGCTGCATTACTTTTTGGGCATAGAGGTGACCAGAACAGAAGATGGAATTCTGTTGACCCAAGCTAAATATGCATCTGATGTCCTCAGGCGTGTGGGGATGCAAGACTGTAAACCGGTAAATACTCCTTTGCTTACGTCAGAAAAATTATCCGTAAATGAAGGGGATTTGCTTGGTCCAAAGGATGCCACTAAATATAGGAGTATTGTGGGAGCACTACCTTGACAAGGCCAGATATTTCTTTCTCTGTTAATAAGGTGTGTCAGTTCCTACACTCTCCTACTACTATGCATTGGGCTGCAGTAAAGAGAATTTTGAGATACCTCAAACATATAGTAAGTTATGGACTAAAGATTAATAAGTCACCAACTCTTCTTGTTAGCGGTTTCTCTGATGCAGATTGGGCATGCTGTCTAGATGACAGACGTTCAACTGGTGGATTTGCTGTTTTTCTAGGCTCTAACCTTGTGTCATGGAGTGCTAGAAAGCAAGCCGCAGTATCCAGGTCAAGTACTGAAGCAGAATACAAGGCACTAGCTGATGCAACAGCAGAGATTATGTGGTTACAGACTC
The DNA here is from genome assembly GCF_000147395.1 of Oryza glaberrima. Classification (NCBI taxonomy): domain Eukaryota; kingdom Viridiplantae; phylum Streptophyta; class Magnoliopsida; order Poales; family Poaceae; genus Oryza; species Oryza glaberrima. Next base: position 19,832,258 of record NC_068329.1, read on the forward strand.
TCCTATGTGAGATTGGAATAAATGCTCCTAAGGCTGTGAAAATATGGTGTGACAACATAGGAGCTAAGTATTTATCAGCTAATCCTGTTTTTCATGCTCATACTAAACATATAGAAGTTGATTATCATTTTGTTCGAGAACGTGTATCTAGAAGATTACTTGAGATAGAATATATTTCTTCCAAGGATCAAGTAGCAGATGGTTTCACTAAAGCTTTGGCTGTGCGACCGTTTGAAGACTTCAAGAGCAATATCAACATCACTAGTTTAGATTGAGGGGTAGTGTTAGAGATAATGTAATCACGTGTAAACAGGATAAGAGGAAAACCGAACTAGATAGAGATAAGGTTGTTGTTGTTACATGCAAATAGGGATTCGGTTTTCCTCTACCTGTGCGCACAGCTATATGTATTACTGCCGCACGTTTGAGTGCGCTAATTAACATGGATCGTCGTATCAACAACGTTAACCTAGATTAGTTTCTTTTCACCCAAGACGGTTTGGATGATGGTTTTGGCTTACTTGGCGTTGACGTGGCAATTAAAGTCAAAAGAAAAACCTAGAACCCACATATAAGTGACTGTTATATTAAAAATAAACTATTTACAGTGGGACGCTACGTCTCCTCCTTCTCCTCCTCCCCAGTCTCCCTATCTCCCCCTCCCCAATGCAGCGACCTGGCGGTTGGATCCATGCAGCGGCGGCCGGAAGGGCAGCACGACGAGTAGTGGCTAGCGGGGAAAAGGGCAGAGTACGCCGACCTGGAGACGCGAGGAGGGGTCTTCTCCTCAGCCTGACACTGTCCTCCTCACAACAGCATCATCATCATCTTCTTTGTCTAACGTTACGGCTGGCCCGCCATGCTAAAGCATTGGCTCTTCATCACCATCGACTTTGTTGCCGGCTCGCTGCCGGCGCCGGCGCCGGCCATGCTGAATGATTGTTCGCCCATCACCCTCGGCCCCTCGCCTTCTTTGTCGCGCCGCCTTGCCGGCAAGTACTTTTGCGGTCACCCGCTCGGCGCCGCTGGCCTTCTTCTTCTTGGACGTTTTGGTCTCCTCCGCCGCTGCCTCATTGCCAGCGGCGCCACTAGCTGCCGCTTGGTTTTCATCGAACAATATAAGTGGCATGTTGTTGGGTGCATCGTTGGTGGTGGCGTCCTGGTTGGCTTCCCCCCTCGGTGGCTGTAGCAGCCGTCTTCGCCTCACCAGCCGCCATCCTTTCCTCCATGGCCCACGACGATGTCCGCCCAGGGAGGCCGTCGTCATCCTCGTGGTTGGAGACGAGTGAGTCACGGCGATTGGTGCGCACAGGCGCATGGTGTAATTGGGCACCCTAGCGAGGTGCACGGTGTCTCGCGTGCTGAGCACCTCGATATCCGTGCACGACACCACCTCTGGGCACATCTTCTATAGCTTCGTCTTGATCCCATTGATGATGTCGTAGCCCTTCACCGATATGTTCGGCTAGGCCTCCTGCTTCGCACTCTGAATCGACGGGTGCCGTCCTCCAACAATCCGTTGAGATTGGAGAGAGAGAGAGATGAAGAGCCACGGACATGTGGAGCCTACGCTGACTCAGTGTTGTTGACTTGGGTCAAATTACCACGTAGAATAAAACCTCTTGCCATACTATCTTGGGACTTATATTGTACCGGTTTTAACATATGAGAGACCCGTTGTATCTAGTTTTGTGGTTAAAGGACGAAAATTGGATTCGTTGTTAAGTTAAGGGATCTGAAATAACCTTATTCCGGCTGCAAACCGTTGGTTGGTGCGTCTTCTTCTCTGTAGTACAGCGAAACTAGCCCATATGCACGATTTTCTGATGGCCCACTATGACATTCCTCCTACCATGCATTCTCTTTCAGCTTTGTTCCGGCGAGTTGTTTTCGTTACTCCCCTTCTTCTCGGGAGGTTTGTGCGCACTGTGCAGGCGTTCATGGTAGTTGGTGGACATCGCACACAACTCAACATGCCCACACAGGAGTACAAGACGGACCAAGTTGACGTGAAAAATCTCAGCCTTCACTCACAACAACAAACTACTCAAACTGTGGTAGCTGTCGTGGCGAGCCTGAGGGCCGTGGTGTTTCGGCTAACCGCGAGATAGTGCAACAAATTGTTTACGTGCGTCAGGCCGCCGCTGTGATGACAGGCTGAAGGGGGAGAGCAAACCAAGCCTTCTGACGAAAGCTAGATGGGCGTCTGGCTATCAGCCAACCACAAACACAATGTATGTATGTATGCCTTGGTACATATGACATCACACATTAGGCCATTAACTCAGATTCAGAACTAAACGAAGCCACAGGCCTGCAGCGGTGCAGTTGAGCCATTCGATATCCACAACAACATAGCTACCAACCCATGAAACACATCGCAATCTGAGTAGCAGCGCGCCTGCCAGTGAGGATCTTCTCGAGTACGTTTAGTTGTACTTTGTACGTAGGGCCTCTTCAAGAATACGACTGAATAATTCCGCCCCAACAAAAACGAAAAGAAAACGAAACGAGTTGATAAAGCAAGAGCAGCCGAACGAGTTAATTTCCAATATAGTTTGGCACGCGAATACGCGATTGCTCCGCGCGCTTACCTAACACAAGTCCTCCCGTACGTGGCCGTGGATATACAAACACCGGACACCATGATCGATCGGCCTTTGCTATTGTAGTAGCTAGCTACCAGTCCAACCAACACCAACAAGTGCGCGAGTGAGCGCGCGGCTATTGCGTGCCACGGCGTGCCGTTGAGCGATGGCTGGAGGTGGGTTCCCCGTGGCCGGCGGCGCCCCGCCGGGCGACTATGCCGGCGGCATAACCTTCTCCGTCGTCGTCACCTGCCTCATGGCCGCCTCCGGCGGCCTCATCTTCGGCTACGACATCGGCATCTCCGGTACGTACGTACGCCGGCCGTTACACTTGCACGCGCTGCAAAAAAACGAGATCAATCTCTTTACACAGTCTGGTCTTGCTGATGATCGATGGTCAGGGGGAGTGACGGCGATGGAGTCGTTCCTGGCGGCCTTCTTCCCGGGGGTGCTCCGGCGGATGGCGGCGGCGCGGCGGGACGAGTACTGCGTCTACGACAGCCACGTGCTGACGGCGTTCACGTCGTCGCTGTACCTGGCCGGGCTGGCCGCGTCGCTGGCGGCCGGCCGCGTCACCAGGGCGGTCGGGAGGCAGGCCGTCATGCTCGCGGGCGGGGCGCTCTTCTTCGCCGGCGCCGCCGTCAACGCCGCCGCGGTCAACATCGCCATGCTCATCGTCGGCCGCATGCTGCTCGGCTTCGGCATTGGCTTCACCAACCAGGTCCGTAGCAAAACACACTCAAAATCCTCCCGAAATAGCTCTTGTCCGGGCAGCAGATCGATCAAACCGATCCCAAATTCACGCACTACATGCATGAACCGGTCCACCACTACCGGGCGTGCACCGAAACATTTTGAAGGAAAGAAATGGTCGCATTTTTAAGGGAAATGTTATACCATCATTGAAAAGATACTGGAATGTAGTACTATATTGTTTTATATAAAATTTGGTACCTTCATATACTATAAGTATCTTAAGTTACTAAAATTTTAGTGTAAAATTTAGGTAACTCAAAATACTTTCTCAAAGTACTATAAAATTTCTCTATTTCTAAAAGCATAAACGACTATGCAGGAGATATATAGTTGATTGCACAATCGAGGATGTACAGAAGTGATGAAATGTCCTGTGTACTTGCATGATGTAGTCCTTTTATTTCCTTTTTGAGCTTTTTATATCAAGTTTAATTTCAAAGTAGTACTAGTGCCATCTCCGTGCATTGCTAGTAGAATTTAGAAGGAAGACGGACGAGAATAGGTTTCACTAGGTTTAATTTTTTTTTTCTATCCAGTCCTTTGAGATGGGTCAATTTTCGTGTAAAATTAGTTTTTGGGACGATGGTTTTTTTAGGTTGGTTGGTTTTTTTACATGGGGATGATTGAAGAGGATTCCACCTTTACGTTTGTAGAGATATGGAGGAGAAACGGACAAACAATCACTAAAGTTCACCTGTAACAAAGGAATGGCTAGTTTTGTCACTTTCTTTTAAAAATCCTATAGAATTGTTCATTTCACAGGAATTTTGGAGGAAAACTATCATTAGGTTTTATCGCATGTTTGTCTCTTCCCATGCCATAAAGTTCTTATGTTTTTCTATGTATCATCTAAAATGGTAGTTTCGAGATTTTATTGTTTTTTAATTCCTATAGAAATTCAACGAGCATGACACTCTGTTCTTGTAGTTCATAATCATACGTTGCCATGGCATTTTTTATGTGTCATAGAATTGATTGGTTTGGTCGCAACAGAGTTATTTTTTCTCAAACCATACTTACTGTCACCCCAACTATACAAAGTTTCTAATCCTCAAGAAATATAGAGACATTGTGTTTGCTTCAAAATGGAAACAAATTCACAAGCTAGTAGGCCTATGTCAGCTTGTCTGGAATAATTACTTCAAAAGACATGAAAGAAGGATAAGTTGCTGTCGACCAAACGGGGTAGCTGGCAATGTAGACTGGAAGGTAGTTGTTGCGCCTTGCTTCAATTTGTTCTCTGTCCCTTGGAGTTAGCTAGGGTGAGCGGCTGGTTTTGTGTCAACCAATCGCTCTCACGCCTCAGATAAAGATTGCAAGCATCTCCATCTCTCCACTCTACTGATACCTTCAATTGGTTGGGACCGGGACGGCAGAGTGGGAGTAGCTCCCATGTTTCCGTCTCGAGTTAAGTTGCTTTTGCCTTCGCGCCTTATTCTCCGCATGCGTCATGCATGTTGGATGATGATACAATAGTTAATACATACTTCATTTGTTTTATATTATAAGTCATTTTGATTATTTTTTATCAAATCTTTTTAGGCTTGACTAAGTTTATAAAAAAAATAGCAACATCTACAACATAAAATTAGTAAGTATAATAGTAGGCTATAAGCCGGCTAAATGCCGAGGTGGAGGAGAAAAGAGAGGAGAGAGAGGACAAGCGGGCTATAAACTTATAGCCGGCTTGGACACAAGAACCAATAAACTCTGTGAGAGAGACGAATGGGCCCTATATTAATGGTAAAGAGCTAGCTATTATATGAGTAGGCTAAGAGAAGGCTACAAAGAACCTTATAGCCAACAGGTCGGCTATATTATTATCCTTGCTCTTAAATGTAGGGTTAATGTGGGGACGTGCATGACAATTGACAATGGCATGCAGGCGGCGCCGGTGTACCTGGCGGAGACGGCGCCGGCGAAGTGGCGGGGTGCATTCACGACGGGGTTCCAGCTCTTCCTCGGCATCGGCAACCTGACGGCCAACCTGACAAACTACGGCGCGGCGCGCATCCCGCGGTGGGGGTGGCGTCTCTCCCTCGGCCTGGCGGCGGCGCCGGCGTCCGTCATCCTCGTCGGCGCGCTGCTCATCTCGGACACCCCCAGCAGCCTCCTCGTGCGCGGGCGGGAGGAGCAGGCGCGCGCCGCGCTCCGGCGCGTGCGCGGCGCCAAGGCGGACGTGGACGCCGAGCTGGAGGGCGTGGCGCGCGCGGTCGAGGCGGCGCGCGCCAACGAGGAGGGCGCGTACCGCAGGATCCTCTGGAGGCAGCACCGCCCCCACCTGGTGATGGCCGTCGCCGTGCCGCTGCTCCAGCAGCTCACCGGCGTCATCGTCATCGCCTTCTTCTCGCCGGTGCTCTTCCAGACGGCCGGGTTCGGCAGCAACGCGTCGCTGATGGGGGCCGTCATCCTCGGCGCCGTCAACCTCGGCTCCACCCTCGTCTCCATCGCCACGGTGGACCGGTACGGCCGCCGGGTGCTGTTCCTGACCGGCGGCCTCGTGATGATCGCCTGCCAGGTCGCGGTGGCGTGGATCATGGGGTCGCAGATCGGGCGGGACGGCGAGTCGGCGATGGCGAGGCGCTACTCCGTGGCGGTGCTGGCGCTGACGTGCGTCTTCTCGGCGGCGTTCGGGTGGTCGTGGGGCCCGCTGACGTGGGTGATCCCCGGCGAGATATTCCCGGTGGAGATCCGGTCGGCGGGGCAGGGGATCAGCGTGGCCGTCAACCTCGGCGCCACCTTCGTGCTCACGCAGACGTTCCTCGCCATGCTGTGCAGCTTCAAGTACGCCACGTTCCTCTACTACGCGGCCTGGGTCGCCGTCATGACCGCCTTCGTGTGGGCGTTCCTGCCGGAGACCAAGGGGGTGCCGCTCGAGGCCATGGGCGCCGTCTGGGCGCGGCACTGGTACTGGCGGCGCTTCGTGCAGCCGCCGCCGGCGGCCAAGGACGCCATGCTGCCGGAGGTCCTCGTGAACTGACAACGTATACTGTACGTGTTCTCTGCCTTGACCGTGTGGCGGCGCTGCATTAATTCGTGGGAAGTTGTGTAAAATCTGGTTTTCTGGTTTAACGGTTCCTACATGGTTGAATACCATCCCGTGTTTGTCCTCTTGCGAAAAATCTGTATTGTTTACATATGAACAAATCCAAAGTCCGTGTTCTATTTTAGTTTCTTACCAAGATTGCAAGACTTGTCGAGGATGGATTCTAATCTTTCGGGTGGACGTCCACCCGTTTCTTGCATGCCACCTAAATGATTATGAAAAAATTTCAAAAAAATTCATAAGATAGGTTAATATGTAATATATCACTTCACAAACATGCAAGTTCAAATTCGACTTCTATAAGTTGTAACGAAAATAATAAATCAAACTCTAACTAGTATACATATATTCACAGTTAAATTTATTGCTTTTGTTACAACTTGTAGAAGTCGAATTTAGACTTGTATGTTTGTGAAGTGATATATTAAATACTAACCTATCATGTCAATTTTTTTAAAAATTTTTTATAATCATTTAGATGACATACAAGAAACGGGTGGACGTCCACGTTTAAAACAGTTTCCCAAGACTTGTCATCTGATGATACTACTCATCAATACTATCATACTACTTTGCCGCGTACATCTCTAGTAGTGAGAGTTCGGGTCGTAGTTGGGCTTCAGTTGAGTAGGAGGCTAACCGACACGAAACCAGCCCGCAAATCCAAATCTGTGCCTGCGCTGCCTCTCGCCTCCGTTCCCCGATCAATGCTGTCGTCCGCCGCCGCCGCCTCTCGCCGATTCGCCATGCCCCAACCAGCTAGCTCGGCTCCCCGTCTCGACGCTTCGACTTTCCCGATTCGGTCCTCCTCGACACGGTAGCGCACGCGGACGGCTGTGGCGACGACGCAACCACCGCCAGGGCGGAGACGAGCGATGGCCTTCCCATTGAGGTGTCTTTCGTGGCCGCCGACCCGCCTGCCTTCACCCGCTGCGTCGTCCGCTGCTCCGGCTTGACGGCGGGCGAGTTCTCGAAGGGGCCGCCCTTCATCATCGGCGCGGACGGCGCCTTCCTCGTCATACTCGTCATCTTCCCCTGCCGCTCTGACCGACGTTGTTTTACCGACTTCTTCGTCTACAGGTCGGGCCCTGGGACACCGTTGCTCGAGCTCCTCCGGCGCCCCTACCCGGTTAAGCACCTGTCCGACCACCTCGGCATACTATCCTGTGGCGAGCACTTCTTGGTTGTCAACCCCAAATGGCAATTCCACGCCGATGGTCAGGTGAGGTGCGACCTGCATGTCTTCTCGAGCAAGACCACGTCGTGGGAAAGTAAGGTCGCAAGGCTGCCATGTGGCGTGGAGGCGTATATCGGTGATTTTATACCCACCAAAGTGTTGTCCGTTGAAGGACGATCGATTGCCTGGGTTGATCTCTGGAACGGGATACTGCTCTTCGACTCGGTCACCAGCGACCCCGAGGTGCGCCTGATACAGCTGCCCCCGTTGATGCCCATCAACGGTAGGTACCTCAGAGGAGGGGGTTTGGATGATACCTATATTTCTGTGGATCCAAATCGAGATATCACCTGTAGTAATGGCTGGTTCAGGTTCATTGAGATGGGATTCCCGCTGTTGGATGGCAGCACTGGACAGTTAAACTTTCGGTGGCAGGCCACCATGTTCAAGAGGTTGGTTCGTCCAGAGGAATGCCAATGGGAGCCATGCGGCACCGAAACTGACTCTGCAGAGCTGGTGTGCGCCGATTCGTGTTCCCTTGACTTGTTGCCTGTGATTTGGGATTCCAAGGACAACCAGCTGACCTTTACGAACTTGATTTGTACTTACCCCACAATGGATTTGTACGATGACAATATTCTTTATGTAATGGCCAAGATGAAGGGTACTATGCAAGTGGTTGGGTGCTCTCTGTCAACACCGAGAACAAGAAGCTAGAGAAAGTCTCACCCTTTTCCAAGGAAATTCTGTTTTTCCATCGCATCTACCGGCAATGTGACTTTCTCAAGCACCTCGGCAAGGCTCCAGGTGATCTTATTGATACGCCTTCCACTACCATGCAAAACTACATTAATTCTTTGCTAGCTTAATAATGGGAAGCATTTTGATGTAAAGAAGAGGTTCTGCACTAGTACGCAATTAGTCTTATGAATTAGTCTTAAGGTGTGGGTGGACCTTGCCATGCCACCTAGCCTTAACAACCATGCATATGCTACTTGAGTGTTGCATTTTTTTCTTTTGTTGTTGTGTAACAGTTTTGTTGTGCCCTTATTTTTCTAGAGTCTCACTTGACCAAGGTACTGGATAAACACACCAACAGGTAATTTGTAGCTGTTATTGGTACAGTGGTTACACATTTGCTGTCTAATGCTAATATGCTGCATCTTGACATGTGTGCCACTTATTGCTATTGTTGAATTATATCAGGGAAATGATTGAATTGTTAGATACCAATCTTCTTGCTGCATTGGAGCAGCTCCAGAATATAGGTAACCGATAAGTCTATTTCTGAGAATACCATTTTTTATGTCAGTATTGGACAGATTTCATAGGTCACATTTAGCATGATACCAATCATAAGCACACAAAATAATGCCTATATGTTTTGTAGAGACACACATAGAATCTTTGAAGAGAAGGTACAATTGGAGTATGCCATTGGTCTCCTCTAATTCGGCATCATCTCTCGATCCAAAAATTCGATATGTAAGTTCCCTAGTCATATTCCCCCGAGTTTAACATTACCAAGGCAAAGGGCATCCATGTTTGTTTTGATAACCAATCCTCAAGCTTAAAATTTATTAATTCTAAACTGTGCATTATGGCATAGCAGTCTACTCCTTTTTAGATTACGGATACTGAACTTACCTTGTAAAAACCTTGACACAGGAGGCAGATAGCTCAAATAGTGACAGTGGCAGTCATGCTGTTTCCGAATATTTACGGTAATTACATGATTTTATTGCTAGAACAAATCTATCCTTTCCCCAGGGCAACTGTCCAAAAACGCAAAAAGAGCCCCCACCATTCTGATGGCCCTTTTATGCAGATTAATGGGAGATCTTACGTTGCAGCTTTTGGCTCCTATCGATGTAACAAAAAGCAAGATCAGAGTGGCCCATGGTGCCTTATACAAGTAATGCAGAGCTAAAACCTGTTTGAACATGCAAACCCATTGAGAGATATTGTTATATTTATTTTTGTTCTAATCTTTCCAGACTCATGGGAACTTTGCCATCTGATGTTCTGGATAAATATTTCGTGGAGCGTACCAGCTTTTCTGGACCTGAACGAACAAAGGATGCTGCTGTGCAGAGTCAAGGATCGCTCAGATTATTATAAGAGTGTCAAGACACTTAGGATTGGTCTTTTGTTTTGTTTGTACTTAGCAAAGTACAAGTGTGTTACAACGGTTTTTAGAAAAATGAAAAGGCTCGGAAAAAAGAGAATGTGGTGTGCAGACGGTCTACTGAGGCCGCGACATGGATGGAGAGGACAATCGTTCCATGATGGAAGGACGTAACGAGACGCTACGATTCAAATTCGAATTTGCATTTGAATTTGAATATTAGTTTATAGACTTAAAATTTATAAGTCAAAAGTTTACATACCTGATTCAAATTTGAATTTGAATTCAAATATAGTTTATAGACCCAAAATTTATAAGTCAAAAAGTTTACATACCCGTTTCAAATAAGAATTTAAATTCAAATATTTTTTATATATAGTATTTCTACACATATTTTTTTTAACTTTGTTTTTTTATTTTTTTAAAATTTATGGTGTAGTAGGAAGAGAACAAGGGAAGGGGGAAGGGGGGAGAGAGCGTATAGGGGGATGGCGATCGATCGCCCATTAGCTACACCCTCAATTTGTTCTCAAGCACACAATCAGCAAAGCCAAAACCTCAATTCTTGTGAAAGGGCCTGTAGCCTAGTTGTTACAAGAGCATTAGTAGCACCTTAGGTCCTGAGTTCGACTCCCTATGGGAGCTTTGTGCTTTCAGTGGTAGACGACATACCCGTCAACAGCGAGGCGTCTGTGGTGACTTCGCCAATCTCCAAGATGGATTTATCGGCTCAATCTTCGAAGATGCTCATAGAGGTAGGGTTTGCGTGCGTGCGTTTATAGGGATGAGTGTGCGTGCGTTGTGAGTGTCTGCATCATACTGTGTAATTTAAAAAAAAATCCTCAATTACTCTCCAATAGCAACGGACCTTCTCAGAAACCTCCTGCAACCACAAGAACAGCAGCATACATCCTGCAGCAGTACCTCTCCCTTCTTCTTCTTCCTTTCCCAAACACAAACAACACAGACGAGTCACAACCACTTCTTTCTAGCTGCCTCTGCTCCTCAGCGCACGAGCCAGCTGCTCACCGGTCGTCTGCGAGCTCGCCTCTGCCTCAACTCACACACTACTACAGCACGCACAACCCAAGCTCGGATCTCAATGCCGCATAGCAAGCAAGCCCCCTTTTTCTTGCAACTGCGACAGCACACTCACCTCCGTCGCACAGCTCTTCTCTACCTCCTCACAAAGCACAAGCCCCAAATCCAAGCAGCACAAGCACACCTCGCTCTTCTCTGTCTTCTCAGCCGCGAAGCTCTTCCGCTGCGTCGCTGACCTCCCGTTCTCCGCCGACGACAGCTCGTACAGTGCGCCTCTCACCCGCCGTGCGTCCTCCCCTTGCGCGGCTCAGCCAGCGAGCGCACACCCTGCTCCCTCCTTCACGCCGTCTGCGTCGAGATCCTCTGCAGCAGCTGTCGCCGTCTCCGCCGTCAACGCCACCACTCCGTTGCTCCAAGCTCCAGCACCACACACCGGCGCGCCGCTAGCTAGGGTTTAGCCTCGACGCGGTCGCCGGAGACAAGGCTCTGATACCATGTTGCTAGGTGATTGTTTTTCTCCAGAAGCTTCACACTATTTCCTTTCTCTTCTACTATACATATACATTGGTGTAATGGGCCCTGTTGGGCTGAAACACACACATGCCTACACTCAACACTAGCTTCACACTATCTATCTAGATGAATATAAACAATGCTAGAAAGTCTTACAATATGAAACTGATGGAGTAACAAATAAAAAAAAATGTCCAAACGCCAAGTACCCTTCTAGAACTCCATAGCCGACCAAGTGACCTTCACCGAGATTGAGGCGAACTCAATCTTTATTTGTTCACTGGCACATCCATGATTAGTTGCTTTGAAGGATCGACAATGTTCAGCGAAACACCCAGACCCTAAACCTACCTTGAACTTCAAATCCATACACTCATGTTCCATGACAGCAATCACATACCTCCTCAAGTCACGTGACTCACTGATCGCACCATCAAAGAGCCGAATTTCCTCATGTAACCCACTGGTAAAACAGCTGAGACACAAATCAAAACTAGTCTGCACTTCTGATATGACGACTTCTACAGTCGCCTCAAATGCATAGAAAAGATTCGCTTGAGTTATGTCAACTGCGCCGCAATCTCCATAAATGCGATTTCTCACTGGTACATGTGATGTCAATATATGGTCAAGATCTGTTGCACCATCAATCAATTGTAGATCATCTTCCTCTCGTTCTCCTGTCTTGATTCTCATGTCATATTCAACTAGAACAGCACAAGAAAAGTCGATCCCTCGCTTAGGGCCAGTCATTTCGATGAGGGAACCCTAAAAAAATATTAATATTTAGTAGCTCTTCATAGCAAAGTAAGTAACTAAGAAAATATTAACGTTTTAGTCACAATAATGCCTAGCTAAACGGATCATTTTACAGTTGATGCCCAAGATATTCGTCATGTATCAAACAGAACGGTTACAATGTGTGCAAGAATGTCAGAGAAGGTTTGTCCCACGCTATTTATTTGAGTTAATTTTGAATTCCAAAATATTAATCATATAAGCTTGTGTGAAATGTAAACAAAAAAGGACTTTGTTGTGAAGGGTCATTCATATGTCTATAGACAACCAAAAAAAGAACAATTTTATGTGGTACTAAGCAGGAACCAAAGGGTTCGAAACTATTCTATTTGATTCTGTTTGCAACACGTACACTCACTTGCACCTAGTTCATGATTAATACAGGTCTGATCATAATTATCATTCCACAATATAGTACTTGATAAAGGTCTTATCAATCCATAATATTATTTTGTTACTTTTGGACATATTAATCGCATCCCAACTCACCTTCCTCACTGTCCAGACATGTGTTTATAGAAGCAAATTTTTTGCAGCTATAACACTAGAATATTTTAGCTGCCTTTTCGGGCACGTATGTTATGTATCTATTATACTATAAAGAAAGCTTGAAAAAGAGGCACTATGTTCACTTTGAAGACCTACAAATTACCACATTATCAAAGAAAAAAAAACTAAGCTGTTAGATCATGGTGGGACAATGAAAATCATAGTAGCGGCATGTTTCTGTTCAGAAAAAAAATTACCACATTATCAAAGAAAAAAAAACTAAGCCGTTAGATCATGGTGGGACAATGAAAATCATAGTAGCAGCCTGTTTCTGTTAAGAAAAGAAAACATTCACATGAGAAATATGGCGGAAACCATAGACTACTACTATTTCATTTCTTTTTAAGAAAAAAAAGATTGCAAACTGAGCCTACACTATCAAACTGAGCCTAATACACCATTTCCACTCTATCCTAAATTCAGTAATGTAAAAGATATTTTGTGGCTGTAAAATACTCCCTCCGGTTCTATAATAATTGACGTGTTGGACAAGGTTGAGATCGAACTTTTATAACTTTGACCATCAATAACTTTAAAAATATCTAGTTTAAAGAAACTAGGACAGCATATATAGATTTATCTTTCAAAGCACTATAATAAAAGTAAACATGCATTTATTTATTGCATATATTATAATAGAAAAATAAGGTCAAAGATATATTTTGTAGACCGTGTCATTGTCCAAAACGTCAATTAAAATGAAACCGGAGGGAGTAACAACAAAAGGTAAGCTCATTGTTCACCTGAATGGTCATTTAGCCTGTTTAAACGCCACATGGTGGTTAGCCGTTTCTGTTTAAATGACCATTTAGCACAAAATTGGCTAACCATGGGTGAAGGACGGTTTAGTGTTAAGGTGAATGTTGGGTAAGCTCTAATCACATTTGTTCCATGCATGCTGTAAGTTTGATCTTATAATGTGAAACAAATAAAGTAATTTGAAATAATTGTAGAGAGCATGGAAGCATACCTGCTCCACAATGATGGGATCATCCCTGCCAATTTTGACTATATAATTAAGTAATGGATCCTGAAGGTCCCGCGCAGCAATGTATCCATACAATTCAATTGAGCCATCAACTACAGGAGTTTTAGCCAACTTTACTGAGAAAATTTGCAACATGCGATTTGCAAGATGCCATGTGCAAGTTCCATCCCTCATGTCGCAATCTTTCGTGGGATGTGATAACATCATTGCCTCCAACCGAGCTACAACAAAGATGACATGCCAAATTGTAACGGAAACTTAAAGAGTAGATAAAATACATGCATGGTACAATCTTAAAGAGTAGATAAAATACATGCATGGTACAATAAAAATAAAGGTAGAAAGTCCATCCTAATGACTAAAGCTTTTTGGTTGAATAGATAATTCCCGTCTCATTTCACTCCCCCACCTAATTACTAAAACCAGATCATTTCATGTGGGACAACATAAGGCAAAAAAAAAACACCTTCTGTCCAATGTAATTTCTAGTAACCCATCTCAGACTGACAGAAGAAAATAAAAAAAAAAAGGGGAAAAAGAAAAGAACATCAGGTCCCAAACCAAGGGAACAAACCACCATGGTTTGGAGTTGAGGGGGCTCTGTTCCACTGGTCCACAATTGTCCCCCTCAAGCACACAGTCTACAATTTATTCTGTGACACTTCATCGATTGTGGTCATGGTAGAATGCTGCCTCTGTTCAATAGTGCCATCGAGGAGGCATCACCAGTTAGATCATGGCCATCATGGGAATGATCACCTAGGAGGTGGATGAGGCATCCTAATTTTACACCTCTCCCATGTCTTGACTGGTCAACAATTGCAAATAAGGGTGAAATTTGTGAGGTGGATGCCATAGACCGTATAAGATATTTTCCAATGGCATATCCCAGAATAGGACACTCTGTAGTGGCAAATAAAAAATTCTTCCGATACTTAGAGCTGTGGTTTGATATAAATATCATCTATTATGCCACCCTTAACTTAAATGGGAGATATATTTCTATTTAATTGATAACTTCCTAGTCTACTAGACTCCAGACTCTTAATAATAGACAGAATTTCTCGTCTTGTTTGTTATTCAGGGCATGTGGTCAGATGGCCACATGGTGGGCCCCAGCAGCCATAGGACTGGTTGGCACCCTAGGGTTGCATAAGTGGCAGCATTGCTGCCACCTTCCTCCTGGACACAAACCCTTGGGATGTGATAGTGTATGCAGATAATCATGAGAAATTGTGAAAGTATTCATGACATAGAGTGGAGTGTCATATTATGGTACAAAATCTCAATTTAAAGCAGGGGTGAAGTGACCCGGTTTTAGTAGTTTTCGTGTTAAAATAAGACACAGTAATTTAAGGGGTTATCCACGCAACTGAAAACCTTGGGGGGGCTAAAATGAAGTTTTTCCAAAAACTAAGGCCTGTTTGGTAGAGCTCCAACTTCAAAATTTAACTCCAGGAGTTGGGTCTGGAGTGGAGTTGTGGAGCAGCTAAAACTCCGCTCCACATCTCTAGTTCATATTGTGAGAGCGCTCTACCCAACTCCGCTCCCATTTTAGGTGGAGCTGAAACTGTTTGGCTGAGCTCCAGCTCCAGGAGAGGTTGAGCTGGAGCTGTGCCAAATAGGCCCTAATTACTCTTCCCCACTATGTTGTAGGAAACTACTGTCTATTGTAAAATCTCATGTACCCAATTTATTCATGACAAAATTGTTCATAAAAAACCATCTAGTCCATTTAGTGGTTGGTTACTATCTCCTTCATAGTCCATAGCAGCTACGCCATGATTCATGAATAACTGAGGTTATGTGATAATTTTACTTATACATGCGGTTTTCTGCAACTTGTCCACTAATTGGTACGCGAAGTTTAATTTATCATTTTAAGTACAAAATATAATGCACACTAACCTTTCAACATAGAATATATTAGCTGAACCTATAGCTTGACAAATGTCCTAATTATAAAATAGATAACAACAGGAAAATAGATATATATCACTTACTCTCGTTACGATCTGCAATACGATAATCCCATTTCCACCCAGATCCAAAGGTGCCCCTGGTATCGTATATAGAACCATCACGGTGGCTGCTTGCAATAAGTGGCGTCCAAACATGACAGTCACAGTGGTAGTTAACGGCACGATCATTGAACTCTTCATATCCATCGTTGTCACTAACCTCACTGGCCCTTTGGTTCCTTGCAATTTCTTCACCATCTATTAGCTCCTGAACTGCCACTTCACCATCTATTAGGTTCTGAACTGCCCCCCTTGGATCTTGTTTACCACCGGTGACCTCCACAGCTGTCCTAGAAGCATCTTCATCGCCATACGTGGTAGGACGGCAATGGCCATAACTAGAGATGAACTCCTTAGTTGCAGCACTGTCCTTGCCTTGGGTGATGGGAAAGTGCTTGTCCATAGAAATGATATTATCTTTGGTTGTGTGGATAGGATCGTTGGCAAATGGGATGAAGCGGCGCCTGTATGGTATACCCAATCCCTCGCCTTCCACTCCACTGCCGCTGGCCATGTTCCGAGATCCAGGAAATCTATGAACAAAGAGCATAAAAGGGTAAATCTTTGCATCCGATTCAAGTGCCATCAGTCGGGATTGAAATAATTTCCCTAGTTATACTCAAAACACCAACATGATATAAGAACAAATAGTTCTAACAAAAAAAAAACTAAATTCAACAGAATCTATATCGAGAACTTTAGCAAGAGACGAAAGGCCCAAACTTTAGGATCAGAGCAGGAGAACACACCGAGAAACACGACTGGCAGGAGGGTTAAGCGTCCCCGTGACTGAAGCGATTCTTCGCGCAAGCGCCGGTAGCCACCCGCGAGCCGGACCAGAGGTAGCCATGGAGGAGAGAAGAGATCGCGGGAGGGGATCGAGATGCGGTGCCGCAGGACAGAATAAGGCGCGACGATGGGGCGTCGGAGGAGGCGAAGAATCGAGCGCGAGGGGATTTGCATGCGCTCCACGTACGGAGAGGAGGGCGCGGCGGGGGGCGATGGGGGGTTGTGTAGGCGGCGGCGGGCGGCGGCGGAGGTTTGGTCCGGTTCGTGATGTGCGTGTTATGTGTGATCTTGCTAGCCCAAAAGTCGAAAAAAGCCCACTGCGCGATTGTTCACGCTATAGACGCTGAGACCGAATACCAACAGATCTTTTTTAAGATACAATGATTTTTTTTTTAGAAATAGAGGTAGTGGAATTAAATTATATTCTTTACAGTAATATATAATACAAGATAATTACCTTTTTACAAGATAATTAAATTCTGCATCTAACTTTATATAAGAAAAACTACTGGGTGGCTCGCGCAATTGCGCTGCTAGCACCCATACAAAATTACTCCCTCTCTTTCATAATGTAAGTCATTCTAGCATTTCCCACATTCATATTGATGTTAATGAATCTAGATATATATAATGAATCTAAATAGATATATCTATCTAGATTCATTAACATCAATATGAATATGGGAAATGCTAGAATGACTTATATTGTGAAACGAAGGAAATATCTATTTATTAATATGATTTTACTTAAATATTGTTAAATAGCTATCTCGTAATCTAAAGACTTTGAAAAACAAAGCCTTATCATCCCTATGTTTCTAATTTTATAATTTTTAAAAGTCACATCGGTTGTTACCTCTTACTTTCTTTTTTTTGTCACCCCTCATTTATTTTTTTGAGAAAATCCCTTATATACCCTTGAAATTTTAACTAATCCCTTCTATGCCCCTGAATTTTGCTTACTTCCTTATATACCCTAAAATTTGATTTTGATCCCTTCCATACCCCTCCCGTCAGTTGATTGTTAGTTGACCGTCTAATTTCTATAAAAATGACCATTTTACCCTTTGGATGAACTAGAAATTTATGAATTACATTATTAAAAATGTAAAAGCTTCTCACATGAGACTATTATAGTTATGAGTTTGTTGTGCGATGCATTATTTATCCCAAAAAATATTTTTAGATAATGAAATAAAAAATTGTGTATCTATTTTTAAAAAAGTAAAAAAAAGGATCATTCATACAAAGATAGGACAACCAATTTTCATAATAATTTTTTTTATGAATGCTCCCGATAAAAAAAATCATTGTCCTATTAAAATTTCAAATAAAAATTTTAATTTATTACCTTTTTATTTCCAAAATTTATGTCAAAATCTTCTGCACTAATTATTTAGTCTCATTAGTTTCATAAAATGCACGTACTGTGCACTCAAAGAAAATTTTCAATCGCTTTTAAGCTTATATTCAAACCTATAGCATCAAGGGCAAAAAAGACATTTGCAACCAAATGTAATAGTGAAATAATGGAAAATGTAACGGTAGGAGCATGGAAGGGATCAAGTTGAAATTTCAGGGGTATAGAAGAGATCGGGTAAATTTCAGGGGTACGAAAGGGATTGAGTGAGTTTTCAGGGGTATACAGGAAATTTACTCTTATTTTTTTTGTCGATCTACCACTGCTTCTATTCATTGTCATTAAAACCTTTAAAAATTGGATCTTGTAGTTTTTAGAGTTTATTGTCTCATTGGGTTTTGTTTTATATTTTTTAAAGAAAAAAATCATGTCAAACGTTGTCACTATACTCCTCTACGGCCCGCCTGATGACTCTTCTCTTTATTGTCATTGGAATTTTAAAACTTGAACATAATTATTGTCTGAGTTCATTTTCTACTTTCTTGAACATAATTAATGTACTCCTCTACAGCTCGTTCGTTGCCTCTCCGTTTTATTGCCATTGAAAATTGCAAAAACCACCCCAAATATCACTCTAGGTTTTAGATGCCCCCCTATAAGAAGATTTGTTGAAAACCCCACCTCCTAATTCACCTTGGTTTGATTTAGGCACCTTCTCTTTACACATGCGTGATTCCTGGAGCATCTCATGGCGAAATTAGCCAAGTCCCACTCGTCGTGATGATTTGTCGGCAGGTCCCTTTTGCATTAGATTGTGTGGCCTTAAGTTCTAATTAAATTGTACTGAAACATGCTATTTTGGGTCATCTGACCAATTGCAATAGATGAAATCATGCAGTTCTAATCTGGCTATATGATTACCGCTTCATGTTCAAATGTTTCTATATGCTCATTACATCCTAAAAAAAGGATATGTTGTTCAGTACGCATGATATCGGTTTGGAATATATAGCAAGTATACCATGAAAAACACAGTGAAAATGGTCATGATAACACAAGGAAATGATCGCCTTATACAGAACAAACAACATAATCTCTTGCTCCCACCGAGTGGGACTCGGTTGATTTCGCCACGAGATTCTTCAGGAATCACATACGTGTGGAGAGAAGGTGCCTAAATCAAATCAAGGTGAATTAGGAGGTGGGAATTTGCAACAAATCTTCTTATGGGGAGGCATCTCAAACTCAGAGTGATATTTGGGGTGGTTTTTGCAATTTTCCCTACTTTTTATAAGTCCCGCCAACCGTTGTGACCGTGCTACTTAATGTCATGTTCGTCGTCCCTCCTTTTAATCGTCATTGCGATTCCATTTGGGGTTTCTTTAATAGTTTTTAGATATTGCATCAACCTCCACCACTCTACTCCTTTATAGGCAATGTTACTTCTCTCATATTTATTGTCATTTGTCATTGATGTGTTCTATATTATTTTTTTAAAAAAAAATCATATTTTCATTACAATATTTTTTATTTATAAATTATATTCCTACTTGAACTCTTATAATTATTTTTTCTATTTTCAGAATTTTTTTATTTGTTATTCTGAATTTCAATTAATCTTGTTATGTGTTCTAGATGGTCTCTTCTTTCAATGGTATTTATTTTTTATTACGAATTTTAGTTATTTATAAATTGTATTACTATTTGAACCCCTATTTTTATTTTTCTAATTTCGAAATTTATTTTATTTTTAATTTTTAATTTTTATTTTAATTAATCTCATATTATGTTCTATATGGACTATTCTTTTCATATTCCTTATTTTTAATTTTTTGTTTCAGATGTTTCAAAATTATATTCCTATTCTAACTCTATTTTTAAAATTTCTAATTTAGGATTTTATTTTATTTTTTATTCCGAATTATAATTAATCTCGTATTGGATTGTTATACGTACTTTTCTAAAATTGTATTCCTACTTG
Organism: Oryza glaberrima; assembly: GCF_000147395.1. NCBI lineage: Eukaryota > Viridiplantae > Streptophyta > Magnoliopsida > Poales > Poaceae > Oryza > Oryza glaberrima. Next base: position 19,851,993 of record NC_068329.1, read on the forward strand.
ACCTCTTCTTTTTCTTTTTCTAATTTCAGATTTTATAGTATTTTTATTTCAAATTTTAGTTAATCTTATTGGGTTCTTATATGTACTCTTCTTTCAATATTGCTTATTGTTAATTCCGAATTTCAGTTATTTTTAAAATGTATTCCTACTTGGACCCTTCTTTTCCTTTTCTCCGATTAATGAGGGAATTTTTAGCCTCCACAATGAACGTGTTGCCTCCTTTCAAAGTTATTTCAATAATATAATATATGTTCGAATTGCATCCCTGAATTATTGGGTGAGTACGAATAATCCCCCTAAACTTGAAAACTAGACATCGTTCATCCTGAACTTTTAATACCAGACGAATTCCCCTCCCCAAAGTTCCAGCGCCACCGTGTTCGCCGCCCTCACCGTCGGCTAGGGATTTGATTGGAGAATTTTCAGAATATGCCATTCGATTTGCACCACTTTCAATATTTGTCACTCAATTCGCAATACTTTTAGAACATGCTACCGAGGACATGAATTGTTTCATTCCATGCCACTGAGGACGTGAATTATTTCATTCCATGCCATTCCATCCCTTCGAAGCCGCGCGGCATTGCAAGTCCATGTCGCGTCGTCCGTCCACCTCATCTTGCCACCGCAAGCAAGCTCTTCCTCCCCCACGCCAATGGAGCTAGCTTCTCATCGCACATGCTAATGCCATTATAGGATTCAATATCATCACCGCCACCGGGGATGTGGCGTCCGCGGAGGACGGCATCGGCGAGGACCCGCATTGAAGAGGAGAAACTAGAGGAGGTGGATGATAGCGACATTGTGGTGACGGCGGAGTAGGCGGGAGATGCGGCGCGGTGCCACACGAGGGGGAGTAGGGGTGGGCCATCCGCGGAGGATGGCGGCGGCAAGGGCTCGTGCCAAGGAGGAGAAATTGGAGGAGGTGGATGATAGTGACATTGCAGCGACAACGAAGTAGGCAGGAGATGGAGGAGCAGGGGTGGGCCGTCCGCGGAGGACCGTGGTTATGGGCGTCGTTCCATGCGGAGTCTGCAACGTTGACGGTGCAGCGTCTGCGAAGCTCGGGGGTGGGCCAGGCATGGCAAGACAGCGTCAGGAGGAGCTCTCGTCGGCGTGGGAAGGAGGAGCTCACCGGCGGCGACAAATGAGGCGTACGGACAACACGTCAGGCGACATGTGGCTTCGGAGGGATGAGTGGCACGGAATGAAACAATTCGCGTCCTCGGTGGCATATTCAGAAAGTGTCATGAATTAAGTGGCAAACCTAGATGGTGCGAATCCAATGACATATTCTAAAAATTCTCCACTTTTCAAATAGAGGGGGAGAAGGGATTTCCTGGGAGAGCGAGTAGATTGCCATGCTGGCAAGCAACATGTGCTATTAAAAAAAGACACGAATATTAGGGAATGACCTAATATCAAATAATTAGGAGTGAGGTTTTGAACCTAGGTCGTCTAGCCCACCACCTCGTGGAGCTACCCGGAAGACCCCTGTGCGTTTCTTGCCTCATGTGTTATTTAAACCATAAATCACTTGCAACAGTGCTGTGGGGAGTTTTCAACACTTGAGCTAGTAGGATGGGAGCAGCCAATGTTGGATTTTTCAACACTTGATTTCGATTGAAAAAGACAAGTGAACTAGGACCTACTCCATGATTCAAAAGTTATAAAAGAGGGATATGTATTTTCATCACTCGAGATGACATTCCCTCGTTATTTGTATGTCATCTAAATAGTTATTAAAAATTTTGAAAAAAATGATAATATAGATTAATATAAAATATATCACTCCACGAACATGCAAGACCAGATTCAACTTCTACAAGCTGCAACAAAAAGAACAAATTAAACGGAAAATAGTTATCATACATTTGCAATTATATTTGTTATTTTCGTTACAACTTGTAGAAGTTGAATTCAAACTTGTATATACGTGGAGTGATACATTTCATATCAATCTATGCTGCCATTTTTTTTAAAAATATTTTATGACTATTTAGATTGCATGGATGAAACGAGGGGATATCTCCTCGAGCGATAAATCACTTTCCCCAGCAGATGGACAAAAGTGCAATTACACATGGCGCTAATGCGCGACCAGTCGGGGCGCGCGCGGCGCCTCAGCTGGTACTAATACTACCTGTACTACTACTTGCAGTACTAATACTACCATTACTGTTACTACTAGGACTACTACTAGTAGTATGTATTACTACTACTAATCTACATACGTATATATATGTGTAACTTTGCACACTCGTATATAAATTTTATATACGTGTATAAAAATTGGTATATGTACGTATAAAAATCCAGAAAATACATGTATATAAAGTTTTATATGCGTACCCGGAGTGTAAAAAACCAGAAAGAAAAAAAAACCGGAACAGAAAAAAAACAGAACAGAAAACCGCAAAAAAAGGGAAAAGAAAAAAAAACGCATTAGCAATTTCGATTACACAATCGTGAAACATCAATCTCAATCTCGATCAGTCACTTAGGTTTGTTCGTTGAGATTTGCTACTGTCCAGCACTTGGTACCCCAAGGTACCAGTACCATCAGGTACTAAAACAAATCTAGCCATCCAATGTCTAGGGGTAGGATTGGGAATGAGTAAAAATCTCTTCCAATATTGAATCAATTAATCTCGTTCCTGAGTACTTCGTCAAAATGGAAAAATTCTCATTCTTGGACACCGCCGCATGCTTGTGTCCATTGTTTCCTCCCTCATATGCGCGTCTTTGCAGCTCTTCCTTGCGGCCGGCGCCGCCGCCTGGTCCGACGACTCGCCACCACTGTCGTGGTGCTTGATCCGACAACTCCATGACCAATTCGCTGTCTCGGCCGCCAACACCCCCCCGCCGTTGCCGTGGCACCTGGTCCAACCTCTCCACGGCCACCTCGCCGTCGCGGCCGGCAACGCCCCAATCGCCACCGCAGTCACCCGCCATGGCCGTCGACGCCAAGACTGGATCTCGTAGAGTTGTAGGCCACACATGCCACACACTGCCGCGGATCCCGCAGCCCTGCCGTCGACGCCGGGATCGGATCTCACAGCACGTCGTCGCCGACGCTAGCCCTGTGATGCTCCCCGATGCTCGCCACCGCCCGACCACCGTCGAAGCTAGGGCTGGATCTCGCAGGCTGCACGCCACCTCAAACCCTTGAACCCCGCAGGCCGCAGCTCGCCGCCGCGGCCATCAACGCCGGCCCCAGACCTCGCCGTCCGTTGATGCCACCGTCGATGCTGGCCCCGCGGCGCACCTCGCTGCCTACCGCCGCTATCGACATTGGGTCTGGAACCCGCAGTCTGGTGCCACCGTCAACACCCCACCGCGCACCCCGGAGCCGGCGTCTCGCCCTTACATGCGAAAAGTCTATACTACCCTTCCACCTCTCTTCAAGAAACGGTAGCACTATAAGGGCTAAAATGGTACCGCACGGTACCGAGTAATCTCAACCGTTTGATCTGTCCCAACTAACGGCTAGGATTTGGTACTGCCTCCCTCTGCTGGACGGTAGCAAATCTCTTGTTCGTTTCGTCCTCGCACCTCGCTCCTCTTCAGCTGCTCCTGCGGCGCGAACCGCTTCCAGTACCAGTGTCGCGCCCAGACGGTGGGCATGGACTCGAGCAGGAAGACGGCGATGAAGGCGGTCATGACGGCGACCCACGCGGCGTAGTAGGCGAAGGTGCCGTACCTGAACCGGCATAGCATGGCGAGGAACGACTGCGTCTGCACGAAGGTGAGGCCGAGGCCGATGGACACGTTCATCGCCTGCCCCGCCGACCGGATGTCCACCGGGAATATCTCGCCGGGGATCACCCACCCCAGCGGCCCCCACGACCACGCCCGCCGTTGCGATGACGACGTACGCCGACGGCGAGGAAGAACTGGAACCCGGCCGTGAGCGAGCCACGCCACCGCGTCGGGGCCATATCTCGGCGATGAAGAGAAGAGCCGCCTGCCATTTCGTCCAAAACCAAACGACATGATCAAAACCGTCGTGCAACGCGCGGTGCACCGCACCAGCGCTCGTGTGGTACGTAGTCGCCGCGCGCGCAACGTGGTAGTGGACAGTGACGCCGTGGCGCGGCCTCTGGCGAGGCAGGCATGCATGCGGCTATGCTGGTACAGGTCACCGCGCCAGGCCACCACCACCGGTGGATCAGTTGCACCGAATAGACCTACTTTAATTCAGTCAACAATTCCCACCGCAACACACACGCCCTTTAGTTTACTCAATGATTTCTCAATTCTTTCTGCTCTGTCCGCATAACAGTGATAAAGCTGTTAGTTACCCTGGCATTTGTCAACACTGATACCCATAAGTCATGCCTGTGTCAATGTGGGGACGTGCATGACAATTGACAATGGCATGCAGGCGGCGCCGGTGTACCTGGCTGAGACGGCGCCGGCGAAGTGGCGTGGGGCGTTCACGACGGGGTTCCAGCTCTTTCTCGGCATCGGCAACCTGGCGGCCAACCTGACAAACTACGGCGCGGCGCGCATCCCGCGGTGGGGGTGGCGTCTCTCCCTCGGCCTGGCGGCGGCGCCGGCGTCCGTCATCCTCGTCGGCGGCCAAGGACGCCATGCCGGAGGTCCTCGTGAACTGACAACGTATACTGTACGTGTTCTCTGCCTTAACCGTGTGGCGGCGGTGCATTCCTGGGAAGTTGTGTAAAATCTGGTTTTCTGGTTTAATGGTTCATACATGGTTGAATACCATCCCGTGTTTGTCCTCTTGCGAAAAATCTGTATTGTTTACGTACATATGAACGAATCCAAAGTCCGTGTTCTCTTTTAGTTCATACCAAGATTGCGATACTTGTCATCTGATGATTCATATAGAACTGAGATATGTTAATGGGAGTTTTGTAATTGGTCTTAATCAAGTTAAATGGACAAAAAAACTGTTTAAACGTACCTTCTCATCAATACTACTCCGACACGAAACCAGTAGTGAGAGTTCGGGTCATACTACTCCGACACGAAACCATCAATACTACTCCGACACGACACGGAGTATCATACTACTTTGCCGCGGGTAATCCCGTTCCCCGATCAATGCTGTCGTCCGCCGCCGCCTCTCGCCGATTCGCCATGCCCCAACCAGCTAGCTCCGGCTCCCCGTCTCGACGCTTCGGCTTTCCCGATTCGGTCCTCCTCGACACGGTAGTGCACGCGGACGGCTGTGGCAACGATGCAACCACCGCCAGGGCGGAGACGAGCGATGGCCTTCCCGTCGAGGTGTCTTTCGTGGTCGCCGACCCGCCCGCCTTCACCCGCTGCGTCGTCCGCTGCTCCGGCTTGACGGCGGGCGAGTTCTTGAAGGAGCCGCCCTGCATCATTGGCGCGGACGGCGCCTTCCTCCTCATACGCGTGATCTTCCCCCGCCGCCTTGAACGACGCTGCTTCACCGACTTCTTCGTCTATAGGTCGGGCCCTGGGACACCGTTGCTCGAGCTCCTCCGGCGCCCCTATCCGGTTGAACACCTGTCCGACCACCCTGGCATATTATCCTGTGGCGAGCACTTTTTGGTCGTCGACCCCAGATGGCTATTCCACCCAGATGGTCAGATGAGGTACAACCTGCATGTCTTCTCGAGCAAGACCACGTTGTGGGAAAGTAAGGTCGCAAGGCTGGCTTGTGGCATGGAGGCGTATCTCGGTGATTTTGTGCCCACCAAAGTGTTCTCCGTTGAAGGAGGATCGATGGCCTGGGTTGATCTCTGGAACGGGATACTGCTTTTCGACTCCGTTGCCAGCGACCCCGAGGTGAGCCTGATACAGCTGCCCCCATTGATACCCATCAATAATAGGTATCTCAGAAGAGTGAGTTTCGATGATGGCTTGTGTTGTCTGGATCCTATTCGGGATGTCACCTGTAGTAACGGCTGCTTCAGGTTCATTGAGATGGGATTCCCGCTGTTGGATGCCTGCACTGAACAGTTAACCTTTCGGTGGAAGGCCACCATGTTCAAGAGGCTGGTTCGTCCGGAGGAATGCCAATGGGAGTCATGCGGCACCGAAACTGACTCTGCAGAGCTGTCGCGCGCTGACTCGTGTTCGTTTTCCCCTGACTTGTTGCCTGTGATCTGGGATTCCAAGGACAACCAGCTGACCTTTACGAACTTGATTTGTACTTACCCTACAATGGATTTGTACGATGACAATATTCTTTATGTAATGGCCAAGATGAAGGGTACTGATCCAAGTGGTTGGGTGCTCTCTGTCAACACCGCGAACAAGAAGCTAGAGAACGTCTCACCCTTTTCCGAGGAAATTCTATTTTTCCGTCGCATCTATCGGCAATGTGACTTTCTCAAGCACCTCGGCAAGGCTCCAGGTGATCTTATTGATACGCCTTCCACTACCATGCAAAACTATATTAATTCTTTGCTAGCTTAATAATGGGAAGCATTTTGATGTAAAGAAGAGGTTCTGCACTAGTACACAATTAGTCTTATGAATTAGTCTTAAGGTGTGGGTGGACCTTGCCATGTCACCTAGCCTTAACAACCATGCATCTGCTACTTGAGTGTTGCATTTTTTTTCTTGGTTGTTGTGTAATAGTTTTGTTGTGCCCTTATTTTCTTTAGAGTCTCACTTGACCAAGGTACTGGATAAACACACTAACAGGTAATTTGTCCTCCCTCCATCACAAAATATAAACATTTTTAAACCCTAATATAGTCTCTGAGATACTACTTTGACCAACAATATCTATAAAAGTAAAATATTTTAAATAAAAAGAGTTGCATATTATGATTGTTTGTTTAATAATAAATCTAGTAACATCAATTTTATATGATTGATCTTTTTTTTTGCTATTAATTGTCAAAGTTAAGAATGTTTGACTTGTCACTATGCTAAAAATGCTTATATTTTGAAACGGATGGAGTAGCTGTTATTGATACAGTGGTACACATTTGCTGTCTAATGCTAATATGCTAATCGGCAGATTTTTGACCACAAGGAGGCAGCAACGTCACACCTCCTTGCAAAGATAAAAGAGGAGGCCGATTTGTGGGCCCTAGCCGGTGCTAAGCGCCTTAGAGAGCTTATCATGTGCCTTATATAGTGTACAGTTTTTCCTGGTTCTTGCTTTTCTTTTGCCCTTAGGGGCTGTATTTTTCTCCTGCTATATTTAATGAAAAAGCATAATCTCGTGCGGTTTCTGTTCAAAAAATTGTTGAATTATGTCAGGGAAATGATTGAATTGTTAGATACCAATTTTCTTGCTGCATTGGAGCAGCTCCAGAATATAGGTAACCGATAAGTCTATTTCTTGAGAATACTATTTTTTCTGTCAGTATTGGACAAATTTCATAGGTTACATTTAGCATGATACCAATCATAAGCACACGAAATAATGCCTATATATTTTGTAGAGACAAACGTAGAATCTTTGAAGAGAAGGTACAATTGGAGTATGCCATTGGTCTTCTCTGATTCGGCATCATCTCTCAATCCAAAAATTCGATATGTAAGTTCCCTAGTCATATTTCCCGAGTTGACCAGGGCAAAGGACATCCATGTTTGTTTTGATAACCAGGCTGCGTTCGGGAGGAGGGGTTGGGGAACCCTCCTCCCCTGCATGCAAAACAAAGCACGTGTTATTACATAATTAATTAAGAATTAGCTAAATTTTTTTAAAAAAATGGATTATTTTGATTTTTTAAAGTAACTTTCGTATAGAAACTTTTTTAAAAAAACACACTGTTTAGCAGTTTGAAAAACGTGTACGCGGAAAACGAGAAGGAGGGGTTGGGAACTCGAAGGTAAGAACAGAGCCCAATTCCTCAAAGCTTAAAATTTATTAGTTCTAAATTGTGCATAATGGCATAGCACTCTACTCCTTTTTAGATTACGGATACTAAACTTACCTTGTAAAAACCTTGACACAGGAGGCAGATAGCTCAAATAGTGACAGTGGCACGTATGCTGTTTCCGAACACTTACGGTAATTACATGATTTTATTGCTAGAACAGATATATCCTTTCCCCAGGGCAACTTTCCAAAAACGCAACAAAAAAAAAACCCCACCATTCTGATGGCCTTTTTTTATGCAGATTAATGGGAGATCTTACGTTGCAGCTTTTGGCCCCTATTGATGTAACAGAAAGCAAGATCAGAGTGGCCCACGGTGCCTTATACAAGTAATGCAGAGCTAAAACCTGTTTGAACATGCAAACCCATTGAGAGAATTTATTGTATTTATTTTGTTCTAATCTTTCCAGCCTCAAGGGAACTTTACCATCTGATGTTCTGGATAAAAATTTCGTGAAGTGTACCAGCTTTTCTGGACCTGAACAAAAAAAAGGATGCTGCTGTGTAGAGTCAAGGATCGCTCAGATTATTTATAAGAGTGTCAAGACACCTTTTGTGTTGTTTGTACTAGTAAAGTACCAGTGCATTACAACGGTTTTTTTAATAAAACGAGAAGGATCAGAAAAAAAGAGAACGTGGTGTTTAGACGGTCTACTGAGGCCGTGGCTTGGATGGAGAGAGGACAATCCTTCCATGATGCAAGGAGGTAACGGACGCACGAGAGAGTCAGAGTGGATCCGAGTGCTACGATGAGAGGAGACATTGTATTCCTTCCAAATTTCAAGCATGTACGTACCTTACAAATGATTTTTCTATACAAGTTGTGGACGGACCGTAACTGGTCGCGCCTATAAAAATCAACCTACATTTTCACATACGGCTTCTTAAAAGACCCACATACGAAAACCTATTTTTATAGATGGATCTCTTAACACACCCATATGCAGAAACAAGACTATTTCACAGGTGGGCCTCTTAAGCGGCCACATGCGTGGGCTTCTTAAAGGCCCACCTGCAAGTCTAACCTTCCTCATTTCCTCCGCCTCAACATTTTCATAATTTGTAAGTATCATCCTTATCTACTCACCTTCTCTCTCTCACTTCTCATTTTTTTCCAGAGCGTTGTCTCCTCTCTCTCTCTCTCTCTCCCCTCCTCTCACACTTCTCTCCTCACTCTAGCTCGGGTTGGCGACGGCAGGAGTGCAGTGTTGGGCTCGAGCGGGCACGGCGGATCCCGCGGGAGCACGGCGGTGGTAGGGAGGTGCGGTGGTGGCGGATCCAGCGGTGGTAGGCTTGAACGGGCACGGCAGGGTTATTCAGATTCATGCCATTAAACCATACCATTATTTGGTAGGATAAATGTATGGTAACATTTGAAGAATTGACATCATATTTAACTTATCCTACTAAAAGGTAATGTGAAAATTCGGAAAGGTTGAAATTTGGTAGTAAACAAGCCCGTAATGTCCAAAAATTCAACAAGGACTCCATGGCCCAATGGATAAGGCGCTGGTCTACGGAACCAGAGATTCTGGGTTCGATCCCCAGTGGAGTCGATTTACTTTCATCTCTTTTTTTCTCTCTCCTTTCATCCATGTACCTCTCAAATTTCAAAGGAAACCAGGTTGTATCTCCCAAATTTCAAAGGAAACGAGGTTAGAGGAAATAGTATTTTCTTCTTTCTCCCTTCATCCATGTAACTCTCAAATTTCAAATGAAACCAGGTTGTATCTCCCAAATTTCAAAGGAAACCAGGTTAAGAGGAAATGGTATTGTAGATACCTTCGTTATCTTTTGCATAACTCACAAATAAGTTAATTTGATACAAGACAGACATTATTTCCTGCTGATACCATGAGCTCACAAAAATGAACCAATAAAACTTATTTCAGTCTCAGTCCAAGGAGATTAATACATAAGTACCATAAGACAGATGAGATTAAGGCAAGTATACAACACATAAGCTGAGTCAGATTCTGCTGACTCTAGATGATATCAGGGCCAAGATATCAGCTCTCAACCATGATCAAGAACCAGGGTCCAGGAAGAGCACATGCCACGGACTTCAGCGATGAGGGTAAAAGTAGCCAGTCCAGATTAGAGCAGCCTGCGGCGATTAGATCAGTGCAATGCTGCTCTCGCCACCAGGGGGCTTGCGGACACCGCCGAGATAGTCTCGGGGAGCTGCCGCTCCATCAGCAAAGATGTCACTGCCGCTCATCTCCTTCAGCTTTGCTGAGCTCAGAGATTTCTCAGCTGATGCAGGGGTAGCGTCCTCTTTGAAGATGTTGTTGCCTGTCAACTCTTGGAACTTCTGGTTATGGATTTTCTTTGACGTCTTGACTACAGGCTCCTCACTGAACGTGATGTTGCTTGGACCTCCAGCAGGCTACAAAGGCATTCAGTTCATACAAATTTAAGGGTGAAATGTTCATATAACAAGGTAAATCCAAATACATTTTGATGACATATGGCAATGCAATATGTCAATATGTCATGCAAGCCGTATATCTATCAAATAGAAATGTCATCCTTTGTGCTGCTATTTCTGGCTGATGCTTAAAAAAAAAAAAACTGTAGCTGATGCATCTTACACCTATATCAATGCAACCTAATTTGAGCATCCATTCCCTGTAAGGTGTATGGATATCCTGTATCACCAAGAGGAACAAAAGAAAAGGTCCCTTCTGTAGTTGTGGTTTCCTAAAGAAAGGTGGTATGAATTCCTTTTTGGCGTATCTAACCAGTAAATTATTCAGTCTACAAAAGATTGGTGCCGTGGTGCGGTACTCAACAACAAAAGCCTGAAATTCCACATTGGCCAATATGAAACAGAAACAGTTATGATGGCTTGTTTATATTGAAGATATACATCAAGACGTACTACTATTTTTTTTCCTATAGTAAGTGCTTGGTTGATTTCCTGTCACTAATGGAGAATACACAGTAAAATGATACATAGTAGAATAGAAACATAAACAGGATATTCATACTCATGTCACTTACATTGGATACTTTCACTGATGTGTGGACGCTTCTCGGCTGTGGAAGTGCAAAATCTAGATTTCCTTGCAGCTCCATATTGCGAGCAGCCAATGGCCTTGCAGGGATCTCTGGAGGAGGACCAAAAATATCACTCCCGCTGAGCTCCTTGCTCTTGGCTTCAGAATGCTGCTTATTCATTTTAGCCTCAGCATCAGTCTCCAGTGTACCACTAAGCTCTCGCTGCTTAGCCACCTCAGGTAATGACGATGGCTTCTTTGGAGAAACACTTCCATCAGCACTGAATGAGATTTGGCTTATTCCAGTTACAGTTTGCTGTTATGAAAAAAGACGTTAGGGCATCAGTAATTATATTATTGGAAGAATATAATGTTTTGAGATTTTGAATAATCAACCCAAGAGAAAGATATATCTCGGGACATTGATGGCACCTAAAAATAAAATTACATAAACCAAAACGAAATAAGATATTTCTCCAGATGTGTCTTTTTTTTTGTCAAGTTTCATGCATGGAAGAGTAGTAGTTTTTTTCTTAAATCTTAACTGAAGTATGAAGTGTCTTTGCTTATTACTCTATCCATAGAACACATTATATGGAATCCTGCTTATTACCACACCACAGCAACACGAACAAGAGAAACACATATTTCTCAATAAAAGGGAGGAAGATTGGCATGTTTCTGAACAAGAAAGAAGAAATACCTGATACATCCTTACAGAAGTTTTGTTTGCAGGATTTGAAGCCTCTGAATCATCATTTTCACTATTCTCAGCGAATATCCCACTTCCAGTCATTTCTTTTAACTTTGAGCCCGAGCAAAATTTTCGTTCACTATAACAGGCCAACAAAGTTATAAGTTCAATATACCATATCTTCAAAAAGTATAGCATATGAATAAAGGATATTTGACTGATTTTGTTACAACTAGACACTTAAGAGTTGGTCGTCGAACTAACTTCATGTCTTGGTATACAAAACCAATGAAGTCAAAACTAAAACAGGCAGTACGTACCATTAACTGCACTACAATAAGAAAATGCTGTAAAAATTCAACAGGAGCTTTACATGCAAGATAGACAGTTTCAAGCCAAAGCTTCAACCGCAGAGGAAGATAAATTTCTAGCAGAGAAGCAGGAATACTCAAAGGCAGATAAACTAGAAAAATCTAGGTGCATAAAAAAGAACATCTACCATAATTCGGCCACCACAGAAAGTGGTCCATCAAGAAATTTTCATGGACTGTTTTCCATAAATTATACAAATATAAACAGCCAACACTCCACAAAATTCTATGACAGGCGAAGTAATAACATAGTGTATGCAATGACATGGTCACAACTGCAGGTCAGAACAAACAGTCAGGCTCCACATGACTTGACTTATTAAGCTATAATTTCTGGTCTCTTTGTGGCACCCACGACAGAAATATCCAAATTTTGAACCAGGCATTTGCCGTTTGCCTCAGCCCAAATCACTTTCAAGCATCATTGCCTGTACTGCTAAAACTTGGATTCTAGCACTAAAAATTTGGACATTAGCAAACATCTCATGTTTGCACTGTACCACACATACACGGACACGGTTGATCGTCACATGAACCAACCAACCAACCACGTGCAAGCGACTATTCTCCAGCAAACCACCCTGAAATTAAAGGCGTCGAGAGCGCAATTTTTTCTTCAGCTGCTACTTATTCCTAAACCCAGAGCAACAACCCCAACCAACCTTCCTAAGTTCGAAATGTTGATGCACTAAACCCACACGCCCAAACAGAGAACATACGTTCGTAGATCAAAATGCCAGATCAGGCTAATTAATCGAATGAGAAGCACAGCACAACGGAATCATAGATCGATCAGATCAGGGACGAAACAATGAATGCGGCAGGGTGGGTACCCCCCCAGATCTCACCTCTTGCTCAGATCCTCCGCCTCCTTCTCGCTCACCGGCGCGCCGAACATCGCCGGCGTGATCCCCCCGACCGGCTGTGGCCGCCAGACATCACACCAACACCAGCACAAACAACCCCACACGCACCCTCAAAAAAGTCAGCCTCGTGTCGCACTCGCACGCACAGGGAAGCAGAGCAGCATTCGAGCACGGGTTAGCTATAGCTTACCTTGAGGCTGGGGCGGGAGGAGGCGGCCGGCGAGGCCGCGGCGGCGGCGGCGTCGGGCCCCGTCGCCGACCACGTGAGCAGGTCCGCCGTCGAGGTGTGCAGCTTCCTCACCGGCACCGCCCTCTCCATTGCTCCTCTCCTCCTCCGCCGCCGCCGCTTTTGCCTCGCTTGGGGTGGGTTTCGTTCCTTCCGCGGAGCTGAAAAAAAAAAATGCGAGCGCCACCACTGCCGCTGTTTGGAGAGCACGGCCGCTACTAGTAGCAAGGCAACGCACCCCCTCTCTCCCGTCCCTGTCCGCGTCACCGAAACAGTAGCCTGTACGTCACCGACATGTGGGCCCGGAAGATCGTGGATCCACCTGTCGGTGGGCGCAGGGCGGGGGTACGGGTTGCCTGGACAGGTACAGGGAACGGAACCGAGCGGGAGCACGAGATCCGTGGAGATCTGCGTTGGAACCGTGTAGCCCGCGTGTGGTGCGTGGAGCGAAGTGGATTTTTATTGGATTTGGGCGTAGAGGATCCCGCGCGGCCGAGGTGCCGGTGGGCACGTGGCTCGGAGCGCCCGGAGCACGCGAGGCGGTTTAAAAGTCCACGTACGATCACGCGATCGAGCGGCGAGCCCGCAGGTACGCCGTGTGCGACTGACAAGTAAGGTCCCGATGGCCCGCTGTCAGAAGGACAGGGCCGTGTGTCGGAGTGGGAGTGGGACCCTTCTCTCGGTCGCTTCATCACGCGAGCCCTCGTCTGTCTGATGCGTGGGGTCCCCCTCCTTTCCTTGCTCGCTCCCGGTGTTTTTCCCTTGAAGAAAAGAAACGATCTCGTGTTGGCGTTGTTTGTTGCTTGCTTTGCTGCAGCCGTGCTACTACGCGTGCACGTCTTATGCCTTTTTTTCCTTTGGTCGATCGGCTTCTATACTATAGAGTATACTGCTCGACTTGGATATTCGAACTGCAAATCCAGGTACAATACGGACGCTAGATATTACTACTAGTATTCTTCGTTTTCTTCTCTCGAGATCTCGACTGAATTAAAGGTCCAAAGGTTGTATTACTCTGCAAAAATCTACTCCTATGGAACAATCGAGCTCGGCCGTACGCATACGCGTACGCCGTACGGCGTACCCGTTTTCAAGCCGGTGAACATGATCTCATGGCGTGATCGATGGGTTGAGATCACGCGCCAATGCAAAGCCTGTATGGCTGTATCGCCTCGGAAGTCAGCGGACGGCGGACCAACCAAAACGAGGGCGCCGTGGATTGCGTGTAGGCCGCCACGCACGGTCGCGCACACGGCCGCCGCGAACGTACAAGCGCGAGTCAGGAGTACGTGGCAGCACAGACTGACAGTACTTCAAGCCGCCGTTGCCACTCGGGAGTCGGGAGGCGGAAATGAACAGACGACGCCACTATGAGGGTGTTTTACTGAAGATTAAAAATAAAGTCAGCTCATAAGAAACAAGAAAACCATTATATGATTAATTAAGTTTTGATTAGTATCTGATATTTAAAAAAAAACTTCTATATATAGAATGTTTTCGTATGAAATATAGCAGTAAGGGATTTAAAAAAACATGCTAATAAAAATCAATGTAAAATATATATCTCAATCAGAAAAGAATGCGGCATATATAGTCCACTAATTTTGAGCGTCCCGTACTTATCAGTTTTGACCTCGCCGAATCCAATACATAGTTTTGCTTATGCGGATTATAAGCTATAATAGCTTATCATCAACCGAAAACAATTTGTAAATAACTTTTTTATATATGTGTGTTTTTAACGGTTTGAAAGCTAATGCAGGAAAAATAAGCTATACAATGAAAAACCTCAAAATCAAGTTTTGAAATTAAAATTTTGGTTGCGCTTATAAGCTGAAGGATAATCTATGGGAGTGCAGAAACTTTTGGGGCCGAGACAAGTCTAATTCACTTGGTGAATCCGCCCCTGTTTTAATCCAATGTACCAAAAATCATTGATTTATGATGCCGAAATACGGAGTATGTCGCAACATATGTGGACAATCGATCAAAATCCCATGACTAAATTGCCTCGTAGTCGAGAGCTTCTTTTATCATTTCATCAGCGAAAGTACAGTTAGGTTAATTAACTAGCTCCTCTCCCATGAACTACGAAATCAACGATCACGCCATTCATTCGTGGGTGAACGTTGCTGCCAGGAACATGTCCTCCTCGGTCCCGATCCACCCGCACTGCGCGCACCGCTCGCCGTCGCTGCAGCAGTAGTGGTGGTTCACGCCGCCGAGCGACCTCGTCGCCTTCACGGCTCCGTAGTTGTCGGCGGCGTGGATCATCCTGACCTCGACCAGCAGCTTGGGCGCCTTGCACCCGCTCAGCTCGCGGCACGCCGGCGAGAGCCTCAGCCAGGTACTCCCCGACGAC
This sequence comes from Oryza glaberrima, assembly GCF_000147395.1. NCBI lineage: Eukaryota > Viridiplantae > Streptophyta > Magnoliopsida > Poales > Poaceae > Oryza > Oryza glaberrima. Next base: position 19,867,351 of record NC_068329.1, read on the forward strand.
GCCGGCGCGGGCGTCACGGCGGCGGCGGCGTCGTCCTGGCACGCGAGCTCGCCCCGCGCCAGCACGCGCGACGACGGCCTCCCGTTCCCGAGCATCCCGAGGAACGCCGGCGAGCGCCGCCGCGGCCTCCACCGGAGCTCGAACACGACCCCGCCTACCGACGCCGGCGCGCCGCCACCGCGGCGCTCGAAGCGGGCGAGCTCGCCCCAGAACGCGCCGTCCTCTTCGCCGTCGCCGCCGCCGCACGGGACCTCGCGCGTGTCCACGCGGATCCTCCGCTTCCCGTCCCCAGCCGGGACGTAGTACCTCACGAAGAGGCCGCCGCCGCCGCCGCCGCCTCCCCCCTCCGGCCGCGCCTCGACGCCGGCCACCCTCACGACCTTCACCTCGAGCTCCACCCCCGGCTGCTCCGTCGCCCACACGCTCGCCATGCACACGCACACACCGCAAACTCTAAACCTCTAGCTCTTCTCTGCTCTTACACTAGCCTCGGTTAATTTGTTCTCTTCTCTTCCAAGAACGCAGCTACCGCGTGTATATATAGCCAGGGTCACAGTGCGAGGCGCGGTTGGAAATGGCTCTCGCTTTCGCGAGGGGAGGGGATTGGCACGGGCGCGCGCGCGCGCGCGTGGACTCCTCGGGGTTTTTTAGTGGGATTTCCGCGAGACAATCTCGCGATCCCACCGGGGCTCGCGAGTCGCGAACCCTTGGGCGCTGCAAAGGGTTGATCTGGTCGCTGGCCATAGAGCCGGCGGAAGAGTGGCGCGGCGTACGTGTGTTTTTAGCGCGAGATAAGGATATCTACCGGTGCGCGCGCATGTTGCGTGAGGTTGACACGGCCGAATCGTGGGCTCGAACGCAGCAGCTACGTACTCCATGAGGGGATAGCTCGCTGATAACTACCGGCACTGCGGAATTTTATTTGATATCCCCGTGGGCCTCTTTAGGCGCTTTGGAAATCTAGAAACGCGAGTAAACTAAGCAAAGGTGAGGGACTCCGTCCGAATCGGATTCGGATAAGTACATAAGTAGATTGCGATCCTGCGGGACAGATCGGACAGTCGATTATATTACGCATGTAATCATGTGCGCTTTGCTACAAGGTGGAGTAAGTATTAGTTTAAGAGGGTGTTTGGTCCGGAGATTACTCAGTGATTTCATTCCAAGTTCTAACTCGATCCTCCAGACCTTCACCTCATTTGAAGAGTTGAATCCGTTGATCGAGTGATCCCGATCGCTGCTGCGATTCCTTTATGCATGTCTGTAACCACCAAAGCACGTTTGACAGGATAACAGCACACAAGAACCAAACCCACTGGGTGCCGTTTGGCTCAAGAAGTCGTCCATATGGCTACAGGAGCTAGCGATTCGTGCTAGTGCCGGTTTGACTCGAGACTCATTGCTGCAGCGTGGCTGCTGGTGAATATGGTGGGACACGCAAATCCTCCTGGCCTTCAACTTCAACGGGATGTCCACAATGCAATATAATAATTCAGCGAGTTCAAGCATTATTGCACGGCCATTTAGTTTCTTTTGGGGACAAGACACCGATGGAAGTGTCAATAATTCTCGTAGTGGTGCTCTTTACCCCTAACATATTCCTCCAATTAGCCCCTGGGGGAGGGCCTTTGTTGACTTGCAGAAAGAGTGTTTCGTCGATCGTGGAGCATTGGGCGGGCTCCATCTTTTTGGAATGGTCTACATCAGATCTGATCTTCAATGGAACAGCAGGCAAGTTTACCATCTTCACATTGTGCCATCATATATACAAAAGTACAGCATAGTAACATGAGGGACAATATCCTACATTTTCAGTGGGTAGTTTGACTTGACTTCCTGCTACTGTTGAAGTTTACAGCAATGAATGAATGATTGACAACTGGACCACAGGGACTCGTGATTTTTACATTATAAAACAAAAGAGAGCAACAATTTCAAACATAGCTTGGAGATGTTGAAATGGTACAAGGGGCAGTGAGAAGTTGAAAGGGGCACGATTGCAATTATGACAAAAATGAACAAAAATGAACATGTTTTTCCAATAAGAACTTTTAGAATCCTGCGACTTTATTTGCAGTGTAACAATGTCAAGGAAAGAGGGTCAACTATATTGCAGTCGTAGCTTTTGCTCTGTCAGCTTCAATCATGGCTTTTATGTAGAACTCACCAGCTTTGTAGGAAGATCGAACCATTGGGCCCGAAGCCACATAACGGAAGCCCTGGTATTCATGACCATGGCATTTCATCAGCAAACAAGCTAATTACTGTTATACAAAGTACAGTAGTATTGTTTAAAAACCTTGAACTGTAGGAAAGATTCTGAGAGCCAACATGGGAGTATTAAGAAATGCATGCAAGGCTCCTTTGGAAAGCAAGATTCTTAAAACACAGGAATAGGAAAAATACAGGATTGGAGTGCTCAAGCACCTCAAATCCTATGGACTGAAAAATTGCAGGAATACTATAGGAATGACCGTTTAAATGGAGCCCAGGAAAAATGTAAGAATAAGAAGAGAGAGAGAGAGAAGATTTTTTTCCCCCAAGAGGTTGGACCTCATGGAAAAATTCCTATGTTTTGAGCCAATCTAAAATTTTATAGGATTTTTGGCTATCTATTCCTTTGATCCAAACGACCACGTATGAAAATTTTCCATAGGATTGAATTCCTCCAGAATTCCTTCAAAAATCCTTTCTTCCAAAGGAGCCCAAATTTAAAGTCGAGATTTACAAATCCCTGGAGTTAAGATTGTTGAGCATGGAGGCAGATTGTATGACAAAGCAAGTGCCTACGTTCTCAAAAAATCAAGTTTGGTCCACCAAATGATAGAACTAATAAACAGCTATTTAGATTGGTTGTATTGTTCTGTTTATCATATCCCTCATTGAAAACTAATAAAGATTGACTAGCTAATAGTCTACATGAGGATGCCAAGGAAAGCTTCTTTATTGTGATAAAATCTGATGTTAATAGTAAATTAAGCTTTGCCATGTACACTATGTATCCTACTAATGAAAGCCAATACTTGATTTTACTTTGAATGATGCAAAAAACTTCCAGGAAGACGGACGTACCATGTCAACACCAAGGGATCGATACCTCTCAAAGGCTTCGGGAGTAACATACTCGGAAACAGGCATATGACGTTTAGATGGTCTCATGTACTGACCAAATGTCATTACATCAACACCAGCAGCCCTAACCTTTTCCATCGTGCTGATAACCTGATCAGGCGTTTCTCCACAACCCAGCATGATTGATGTCTTTGTGAGGGTACCAGCTGGAGCATACTCTTTTGCCAATTTCAGGACATCTATTGATTGCTTGAAGTTCGCACGATGATCTCTCACATTTCTTTGCAGCTCTTCAACTGTTTCAATGTTGTGGGCGAAAACATGCAACCCAGAAGTAGCAACCTTCTCTACACATGCTGGGTCTCCACGGAAATCAGGAACTGCAAAATAACTTGCATAAGGGTACAATATAGGGAAGCACAACATTAGCAGACAGAGGACTGATAATATACTGACCGAATAACAAAGCAATATACCAGAAATATGTCACTTACCAAGTGCTTCAATAAGCATTTCTGGCTTCAACACCTTTAACTTTTGAACTGTTTCAGCAAAGTGACCACTCCCTTGATCAGGTAAATCATCGCGGTCAACACTTGTGATGACAATATACTCCAGGCCCCACGAGGCAATAGCTTGAGCAACATTAGAAGGTTCATCAGGATCTGGTGGCGGAGGAGTTCGCGAGGTCTTGACATTACAAAACCTGCAAATCAATGACTTGCCAACTCACTAAACGATCAAAACAGAAGACTTGCAATACCTTGTCTAAAAGGTTAGTGCCAATTCACGAGAAGGTAGAGCGCAACATCAGCAAATCTTAAACTAGCAACTGGAATTCATGGACAAATCACAACAATAATAACACAGAACACTTCTTTCCATACAAGGTCACATGGATAGTACTAGATAAAGAGACAGTACCCTGAAATTGTCATCATACAGGACAACCTATTCTGATATTTTTTGAAATTTATGCTCAAAATATTTCCAACAAGGTTGGTTTATGTTTAAGAAAACAACCTATTCGAAAATACAGAAGAACTGGAGATCCCTCATGATTTCTCTACACTAAGTTAATTACCTCTTTGCCTATTTCTACAATTTTTGCTAACATCCCTAATGCACAAATGATAGGACCTAATTTTACATCACAAGCAGAGCTCAAGCATCCACATAATCTAGCACAAGCAACTAAAATAAACTAGAAGATACAATAACCACATCAATTGCACTAACATGGCTCAAGTTATACCTTCAAGGACATCAATCTGTGAAATTTCATCGAAATGGATAGCATATGAGAAAGCTTCATTCTATCTCTACAGATAAAGTCTCTAATATTACGGAGACATGATAGTAAGGTCTCCATGTACAATCCGAAAAGGATCTAAGCAGCAGCCCAGCTACATCTAATGCAAGCAGCAACAAGAAGAGGATTAATCTCTTACCTGCAGCCGCGCGTGCAGGTGTCCCCGAGGATCATGATGGTGGCGGTGGCGGTGCCGGTCTCGCCGCCGGACCAGCACTCGCCGAGGTTTGGGCAGCGCGCCTCCTCGCAGACGGTGTGCAGCTTCAGCTCCCGCAGCTTGGCCTTGATCCCCGCGTACTTGGCGCCGCCTGGTATCGTCTCCTTCATCCACTTGGGCTTGGGCAGCGGCTTCTTCCGCGTCCCCACCTCCACCGAGTACGTGAAGTCCCCCAGCGACGGCGCGTCCGCCTGCAGCCGCTGACGGAGCTCCGCGAGCCGCCCCGCGGTGGGCGGGGCGGCCGCGGGGGAGGGCGTGGACGGGTCGAGGGTTTGGAGGAGCGACGGGGTGGAGGAGATGGAGCGGGAGGGGGCGTAGGTCAGGGCGCGGGCCAGGGAGGCGGCGAGGTGGCGGCGGCCGTGCATGGCTGCGGCCCGGAGCGCACGACCGCCGGCGGCGGCGGCGGCGGGAGTTGGTGGAGGAGGGTGGAGACCGGAGCGACGATGAGATGGAGTTTGCTTGGTTTGGTGCGGACGACGATGCTATGGTCTTCCTCGCTTTATTTTTTCTTATTGTTGTTTCTTTTTTATTTTTTGAATAAAATACATTTTATTTTGTTTATAATACTATTAGGCACTTCACTGAATACAGATTAAGTACGTATGGACTGAACAAATTTCATCGACATCCACTAAACATTAGTACTAGCTCTGTAGCTTTGTTAAAGAAACAGGTAAGGTTATGTGAAGGTAAGAACGAGCAAATGAATACAATTATTTATGTTCGTTGAATAGAAGCGCTTGCAGAGAAAGTTCATGTGCACTTCTCACAAATACTTCGTCCATCTTAAAACACTCAATTTTTCATTCATCCCACACGTACCAATAAAAAAACTAAATACCTTAACTTAATCAAACCTTAATATATTATCTACTTCCAATGCATTTCTTTTTTACTTTCATCCAATGATTACTCAAAAATAAATTTATTTTTTTAAAAAAATATAGTTAAAAATAATTTTATTCAAGACAAAGAAAGTGGACAGAGGAAATAGAAGTACCAAACAGTAACAAAATTCAATTTGCACGGTAAGTTAACTCAAAATGGCCCCTTCTTAATTACAACAAGTATATACAACACACCCATCCATCCTAGAATATAAAAAATATATAAACATGAAGTTCTAGACATCCAGATTCATAAATACTTATCCTTTTTTTATGACGGACGGAGCAAAAGACATGGTGCATTCATTATGGGATACCATCCACACCGTCACATGGTTACTTTATATCTAATACAATGGTCATTGACTTCTACCGATTACAGTAAACTCTGTAGAGAACGGGGAGCAAGGGAGAAAATAAACTTTTCCTCGAAATAATTACACATTCTTTTACCTAGCATGTGAAAGCTACAGGTAAGTAAAAGAATATGATGTATAAAACACGGAGTCAGGAAAATTTTCTGTTCTACAAAGAAGCAAGAGCTCATTAACACGGAGTCTCCGATTTACAACAAAAGAAAAAAAATACAGCTTACACAAAATGTTTCCTGGTATGGTCTACAAAATTGAGCATCTCTGAAATGCTCCGTTTGCCCCAGGGCAGTATAACCAGATGAACCATTTCCTTTACAGGTAGCTTCTGCTGGAAGCAAGCAGCCAAGTCACTTGTACTTTGATGACCAGTTGGTTATAAACTATGCACGGGAATCAATAGTTTCAGAGCAGAAAGCATATGAGAAATATTAGTGGGTTGGTTCACTGGCGTTTTTTGAACTTGGAGCGGCCTCGCCCCCTACTGTGACAATAGTTCTTCAAAAGTAAGTCCTGAAAATGGAATGAGTTGTGGGTAGTACCAACAGGAAGGCTACATTCAATATTCAGTTGAATTTTCCGATTTCCATCTTCTTCTTGATTGCTCTCTGGCCATGGTATACAAATGAATCTATGATTCCAGAAACAGTGAAGACGCCTGCACATCAAGAATATAGGCACCTTAGGTTACTAGGATGTTGATGACCTGGGTTAATTTCATAACTTCTAATAATGTATGGCCCCTAGAGCTGACAGAAAAAAAGTTGCATATTTTGCACATCGTTCAGGAGTAGACTAAATTAGACAAAACAAAGAGAAATATACAAAGACTAAATGGCAAGACATATGTCTAACTTCAGGTATCGTTCACTTGCTTCAGCAGCTACATTTGTTTGTTCTTAGACACAAATGTAGATATCTCAGGTTTTGAAGAAAAAGAAATTCGATGCTTAAAATATCAAATGCTTAAATGAAACATATACAGTTTAATAAAATTGAGTATTAAGTGTAAGACAATGTCCACAAGGGAAATATTACCTCCAACTATAGCGCAAACATTAGTTAAGAAGTGCAAAAATGACACATGCTGTTCCGTGAATGTGACCTGCAAAAGGCATCGATGGGAGGTTTATATGATTGTTGCAGTAATATCACTGCAAGATGTATTATTAAACATTGAAGGCATGAACACTGATTTCCCATTCATATAAGGAAAATATGGTATAAAAGACAACACAGAAGATGGTGCAAATTGGGAAGCCAGTCTAATAGCAGCGTCAAAGAAAATACTTCAAAACGATACCTTAATTGGCGAAAGGTCGTAAAAGAAAAATACTCCAGGAACAGCCTGTATCCGACCGCTCTCACTACTTCTAAAATGTTCCGTCACAGAAAACTGCAGCAAGGAATAACAGCATTTTAAGATATGTTTAAAATCGTATCCATCCATACATACATGTGCATAGGTGAACTTGACGATACTTGTGCACATGAGGGAAAAAAGGAAGGCATTACCTGATTCGAAAGAATAATGTGTTCATTTATGTCTGTGTAGACAGTGGGAACAACCTGAAAAAAAACACAATATTATCATCACATTTCCTATATCATGCTATAATATCACGTGCAATGAAATAAGCAACATGATTTAGCATTCCATACTTTTTCCTAAGATAGTTAAAGAGTATAGGACAGACCTTGATGAAGTATTGGTACATTCCATATGATGAATGTTGCATCCATTGTGCCCTGATATTTTACAAGCAGAGAGATCTTAGAAATCTTTAGTATCACTTTTATTATTCTTAGGCGCATGCACTTAATTCTAATAAACATAGAAAAGGACACAATGAAATGAAAACATGAGAAAAACAAGCTACCCGTCAAGAGGATTAACCACACCAGGAAAGCGTTGTCCAAAACTTAACTTATTTATTTTATGGCTGACCTGGAACATAAAGAATAAAGTAAAAGTTGGAATATTAAAGAAAGAATGTTCACATGGAAACAATAATTTTCCTGCCTGCCAGTATTCACAGTTAGAAATCATGCTCAAGTATTATTACATTGAAGCTGTCCTTTTGGAATGGAAGCAAGTCGTGGACATGAACATTTGCCTTCTGGAAGCTTTTCCCTGGAGCAAAGTGGAAATTTCCAGCAACCTTGTTAACTTCCAGGAAACCATAAATATTGCATCCTTCTCCTTCTTCATCCTTTATACTCTGAAGGAAGCCTTCCCTTTTGCACTACAGAACAATGCATATCAGGCAAAATAAAATGCCCCTAGGTGGAAGGAACACGAGTTATACAGCATGCAACTTATGTTACATATGCAGGTACATAGTTATAGCACATAATAATAAAAAAGATTTTATACCTGGTCGATCAAATCTGGATTTGATACACCCCAACCTTTTTTCCTGTATGCTTCTCGAACATCTTCACACGAGTTACAACACTGCTCATCAGACTACATTAAATGAAAGAAGATATTCAGTGAAACCCCTGGAAGAATGACTGATGCACCAAATATACGGAGCACTATATAACAATCTAATTCATGTGAATAAGAAACAGATAATAGAAAAGAACCCTGGAATTATTGAGATCAGCATATAAGGCACTAGTGAGCTAAAATATAAGAACAATATCCCATAAAAAACACAAAGGAGTAATGGCCAAGGTTGCAAAACAGAGGGCAATCCATTGTACAGTAAGCAAATAAAGAAGAAAACAGAAAGCTAAAAAAATTAAATGGTCTAACCCAAGCAAATTATATCTGATAACCCCTACTATCACTATCAGGCGTGTCTTTTTCGCTAAGGCCACAGGGCAGTAAAACTTTTGTGTAGTGCTAGTTGCATGCCCTTGAGTTGAATAGGATTTAGAGGAAAACGGATGAATGGTTTTTTCTTTTTCTATCTGGTTTTTCTACGTCAATTTTCACGTGGAAACACATTTTATTATGATTATTATTATTGTTGTTGTTAATTTTATTTTATTTTTTTTTTGGGGGGGGGGGGGGATGTGGGTGAAGTCAGATGCTAAGGGGGACAACTTCGCTTTTAAAGTAGTAGAGATACGAGTCAGGACGAAATATCATCTAAAAGCAAGAGGAGCATACTTCTTCCGCACCATAACAAGAGCCACAATAGGTCTCATTGTGTTCAAGCCTGCCGCCATGCCGTTGTAGGGGCTGTTCCACCTGTAAAAAATAAGAAACAAGGAAACATGCATCTTTAGGGTTAACGAAATGCATCAAGATCTGGACATTACAAGCCAGAATTTACTTAATTGCATAGTTATGGAAAATGATATATGTTATGTTATCTTGTTAATAACTCAGATTTCAGATATGGTACAATTTTAAATAACCAGTCCTCGTTAGCTTCACGTTAAGAATCTAGGACTGTAAGGCATTTCCATGACAAAATGCATTCATACTAGTTATGATTTTGATTAATTCATAAATGGGACTTTGAAGTAACGCCTTACAATATTCTAAAAATCATGAGCGTATTGTTCTTAAGGACAGTGAAAAGCACTAACCTTCATCCCACCAACTGCATCTTGCTTAGTTGCAATAACATTACCATGGACATCAATTCTCTGCTTGAATATATCATGTTTCTACATAAGAGCATTACACAAAGCTGTGTTAGCTACTACTCACTAAAAGTCTGCAACAACCAGTGATCAACCATAACACATACAGCAACAATAACAACACACAGATACATACCACATCAAGGTGCTCTTGTCCACTGATGTCCATTGCATCAAGGCTTATTATAGAACACTGAAGGGCTGGAAAGGTGACATCAAACTGCATTTTTAGAATCATACCAAAGGTATATGTCAACGTGTGTCCTGAACAGAATGTAGTAAAGAAGGTAACAATTGAACATAGAAGAGAGAAATTTCTGAATATAATCAGATGAGCTAACTGGCAAAAAAGAAAAAAAAAGAAAGAAAGGAAAAAGGGAACGAGAAAATTATCTAAAAGAAATGAGGAACGGAAAGTTTCTCAATATTTGGTAGAAATAAAAAAGAAAGGTTTAGAATATAATCAGATGCAATCAAAGATTTAGAATTAAAGCTGGTCATTACATTTATGCGAAGTGTTTCTCCCCTTGAGGTATCAACCCTTAGTGTTGTTTCTGTGACCGCATGAAGATATAATCCTGTATGGTGAAACATTAGCTACTGAGCACAGGATGAATCATGAATACAAAAAGAATGTTCAACAGCACTAGGATATGGAAGCAAATTTAGACATTATGAGTATATTTTTACACTCAGAAATAAAACATGATATTATAAAAACAGCCCCTCTTTTTCATTTTAATGATATGGTCTTGGACTAATTTGATTTTGTCATACATAGTAAATATTAAGGAACTCTGATGATGATCAAAAGTTCGGTTTAACTCATTTCTGCAGCATCTCAAGTTTCTCTGTACACAAGGAACCGAGCATTATGTGTGCAAGTTTGATCTTCGTATTCATTATGGAGTCCCTAGGAGTTGTGAGAACACATTAATACCAAAATGGTAGAATGTTCTGCACGCATACTTAACCAAGCACAGCACAACAAAAGTAAAAATAGAAGCTCACGAACTGTCCAATTATTCATGTAACAGAATCGAGCAACAAATGATTCTTCAATGCAATATACCAGCAGTAAGCCAGTAACAACCAGATGAAGCAAAACTCAACGCTGTATAGTCGAAATAGCGGCTCGATTCCAGCCTCATCAACCAGATCCTCTAAAACAGTCAAGGAGATCTCTACGGTGAGGGCGAATTCCCGCCGTAAAACGCAAAACCACAATGCAACAACGGCCCACACCTCACTAGCGCACCGAATTAAATCAATCAGGCAAACCCTCGTCCAGCATATCCCCCATGGTCAAATACTCAAATCCATGGCCATCGGATCTCCAAAGGCACCCATCCGGAGGCTAGGGTTGAGAGCAGCGGAACTAGATCGGAAGTGAGAGGGAGGGAGGGAGGGGAGAGCGAGGAGGCGTACGGAGCTCTGAGACGAAGAGGAGGAGCATGACGACGGAGGAGGCGAGCGTGATGATGCCGCCGGAGAGCGTGCGGCTGTAGAAGTCCTCGTTCACCTTGGGGTAGGCGTCCAGGCTCCGGAGCTTGGACAGGAGCCCCTCCATGGCCGGGGCCCGGGGGATCTCGCCGCTCCTCGCCGACGAGGAATGCTTCCGGTTCGGGGTCGAGCTTGGAGGCCTTTGGGGGAGTTTGGGAAGCGGAGGCTTACTATCACCTTTTTCTCTTTTATTTTCTGGTTTTCTGTTTGATCGAAACGGGAGGAGACCGAGTTGTTGCAGGTTTTCCTTTCCTTATGTGCGCGCCTCGTTGGAGCCGGTGCTCTGCGGTCTAGACTTTAGACCAAAAAGGTAAGACGGCCTCAAACGCAAGCAATCACTATAAACCCATTTCGGACGATCAGATATAAATCTAACACTAGACAATGCCCTTCCTTTCGTATAATTTTTCAGCTTCCTGAACAATCTTGCACAACTCATATCTTATCCATTCAAACTCAGCACAACAACATATTATTTTTTTAACGACTCACATAAGATGATGCGAAGTTCTATTGAACTCAGCACAACAGTATATTATATGGCATGATCGTATATTTCATCCATATCAGTCTTGGGATAGTGATGTGATTTCATCGGTATAATTAGAAGGCCATGCGGTAAATTGAGCTTGATCATACTCCAATCAAGTTCTGTGAACTATCAAAACCATTTATATAAGATAAGTTATCCATTTGTATGCATCTCACAAGATATATTACCACTAATTAATATATTTTATTCTTTATAAAGACTTAATTCTTGATATCCTCTATATATTTTATCCTTATCAGCGATCCCCTTTTCTATATATTTTATTCTTCTAAAAACTTAATTCTTGATATCCTCTATCTATTTTATCCTTGATCAGCGATCCCCTTTTCTATAATCACTTGCCTCCCCCATTGTTTCATTGGCGTGTTGCGCGCATCTTTTTTTTTTTAGTGCCGTCCTTCTGTCTACCTCTATATCAATTACTAATAATATTATGATACTTTAAGAGGTTTCACTTAACTTAATTAATATATCTAGCCATGGGTTAGAATCATTGAAACCGAGATAATATTGGGAGCACATGTAAAATAGAACTTGAACTAGAAGTAACATTGACTCTTTTAATTTTAGTTTTATAAAATTTGACAATTTTAAAATTCAGAGTTAATAGTATAAAGTTGTAGCTAGCAACTTGAAAGTGAGGCGGACTTTCTTACTAAAGCATCATACATAATTCAGAAAATACCCATCATATTTCATATATGATCAAAGTTCTAATATTTATAATTAAGAAAGTAATAGCTATGTCACGTGGATCGGTGTCTAGTATATATAATGTTACATTTTATCATGAGTTAATTTATTTTACGACGAAGGGATCCATCCCTCAGAATATTTAACAAGCCAATATATTAGCTCTGGTCCTCTAGCTCGCCTTATAAATACCCTCATTAGCCTCCTCTAGCTCACAAATCGGTACGGCCCAGTTTAGTTCCTAACTTTTTTTTCAAACTTTCAACTTTTTCATCACATCAAAACTTTTCTACACACATAAACTAGTAACTTTTTTCTTCAAACTTTCAATTTTAGTCAAACTTCCAATTTTAACGTGGAACTAAACACAGCCTCAACAGAAGTGCAAAATAAACTAGCTAGAGTCAGTCGAGCCTAGCTACTCGTTGAAGGTTCAACAATACCCAATGGCTGCAAATAGGAAGCTGCTGTTCTGCTTTGCCATCCTCGTTGCTACGGCGATCTTGGTACGTATGAACGCGCGTATATACACATTAGTTTGTTTTGAGCTAGTCTCGTTATTGACGCTGGCGGTCCCGGACTTGGTGGTGGCCGCCGGCGAGGAGGAGAAGTACGGGTGCGTGTACTGTACACCGGGACCCGAGGACCGTGGCGAGGATGCAGCAGAGACCGGGACCGGGTCACCGGGACCGTCTATGCACGGCCAATCAGTATACGATGCTGCTGAAGACGCCGAACGCACGACACCGCCGGCGTGCTCGATCTTCACCGACATCTATCGTGCTCCACTGTGGAGTTCGCCGTCGAGCAGTGGCTCGCCGGCGAGCCACCGGACCAGCACTGCGCCGAGTGGAGGCGTCTGCAAGTAGAGCAGATCAGACGCTGGCTTCGACGACGGTGCTGTGTGTTGCGGCTCAAATAATGCAGCGATATATATACGTCTGTCTCATTTCTTTCCGGTTTTAAATTTGTGCATCCTTGCGCAATACTGTCTTGTGATATGTCATGTAATTTATACGAGAAAATCCATAAAATGACATCGACAAGCATCATAATTCTAAAAATACCATTGATAAGAACAACTTCCTAAAAATACCATCGTACAAGCCTCTTTCTCCCAGAAATACCATCACTGTTAACCTACTGTTAACAAATCTCCGTTAAGTGGTATGAAAAGACAATCTTACCCCTAGACAACCATTTGCTGAGACAACATTATTTTGCATTGATTCAACTTTCAATCTAGCTCTGAAGGACACAATGAGTACAAAATCCCCATCTCTTAAGGATACAAAAGCCAACTGTAACCAGAGAAAATCTTCAAGAGATTTTCTTTGATTTCATTAGAATTGAATCCTAAAAACCCACACAGCTCCCTTGTTAAAATGATAGTCAGTATATAGACACACTACTCAGAATTGATCATCCAACATAAATTACTTGTCCCTGAATAAAGAAAGTCAACAAGATCGGCTTCCCTCCATCAGAATTAATACAAACACGATAGGGAGATTGATCAATTTGACAAAGTAAGCAAAAGAAAAAAATACTTCCTCCGTCCCATAATATAAGGGATTTTGAGTTTTTTCTTGTAACGTTTGACCACTCGTCTTATTCAAAATTTTTTGAAATTATTATTTATTTTATTTGTGACTTACTTTATTATCTACAGTATTTTAAGTACAACTTTTCGTTTTTTATATTTGCAAAAGAAATTTAAATAAGACGAGTTACAATAAAAACTCAAAATCCCTTATAACATGGGGACGGAGGGAGTAAGAAACAAGGAGCGGAGTAGCAAGCAATAGAACAGAGCTAGCTATTGACCTGTTTCTGGCCTCTCGTCTGCAGCAATAGGAGGACAGGCAGATTCCCAAAAAACAGGACTGCATCACAGGTCATCGATGGCCAAGGGGAAGGGCGTGATGGGCAGCGGCGCTACTGCTCGATGGGCGTGGGGATGGCGCGATGGGCGGAGCCTGGGTGATGCGAGGGTGCGACGATCTGGGTGCCGTCGGACCCGAGATGGAGGAGTCACCGCTGGGTCCTGGCGTCGGGTCTTCAGGTGACCGTCGGCAGCACCTGAGAGACGGCGATGAAGGCGGTCAGGGACCGGCGACTGCGGCCTCCTCGCTGCCCCCAGTGACCGTCGAGCCGCCACATGCGGCCTCCTCGCCGCTACAGCCCCCACGCCAATGCCTTCGGACCCTGCGCCACAGCCAGCAACCTCCACGCCGCTGCCCCCACGACTGCCGCGCCGCCACCATGGACCGCCGCCGCCGATAGAGCCGCCTGGATCGGGTCTAGACATTTTCCCCATTTCATCTTTATCTTTTTCCTTTTTACCGTGAATGCTAGGGTATATTTTGGACTGAGGGCAATTTGGTCATTCTTAAATTGTAACGGTGTGAAATCAACGGTAGATTGACGGCGATGTCATTTCTGGGAGAAAAATGCTTATACGATGGCATTTTTAAGATGTTGCTTTTGTCGATGGTATTTTTGGGATTGGAATGTCTGTCGATAGCATTTCATGGATTTTCTCAATTTATATTGTTGTGATTGATCTTCCGCTTCAGTCTCTGTTTCGGCTTGACTGCTTGACCGTTCGATGTGGAAATAAGCAGTGCGGGTTAATTACTTTGGTATGTGGCGAAAATGTAACTTTACTGTGTAGATTTTGCTGGAATAAACATATATTGATGAGCCTTTTGTGTTATATTCATTCTTTTTACAACCGGGATATTACGGTATGATTGATTCCTGTACCAACAACACTTTTGTCGATTGATAACTGCGCACGTCGAAAGACGTGGTTTGCATAGTAGTAAGTAAAGCAATATGTATTAATTGATTGAATTTTTTGGGATCCCCTATTACATGTCTCTAGGGGCTATTTATAGCCTTAGTACAAGGTCATGCACCCTAGACTTAATGTGTATAAGGGAATTTACATGGATAACATTATGATCATTTAATTTGATAATTTGACCATTTCCGAAATCTAATTTTGCAAATGAGCCGCGGCCAAAACTTATTTTAAAAATGACTCTTTTGTTCAACGCCAAATCATATGGCCTTGAACTTAGACATATCAGCGCCAAATAGCACAATGTTGAATGCACGTTAGCACGCCGACTCAGCCTCCCATCCGCTGTGGCACAGTATTCAGCGCCAGTTGACGTGACGCTGAGGTGTCTAAGTTCAGCGCCATACGATGTGGCGCTGAACAAAAGGGTCATTTTTTAAATAAGTTATGGCCATTGTTCATTTGTGAAATTAGTTTTTGCAAAGGGTCAAATTGTCAAATTTTGTGCCATTATGATAACACTTATGAGGGTAACTAGTGTCTATTTGGTCATGGGCTCCTTAATGGGCTTTATAATTGGCCCTCAAGTAGCGAATGGCATCTAGGTTGATGGCGAATCCCTCCTGCTTCGCCCGATGGGTTCGCCCGTTGGGTTCACCTAAGGCGAAAACCTTGGTCTTCAGCTGGCGCTTCGCCTAAGCCTATCAGGTTTCGGCAGCCTCAGTCGAAGGTCCTCGTGCCATGCCTCAAACAAGCGCGGTTTTGCATCAATGTTCTCTCCTCTTCATCATGCACTCTACTCGGCATAAACTCGGATAAAAATATAGTTGGATTAGATCCATTCACATGCAAGCGTGCATGCCAATATCTTGTGAAGTAGCATAAACTTCACAGATATAATTAATATATTGGACTATTTGTGTTCGAAACATATAAATCATGTGCGCACAAGATTTTTTGTGCACACATCGTGCACACTAACTAATAAGTTTTATCAAAAAATCTAAAAAAATTGTACAAGTATTTCCAATAGTGTTACATAAAGTCTTAACCTTAAATTCATTATATTTTACCGTAACATAAAGATAAATTGTTGAAAGTTTTGAGAATATCAATTTATCAAAAAAATATCTTTTTTCTCGCTATATATAATAAATTTGGATATGAGACTTCATACATAGATGTGATACTACTAAAACTACATGTACAATTTTTTTTAGAACTTTTGATGATATTTTTTAGTTGGTGTGCACGGTGTGTACACGAGAAAGCTTGTGTGCTTGCATAGGATATGTTCACACTTATGTTGGGTGCAATTAATAATTCATCATCTTTCTATCACATGATTCACATAAGAATAAGAAGAACAAAAAGAAAGACTAGATCTAATTCAGATAACATAGGTGATGCAAGGTTATATATAAGCATTTGTATCCCACTTGTGTTACCTGTTTGGTCCTCTTATTGTGCATCACATGGCCACCAATTGTAAGTGATTCGTTCTAGCTAGCTAGGATACATCGCCCCCTCACTGATTCATATTCAAGTAGTTATACCGATCTAGTCCAAGGAGCAGCTAAGCCACTGCAAGTATATATAGGCACATTTTATTGTTTTCCAAATGCCTTTAGGTTTCATATTCGAGGCAAGCGTAAATTGGCCCAGCTATTCAGAATTAGGCAAATTTTAAGAGGATTTCCCGTTCCAATAGATAAGCAAAGTATTATTGTATTTTGGGTAGGGGTGGACACACCCATTAAGCGGGGTGGGTCAGTCGGTCCAGCTACGGTCTGTACCGCCTCACACCCTTAGAGCCCATTTCTAGCACATTAGCCGTCAGCCCACTTTCAAACCGTTAGATAAATCAAGTACTTTGAACAGGGATAAAAATATTTATGGAAATTCACGGTCGAATAAGTATTATTTTTTATAATTGGTACCATTTTGACTGTTCCCCATTTTGGCCATACATAAAATTTGAATTTTTTTATTTATTTAGTACCTAGTCTATACTAAATAGTTAAATTGGTAAATATATTTAAAAAGTTCCATTTTACTGCCTCGAACTATGTTGGTGGAGCACTAGTCATCCTAAATAATTTTTTAGCTTATTTTACAACCCGAACTATTGAAGATGGTTCACTCGCACCCTAACAATATTTCTCATTTTTTTTATCTCTATATAAGGCATATTTGCATTGAAATTTAATAGGATTGGTAGATCCATTATAATCTACTTGTTAACATTTTTTTATCATTGTTTATATAGGTTGGAAGCACTAGTTTTGAAAATATTTTAGAACTTTGGTTATGGTGTCGTTTATGGCTTAACATTTTTTACGAGTTGTATAAAGAGAAACAAAAAACAAAATTGCAATTAATTAGTAAAGCAAACCATCTTTATTAGTTTAGGGGTACAATAAGAAATAAAATATTTTAGAGGTTAAGTGATCTGATGAAATAGTACGGAACAGGAGAGTAAAAAGGACCTTTTTACAAATGGAAAATTTTGTAAATTGTTTCTAAATTAATAATTTTTGGTTTGACCATTTTCATCCTTAATTTCTGACATGAGGTCTCCATCACTGTCTCATATTCATGACTAGCTTAGTACCTCACCTACCTAACTCCGACGTTTGTTCGCCGGTTAATTTTCATTGTTAACTTGCTTGATGTTTGTGCGGTGTGTCACCGTGCCGGGTCCATGAGCCGGTGACTATGATTTTATATGTGATGTGCCATCATCGAACTAGGGCTAGCCCCTTGCTAAATGTCATCCCATCTATATTTTAAAGTTGTGTTCGCCACTTATTTCAGATTTAACGTTTATGGCCGTGTTTAGTTCATCACCAACTTTTAACTTTCCATCACATCACATCACATCCAAAACTTTCCTACACACATAAACTTCTAACTTTTTTTCCAATCTTCCAACTTTCCCTCATCTTCCAACTTTTTTCAGGAACTAAACACAGCCTATATCCATTCGCAAATATGAATGACATGTCTTGGGTCCTACTCTATACTACTAGATAATGTTGGTAAACTTTGAAGCTGTCCTAAAGTTCTGAAATGTGAATCACAAAACACCGAGCTGGGCCATTAATGCAGCTTTCTAACACATGATTCACAGAAAAAGAGTAATAATTAAATTTTAAAAAAATCATTGCCGAGTATAGAATGAAATTCAACTCCTCCAAAACAGAAGATGCATAGATGGTGATCATATCTGAGCACTATTGTGCTCTACTGGCAGGCCAGCTAGAGCAGAGCAGTTGAATATACAGTAAGCTCGTTGTTTGACTTAAATCCCCCTACGTGATACATCATCCTTGTGCATCACATGATCGATTCATCGATTGATCCGTTGAAGAATCCTGTATCCCCTCATTCTTGAATTCAACTTGTTGTCTAATCAAAGCATAAAAAACGACACATTCATCTGAAGAAAACAGTATACTAATCATTTAATCTTATACGGTAGCATTTCCAGTTCCCCTATCCGTTTTGTCTCCGTCTATAAGAAGCCTCATTAGCCAGCTGAAGTAGATCATCGTCGGTGCACATCACATCACAAAAAGTGCAGATAAAGGTCGAGACAGTCTGCTTCTTCAAGCCTTCAACGATGGCGCATAAGCTCCTCTGCTTTGCGGCACTCATTTCCATGGCGGCTTTGGTACGTGTTCTACATTTTCTGAGTCTCGCTTATGAGTCCATCTCGTGATCAGCTTCACCATATATAACCTTGAATGCGCAGGCCGCCGGAGCAAGGTCATCGGATCCGGAGGACACGGGCGCGCTGCTGCTCCCGGGCTCGACGGGGTCGAACCAGTGCGTGTACACGCTCTACGTGGAGACGGGCTCGATCTGGAAGGCCGGCACCGACGCGGCGATCGGCGTGGAGCTCTACACGGCGGCCGGCAACGGCATCCTCATCAGGAACCTGCAGGCGTGGGGCGGCCTCATGGCGGCCGGCCACGACTACTTCGAGCGGAGCAACGTCGACATCTTCAGCGGCCGCGGGCCATGCCTGGGTGCCCCCGTCTGCCGCATGAAGCTCACCTCCAACGGCGCCGGCGAGCACCACGGCTGGTTCTGCAAGTCCGTCGAGGTCACCGTCGCCGGTCCCCACGCCAGGTGCAGCAGGGCGGCGTTCGACGTCCAGCAGTGGCTCGCCACCGACGCGCCGCCGTACCAGCTCTACGCCGAGCGGAGCGTCTGCGGCAAGATCAGCACGGCCGCCGCCGCCGCCGAGCTGGAGAGCTGAGCACTGAGCACGTCCTCTAGTTTACGTGTTTTGTTCTGTCAAAGTGTTGAGTTGTGATAATAAGCCAGGGCTGCTGGTAATGTGCGCACTAATTATGCAGTATGTGGCAAAAAGAAAATGTTTTATGTTTTGCTTGAATAAACGTACCTGATTTATCAGGTTTTTAGACTACTCGTCAAGTCCTAAATCCATCTAAAAAATGTTCATCATGTACTTGTTTGTTTGACTTTACTTCCCATACTCTCTCCTTGTGCATCACATGACTGTCACCTGCTTGTGATCTGTTCTGGAATAATCTTTCTCATCTCACATTACTAATTGCTTCGTTCAACTTGTTGTTACCTAATCCAAGCATAAAAAATGTTGGAAGATGCATTCAATATAGAATGGCATATACCTGCACGAACTGTTCTCTCTATAAGGAAATCTAACAAGTCACTGTTAGATCTGGCACTGCCTATATATCAACCTCTTCAGCTTAGACTGTGTTTAAACCTCTTCAGCTTAGACTGTGTTTAGTTCACGTCAAAATTGGGAGTTTGGTTGAAATTGGAACGATGTGACGAAAAAGTTAGAAGTTTATGTGCGTAGGAAAGTTTTGATGTGATAGAAAAATTGGAAGTTTGAAGAAAAACTTTGTATCTAAACACGGCCTTAGCTCACAACAGCGTGCATCCAATCCAAAAAGTCCAAATAGAGGGAGTTCTTCAAGCCTTTGACAATGGCTGCTGACAAGTTCTTGTGCTTCGCCTTGCTCGTTTCCATGGCGGTCTTGGTACGTGCATTTTCTTTTCTGGTCGTCTCGCTGCTTGACCTATGAGTTGATCTGACCATGTTTTTGCATACGCGAACGCAGGCCGCCGGATCGAGATCGCCGGACGGCGTGGCGGCGCTGCCGCTCCGTGGCCAGCTGGTCGCCGGCGGGGACAACGACAAGAGCGAGTGCGTGTACACGCTGTACGTGGAGACCGGGTGGATCTGGAAGGCCGGCACGGACGCGGCGATCGGCGTGGAGCTCGCGGCGGCGGACGGCAGCGACTTCGCCGTCGGGGATCTGGAGCGGTGGGGCGGGCTCATGGGCGCCGGGCACGACTACTACGAGCGCGGCAACGTCTACGTGTTCAGCGGACGCGCGCCGTGCCTGCCGTCCCCGCCGTGCCGGATGAACCTGACCTCCGACGGCGCCGGCGCGCACCACGGGTGGTACTGCAAGTCCGTGGAGGTCACCGCCACGGGCCCCCACGCCGGGTGCGCCAAGGCGGCGTTCGGCGTCGAGCAGTGGCTCGCCACCGACGCGCCGCCTTACCAGCTCTACGCCGAGCGGAGCGTCTGCGCCAAGAGCCGCCCCGGCGGCGAGGAGGAGCGCTGAGCGTGCGCCTGAGCAGCGCGCGGGTGGGTGTTCTTGACCTTGTGTTGCTTGGGTGCGTTTGTGAATTGTGATGCTGTTGCACCTGTCATTTTTCTTGAGGTGGTCCGAGCTGGTCGTCGGTGTATGGCGAGCAGTGCGAGATTTGAGCGTTGATGCAGCAATAAGCCAATATTGGCAACATGTAAAGTTTGGTTTCTTAGGGCATTAGCAGTGCGTCCTGGGTTTTTATCGGACCTCATATACCAACTAGACGAACTAGACGAAGAACCATATAAGCTAGTAAGCTACGTGCTCTAGTGCAAGTTATCTATAATGGGTCCCAATAGTACTATCTTTTTTGCTTTTTAACTCCCTCTCTCTCTCTCCTCTAATCCATTCCCCACTAGCAGACTGAGTCAGCAGGCGAAGGAAGGCGTCGGTGCTCGCCAGATCCACCCCTTCTCTCCTCCCCCGAAGCAGCGGCGGGGTCAGCGGAGTGGGAGCGAGGGACGGGTGAGGTCGGCGAGTTCAGCGGAGTCGGTGGCACGGCAGCGGGCGACGTGCGAGGTCGGCGAGGGATGGAAGCCGTGGACGAAGGTGGCGTGGCGGCGGAACGGTGGTGGCGCCGAGCTGCTAATCTCGGGAGGGTCCTCTCCCTCTCCGTCGCCTCCCCCGCCGGCTCCGGATCGACCTCGGTGGCGCGGCCTCGACCTCAAGCTCCTCTCGCTCTCCGTCGCCTCCCTCTCCTCCCTCATGTCTTCATCTCCCTCTCCGTCGCCCCTCTCCTCTCGCCGCACCAGCCTCTCTCTTCTCCGGTCCCGTCGTCGCCTTTCCCGTCAAGCTCGAACGACAGGACAAGGAAACGGGTGGATATCGAGCTTAGCGACGGCGGCATTTCCCACCTCGAGCTTCTGGCGGCGTGGATCGAGGAGGGCCTCAGTGGCGAGCACGGATTGAGGCTGGCGAGGTCCCCACAGCGGCTCAGGCCTACACCGCCGCGAGCTTCGCCCCACGCCCCCCTCCCCCCCCCCCCCCCCCCCCCCCCCCCGCGTCGGTCTTCAATCCGGTGGATCCGTCGGTGGCTCATGCTGACAAGGGATGAAGCGCCGCTGTCGAGGCGAGCACCGTCGAGGGCTGCGGCTCTCCCTTCTCTTCTCTAATTTTGCCTACCGATCCCTGCATCTCGCCGCCATTGGTGGGCCATGGGCGGATCGAGCGTGAAGATGGAGATTGGCGGTGCAAACTGGAGGGAGGGTCGACGAGCTCCCTGGCGGCGGCACGGAGCGGGAGGCTACCGTCCCTGTTGAGCTCTTCGGTGGCGGTCGATGCGGCCTCCTTCAGTCGGATGCTTTCTTCCCGTTCTCCTCCTCGCCCTCTCCTCTAGTCCTCCCTCTCCCTTCCCTGTGGCGCGGGCATGAAAGTGGTGGGTCCAAACATGCAAATCCTGGCGAGGTACCTGTAGCAATAATTGGTTCCGCGTTCCTCATGGAGCAATGAAAAACACAGTCGTGGAGTAGAATCTCCGAGCTGGCCTCTCCGGGCTGAATGGCACATCAGCGTATTATGAATGGCCTTAGAGCATGACAGCAGCTACTCCATCCCATACTCCATCCTAAAAATAGGGTGTGCTCCATATTGGAGAGAGAATGACGTTTCTCTCTTCTCACGCCATATCCCAACCACCGCATCCGTCGCGAGCTCCCGCCCTCTTCCGGAACAAGCAGGCGACGCCGTGGTACACCGGCTGGTGGAGCCATAGAGCAGTGAAGGTGGGGAGGAATAGACGTACCAGATCTGGAGGTTTCGCCATAGCATGAGCTCCCGCCGTCGGCCACCCGCGCCCAGGTTGTCCTCCTGCCGTCGCCTGATCCACTTGGGCGCTCCCGCCGTCGGACACCCGCAGCAGCGCCCTCGAGCTTCTCCTCCCCCTGTCTGCCTCCTCCCCGCCCATCAGCGCCCTCGTCCGTCGTCCGCCGCCGCCCCTCGCCCGTCGGCCCGGCCGCGCGCCGACGCTCGGCCACACACCCGCCGCCGCCCCTTGCCTGCCCGGCCGCCGCCGCCCTCTGCCGCACGCCCACTGCCCTTCGCTCGTCCGGCCGCACGCCTGACACCACCCCTCGCCCGTCCGCCCGGCCGCCGCCCCTCGCCCGCCCGGCCGCTGCCCCTCCACCGCACGCCCGCTGCCGCCCCTCGCTTGCTGCCTCTGCAGAAAGAGTAGTCGTAGTATGTTCATTACTGTGCAGCCTGAGTAGAGAGGAAAAAAATTGAAAATATACTTCTTTTTTTTCATATTTTGTGATTATATACATGCATGAGATTAATTTGTAAAGATATACCCAATCCGCAGAACGTATATGCGGGAGCGAGGACGACCCGCGGAATAGGGATGCGGGAGCGAAACCCAAGCCGGTCCCGCGGAACCAGATGCGGGACCGGCGGGCCGGGGATGCGGTACCACACCGGTCCCGCAGGATGGGTTAGCGACAACGTGGTTTTGTGGGCGATCCCTGGAGCTAGCGCGCTCCCGCATAATGGATGCGCGGGACCGCTCTCTCTCCCGCACGCCAGATGCGCGGGACCGGCTCTCTCGCGTGCGTCGTTCCCCCCAAACAGCGAACACATCTCCCGCACGGAAAACGGAGCACTCCATTAGCACGTGATTAATTAATTATTAGTTGATTTTTTTTCAAAAATGGATCAATATGTTTTTTTTAAGCAACTTTCATATAGAAACTTTTTACAAAAAATACACCGTTTAGCACTTTGAAAAGCGTGCGCGGAAAAATATGGAGATGAGTTGGACAAATTGGGGGAATAACACAGCCAACCACGGAGCCGGCGCGGTCCCGCGCTGCTGTTCTGCGGTACCGCCGCGTAGCCGAGGGCGCCATTGCTCCGCGCATCGGAACTACGGTACCGACTCGGTCGCGCAATCCAGCCGTGCGGGACCGGCTCGGTCGCGCATCCCGGTTCTGCGCGGCTGGCTCGGGTTCCGCTCCCGCATCCCCAGTCTGCGGTTTGTCCTCTCTCCCGCACAACCGTTCCGCGGATTAGGTATATTTTTGCAAATTAATCTCAGACACGTATATAAATGTAAAATATGAAAAAACAAAGTATATTTTCAAATTTAATTCGAGTAGAGAAAGGGAAATATACAAATGTTTATTTTTGTTGTGTTCATTTTTTTTGGATGTTGCTACGAATATATATATATAAAAAAGCTTCACTCAATTCAAATGTATCAAGTAAAAAACTATCCATTAAAAATATATCCGTTAAAATATACTCATTTCGAAATATTATCGCGATAAATAATACCGTTAAAATTTAGTAGTTCAAAATATGTCCCTTAAAAATACAAAAGTAAAAGTAAGGTTAGTTAGAAGATATTATTAAAATATAGGAGGGTGGGATATGAATGATGTAATATGGATGATTTGCTGGAGTGGGAATGGATATGAATGAGGAATCTTTTTTAGATGACTATCTATATGGGTATTTGGAGGATGAAATATGGATGCGCTGCTGGGATGCTCTTACAGGAGAAGATGACAACGTGGCATTGTGCCATTTGTGGCATGAATAAATGCTCTTTTCATAAGCAGATGGGATCAAGGGAAAAGTCAATACTGTTAAAACAAACTTCAGAATATGTTGCTGTTACTGTATATCCAAGCCGGTTGAGCTTGAATGCCTGACTGTTCCACATTTCGTATTTACTCAATCATGTAGTGTGGAGTAGCTAACTTCATTTGCCAATCGGCAGACTAAGGCCTTGTTTAGTCGGGGAAAATTTTTAGGTTTAGTTATCACAACGGATATACGGACACATATTTAAAGTATTAAATGTACTCTAATAATAAAATAAATTACAGATTCCGCCAGGAAACTGCGAGACGAATTTATCAAGCCTAATTAATCTGTCATTAGCAAATGTTTACTGTAGCATCATATTATCAAATTATGGCGTAATTAGACTTAAAAGATTCGTCTCGCAATTTACACGCAAACTGTGTAATATATATTTTTTTTCACATTTAGTACTTCATGCATGTGTCCGAACATTCGATGCGATGGAGGAAAGGCTTTTTTTTTTTGGAACTAAACGAGGCCTAAACAAAGATGCAAAAGGAACATAGGTGGAGCCAGTAGCACAACGCATGACACACACGGTGATGTCGTTCTGAAAAATATCAACAATTGAACACGCTTGGGAGGCCTTGTCCTGCCACTAGTCTTGAATTCTTGACTGCTTATCAGCTTATGTACTGCTATTTGGCCAACGATTTCTCGTCTGACACCTGCTTAGTGTCACTGTCTTCGCCCTCGCCAAATGATAATTATATGATCCCTCCGTTCTATTAAAAAACAAGTATATAATCTAATATGATACATTCTAATATTATAAATTTGTACAAATATACATACATATTCATAGTACTAGATATATCATATCTAATACTAGATTGGGGTTTTATAAGACAGAAGAAGTATAAAGCATTGAAACTCGTTGTAATCAACAGGATCAGGGCCGATCGGTGGAGGTCGTGCTCCTGTTTTCCTAGAGATGAAATATTTTCTCTGCTTCCCAAGATACAGGGCCGATCGGTGGAGGTCGTGGCCTATTTCCTTCGGTTGTTTGTAAAAAAAAAAAAAAGAAAAGGTACAGTAAATTTTGGCTCGAGTGCGTGTTACACGTGAACGCGGCAGAATTGATTTCCTTGCACCGTTTGGTTGGATAAGAAATTTTTTTTCTCTGTATATATCCAGAAGGATATGCCACCTGGATGCTCCTCCTAGCTAGTGTCACTGTCAGGTGGGCCCCACCCGGTTCCCCTTATGGCCTTATGGTACTACTCTTACCTCGTTCGCAAAATCCTCCTCCCGATCTCCACCACCACTTTCCCATTGACCGCGGCGGGAAAGGGCCTTCGAGACTTGGGAGGTTGGAGCGAGCAAGCTCGGCCATGGCGAAGCTCTCCTGCCTTCTCATCGTCTCCTTCGCCGTCGTCGCGGTAAGTCCCGTCCGCTCCCTAACAACATATAGGTACGCGAAACCCCCCTTCTCATCGTCATAGGGCGCCGTATGTCATGCATGTTGTACAGGCGTTGGCGGCCACGGACGACGACGCGGCGGCGGCGGCTGAGGGGATCACGGTGGCGGAGGCGTCGTCGGACCCGGAGAACAAGTGCGTGTACACGATATACGTGCGGACGGGGACGATCTGGAAGGGCGGGACGGACTCGGTGATCGGCGTGACGCTGCTGGGCGCCGACGGCTCCGGGGTGCGGATCCGCGACCTGGAGCGGTGGGGCGGCCTCATGGGCGACGGCCACGACTACTACGAGCGCGGCAACCTCGACATCTTCAGCGGCCGCGGCCCCTGCATGAGGCAGGCGCCGTGCCGGATGAACCTCACCTCCGACGGCACCGGCCCGCACCACGGCTGGTACTGCAACTACCTCGAGGCCACCGTCACGGGTCCCCACCTCGGCTGCGCGCAGCAGCTCTTCACCGTCGAGCAGTGGCTCGCCACCGACGCATCGCCCTACCGCCTCTACGCCGTCGTCGACAACTGCAACAAGGCCAAGGACGCCGCCGCCGACGACGACGACGCCGACGAGCCGAGGGTCACTGTGCTGTAAATAAATCGTAGATTCTCTTTGGATTCCCGTGTAATTATGTACCTTACGCGTATGTGGTCTACTGCTCGTGCTGTCGTGCATTGCAGTGATTTATCCTTTTTTTACATCGAGGGGAGGATATGTTAAAATAATAATACGATTTTAAGAGGGTAATAAAAATGAAACCAGCGTTGGATCGGTCGGACGATCCGGTGCTCACTCCAGTTGGTAACGTGTCAGCATCACTCCATTCACACCTTCAATGTGGTACTAGTACTAGTAGTAGTTATCACCATGACTGGCTTATTGATTTCCATGTATCGTTTTTGTGTCGGCATAATCTGTAGATGAAATGTACATGCGGCATCGAGACCTCACGGCTGTTTACACATCAGTGTCCAACAGGCCTGTAGTTGTGTATACTTGTACTAGAGTATACAATATATATATGTGAACCATGGGTGCTCTGGAGTCTGGAGTTTGCTGTTGTTTCTTCAGAAGTCAGAACAATGAAAATATTTTGTTTGATTGCTTCTGAAGTTCTGAAAGGGGCAATTCTGAAACCTGCTTCCAAGATTCCAGAACAAGTGGACAAATGGGACCTATCGACGGCCTCTTTTATGCCTAGATTGGGCCGTGGCCCGTGGGCTCGACGCTACGGCCCAGGAGTCCTAGATAGGCCCAAGCATGGTTCTGTTGAAAAGTCTGCGGCGGTAACGGCGTGCCGGGCCGGAGTTGATGGCTGAACGAGAATCTTCACTACAGCACGGAGATGACCATCAGAAGCATGCTGATCGGGAATTGTCCGCGTCTGTGGAATTCAGTGCAACAGATCGGGATCTTCGTCTCAAACGCGTCAAATGCAACGTCGCTACTTCCTCCGTTTCACAATATAAGTTATTATAGTATTTTCCACATTTATATTGATGGTAATGAATTTAGATGAATATATATGTCTACATCCATTAACATCAATATAAATATAGAAAATGCTAAAATGATTTATATTATAAAATGAAGAGAGTAGTAGACTGGCTTGTCGTGTAACTCACAAGAAATGGGAGGACATACACATACTCATGTGGTAGTGGTAGTAGTACGTAATTGCGTACGTGCGGACGTCAGCAGCACAGGATGATACAGCATGGCAGTGTGGCGCCGTCACAAATGGCGTCCATGCATCCAGGTAAAACGCTCGAGTCCACGAGCCGCCCACACCTCCCCCCGCATCGTGGTCCTGTACGTCAGAAACACGCGAACTACCGTACGAGGCCCGGCGGATCCCTTCCGCGATCCGGCCCGCCCTTTTATTTCTGCAGTAGTATCCCTATTCGATAAAACCGCTGGTGTATATGCATAAAGTTTATATACATATATATAAACTTTTATATACATTAAAAATATGCATATACGTATAAATTTAAAAGTACTTCTAATCGGTCGTCCGATCCAAACATAAAAATTGGACGGCTCTTGACTGCCTTCTTTAACACTCGTGACCGCACATCAGCACATGCGCTGCATGTCACCTTTGCCAGTGACTTGCTACTATATACCTGTTGCTACTCTCTCTCTCTCTCCTCTCTCCACTCCATGCTTGCATGCATTCATTTAACAATATACAAAATAATTTTTCTCCTAAATTACTTATCCAGTCTACAATTCGATCACACCATTGTATTCGTTGTAATTAAATATTTACAACAAAATGTCACATGATTATATTCTAATAAAAATAGTCATATGTTTCAATCTGTTAACACTATTTGTTTCATACGTAATAGCGATATGTTTCAATGTGTGTCTTCAATATGTTTCACAAAATTTCCAAAACTAACTGCACTACTCTCTCTCTCTCCACCTCATCCATACATGCATGCATGCAGTTTAACAAGTTTCAAAATATTTTTTCTCCTAAACTAATTATCCAATCTACGATCCGATCACACCGTTGTATTCTTTGTAATTAAATCTTTACAACAAGATATCACATGATTATATTTTGATGAAAGAAAAAACATATGTTTCAATCCATTAACATTGGTTGTTTCATATGTGATAGCGATATGTTTCAACGTGTATCTTCGTCATGTTTCATAAACTTTTTAAATGTTTCAGTTGCTAATTTTTTTTGTTTCACACTAAATAACTTATGTTTCACTTGTTAGTTAACTGGAACATTTGACTAACTGATTTTTTTTTGCATGCTGCATACGCAGGTGGTGTGATGATGCGCGGCATCCGATATTTGGTGGAATATCGAACGTCCGACGCGGAGTCTTCTCCGTCAGAAACACGCGAACGGCCATGCGAGGCCCGGCGGATCCCTTCCGCGATCCAGCCCTTTTATTTCTGCAGTAGTATCCCGTATTCGATAAAACCGCTGGTATATGTATATGCACAAAGTTTATATACGTATATATAAACTTTTATATACATTAAAAGTATGCATATACGTATAAATTTACACATATATAAAATTGTATAGGTATATGTATAATTTATATGCAAATATTTTATACATGCACGTATAAACTGTATATACAAAGTTACTTTCTATCTAAAATAAAAGAATTTTATGCATATATATACGTATGTACATATTTTATATATATGATAACAAATTTATATGTATATAAAATATATACAAATGTATATACGTATAGAGGACTTAGGCTGAACTGGCAAAGCAGGTGCAGCCCTGCGCAACTTGAAAACTTATTTTGGGGAGAGTATACGGTTAGGGTGTTCATTTATCAATATATTTTTCCGCGAGGATATAAATATAGTTCTTTTCGAAACAACAGAAAGAGTGAAAATTGCATGAAGAATATTACTAGTGGACCTATTTGACTGCCAGGGCTACTGCAGCGTCACAGCCAGCGTGAACAGTACCACACTCAGTGTGCGCAGCCGCAGTGCACTGAAGCCGGTCTGCCGAACAGCCTAGTAACATCCGAAACAAATACTAAAAAAATAATAATTGAAAGATAAGTGCAGGGCTCGTCATTACCCTCAACCTTCTTCTAGAGAGCAGAAAAATTATCGTGTCCGCGCTGTCGCATAAGAAAGCACAAAGCAGAAAAAATAGGCTGCTTAGCCGCGTGGCCCGCGTGTGTATTCTTCTCCTACAAGGGAACAGCCTATGCACGTGCCCACCCACATGTGCGGTGCTACCGTACACAACCGGTCCACCGCCACCCTAAATGTCTCATGCTGTGTTTAGTTCACATCAAAATTAGAAGTTTAGTTAAAATTGAAATGATGTAACAGAAAAATTAAAAATTTATGTGTGTAAAAAAGTTTTGATGTGTGTTAACGACCAAATTTGGTAGTATCAGCATCGGAGAAGAAGATTAGATCGAAGTGGAATCCAAGATGAGGATCGTGGCGGAAACAGAGTAAGAATCGGCTGCATCCAAATCGGCTACAGTGAGGATCGGCAGAGTTCGAGTCGGACAGGGCTAACCGATACAGCCGATTCCGGTAATACGACTCGGTGTACGTCATCGGGTTGAGTTAATGTGCTTCATGGTGATTGCCACGCAAGGATAGAGTCCTGAGAAGGCAATTGTATCTATTAATTAGGATACTCTATGTAATTTCCTTAGAGATATGTTTGGGCAAGAGTCTGCCGTAAAGATTTATGGTATCTTAGGGTTTGTTAGAGATAATAGTTGTGTCCGGTATGGACACATATCTTGTAATCCTCGGGTATAAATAGACCCCGAGCCCTATGTAAAAAAACTAACACTCACGTTCAATACAATCTCGGCGCATCGTCACCTTTTTGCTTTAGTTTTATTTCGACGCGTTCTTTCTTTCGGGTTGAGCTGCATCAGTTTCGATCTTCAACAAGAGGTAAAACTTGTTATGGCGGTTTGCGTTCTCGGGATTAGTGCTTCCATCTTTATGACACTCTAATCTCGTTTATGTAATTCGTCGAGTTATCATATATCTTACATAATCTCTAGCAATATTGTTATCTAACTCGCAATCGGCTAACATCTGTTAGTAGAGGGCAGCCGATTAGGTTAGATATTGACGTTGATTTAGATTATATAGGATATCTACCACTCTATGAAACTTCCAGCAGCTTGATTGTCTAGATATTGTTTTTCTTTTCATACTTAATGCTGCATCAGTTGAGTTTGATATATTAAGTTGTGCTTAGAATATCAATCTCTAGCCTGCCTTCTGGTTGTCGATTGGGGTAGTATCGGGGTTTCAGCCGATCTTACCTGATTTAACTACTTTTATTTCATATGCTTGATTGACATGTTGAATCCGCCCTTTATGTTAAGATCCTGTTGCATTTAAGTATATTAGGCTTCTGTTTGATATATTTTATTTGTTTTAGTATCTTAATATAGAGTAGTATCGGAGTATTAGCCGATACATGCTAGATCTATCTGATCGGCTATGCTATAAACGTATATAGTTCCATTATTAATATATATTTCGATCTAAGTGATTTATAGTGTCTCAGCATGGCGTCCGATCTATCCCAATCACTTGATTTAAGTATATATCGATATAGGGAGTATATATTGTTAATATCTACAGCCGATCGAGTAGATTTAGTTCCTTCTTATTTATTCACGATTGCCGATCGATGCAAATATGACATCGGCTCAAAAATAAATGATATGTCATCGGCACCTAACCGATCGACTATCGTTTATAGGATTAATCGCGGTTTCTTTGTTGTTATTTCTTGTTGATTGCAGGATCAAATCAACTGGCATGCTTACACACCCAAAGGCGAGTTTTGGACCTGCACTGGAGTTAAGCAGATCTCCAAGGCCTCGTGTTTTCTATCAACAATGTGATGAAAAAGTTGAAAGTTTGAAGAATTATTTTGGAACTAAACACGGCGTCAGTGGTCAGTGCTCCCGTCCCTACTCCCTACTAGGGATGGCAGTT
Source organism: Oryza glaberrima (assembly GCF_000147395.1). NCBI lineage: Eukaryota > Viridiplantae > Streptophyta > Magnoliopsida > Poales > Poaceae > Oryza > Oryza glaberrima. Next base: position 19,898,540 of record NC_068329.1, read on the forward strand.
TTGCCCATTTACCCGTTTACCCGCGGGTAAAAACCCTAATAGAGCTGGGTTTGTTCTCCATTTAGTACCCATGGTTATTTTTTTGGTCAAAACATGTACCCAACGGGCACACGGGCACGGGCATGGGTAGTCGCCCGTTTACCCGCGAAACCAACTGACATGTGGGCCCTCAGTCAACTTAGTATAAAAACCACCGTCTAAAATCTTTAGGGTTTCTCTCCCTCCGGCCTCCTCCCACTCCCACTCCGGTTTCTCTCCTATTTTGGGAGGGTTTTCCACGTTAAATCTCGTGTCTTTTGTGACTGATCTATTGTTCTTTATCGTTTGTTCGCCTATCGTTTCCTAACAAGTGGTATCAGAGCTGGTTCCCAGATTAGGGTTTCGCGATGGTGTCGATGAAGTATGATCTACCGCTGCTAGACTACAAGACGAGATTCTCGCTGTGGCAAGTCAAGATGCGGGCTGTTCTGGCGCAAACTTCGGATCTTGATGAGGCGCTGGAAAGCTTCGGGAAGAAGAAAACGACTGAGTGGACCGCTGAGGAGAAGCGGAAAGATCGTAAGGCTCTGTCGCTAATCCAACTTCATCTATCTAATGATATTTTGCAAGAAGTGTTGCAGGAAAAGACTGCTGCAGAACTTTGGCTCAAACTGGAATCGATCTGCATGTCTAAAGATCTAACCAGTAAGATGCATATCAAGATGAAGTTGTTCTCGCACAAGTTGCAGGAGAGTGGTTCTGTGTTGAACCACATATCGGTCTTCAAGGAGATCGTTGCTGACCTAGTGTCGATGGAGGTACATTTTGATGATGAAGATTTAGGTCTTTTACTGTTATGCTCACTGCCTAGTTCATATGCAAATTTTCGTGACACCATACTTTTAAGCCGTAATGAACTAACCCTAGCGGAAGTTTATGAGGCGCTCCAAAATAGGGAGAAGATGAAAGGTATGGTTCAGTCTGATGCGTCGTCCTCTAAGGGCGAAGCATTGCAGGTCAGAGGCAGATCTGAGCAGAGAACCTACAACGACAGCAATGATCGTGACAAGAGTCAGAGTAGAGGCCGTTCTAAATCCAGAGGTAAAAAGTTCTGTAAGTATTGCAAAAGGAAAAATCACTTCATTGAAAAATGTTGGAAGCTGCAGAATAAGGAGAAAAGGAAATCTGATGGTAAGGCCTCTGTTGTTACCAGTGCTGAAAACTCTGGTTCAGGAGATTGTCTTGTTGTTTTTGCTGGTTGTGTTGCTAGTCATGATGAATGGATACTTGATACTGCATGTTCGTTTCATATCTGCATTAACAGAGATTGGTTTAGTTCTTACAAGTCTGTGCAGAATGGAGATGTTGTGCGCATGGGAGATGATAACCCACGTGAGATCGTGGGCATTGGCTCCGTTCAGATCAAGACTCATGATGGCATGACACGCACGCTGAAAGATGTGAGACACATACCAGGGATGGCGAGAAATCTCATCTCTCTCAGCACACTTGATGCAGAAGGATACAAATACTCCGGTTCAGGTGGAGTTATAAAGGTATCGAAAGGTTCTCTTGTTTACATGATTGGTGATATGAATTCTGCAAACTTATATGTCCTTAGAGGAAGTACATTACATGGTTCTGTTACCGCTGCTGCTGTTACTAAAGACGAACCTAGTAAGACTAACCTGTGGCACATGCGTCTTGGACATATGAGTGAACTTGGTATGGCAGAATTGATGAAGAGGAACCTGCTGGATGGCTGCACTCAGGGTAACATGAAGTTCTGTGAGCACTGTGTTTTTGGTAAGCACAAGAGGGTAAAATTCAATACCTCAGTTCATCGCACCAAAGGTATACTTGATTATGTACATGCTGATTTGTGGGGGCCTTCTCGTAAGCCCTCTCTTGGTGGTGCTCGTTATATGCTTACCATTATTGATGATTACTCTAGAAAAGTGTGGCCCTATTTCCTGAAACATAAAGATGATACATTTGCTGCTTTTAAGGAGTGGAAAGTTATGATAGAAAGGCAAACTGAAAAGGAGGTAAAAGTACTTCGCACTGACAATGGTGGTGAATTTTGTTCGGATGCTTTTGATGATTACTGCAGGAAGGAAGGCATCGTTAGGCATCACACCATCCCGTACACTCCACAGCAGAATGGTGTAGCTGAGCGCATGAACAGAACCATCATCTCCAAGGCTCGTTGCATGCTGTCCAACGCTCGCATGAACAAGCGTTTTTGGGCAGAGGCTGCTAACACCGCCTGCTACTTGATCAACAGGTCGCCTTCTATCCCACTTAATAAGAAAACTCCCATTGAGGTATGGTCTGGTATGCCTGCTGATTATTCACAGTTGAGAGTTTTTGGATGTACTGCTTATGCTCATGTTGATAATGGAAAATTAGAGCCTAGAGCTATTAAGTGTCTCTTTCTAGGTTATGGTTCAGGAGTAAAAGGATATAAGTTATGGAATCCTGAAACTAACAAGACCTTCATGAGCAGGAGTGTTGTTTTCAATGAATCTGTTATGTTTAATGACAGCTTGCCCACAGATGTCATACCAGGTGGTTCAGATGAGGAGCAGCAATATGTTAGCGTGCAGGTGGAGCACGTGGATGATCAGGAAACTGAAATTGTTGGTAATGATGTTAATGATACTGTTCAGCACTCACCTCCTATCTTGCAGCCACAAGATGAACCCATTGCACATCGCAGAACAAAGAGGAGTTGTGGAGCTCCAGTCCGTCTTATTGAGGAATGTGATATGGTTTATTATGCTTTTAGTTATGCTGAACAGGTGGAGAATACTTTTGAGCCAGCCACATACACTGAAGCTGTTGTTTCTGGAGACCGTGAGAAGTGGATCTCAGCTATGCAGGAGGAGATGCAATCTCTTGAGAAGAATGGCACATGGGAGCTTGTGCACTTGCCAAAACAGAAGAAGCCTGTTCGTTGTAAATGGATCTTCAAGAGAAAGGAGGGTTTATCTCCTAGCGAGCCTCCGAGGTTTAAGGTAAGGTTAGTAGCAAAAGGTTTCAGTCAAATTGCTGGTGTTGATTATAATGATGTGTTCTCTCCAGTTGTAAAGCATAGTTCAATTCGCACATTCTTCAGTATTGTTGCTATGCATGATCTTGAGCTTGAGCAGTTAGATGTGAAGACAGCATTTTTACATGGAGAGCTTGAGGAGGAGATATACATGGACCAGCCAGAAGGGTTCATAGTACCTGGTAAGGAGGATTATGTTTGCAAGTTGAAAAGATCTTTGTATGGTTTGAAACAGTCTCCTCGTCAATGGTATAAAAGGTTTGATTCATTTATGTTGTCACATGGCTTTAAGAGGTCTGAATTTAATAGCTGTGTGTATATTAAATTTGTTAATGGATCACCTATATACTTGCTGTTATATGTTGATGATATGCTGATTGCTGCCAAGAGCAAGGAACAAATCACTACATTGAAGAAACAGTTGAGTAGTGAGTTTGATATGAAGGATCTTGGTGCTGCTAAGAAAATTCTAGGTATGGAAATAACTAGAGACAGAAATTCTGGTTTGTTATTTCTTAGTCAGCAAAGCTACATTAAGAAGGTTCTTCAGCGTTTTAACATGCATGATGCAAAGCCTGTTAGCACTCCTATTGCACCTCATTTTAAATTATCAGCTTTACAATGTGCTAGTACTGATGAGGATGTAGAATACATGTCTAGAGTTCCATATTCTAGTGCTGTTGGTTCTTTGATGTATGCCATGGTTTGCTCCCGGCCAGATTTATCTCATGCTATGAGTTTGGTTAGTAGATACATGGCTAATCCTGGTAAAGAACACTGGAAAGCTGTTCAGTGGATTTTCAGGTACCTCAGAGGCACAACTGATGCTTGCTTGAAGTTTGGCAGGACTGATAAGGGGCTTGTTGGATATGTGGATTCTGATTTTGCTGCAGATTTGGATAAGAGAAGGTCACTCACAGGTTATGTGTTTACCATTGGTAGTTGTGCTGTGAGTTGGAAGGCAACGTTGCAGCCTGTTGTTGCCCAGTCTACCACTGAAGCAGAATACATGGCTATTGCTGAAGCATGTAAAGAATCAGTTTGGCTGAAAGGATTGTTTGCTGAGCTTTGTGGAGTTGATTCTTGCATTAACTTGTTTTGTGACAGTCAAAGTGCTATATGCCTCACCAAAGATCAGATGTTTCATGAGAGGACAAAGCACATTGATATCAAGTACCATTATGTTCGCGATGTAGTCGCACAAGGTAAGCTAAAGGTATGCAAGATAAGTACTCATGATAATCCTGCTGATATGATGACAAAGCCTGTTCCTGTTGCTAAGTTTGAGCTTTGCTCAAGCTTAGTTGGTATAGTGGTTTAGCCCGAGAGGCTATTTGGCGCCGAAAGTGTTTTTTGTCTTTGTTGTGTTCAGGGTGAAGGATTGATTCATGTTACAAGAAGGAATTTGTCTCAAGGTGGAGTTTTGTTGAATTGTGATCCAAATTCATTTGCACTTAATAAAGGCCAGCTTCTGCCGTAGCGGATCATCATCCCTTTTAGGGTTCCACTATATATATACCTCTTGTAAGCCGCCGTGCAGAGATGTAACCTCACCTCAGATATAGTGAAGATATTTTGCTGGCTGGCGCCCGTGGTTTTTTCTCTCCTATTTTGGGAGGGTTTTCCACGTTAAATCTCGTGTCTTTTGTGATTGATCTATTGTTCTTTATCGTTTGTTCGCCTATCGTTTCCTAACAAGTCCCAGCCGCCTCCTAGCCTCGACTCCTACTCCCAGCCGCCTCGGTCTCCGCCGGCGCCCCCACTCCCGCCGCCAGCGCCCCCATTCCCGCCGCCGGCCGCCGGGCAGTCGTCGCTGTGAGGGGACGGGAGAGGACGGGAGGGGCTTTGCCTCACGGCCGCAGGAGGGGACGGGAGGGGCTTTGCCTCCGGGAGGGGCTTCACCTCTGCGCTGAGCACCCCTCCGCCCGGTCGTCCTCCATCCAGGCCCCCTCCGTTTGCGGCCGCCGTCGCTACTGCTTCCTGCCTCCACTGCGCCGAGCCGTGGAGGTCCCCCCCTCCCCCCGGTCGCCGCCGTCTCCGGTCGCCGCCGCCTCCGGTTCTCCGCAAGGTATTCCCCTTCTTTTCCCCTTCTATTCCCCTTCTCTCCTCTAGATCTAGGTATCTATTTTTTTCGATCTAGTCTCTCCTGATTTTGATCTATTATTTTTGATTTGATTGCTAGTGATTTGAACTAATGGCAACTCCAGCAAGCAGCAGCAAGCATACAAATACTCCGGCTTGTAATGAACTTGTAATGCTTGTATTGAACTTGGTACTATTGTACCATTTCTTTAAATTATTTAAATTGTGACATTGTCTTTGCTTGTGGGAATTATAGTTGAATTGATCTTGGACGGGTAAACGGGCATACCCGCGAGCACATGGCGCCCGCGGGCAACGGGTATGCCCGCGGACATAAATTACCTCGCGGGCACATGCATGGGTAGTTACTACCCGTGCCCGTCGTGCCCGACTGCCCTCCCTACTCCCTACACGTCCCTTCGGGCTGCAAGGCGCTGCGTGCCACAGCAAATCCACCTAAAGGCTACTTAAAGCCTTCTACTAGCTTCTTCCACATCCTTCGATCCGCCCGGCACGTCTGCACGACTGCACGTATAGTAAGCACGCAGCCTTTCCCGCCACCCTTCCGTGCCACCTTTTCCACGAGTTCGGCTTCACACAGCAAGTTCTCCTCTCATGGAAAGCCTCGCCTATCGACAGAAACAGAAACCTCCTGCTCTCGAGCCGCTGCCACGGCCAACCGCCGCCATGGACGACAAAGGCAAAGCCAAGGCTGCTGACGCCGCTGCTGCTGCCGAGGCGGCGCCGGAGCAGGAGGAGGAGTTCTTTAGTGACTCCGAGTCCGGGTCCGAGTCCATCGAGATCGCCGACCTCAAGAAGCGGATGTGGAAGGACCAGATGCTGCTCATGAAGCTCGAGGGTCGGTCGGGCCACGAAGGCGCCCTGGCGGCGCAGGACCACCGGGTCGTGAGGGGGGAGGAGGAGGCGGCGGCGGCGGCGGAGGAGCCGCCCGAGGCGCGGTACCGGCGGAAGGCGATGCTCCGGGCGCAGGACGGCGTGCTCCGCCACATGCTCAAGATGATGGAGGCCTGCAACGCCCGCGGGTTCGTGTACGGCATCGTGGACGAGTCGGGCGTGCCGGTGTCCGGCTCCTCCGACAGCCTCCGCGGGTGGTGGAAGGACGACGTCGCGTTCGACCGGGCGGGGCCGACGGCGCTGTCGGGCCGAGGCGGCCGGGGGAGCCCGCGGAGCCCCGCGGCGGCGGCGGCGGCGGCGGCGTCGTTCCTGCACGGGCTGCTCGACATCCAGGACAGCACGCTGGGGTCGCTGCTGTCGGCACTGATCCAGCACTGCGAGCCACCGCAGCGGAGCTTCCCGCTCGACCGCGGCCTGCCGCCGCCGTGGTGGCCGACCGGCGGCGAGGCGTGGTGGGGCCTGCAGGGCGAGGCGCAGGCCAGCCAGGGCCCGCCACCGTACCGGAAGCCGCACGACCTCAAGAAGGCGTGGAAGATCTCCCTGCTCAGCGCCGTCATCAAGCACCTGAGCCCGCGGTTCGACCAGATTCGCAAGCTCGTGTGGCAGTCCAAGCGGCTTCAGCACAAGATGAGCGCCAGGGACGCCGATACCTGGTCCCGCGTCATCACCCAGGAGGAGGCGCTCAGCCGCCACGCGCTGAGCTCCCTCCACATCACGCCGCTCGACGACGACGACGACGAACCCAACGAGGGGCCGACGCCGCGCGAGTCGCACGCCGACAAGCGCAAGCGCGAGGTCGGCGGCGGCGGCGGCGAGGAGATGCAGCTCTCTCTGCCGGCGGACATCGACGTCGTCCCGGAGGTGGACCGCAGCTCCATCGACGAGGTGATGAAGCTCTACTACAGCTGCCTGCAGGGGACCGACACCGACGGCGGCGGCGGCGAGCAGGGGAAGGACGTGGCGGCCGGAGCCTGCGGGGATGGGAGCGTCGCTCCGGAGACCGTGCATGTCGACGACGACGACATGCTGGAGGGTCTCCTCGGTGTCGCGCAAGTGGTGGACATGAGCGACTTCCCGGACAGTCCCATCTGGCACTGGGGGTCGAGCTCGGATTAGTGCCGGATAATCTGATATAGATAGGCGTGAAGTTTTGTTAATTATTTATGCCTGTTTAATTAGTTAATTGCGTTTTCTTCCATTTTGGATTGAAAAAATGACAGCTCCAAGCAGAGCAGAGGTATCTAGTTTGCACTAATTTGCAGAGTGGAATTTGGTACCGGCAGGTATTGGTATGGTGAGATTGGACATGTGATCTGCTCCTGTACTTGAAATCAGCTCATGTTAGGACCAAATGCCAGTATCGATGTTGTATCTGCTTCAAGGCAAATGTTGGCATTGAAGAAAGAGTGGCAAAGCACTCTGGGAGTTCTTCAGTTTGCAGAGAGAGTATTCTTCAGTTCTTACCATATGCTCCTACTTATCTTTGCCAGAGCTACTATAGCACGTTTTCTTCCTTCGGTGCAATGGAAGAAACAAAATACTATGGTCATTTCGAACCTCGAAGAGCGGATGAGATATTTCGTAGCAATGCGGCCTTCAGCTGATGCAATTCCGCCATGCAGGCAAGCGGCCAAACAGAGTGCACATGACAAAGAATGGCACGAACACCATGAGATCAATGAAATATCCTTGCTCATCCTGCAGCCTTAATTATATATATTACATATGGTACATACACTGGGAAGAAAAATAAAAAAAGAACTCCTTGATTAATTCCCCCATTTGGTTCACGCACACCACCCAACCCAAATGCGGCCACGAACACAACAAGATACATTTTGCTACTGCTCCTCCGACCTCCAATCGTTCGATCCGAGCCCATGCACGCGCCCGATCGATGCAACAGCTAGCGATCAAACACGAAGCGCGCATGCAAGCGAAACCCAACTCTGTGTGTCAGATCCATGGCGAGCGAGAGCGGGGTTGATTGCTCATAGGCCGAGGGCGCCGAGCGGCGTCTTGCCCTGGCCGGCCTCGAAGTAGAAGATGAGCATGGCGAGCATGGCGAGGCGGGCGTGCTTGATCTCGGCGAGCTTGAGCCGGTCGAGCTTGTCGGTGTCCGGGATGTAGACGCCGTCCCTGGTCTCGCCGCCGAGGCCGAGCGGGTCGAAGAACTTGCCGCCGGGGTAGCCCTGCTCGCCGGTGGCGTTGGAGAAGTTCTCGGCGGTGCGCGACCACGGCGTGGCCCACTCCACCGCCTGCGAGTCCGGGTTGAAGAAGTCGACCCACCGCTTGGACTCCACCCAGCCCATGAGCAGCAGCTGCGTCCCGAGGAGGGAGCCGAAGGAGAAGGGCGCGATGGCCTCCGGCTGCGCGCCGGCCTCGAACCACGGCACGCCGCTCCACGCCTGCCCGACGAAGATCCCCAGCACCGCCGCCATCGCCCACCGCCCATGGATCAGCTCCGCCTCCCTGTACCACTTGAGGAACGCCGGGTCCTTGCCCAGCCCCAGCGGGTCGAAGCCGAAGTCACCGGGGAGCCTGCCCGTTCCAAAACACGAGACGCGCTCGGGTTGTCAGCCAGCCAGACAGACAGAATGCAGCGGCGCGAGGAGGAGGAAGAGGAAAAGGGAAGAAGAACTTACGAGCCATCGAGCCACGGCGGGTTGATGAACTCGGCGTCGCTCTTGAAGGCCGGGATCCACGACTTCTTGGCGGACACGACGAGCGCGCGGCGCGGCGCGGGCTTGGCGCCGGCGACGCCGACGGCATTGGCGAGCGCGCGCTTCGCCCCGAGGAAGGGCGTCTTGAGCACGGCCGCGGACGCGGTGGCGGAGGTGGAGGCGAGCGCCATGGTCGTCGTCGTCGTAGGGGGGGCTCTCTCTTCCGGTGGCAGACGGTGTGATCGGAAGCGAGCAGGACGGTCACGGCAGGCGAGTTGATATTTAATCGTGGCGTCGCGGCGCGGGGCAGCCACAGGATGGGGAAATCCCCGGGGAGCTAGGGTGGATATGGCGCCGGCCAATGGGGAGCGCGCGCCATCGGATTTTGCCGCGCAGGTGGACGCCACGTGGACTATATCCTGCCCACGACGCTGCTTGTGATTTGTGGGAACGGGTCGATGGTGTGAGACCGCCCCGCAGTAAAATCCTGAGCGATTTGACAAGTACTCCAGTTCAGTTGCGTTCTTCTTTCATGTTGGACTCGATTTCTTTACGTGAAATTACCGCAAAACTGTTGTAAAAAAATACATTTGCCGGAAACGGCAGTTAAGGTTAAGGCCAATTGGAATGTAAGAATAAGAATTTCATGGTAATATTTTGCCAAAACAATTCATTTCCCACTTAAAACTGAGAAGCATTATCACTCTCCAAATGAACTGTTGCAGTATCGTCAGATATTTGCAGAGCTTGGCTCTGATCTGAACAATGATGCGCAACTGGTCAGTTTCACCGTGTGCACTTGACGCCCCCCAACTACAGCAGATGCTGCCAGACATAGAATGCAAACTTCAAACAATCAGATCAAAAGTGTTCGGCCCTTTGTTTACTTGTGATCCAAGTTCATTTGCACTTAATAAAGGCCAGCTTCTGTCGTAGCGGAGCGAAGGCTGAAGCTGGCCCATTGGGCCGTGCACCTGGGGACGCCCGGGGGTGGGGGGCGGAGCCCCCGCGGTACGGATCGTCATCCCTTTTAGGGTTCTACCATATATATACCTCTTATAAGCCGTCGTACGACGATGTAACCTCACCCCAGATATAGTGAAGATATTTTGCTGGCTGGCGCCTGTGGTTTTTTCTCTCCTGTTTTGGGAGGGTTTTCCACGTTAAATCTCGTGTCTTCTGTGATTGATCTATTGTTCTTTATCGTTTGTTCGCTTATCGTTTCCTAACGAGTGGTATCAGAGCTTGTTCTCACATTAGGGTTTCGCGATGGTGTCGATGAAGTATGATCTACCGCTGCTAGACTACAAGACGAGATTCTCGCTGTGGCAAGTCAAAATGCGGGCTGTTCTGGCGCAAACTTCGGATCTTGATGAGGCGCTGGAGAGCTAAGGGAAGAAGAAAACGACTGAGTGGACCGCTGAGGAGAAGCGGAAAGATCGTAAGGCTCTGTCGCTGATCCAACTTCATCTATCTAATGATATTTTGCAAGAAGTGTTGCAGGAAAAGACTGCTGCAGAACTTTGGCTCAAACTAGAATCGATCTGCATGTCTAAAGATCTAACCAGTAAGATGCATATCAAGATGAAGTTGTTCTCGCACAAGTTGTAGGAGAGTGGTTCTATGTTGAACCACATATCGGTCTTCAAGGAGATCGTTGCTGACCTAGTGTCGATGGAGGTACAGTTTGATGATGAATATTTAGGTCTTTTACTGTTATGCTCACTGCCTAGTTCATATGCAAATTTTCGTGACACCATACTTTTAAGCCGTGATGAACTAACCCTAGCGGAAGTTTATGAGGCGCTCCAAAACAGGGAGAAGATGAAAGGTATGGTTCAGTCTGATGCGTCGTCCTCTAAGGGCGAAGCATTGCAGGTCAGAGGCAGATCTGAGCAGAGAACCTACAACGACAGCAATGATCGTGACAAGAGTCAGAGTAGAGGCCGTTCTAAGTCTAGAGGTAAAAAGTTCTATAAGTATTGCAAAAAGAAAAATCACTTCATTGAAGAATGTTGGAAGCTGCAGAATAGGAGAAAAGGAAATCTGATGGTAAGGCCTCTGTTGTTACCAGTGCTGATAACTCTGATTTAGGAGATTGTCTTGTCGTTTTTGCTGGTTGTGTTGCTAGTCATGATGAATGGATACTTGATACTGCATGTTCGTTTCATATCTGCATTAACAGAGATTGGTTTAGTTCTTACAAGTCTGTGCAGAATAGAGATGTTGTGCGCATGGGAGATGATAACCCACGTGAGATCATGGGCATTGGCTCTGTTCAGATTAAGACACATGATGGCATGACACGCACGCTGAAAGATGTGAGACACATACCAGGGATGGCGAGAAATCTCATCTCTCTCAGCACACTTGATGCAGAAGAATACAAATACTCCGGTTCAGGTGGAGTTGTAAAGGTATCGAAAGGTTCTCTCGTTTATATGATTGGTGATATGAATTCTGCAAACTTATATGTCCTTAGAGGAAGTACATTACATGGTTCTGTTACCGCTGCTGTTTCTAAAGATGAACCTAGTAAGACTAACCTGTGGCATATGCGTCTTGGACATATGAGTGAACTTGGTATGGCAGAATTGATGAAGAGGAACCTGCTGGATGGCTGCACTCAGGGTAACATGAAGTTCTGTGAGCACTGTGTTTTTGGTAAGCACAAGAGGGTCAAATTCAATACCTCAGTTCATCGCACCAAAGGTATACTTGATTATGTACATGCTGATTTGTGGGGGCCTTCTCGTAAGCCCTCTCTTGGTGGTGCTCGTTATATGCTTACCATTATTAATGATTACTCTAGAAAAGTGTGGCCTTATTTTCTGAAACATAAAGATGATACATTTGCTGCTTTTAAAGAGTGGAAAGTCATGATAGAAAGGCAAACTGAAAAGGAGGTAAAAGTACTTCACACTGACAATGGTGGTGAATTTTGTTCGGATGCTTTTGATGATTACTGCAGGAAGGAAGGCATCGTTAGGCATCACACCATCCCGTACACTCCACAGCAGAATGGTGTGGCTGAGCGCATGAACAGAACCATCATCTCCAAGGCTCGTTGTATGCTGTCCAACGCTCGCATGAACAAGCGTTTTTGGGCAGAGGCTGCTAACACCGCCTGCTACTTGATCAACAGGTCCCTTCTATCCCACTTAATAAGAAAACTCCCATTGAGGTATGGTCTGGTATGCCTGCTGATTATTCACAGTTGAGAGTTTTTGGATGCACTGCTTATGCTCATGTTGATAATGGAAAATTAGAGCCTAGAGCTATTAAGTGTCTCTTTCTAGGTTATGGTTCAGGAGTAAAAGGATATAAGTTATGGAATCCTGAAACTAATAAGACCTTCATGAGCAGGAGTGTTGTTTTCAATGAATCTGTTATGTTTAATGACAGCTTGCCCACGGATGTCATACTAGGTGGTTCAGATGAGGAGCAGCAATATGTTAGCGTGCAGGTGGAGCACATGGATGATCAGGAAACTGAAATTGTTGGTAATGATGTTAATGATACTGTTCAGCACTCACCTCCTATCTTGCAGCCACAAGATGAACCCATTGCACATCGCAGAACAAAGAGGAGTTGTGGAGCTCCAGTCCGCCTTATTGAGGAATGTGATATGGTTTATTATGCTTTTAGTTGTGCTAAACAGGTGGAGAATACTCTTGAGCCAGCCACATACACTGAAGCTGTTGTTTCTGGAGATCGTGAGAAGTGGATCTCAGCTATGCAGGAGGAGATGCAATCTCTTGAGAAGAATGGCACATGGGAGCTTATGCACTTGCCAAAACAGAAGAAGCCTGTTCGTTGTAAATGGATCTTCAAGAGAAAGGAGGGTTTATCTCCTAGCGAGTCTCCGAGGTTTAAGGCAAGGTTAGTAGCAAAAGGTTTCAGTCAAATTGCTGGTGTTGATTATAATGATGTGTTCTCTCCAGTTGTAAAGCATAGTTCAATTCGCACATTCTTCAGTATTGTTGCTATGCATGATCTTGAGCTTGAGCAATTAGATGTGAAGACAACATTTTTACATAGAGAGCTTGAGGAGGAGATATACATGGACCAGCCAGAAGGGTTCATAGTACCTGGTAAGGAGGATTATGTTTGCAAGTTGAAAAGATCTTTGTATGGTTTGAAACAGTCTCCTCGTCAATGGTATAAAAGGTTTGATTCATTTATGTTGTCACATGGTTTTAAGAGGTCTGAATTTGATAGCTGTGTGTATATTAAATTTGTTAATGGATCACCTATATACTTGCTGTTATATGTTGATGATATGCTGATTGCTGCCAAGAGCAAGGAACAAATCACTACATTGAAGAAACAGTTGAGTAGTGAGTTTGATATGAAGGATCTTGGTGCTGCTAAGAAAATTCTAGGTATGGAAATCACTAGAGACAGAAATTCTGGTTTGTTATTTCTTAGTCAGCAAAGCTACATTAAGAAGGTTCTTCAGCGTTTTAACATGCATGATGCAAAGCCTGTTAGTACTCCTATTGCACCTCATTTTAAATTATCAGCTTTACAATGTGCTAGTACTGATGAGGATGTAGAATACATGTCTAGAGTTCCATATTCTAGTGCTGTTGGTTCTTTGATGTATGCCATGGTTTGCTCCCGTCCGGATTTATCTCATGCTATGAGTTTGGTTAGTAGATACATGGCTAATCCTGGTAAAGAACACTGGAAAGCTGTTCAGTGGATTTTCAGGTACCTCAGAGGCACAACTGATGCTTGCTTGAAGTTTGGCAGGACTGATAAGGGGCTTGTTGGATATGTGGATTCTGATTTTGCTGCAGATTTGGATAAGAGAAGGTCACTCACAGGTTATGTGTTTACCATTGGCAGTTGTGCTCTGAGTTGGAAGGCAACATTGCAGCCTGTTGTTGCTCAGTCTACCACTGAAACAGAGTACATGGCTATTGCTGAAGCATGTAAAGAGTCAGTTTGGCTGAAAGGATTGTTTGCTGAGCTTTGTGGAGTTGATTCTTGGATTAACTTGTTTTGTGATAGTCAAAGTGCTATATGCCTCACTAAAGATCAGATGTTTCATGAGAGGACGAAGCACATTGATATCAAGTACCATTATGTTTGCGATGTAGTTGCGCAAGGTAAGTTAAAGGTATGCAAGATAAGCTGATATAATGACAAAGCCTGTTCCTGTTGCTAAGTTTGAGCTTTGCTCAAGCTTAGTTGGCATAGTGGGTTAGCCCAAGAGGCTATTTGGCGCCGAAAGTGTTTTTGTCTTTGTTGTGTTCAGGGTGAAGGATTGTTTCATGCTATAAAAAGGAATTTGTCTCAAGGTGGAGTTTGTTGAGTTGTGATCCAAATTCATTTGCACTTAATAGCTGGCCTTTATTAAGTGCAAATGAATTTGAATCACAACTCAACAGTTCGCGCGTCGAAATTTGATTTCCTGAGACAGGAAGATGCAGGCCATGTCAACAGTGGAGGTTGCAAGGAAACCAGTTTCTTCAGGCCACATATTTCAGGTTGCCACCCTTTGGCACTACATGAACAAACTAGCACCGCTATTATTACAGGTCAAAAAAGATGGCATACACTGGGAGGGGCCTTTTCGCTTGAATGAATGGTCCCTCTAAAACTGTATGCAAGTATGTATTGCGGGTTATCTGAGTGGCAACCTCTTTGTCCTTTGAACTTACTGACATCAGAAGTTCTAGCATTTCATGACAATCTTATAGAAGTAATCTCTAAACCATAGTGGTGCATAGTACAACAAGCTTAGAATAGCACTGAACTGGCCATAAGCAAACCAGGCTGGAGGATTCTTCTTAAGAACCAAAGCAACAACCCTTTTTGCGAGGTCTTCTGCTGGAGTAGAACCAGGACCCTGGGAAGCATCAGTCCTGGCTCTGAGGGATTCCTCGAATTTTTTGTAGTACTTCCAGTCACGTATTTGAACATACTTGGATGTAGAGTTACTTCCCAGATTAGACTTTGTCCCTCCAGGTGCAACAATCATAACATTAACTCCGAAACTTTTTAGCTCCAGTCTGCAGTGATAAAAATTGTCGTGTCAACTGACAGTGTCAAAAGTGAAAAATAATTTCAGCGTCAAAAGCCACAGATCATGCGGTGCAAGTCGAAAAGAACTGAATATACAAGAAGATGACATGGAAAACAAACAAATGGAAATTTCGAATAGTCTCACACTATTGTATCGTTATTCATTTTTATTTCTTATTATAGCTTCTGTTGAAAAGCATATTGTTGCACGATCAAACAATTTAGCAAGTTCTCAGAGTAGTGATAAACCAGCAGTAATACGGAGAGAAAAACAATGTGGCATAATAATTCCAGCATAGTATAGAGTGCTCCGTGAATGTACAGACCTTAGCGTGTCGCTCAATGCATGAAGAGCGGCTTTTGATGCTGAATATACACCAGCCCATGGTCCAGGAGCCAAAGCTGTGATACTTCCAACATTCACTATTGTACCTTGTTCCCTTTCTATCATTTGGGGAATAACAGCATGAATCAGCCTCATTGCTCCTGTAGATGAAAAGACAGTCATTTAGACATTTTCACAAATGCAGGCCCAATTTAAGTAATCTCAAACAAGCTGTTGTACAAGCATGAAGCCATGAACCATTCAAGCATTATGAAACAATGTGGAAAGCCTAATTGATAACTATTTCCCCCTGCGCCTCCATCATCATTCAAGCATTATGAAACAATAACTCAGCAGTTCAACCAGCATACATTTTTACATTGGAATTACATATATTTACATCCGGTTGATGACTATTTATCAGCGTATGAAACAACGTGGAAAGCCTAATTGTAGGTTAACAGGCTATGCTCCTTTCAAATACCTTTACATTGGTTTAAGAGCTATTGTGAATCATACACTTAATGGGACAAAATAATTTGTCAGCTCCAATGAGAGAATGAGTTAATTCCACATTCCAGTTGCTTCCCAATCAGCATCATCCCAGCATCGTCACTGCACTTTGACTGTCAATTTGTGCAACTGACAGGAAGCGTGCCCTGGGAGCACTGATCTGACTAGTGTTAAGAGTGTGCAAGTGTATAATACATCTTTCAACTATTGGTACTGCAACTTCGACAATGAAACCCCATGTTACTAAACATATCATGCCACCTAGGAGTAGCTATTCTTTTGGTTGGATTTTCATTGTGGTGCGCAACTAGAACCAGCTCAGTGTGATCCACTAAATATTAACGCACCTCCTTGCTAACATTGGGTTCCTAGTTGCAAACTTATAAGTAATCCAGTGCTCCAAGTGACTACAGAAGATTTTACATTTCCTAGATTAGTACTGGCACTAACAGGATAAAATGTCTGACAAAGTAATCCTAAATTTGCAACTTTTATGCCGTTGTACTACTCAACCAATCGATAGATCCAAGAATAATTGCCTACAAATCATACTAAATGGCCTACCTGATCCCACAGGATCTAAAATCCGTCTTCTTCGAGAACATCGCAATCACCAAATACCAGCAAAGCACTAGAGAGCAATTAAAACAAAGAAGAAAAAAAGGGAGCAAAAATTTCCAACCCTACCATAGACATTGGTGTCGAACACCTGCTGGAACTCGTCCATGGGCACCTCGGCGAGCGGCGCGACGAGGTGGACCCCGGCGTTGTTGACGAGCACGTCGACGCGCCCGAGCTCCCGGACGGCGTCGGCCACGGCAGCGCGCGCGCTCTCGTCGGAGCGCACGTCGAGCTCCAGCAGCAGGTACCGCGGGTCCCCCTCCAGCCCGCGCATGGAGGCGCGCGACCGCGCCGTGGCCACGACGGCGCACCCGGCCGCCGCGAACGCCCGCGCCATCGCGTGCCCGATCCCGCCCTCCGAGCAGCCCGTCACCAGCACCACGGGGCGGCGGGCGCCGCCCCGCCCCGCCTCCTTATCCCCTTCGGTCGCCGTCTTCCCCATCGCCTGAGCCGAGCCGGCACGATGGCACGATGTGATCCAGAACCTTGGGAGGCTGGATGGTGGACAGCTGAAGTCAGTGGCATTTATGGCCGAACCGTCGATTGGTCGTACTTAAGTGGAGTACTAGTAGTAGTTTGCCATTCGCGAAGCAGATCGGAAGATCACAAATCAAATTGGATCGGAAGATCACAAATCAAATTGGTAGCATGATTTTGTCTCTCGTTTTCAACGGAACTAGCAACACGATCTGCCATATGATTTTTTTTAAGCACAGGACAAATAATAATTGTCCACAACGTGCATAGCACTCATCTCATATGGACACATGCACACTAAATATCTACATGAACACCTTCAAAAGAATGTGTCTGAGGGTGCGGTCCCTTGAACAGCGGGGAGTGGAGACCCCTCTCCGAGAGTGAAGATTTGGCCAGGGGGTTAGTCGGCGTGCGGTTCATGGTATCTGCGATCGCGGTGGATTCGTGGGGTCTGACCACCCCGCGAGGAGGAGGCAGTAGGTTATATAGGTTCAGGCCATTCGGAGATGTAACACCCTACTTCTGTGTTGGTGTTCGTTGTTTTCTCTAGATCAGCTAAGTACGAAGGAGGCCTTTTTCGGCTACAAAGCAATAGATCTGGTCTAGAAGAATCCAACCCTTCATCTGTATCTAGTCCCCTTCCTTTTATAGTCCAAAGAGGGGCTCACATTATTACAAATCTACTCTTAGTCTTGTCTCATCAACCGTCTTGTCATTGCCAGCCGGTGTCATAACGCAGCCCCAAGAAACCGTTCAAGTCTTACAGTTCATATTACCTTGGGCTCACGGGCTTTGTCTGATATAGTTGGGCCTTCACCAGTGTGCTCACCACGTGGTGCATGGTGGGCTCGACGAGGCCCGACTTGCCCGAAACAGCGCCACGGTTACTTATCTGTCTGTTTGGCTAAATCAAGTGGCGTGGGGCATGTGCGCCGCGTGTCCCAGGCGCCACCGTCCAAAGTGACTTAGCACTGGCGTCTTGTCTACGTTCTTTCAACTCAGACTGGCCGGGAATCCCCCATAAACCTGTTTCATTTATGGCAGGGCGTGCTGCCTTATAGCTGGCTCTGGAGCACGGCCAACTTCCTGGAAGTTTCTGAGATCGCGCCTTGTCGCGCTTAAAGAAGGTTAATTATTCCATGAGGAGCTTCTCGAAGGCGTTGTTGATGGAAGAATATCTTAAGATTGTGCATCTTGTACCTTCGGACACCCCTCTAAGCAGAGGAACACAAGCTATACAAGGTCCAATGTGAGCTCGGGGCCCGAAGCACACCTTGGTTTACGCCTTTATGCTTGGGAAGCCCCGTCACTCCTCTTCCTTGAGTAACGCGTGACTTGTAAGGGTTAAGGTGAGCCTGGGGCCCAGGACTTGGCCGGGCCCGAGGCAGACCATAGTTTATCCTCTTAAGGCATATAGGTCTTTCATGTTTTACACTCCTCTCACCGAGAACCGTAGAACCTGCGAGGACCAGGGTGAGCCTAGGGCCCGGAATGGGACCGGGCCCCAGGCAGACCTTAGGTTACATTCTTAAGGTATATACTTTGGGGTATGCTTGGGACCCAAGCTAGGCCCCAAGCTGCTTTGATACTCAGAGTTTTGGGCCATACACTCAATATTCCTCCTCATCCGGAGTGAACCCCATGTATGAAATTTCAGGTGGGCCCGGGGCCCTCCGGAGGGGCCCCTAGCTACGCCACCCTAGGGTTACCTTTTTTATTTTTAAGGACATTCTGAGCATACTATTTATCTGATAATAATGCTTTTACCAGATAAATGGGTATTCCAATTCCCATTTTACCAACAGACTGAATCAACATATATTTAGATTGACAAAGGTGCCCGTCACCACGGGCACACAAGTACACCAAATGGCCAAGAATACCTCTAAAAGATTCACCACATACTATTCCTACGAACACCTCTAAAATATGATTCTTTTTAAACACAGTACAAATACAAGTACTCACAATGCGCACACACTCACCCTATAGGAACGCATACACACACACACACACTATATTCATATGAACACC
Source organism: Oryza glaberrima (assembly GCF_000147395.1). NCBI lineage: Eukaryota > Viridiplantae > Streptophyta > Magnoliopsida > Poales > Poaceae > Oryza > Oryza glaberrima. Next base: position 19,917,243 of record NC_068329.1, read on the forward strand.
TCTAAAAAACTCACGCACACCCTATCCCTATTAACACCCCTAAAATATTAGACCAACATATCTTGAGATCAATGAAGGTGTCGATCACCACACGGGCACTTCGTTGTCGATAGGTACGCCACCTACCACCGAAAGAATAATTAGATGTAAATATGAGCATCGATGTTAAGTCTAGGACTCAAACTCAAGTGGGTTGATTCCACCACAAGAAAAACATAACCAGTTGAGCTACACTTGCGTCACCGATTTGCCATGTGATTAACATCAAACATTAAAGCTAGATACTTAAATCCAACATTAGCCCACATGACGGTTGAAAGCAAGCCCGGTGGGCTTTCTATATGGGCACCGTCTAAAAGAGTAATTGACCCTTGCGCGTTGCGATTCATGTTTTTTTTTTTTTGTTTTTGGAAAACATTGTAGCCCTTCTCATATTGTTTGTATACTAGTGGGATGTTTGAAAAGAAACTCCCCAATTAATCAAAAACATCTTATAGTTGGTCAACTGGATTGAACTATCACAACTGCAGAGAATTAATAATCTATACTAACTCTTTTTAAAAGAGAGTAGTGGTGGTGGTGAGTGGTGAATTTATCACCACCCTTATTAAATTAAGGTGTCGATTTGATCCTGGTGATAAAGAATTATTAAGAGTGATAAAAAAGTGATTGAGCTAATGTTTGTGAAGTGATGTTGAATTTGACGAAGTTTCATGGCAAGAGTGGTCTCACCACCATGGGGCCAGCGATCTGACTGCCATGGGAGGGAACACTTAGACCGGCAAACTCCTGTGAGATGAATCGGTTTTGGGTTGATTCTATCGAATATGTTGATTGCTAAATGTTTATGACTTAGATGGTTTCTATACGTGAGATATATGTGAGTCAAATTGGGGAAGATCTTGTGCTCAAATATGGTTTCTTTGTTTGTTAACGTGTAGCTGTTGCTTGAGGTCACGAGAGTATTGCCGATGATGGATCAAGACTAGACTTGGTAGAAGTTGAGGTCTAGAAGATCAAGGAGATCATGTGGATACCAAGGCTAGAGAATAATGCACGTGGTGTGCGTATGGATAAGTTGAATTTGGATTGGAGTCCAAGTTCAAGAGAGTTGGAGTTTAGTTTGATTTTGTAATTGGATGTGAATAAGGGAGGTTATGCATTGAGGGTAAGCCACAATTGAGAGATTAAAGAGTTTACTACTCTTTGTGTTAGGATTACGTGAGAAATTCATGAGAGGTGCTATGACCGTCTTATGAATACTACTTGAAAAAAGAAAGATCATATTCAATCAACAAGGCATCAACGATCTCTTCTGGTTTTGTAATCTTTAATTTTTTTTCGTTTTTGGCATTAATTTGTGATTCATAGTTTTGTTATGGTTTTGTTCATGTTAATCCACCCAAAACATTTCTATTATATTATAGATCAGATCTAAAAGGTTTCATTGGTCTTTGCTTGACTCGAATTCCCTTAAAATTTATGTTCTATTCATATTTGATGAAATTTCTGAGACATCTGGCTTTTGAGGATGTTTTCCCTTAAACCGTTTATTACTTTTTGTATGACCCTTCGATAGATTTGTTTCTTAGTTTATCTAGTTTATCCTGTCAAGATTAGAGCTCGATCTAATGGCTGGTTTTAGAGAAAACAAGATTTTACACAAGTGATGTAAGGTTCTTTTTAATCTGACGATCGAACCAGTAATTGTACTTCAGTCAAACCAGTTCTAAGCCCGATTAGCCACCCGTACAGATCCGGTTAGAGTGTCAAAAGTTTGATCTTTTGGTTTTCAAGGTTGGGGTGAGTTTTTTATCTATCAAAGTTTGGTTATTTGACTTCTGCTAATGTTACCACTTTTCACCTTTCTCTAGTAAGCTTGGTTTTTTTTTCCGATCAAACAACCCCACCACCAACTTCCTACTGTTTAGGAAGGAAAAAGGACACCCTGGGATCAAAAGCTATAATAAATTTATGTAGAAATTAAAAAAATATCTAGAAAATGATATAATTTTCTTTAATGTACACACAATGTGCTACTTTTTGTTAAAACAAAATATGCTAAAATTTAATAATCTGTAGATCTTGAATTAATAATAGGATGTAGATTTATTTTATCAAACCCCGGGCAGAATGATTCGTCATATATAGTAAGCGAGCAGTATGCTGACGAATTGACGATTGAGGAAGAAGAAGATCAGATCCACGGGAGCAGGAGTATACACTATGCAGAGACGTGGACTAGTTATTCTCTGTCTGTCGGTCGGTTTCTTTTGTGAAAGGGAAGATGAGAATTGAATCGGTTGAAGATGGATGGATCATATCATCGATGACAAATAAATGAACGAACGAACGAATACTGATAAGAAGAATGGTCGATGGAGATCAATATATTCGTTAGTCCTACCTTATAGTACGTCAGTCAAACAGTGCACTGCATACGTACGTGCATACTCCAGTGATACAGTATCCTCCCATCTATAACTAATTTTTTAGGGGGGGTATTTTTTTTCCCCGGCCTCTATATCCAATCGAATATATACAGCCGTTTTAAATTAGAAGCTTAGCCTATCAAATAGGAAACTTAGCTCTCAAATAACCCAATCTGAAATTTGTTCCTGAGATGCTACTCCGAACACTGCAACCACTAAACTAAATACCCATTTCACTATATATAACTATATATCTTAGCTAAGTTATGCATATATGCACAGATTAATTGCACGATGTATTTAACTAACATTTGACGTTTAGTATAAGATATGATTTGATTATAAATATTTATCATTTAAAATAAGATCCAATTGTTCCAACTATTACGTTTCATTATTAACTTTATAAAATATAATATGTTTATAATATTAAGCCAAATATACATATATCACTTCTTAAAAAAGAACTTAAATATTTGAGAATTATTGATGTCAAAGTTCTGGAAGTTTTATTATATGTTCCTCTCAACGTTAAATATTTAGACAAATAGAATATATACTGTTCTTCTTCCTCTTCTCCGCCCTTTTTTTTTTTGCAAAATTAAGGGGGAAAACGAAAATAAAGAGCTAGTAGTACATATACTCTCCATCCATCCATCGTTTGATTCCAAACAATTGAAAAATATGCATATGATGATTACAAGGCCCGCATACAAAAGGAAAAAAAGAGATTTGAAATTTATCGAACTACTCGATCAAGAGAGACATAGAACGTCAAGGATCGAACGCCTTTGCTTTGCAAACCATTAATTGTCAGTGTCGGCTACCAGCATCAGTACCTTCCACTTCGATCGAGATCTTACATACGTGCAATGTTTTCTCCCTTTCCTATATCTTTTGACGGATCGATCGAGCAAAGTTTCGTTTCATAAAAAAGAAAATCAATTATATTTTCTTGTATCATAAAATAAAATGAATATTAATATCGCTTAATTAATGAAGCATCATACAGTATTGTTCCTGGAAAATAAAAGGAGCAAGCAAAAGCAGAGGAAATTATTCAGCGCACGTACACAAAGGCTGTGTTTAGTTCAACGCAAAATTTAGATTTTGGTTGAAATTGGAGATGATGTGACTGAAAAGTTGTGTGTGTATGATTAATGTGATGGAAAAGGACTGAAGTTTGAATCCAAACTTTGGATCTAAACACAGCCAAAGGTTGAATTTTTACTGTTTCTGATATGATGCCTGGTCGGTTAGCATATATTATATGACGTAGAGGGGCATAAAAATCAGCATATTAATGCACTACTTCACTAATATCTTGTCATGCGGTGAATTTATTTATGTGTAGACTTTGTAATAATTGGCTATAGCTTATTAAACAAAGACCAAAATATTATTCCAGCATTAACAAAATGCACTACTGCATAGGTGGTGCTTTCGCTTGCAAACGGATCGGAAGAATTCCAGCGGAAGAAAATAATATTTAGAGTAATTGATTAAGATGCCCTGAAGAAGACTAAAATAACATAATTGTGATAGTATCTCCTTATACAATGACGTGCCATCCTTAGAAAAACTTAATTGTCACTTCCTCCATTTTACAATATAAGTCATTCTAGTATTTTCCATATTCATATTGATATTAATAAATCTAGACATATGAATGTGAGAAATGTTAGAATGACTTATATTGTTAAATTATGAAAAGGGAGTAGTATCATAAATTGGTCGCCCGGCCAGCCCATGTGTTCAATCCGGCAAAAATGACACATCGGATCAATTCCTTCATGCGTACGTGCATTGAATGTTCTACTAGTATTCAATGGAGCATCGGATGCTCTAGCTGAGAGGAGAGGCCCAGGCGCCCAGCTATGCATGGTATCTGATTTATATAGTTTAATTGCTATATATATTTGTTCCATCTTAATGTTTGTTTTTTTAATGATCATTCTTTTCCTTGTTGGGGCATATACTATAAGTCAGCTTTAACCTTCCCCCCCCCCCCCCCCCCCCCTTTCGCTCCGAGTCACCTTGCTGACCAACAACGGATGACGCACCAAAGAAATTAAAGCATCTCATTTTCTTTCAGAATAAAAATGTATTTTTAATCCTTATAAAGTTATACATGTTGCCAGCTTTGATAAATATATATGCAGCCAGCATCTCTCTCCCTGTGATCAAATTAAAACTGCACGACAAATTAATTAATCACTGCTAGGTAGCTAGATATGATCGATCTAATAAGGAAGGAGAAAAGAACAGACCTGATTTATATATAACACTAACTATACTATGTAGGAGAAAAGAACTGACCTGATTTATATATAACACTAACTATACTATGTGGCACCAAACAATACCTGAAGATCTCATCATCATTACTACTGTCTTTGACATACATATATTACTCCTTGTTATGTAATCTAACGCGTACCTTTTCCATGCCAGCCAAGCATCCAACCTTCTCTTTCTTCTTTTCTTTTTTTTAAAAAAATGTTGCATAATGCATATATAAAGCTGATGAACAAATTCTTCCTCTATCTTTTTCTTAAAAAAATATTTTTGGGCATGAAGATGATAAGTTGTTCAACTTGAGTGGTGTAGGAAAGTAAAGCTAATTAATACTATAATATCTTATTGGCATCCTTCTAATTGAGTGCACATAATTAAAGCAATGCAAAAATACGTACGTACCGCGCGACATATATTGTAATATTGATATATGTAGTAAAGCAAGGAACGGAATATTGTCAAATTGTCACTTGGAGGCCAGGCATGCATATAAATTGTTGCCACCAGCAGCATGCTTGATGCCATATAGCAAGGCCAAAGCAACATTAGCAAGCACACATATACATTTGCAGATAGGTATAGCTAGCTACTAGCTAGATAAAAAGAAGATTAAGATCAAGAGATCCTGAATTAATGGGTAGCTGTAATAGTTGGAAGCCAACGTTCACAATGGTTGGGGTGGTGGTGGTGTTCGCGGTGATGAACACCCTCACCAAGATGGCCTTCAACGAGGGGATGCGCTCCACAGTCCTCATCACGCTCCGTCAGCTCATCGCCACTCTCTTCCTCGCCCCAATCGCCTACTTCCGGGAGAGGTAAATATACATTAATTCATTCAGCCGATTCACTTCCAATTCTTCGTTTAGTCTGATGCATGTCAATTAATTGATAGTAGATTTTAATTTCTTATATATGCGTTAATCGATTAGTATTAGTAGTATATATGAATATTGCTAGTTAGCAGCTGTATAGTACCAGATGTGTGTATGTATTAGTTGGTTGATACATATGTGCCAAATATGCATGCAGGAAGACAAGACCAAAGCTTACCGCTGAAATCTTGGTGTATCTCTTCTTCAGTGCAGTGCTCGGGCAAGTCATTTTCATATATGTATAATATATCCAGTAGTAGCTAGCAATTTTAACTTGATGAAAGAGATCATATATATTTTTTCTCTAACAAATGAATTGATTAATTACATAGTACTTAATAATAATAAAATGGTGCATGCAGAGCGTCCCTTACCCAATGGCTCTTCTTCTTGGGGCTGCAGTACACCACTGCAACATTCGCTTGCGCCTTCATCAACATGACTCCCATCTTCACCTTCATTGTTGCACTGCCTTATGGGTACGCAATTAACAACATAACTAACTACTTCCTCCGTTTCACGATACAAATCATTCTAGCATTTCGTGTTTCCCATATTTATATTGATGTTAATGAATCTATGAATGTGTGAAACGCTAGAATGACTTATATTATTAAACGGAGGGAGTACTTAGGAGTAGTACTAAAGAAGAAGAAATATATGAAAGATGGGATGTGGATTTTTCATGCTTCGAGGGGCATCCTCTCATTGTTTGCATGCCATCTAAATAGTTATTATTTTTTTAAAAAAAATTAGTAACATAGATAGCAAATTTTTCTTAAAAAAATTATAACTATTTAGTTCGCATGTATGAAATCACTTTCCCTGAAAGATGAAAGCTAAGCTAGTACTAGTGCAGGCTGGAGAAAGTGGACCTGAAGACAGGAGCTGGCATAGCAAAAGTGGGAGGCACAGTGTTAGGATTCAGCGGAGCGATGATCCTCGCTCTCTACCAGGGTCCATCGCTCACCAAGCTAGGACCTGCTGCTGCTCGATCATCATCGTCATCATCTTCTTCTTCTGCAACGGCGGCAGTCGTCGGTCATGGCAGCGGCGGCGGCGCGCACAGGTGGGCGATCGGGTCGGTGGCGCTGCTGGGCGGTTCAGCTTGCTGGTCTCTATGGTTCATCCTGCAGTCGAGGATCGCCAAGAAGTACCCGGCGCTCTACTCGGGCACTGCCCTGATGTTCCTGCTCAGCTTCCTTCAGATGGCTGCAGTCGCCTTGGCCGTCGACAGAATTAGCTTATCCCCATGGATCTTAACAACCAAACTTCAGATCATCACCGTGCTCTTTGTGGTACGTTTTAATTGATATGTACACCTTAATTAGTTAATTGTTACAGTAATTGTGATCGATATGAATGGAGGACGAGTAGGGAAGGCTATACCGTTACTTTCCAACGGAATACTTTATTTACTGGCGTCAGGTAGCAGACATAATATACACATGATATACCTGGATATCATGCTGATGTCAGTAACGTAAACTGTATAGTATTCAACATTATAGCGTTTTGTAGTATGATATGAATATATATGTATAAATGCAGGGGATAGTTGGATCAGGAATAGCGTTCTTGGCGATGTCATGGTGCGTGGAGCAGAGAGGGCCTGTGTTCACGACGGCGTTCACGCCCCTCATCCAGATCATCGCAGCTGCTATCAACGTCATCGTTCTCCATGAGCAACTCCATCTTGGAATGTACGTACGTTAATTACGTTCATCACATCGATCGATCATGTCTGATTACTAGTAATTAAATTGATTGGTGTTATGTGCATATATACATATATGCAGTGTGATAGGATCTGCTCTGGTAATCATGGGGCTGTATTTCGTACTGTGGGGAAAGAGTAAGGAGGCATCGTCGTCGTCGTCTTCTGCAGCAAAGGAGGATGTGCCTCCGCTGCGACAACAATACGGCGGCCATGATCAAGAAAGGACTACTAATGATGTACAAATGCAAACTGTCTAGTACTACTACGTACTGAAACAATAATTAGTAGTAGTAGCTAGCATGCACACCGCGCACTTGATGATCGTGGATAAAGAAAAATGCATCATGCAAAAAGGAGTTAAAAAAAATCCGGCCCTGTTTTTTTCCCTTCCCCGGCCCTATGGTTATATATGCCCGAGTATGCATATGAGGAGGGAAGTTGGTCAAGATGAATTGCTTTTGATAATGAAAATCATTTCGTCCTTTACTTTAAAGAAACTATAACTAATTATTACAAAGATTACATGTCAAATGAATTTGTATTATAAAATCATAGCTTAATTGAAAACAAGAAAATTACTTAGTTTACCAGCCTAAAGATAAACATAATCTTTTAATCTATAGTTGACAAAAATATACACAACCGTTATTTATCCCGTAGCTTGCAAGTTACATATATAGTCTTATCTTCCTCAAATAAAAAGTACCTCCATATAATATTTATACCGGTTGAATTTCGTTGACATCATGGCTAACGAAAACCACAAAGATAATGTCGGAGATTAAATGAGAGTTGTAGATCGGTCGATCACCCAGATGTTGTCACCACCCTAACCATTGAACTGATCCGGTTGGGACATCGCACGAAGGACACCAGAGCTCTGCCCTCTCTTGCCACTTCACTGTTGAAGGAACTCCAGGTGTGGTCTCTTTCCCCTCTTCTAGGTGTCGTACTCCCTCCTATCTATTTTCATGAGCACACGGATGGAATAACAGTGAGCTCGAGCATCATTGCTGGTCTGCATGCGGGTCGGTCTGCAGTGCAAGATGCACGCGTCCGTGGAGCCACCTAAAAGCAGTGCTTGTAAGCACCCTCACATACCTAACCCACTCCTCTCCCACAATCGTCATGTTGCACGTGCACTAGCACGGATAGGATCGCCATCCGCAACCACGCTAAATCTTCAACATAATCAATGAATCGGGCATTCATATTTCATACCAAATCTTCAACGAAATCAAGAAAGTAGCATGGAGGTGGCCTCCCAGGCTCGAGGCAAGAGGATAGTAGCCGCCACTACCACGTGCTCCTCCTCGCGAGCATCATCACGTTGCGCTCCTCCTGCCAGTGCTGGCTGGCGGTGGCTAGGTAAGCGAGCGCTACCCCATCTCTTTCATTTCTTCCCCTCTCTCCTCTATCTTCACACCCTCCTCTCCTACAAGCTGGCAAGGAAAGAGGACGAAGAGGCCAGCAGCGATGATGGCAACAATAACGAGAATGGCCACTGTTGCTCCTCCTCGCATGGGCCACCTCCTTATTGAGCGTAGTGCTGCTGCTCCTCTTCCCTCCTCCGCCTCGTGCTCTCCTTCTCTTCATCCTGAGACTGGGTTAACCTGCTGTCCTCCGCCGCTGCTTTAGAGGCCTACTTCTGTATGACTCCTCGCCATCACCCCTCCATTTACATGGGACGAGAGAGAAGAGAGGAGGAAGGGCTAACATGTGGCACCACAATTTATTTCCCTAGTGACTGACATGTGGCCCCATGTTTTTTTTTTTGTAAAATTGCCATGTAGGATGAAGACTAGGTCAATGTGTCACGTCAATAAAAACTACCATCAATACTATCGAGGTACTAATCATTTTACACTTGTTTTAATAGTCGGAGATGTTGTTATACTTGATTTTGCAGTTGAGGGATGCGAATTAGACTCAACCTATAGTTGAGGGAAACAAATTGGATATTTTCTTTAGCAAGGAGACATAGGCCCAATATAAAGAGGCCCATAAAGTAGCGTGGCACAGCTAACCCAACTTAAAGTGGCCCAAAGTGCTATTTGTCCGCTTACACAGACAGGACAGTAGCACAGCACGAAGAACGGCCGGATACATAATGCAGTTTGATGCTCGTGAAATCCTCCAGAACTCAGGTGAAAAGGAGATTAGGAGTTTAGGGTACTAGAATATTGGTTCTGTGTCTTTAAGTAACACGAGGTGCTTAGCTAAGCTGCTGCTACCGTCCCTTGGCTTGTCGTATGCTTTGTGCAGCTTGCTGAGTGGCCGGCACGTACTCTGCAATTTTTGTTAGCTTGTGAACTGTAAGTCTGAACTAATGATGCGTCCTTCTTCAGAAGTCAGGATCTGCCGTGTTGAAGGTTTTTTTTAAACCCATTTTCCTTCTCCGAGAAAATTACTAAAATATCCCACAACATTTTGCATAGTAACCAAGAAAATTGCTGGTTCATGCCTTCATGGTGTATTACCATAATTATACACTTGCACTCCTTAAGAGCAAAACAAGAAAACACAAGAACAGTTTTTACAGGCTTAATTTAGAGCAAACAAGTAAACAACCTAGCAATAACTATGTGCCACGGACGAGCGATGACCAAGCCCTGCAAATCTGCAATCAGTGGATGGTGGCTTGAAGATAGCTAGCTAGTTCGATCAGCTAGCTTACTTTGGGTGCACCTTCTTCTTATTCATCATCAGCCCAGAGAATCCCCGGCGTTCTCCCTTGCTAACCTCAGGCGCCGTCTTCTTTTCGGACGATCCACCGCCCACCGCCGTCTTCTTTCCTGTCATCGCCGCCGCCGCCGCCGCCGCCGCCTCGCCGGCGTTTGTTTCGGCCCTCATCTTCTCCTTGCAGGCTTTCTTCAGCACGTAGGCCTGCACGAGGTCCCCTGCTGCCATAGATGCCATCTTAATTCACCTCTCTCTTTCTCTCTGGGCAAGCTCTGCACTTCTTTTCTGAGAAGTGTGTCTTACTGTAATTGCTAGAGAGTCTCACTGCCATATGTGTAGGTATTTATAGAGGAGTCTGAGTATTGGTTAGCTAGCAGGTAAACGGCGTGTAACTCTCTTGCTCTCTCGATTTTGGGTTGGTGCATGAATTCCATTGCCCGTTGCCATGACACGTAAACAACACAGGCACGCTGAGACCGATAGGGAGAGCCTTGACCCGGCGTGAGAACTGATGAATAATTAACTTCCCGGTGATACGTCACAAGTAAATTAACTGGCTTGTTTGGTAGCTGTTGAAGTCAAGTCCTAGCTTGTAGTAATAGCTTAATTAGCATCGGTGGGGTGTGAGTCGACATGGATCGAAACAATGCGTATATGAAATGTTCAAATCAGTGCTTCCTTGTGTGTACCTAACTGAGCCCCCATCGACGGATTGTGATAGCAGCTGCCACTCTTCGGAAGTAACGCTCCACACCGATCGATCGCTTGCCGGCGCTCTTCGGTCACTCACTCTCGCTCGTCTCGTCCGTGCCTTCCTCCTTCTACGCAGGATTTAAAACTTGAATTTTCTCTTCCCTTGTTTAGATAACACAGTAGATAACTTGATTTTTCTCATGAGTCCTAGCTAGCCATGCGTTTCCATCGATCGGCGACCAGTGACACAGTTGCTCTCCACGTTGCCAGTGCCGGCACGCCACCGCCGCCGCCGCCGACCATGATCAACACGGGCCACAGTCTCACAGACGACCGCACATATGCATGTACGCGTGGTATCTCCTACGATTCGCTATGTTTTTTTCCTACCTTACTTATGCTATGAGCATGAGATTTGTAAAATGAATACTCAACTGATTAAGTTTGTTACGGTGAAGTCAGTTCACCTCGGTTTAAATCTTACACTTAACACGAATACTTGTATTTACTGTTTATTTTTTTCAATTGAGCGTCTGCATTTGTAATGTGTGTAAAAAAAAAAAAAGTACGTGCCGAACCCCCAATCTGGCACAGGCCAATTCTGATTCAAGTGGGCCGTAAGCCCACAGACCACGGACTAGGAGCAAACCACTAGCCACGTCCAGTCCAGGCCTTAGTAGTCATGGACTATCTGGGCCATCTCAATATCCCAAACACAACGTGACGCGACAAACGTGTCCACGAATCAAACAGTACGTACTGCTTATTTTGCACGGATGATCGCTAACAATTTCAAACAAAAATTTTAAAATTCACTCCAGTTATTACTCACTTATTCGATAGAATCACAGAACAGAGCGACGTGTACAAATCTGTCCATGAATGGCGCAGCAAGCAATCATCGCTGCATCAAAGCTAGGCAGCTGTAGCTCAGAGCTACTCCGGTCTAATAGCCGGCCGGGATGCCGCCTTTCCTCGGGTCGCTGACGGCGGTCAGACCGCCGTGGCGCTCGACGTCGTCCACGACGAGCTGGCTGATGGTCCCTCCGGCGAGCGGCGCCAGGACGTGGCCTTTCTTCTGCAGGTCGGCTCTCGTCGCGGCGTCCAGCTCGAAGTGGTCGCCGGTCACCGTCGTCCAGTTCTCGTACTGGACCACGTTCGGGATCAGCTGCAGCCAGCCAGAGAGGACAGACAGCCATGGCAAGAACCAAACCAAATTAAGCTCATCAGAAGAAGAATTTCTACGAAAGAAAGCAGACGTTAAGCCCAGATCACCTGGTGATACACTCTTGGCGCCATGACAGAGGACAACGGGTCCATGTTCTTGACGAAATGGTTGAGGAGCACTTCCATGGTTCCAGCGGGGATCATGCTCCCACCACTAGCTCCAACCGCAGCCTTCAGATTGCCATCCTACGACAGATAAAGCACAAACCAATCAGAACCAAAAAATCATCTTCAGAAGACTGAACTTTTCAGACATTTCAAATGAACTTTCTTGAGAGTACAGAGTTTGTGTCATTTTCCATTGCGCGAGGTGGTGGTCACCTTGAGAATTATCGTCGGAGTCATGGAGGAGAGAGGCCGTTTCAGAGGTCTAATGAAGTTGGCGGGGGCAGGCGGCGGGGAGTTGGCCGACGTGTTCGCCGGCATGGAGAAGTCGTCCATCTCGTTGTTGAGCAAAATGCCGGTGCTCGGAGACAGGATCAGGGATCCGAAGTAGGCATTGACAGTAGTAGTCATCGAAACGGCGTTCCTCTCGCTGTCGACGATGGATAGGTGGCTTGTTCCATGGTCCTGAAGGATGTTCCACCTGTAATAATGCAGATTACTAGATTAGTTATCCAGTAATATGTCCGAAATAAATAGGACTTTGCTGAGAGTTGTACTTGAAAAGGGAAAAAATATTTGTGCGCAAAAGAGAAGCTTTACCTGCCACCATAGTGTTTAGGGTCAAATGTCATGTTATCATAGATGGTTTTCTTCAGGTCAGCAGCAAATTTGGGGGACATCATATCAGAGACGACTTCGTTAACATTTACAAACTCAGGGTCGCCAAGGTTCATCCTTATAGCAAAGTAATGCTTCAAGGACTCAATTAGGCGATGGATCCCAAGTGAGCCAGAAAAACCAGCAGGGAGGCCATACTGAGTAAGGATATTCAGAACCTGTTCGTTGAGCAAGGGTATCAAGATAAAATGATAATACTAGTGCAGAAAAGATTAAGATTTTTTTTAAAGGTTCTATTATCCGATAGAGTTGATTCTACTAATTAAATTTGCTACTTGAAATCAACAAACTTAAGCTACCAAAGAACAGTGAACAAAATTTAGTACAAAGAAAACTTACAAACATTAGCCCAGCACCACCAGCTGAAGGAGGGGGCATGCTTAATACTGTCAGTCCCAATACATTCTCTGAAAGTGGCCGCCGTATCTTAACTTGGTATTTCTTCAGATCTTCCATTGTTATGATCCCTCCAACTTCCTGAATATCCTTCACCAGCTGATCACCAACTGCGCCATTGTAGAACACATCCGGCCCTTTCTCCGCGACAGCCACCAGTGTTCTTGCAAGCCTAGTGTTGCGGCATACATCTCCAACATTAAGGATATCTCCATTTGAGGTGTACACTCCACTTATTCCCTTATTTTGGAGAATTCCATCTCTGGTTGCCTCCATCTGCTTCCTCAGGTAAGGTGACACTCTGAATGCACGGGCAAGCTTTGCTGCTGGCATCACTAACCTCTTCCAAGGAAGCTTGCCATGGCGCTTCCATGCCTCATACAGACCTGCAATTTCCCCTGGAACTGCTATGGATAGAGCTCCCCTTGCTTTCAGCGTTGCGTTGCCACCATACATATCCTGAATGCACAATTGACATTTCTAGTGTTAACTCTGTTTGTGTAGAATGGAGCATGATGATACCAGTAAAAGAAAATTAGGGCAATTCTTTTTACTATGGATACTTGATTACTTGTGGATATACCCTCCTAATTTTCTGCCACTTCGGTTCCAGTCTTCTTTGGATCAAATTAGAGCAACATTTTTTTATTTTAAACGATTAGGTTCTCCTAGATATCTCTTATATTTCCTAACAAAAGTTAGGGTAGTGCTTTGTTTTCTAAGTAGTACTTCAATACTCAAAAAAAATTATTTTTTTATTTTCTAAGAAGTATATAAAACATTTTTTTCTTCTGCTTACCATTAAATACCCATTTAGATTAACTAAAACCATGCGACCAACACTCTCCTAAATCTTTTGAATTTTAGACCATTGGATTGCTTTAAGATTCGTGTCGTTCTCCCCAACCCTAACCCTCCCTCTTCCCAACCCACCACCATCACACATGACCAGAACTCTACCCCACCCCCTTTGTTGCCATCGCCACCTAGCCAGAAGGCTTCGGTGAGGCCTCCCCAAACGATCTCCTCCTCCCTCTCCTCCTTAAGCCAGTAGTGGTGAGGTATCCTCATCCCACCATCTTTCCTGTGTCTCTGGTGACTCCCCGCCGCCGAATCTGCCACCACCTACCACTCTCCTAAGCATTCACTTTGCTTTGCCCCGTCGCCAAAGCTTGCCCATCGCCCTCCTCCATCCCCACAGCTTCGGTGCCGCCGCCAGTGCCTTGCCACCCTCACATGTCCACCACCCACCGCCAAGCCGCAGGCCGCTTGCCTCCCATGACCATCCCTCTAAGCCTGCGATATCCCCCATCTTTCCCCTCCCCATACCCCTTCCTACTCCCATCCCAACCTAGGATCCAACCCTAACTTGTCGCGGGTCATCGCTGATACTGGGAGATTCATCGGAGCTGGAGAAGGATTTGGGTGCACGAATCTTCAAGCAAATCAGGTGGTTCAAAATCTGTAAGAAATTCCCCTTGATTTTCCGTCAAATGCCATTTAGCAATTTCGTTTTCTAATTATGTTTTCTGAAAAATACATGGCAATACGTGGCATGTGTTTGATCAGTTAACAGCTTGGTGTGTATTTTCTCTCACTGATCAACGACTGGCAGGCAGATTTCTCGCTTCTACAATGCTGCACATGCGCTCGCAAAAGCAACACGAACTGATATTGACGTGATTGTATCGCTGCATGAGGCGCTATCCCTAACTCGGATTCCATTTGGCTTTCCCAGAATTCGGGCTGGACCAGCCATGAATGGTGCGAAATGTAGGGGGCAGACGGCTAGTGGACGATAGCGTGAGACACATTCAACAGGATGAGAGGCGAACCAAGACAAGGACCGGCATAGTAGATGACACCACTAGGGCATGTACAGTCTTCACCTACAAGGATATGTTTCCAGCCACATGGCTCGTTATGCTCATTGTTCTTCCCGTCACTCCATGGCACATCCGCCACTGAAGCAACATGACTAATAAATCCCCAATTATGCTAGCTATCCAGGGGGGGGGGGGGGTGCATCTAAGTCAATTAACTCATGCCCTTTTCTGTGTTTTCTGTTTAATTTGTTGTGATAGAATAGAACAGAACAGGTCCAGAAGCATTCGTTTTTCATAAAAGAGAGGAAAAGAAAAGGAAATCAGGAAGCAACAAGTACCATGTGAATCAACCAACTACCCACTGGCTTAGTGGACTAGTACGGATAGTGGTAGCATAAGCAGTAACATTTGGCATGACTAATTGTTACTCCATGCATTTTCTACAGATCAATCAGACGACCTGGAGACCTCGGCCAAGTCTTGTGCTTTTTAACAAGGATTGGAAAATGACTGCTCTCGAGTTGATTAATTTACTGATAAGTTGTGACAGATAAAGAGAAATATATATCCAAGTAATAAGATATCATAAAATTCTTCAGTTCAGTCAGCATTGCTGAAGGTTTAGAACCATTTAAATATCGTGTTGAGTGGTTAGAACATCGTAATCAGTCGGGAATCATGTGATTGAACTCATTATCTAGAAAACCATATGTAATTGAATAGCGTAAACGTAAGTGAAGTCGCCGGCTTTGACTACACCGGATTGTACGCTACCGTACGCGAGTGATTGGGAGGATCGGAATCGCGCTGACCTGGGAGGCGGCGAGGGGGGCGGTCTCGCGGGAGTCGTACGCGAGGGCGGTGCCGTCGGCGAGCCGGACGAGCATGAAGGCGCCGCCGCCGACCCCGCTGGACGCCGGGCTGACGACGCCGAGGCAGAGCGACGCGGCGACGGCGGCGTCCACGGCGTTACCGCCGTCGCGGAGCGCGTCGCGCCCGATCCTCGAGCACCGCCCGTCGTCCGCCGCCACGGCGCCGTGCGGCGAGGTCACCACCTCCCTGCGCCCCGCCGCCGCCGCCGCAGCAGCGGCTAAGAGGAGGAGCACCAGCCGCGCGGTGGCCGCCCATTTGTGAAGGCGTCGAGCTGGCGGTAACAGTGGTCACAGTGAGAAACAAAAAGAAGAGCAAAAAGCTTCGCGAATTGGTATCCGTTGCTCCCGCGCGCGCGCGCGCGCGGGGGCTAGCGATCGAGAGTGAGAGTGAGGGAAGGAGAGGAGAACACGGAGCATATACTACCGTTCATGGGCGGGCGGGGCGCTGCCGCGCGGGAGATGGCGGGTGCCGACTGCCGAGCCGAGAAAATCGCGTGGAATGGTGGAAGGATTTGCCAAGAGAGCTGGAAGCCGCACACACTGTCACACAGTCAAGAGTGTCAGACCATTGGACGTTGTATAGTAGAAAAGGCACATTTCTTTTTTCTCCGATTAGATGGAAGACCTATACAACTCGCAAACCACACACACCCCCCTTAAGTACGACCACTAACACGTTGCGAAAGAGATTAGAAGCAACGGCAAATCTCTACGGCACTACTCCAACTTTAATCGTCTGTCTTATTTAAAAATTTTTAAAAAACATTTAAAAACATAAGTCACAAGTAAAGCACTGTTCATGTTTTATCCTCTCGTAACAACAAAAAATACTAATTATAAAAAAATTTCAAATAAGACGCACGATTAAAGATGAACACGAAAACTTATGGTTACACTTAAAATGGGACATAGGGAGTATATACTCAGTCGTATGTAATATTGTACTTAAGAATGTACTAACATTTTACCAAATATCTAACCGTATTGTATTTTATAAAGTTATTTTAATACTACATATATGAGATAAGTTCACTTTTATATATAAATCTGGACATGTGCTATATTCAGATTCATGTACGAACATAGACTTGTTTTGAGATAAAGAGAGTATAAATTATGGCAAACTTTGCTACAGAACACCTAAAATTCGTGCAATTTGCTGATAGACATCGAAAAATGTGTCATGTCTAAGAGACACCTTAAAAAACTGGTGTTTTGCTAGAGGCCATTTTTGGCTAAATTAAAGAGATAAATTCTTAAGAAAGACGAGAATGCATATAAGACCACATGCTTTAAACATGACGTTAGAGTGAAAATTTAGAAATTATGCAACTCTAAATTTGTCATCACCCCAAGTACATCACTAGCATACATCGTATTTCATCTTCACTCCAGCCTCAGCTCAAAAGGTTTGACTCTCTAAGGCATTCTTGTCCTTTTGAAGAATTTCTCACTTCAATTGAGTTGAAATTGTCCTTCAGCAAATTACTAGACTTGATGTCTTTCAGCCATGAAATATTTTTACGATGTATCCTAGCAAATTACACAAAATTTAAGTGTCCTGTAGCAAAATTAGCCATAAATTATTGATTAAAGTAACACCTCCAAGATTTAAAAAGTCAAACACAATGTATTTTACCATTAATTTTCCTTAGAAAAAACTAGCGTAGTCTAATAGTCTTAGCAAACATCAACACTAGTTTCGTAAAAGGATGAATTACCTCTCTCAACTCCAATACCAAATATTTTACACCCTCTAAGCTCTTACACCGAATGAATTACCCAGCGATGAATTCACCGCCTGGCTAGGGTGGGCAGTTGCCTAGGCTCAGTGTGCGATCCATTGAGATCCGAGTGATTTATGTGTGTTGATTTGCTGCTTTTTTGGCAAAGTGTCAGTTAATCACCTCATCTAGTAATGTATTTCAGTGGAGCAAGATGGGTTCTTGATTCTTGCTGGTGCGTGCATGCAAGTTCGGTGGATATCGTCTATTTGTGCATGCACTTTATGCCAAAAAAATTAGTTATGTGAATTAAGCAGGACCAGGCATACTAACAGTCCACTTCTATAATATTTTTTTTTGTTTTTTTAACTGTTTAATATGTCTGGTAGCGGTTCACAAAATGCCTAGCTCTGCCACTGGAATTACCTCAACTTAGTTGAGAATGGTTTTTTATTCTACGTGACACACACGTGTCAATTCAGTCAGTAAATTACACAAGTGCCATTTCTTCTTCCGCTGGAATTCCCTTATTTATTGTTTCTTTATGTATTTCTCTCTCAATCGAGCAGCAGAGGAACACATAGGTCCCCTATCATTGAGCTCGCTAAGGAATAGTGCCGTTGGGATCGTCCACCTGGTCCGTCACCTTCGAGAGAGAGGATGTATTGCTGAGTAAAGAACTATTGTGCCGATATGGCGGCAGAGAGAGGAGAGTTGCGACATCAAGCTAACAACAATCTATGGCATGGGCTACACCGAGTTGGAGGTGGAGAACCTGTGGGAAGGAGGTCACTGCCACTGGTATTATAGTTTAGGGGAATAAATCAGATATTTACGATGGTTAAGAGTAGCAAATCGAACTTACCTTTTTTTCCCCTCAACAACTCACATGGTTCACGCTTAAAGTTAGTTGGCAAAATTCATTCATGACATTAAAGACGATTTTTACCCTTGGAGAACCTTACCGAATTTAAATTTGAAAAACTTGTGGCTGATTTTAAACACTTTGTACAATTTTAAAAGCTGTCCCAAATTGTAGAAATCAAAAAAATTTACAAAAAAAATCAACTATTTTTTTGGGAAAAAATGAATGACTATTATTTCCAAAATTTGGGACAAGTTCTGAATTTTGTAAAATATGTTTGAATTCAGCCAAAATGGGAAGAGTTGATGGGAAGAGATTGGAGGTATCACATCAGATCTATGTCATCTTTCATGGACAAGGATAGAGACAAAAATGACCATGGCCGAGTTTAGTTACAAACTTTTTCTTCAAACTTCCAACTTTTCCATCACATCAAAACTTTCCTACACACACAAACTTCTGACTTTTTCGTCACATCGTTCCAATTTCAACCAAACTTCTAATTTTAGCGTGAACTAAACACATCCTATAAGCAACAACAAAAGAAAGGTTGTTTTGACCACGATTATACACATCAACAAATTGAGGATGATGAGTCGAAAAGACTTCAACAAATCCTTATGTAGATTGTATAGGAGCAAAAAAATAATAAACAACATATTGTGGATACACTAAATAAATTTTACAGCGGCAAAAAATAATCAAGAAATTGTTGTCATGCATGAAAAGTTATATATATCATGAAAGGACATCAACATTTGTGGATATCCTAAATAAATTGTACAGGGCAAAACATAATCCGGATTTGGATAGGGGTTTGTACATGGGCAAAATAAAATGATCAACAAACTACTATCATAAAAAGACGTCAACACCCTGAATATATTGTACAGGGACAAAAAATAATTAACACCAGATTGTGGATACACTAAATACACTATACAGCGGCAAAACATGATTGACAAATTGTTGTCATGAAAAGTTGTTATCATGAAAAGACATCAACATTTGTGGATATCCTAAATAAATTGTATAGGGCAAAACATAATCCGGATATCAACAAAAACTGTGGATACCTAAATATATTGTACAGGGCAAAAAATAATCAACAACAGACTGTGGATACATTAAATAAATTGTACAGCGGCAAAACATGATCGACAAATTGTTGTCATGAAAAGATATCAACAAATTGTGGATAGACTAAATAAATTGTGCCGGGCAAAACATAATTCAAATTTGGATTGGGGTTTGTACAGGGAAAAAAAAAGATCAAACAAACTGCTATCATGGAAAGGCATCAACAAATTATGGGTAGCCTAAATATAAATGTACACAGGAGAAAAAAATAATCCGGACTTGGTTCGGGGTATTGAACCCGACGTGAATCGAACACGCAACCTTCTGATCTGGAGTCAGACGCGCTACCATTGCGCCACGGATCCGGCTTGACATATTCCGCAAAAGTTTTATAATCAAAGAAAACAGAACACAGGAAATCCTTCATCAACTGAATGTTTAGGAAAACCGCATGATTTCGTCCTCTTCCTCTATTAAACTTTCTTCGCTGGAAAAACATACTTACATATATTTCATTGGGTGAACCGTTACATGCTATCACACCGAGGGGGTGAAATCTTCCTGATTTTGCACCTTTGGGCCAACAAAGTTCAGAGAACTGTATACTGTTCTTCCGTCCTCCTTTACATGAAAGTGCAGATTTCAGGTCTGCAAAAAGCAGCATAATAAGGATTCAGCAGCACAATTGTCCAGATAGCAGAGGCATTCAAGCCTCCCCTCGGCCTTTCAGTGAACCCCATTATTGAAGAGGAGGCAATGCCAGAAATGCCTGCCTCTTCATTCAAAAACTCACCCTCCATGCGTCCATGACCCAAATCTCATGCAAAGGATGATGAAGATAGTACCTCTGCTTCTCCAAAACTCAGTCAGGATGGAGTACAAAACTCCAGTCTACCTATAGATTGTACCAAAGCCAAAGGCCCAAAACATATGACAAGATCATTTCCTGCTAATATATTGACGTGCAATACTTTTGCGCGTTCGCAAAAAAATATGACAAGATCACACAAAGAGGTCAGGTCAGGTCATGAAAGCTAATACTCCTAGGCTCTGTTCTTTTAGAAGCAAAGAAAATTTCAGTTTCAGTTCATATCCCATATTCTAAACTGAAGAAGCTAATACTTCTGACTGAAGAAGCAAAGCATGAACAATCAATCCAATTCTGATATCCACGGGCAAAAACCTTGGAGCTTCATTTATTGGAGTACATCTCTTAACTGCAACAACGGATTTGCAGGCGCGCATTGATGAGAACGGTGACGGGGCAGTCTGACTAGAGCTACAGACTTGCAGTTTTGCAAGTCGAAAGCACGAGGCAGCAAAACTTTTTTTTGAGCTCGCGATCAGAATTTCAGTTCTTCAGAAACAGTAGCAGCGGCAGGTACAGTAATGCATCTCCACGGGAACCCCCACGTCGGCCTCTTCTGACGTATAGTGCGTAGTAGCTGATCTCTCGCCGGTGCGGTGCTCCTCTCCGAGGTGGCGCAGTAATAACAACAGCGTCTCCCTGCGCCACTGCATAAATAATGCACCGGGCGCCGCAGCGGGGCTTCGCCATTGCTGCCCGTCACACGCATCGCTACCTCCCTCCCTCGTCGTCTTCTTCGTGTCCGCTCTTTGGGCCTCGCGCGCGCGCGCACGGGCTGCATGTGGTGGATCCACCAACGTCGAGGATCCTGTGAGCCAGCGCGTGCATGCCGCCGCGCGCAGTCGGGTTTATTTATGATCGCGCGCTCGTTCTCGCACGCACGCGGCGAGCGCTCGCGGAGTCGCGGCAGCCGGCCATATATATACGCGCGCCGCGCGCTGAGCCTCTCCTTGCTTGCGTGCTCACTGTCGCTGACTGCTCTCTCTGCTTGGCGTGTCGATCGATCTTGTGCTTGTGCTGATCAGCTAGCTGCTCCAACTTCGCGTTGGTGTTGTAGTGGTTAGTGCAGTGACGGTTTAATTTCACCGGCGGCAATGAGCATGATGTTTAGTGCCAGGGCGCTAGCGTTTGCGTTTGCAGTGGTCGTGATGAGCTCGTGCGTCGCTGATGGCGTCAGGACGATACCAGGTAATTCACCAGAGCTTCGCACTACTAGTACTCTCCCCGTCCCATAATATAGCAATCTAGAATTGGATGGAACATTTCATAATACAACGAATTTGTACACACTTCTGTCTAGATTCGTTGTACTATGAAATATCTCATCCGGTTCTAGGTTGCTATATTATGGGACGAAGGGAGTACGTACTAATCCGACTAGGAATACACGTGTTCATGATTTCACTCGGAATTTCGCCTAAGCCGATCGGTTTTCGCGAGCTTATCGATAAACTCAAGGATTTGTATTCAAATTTTGATTTATGAAATTTGTTCGGAATCTACCCGCTTTCCACCAGATTTCGTAAAAACCGTCATTCTGCTAGAGATCAAAACGGAATGCCATATCGGAATCATAAACCCTGACTACTAGTACTAAAGATGACACGTCGTACGGCGCATGCATCATGTGGCATGTCCCTTCACGGCCTGAATCACCTGCATTTAACTTGTGCCCTCATTCCGTTCATTATGTAATGCAGCAGGTGGGCAAGGTTCAGCCGGTGGCCTACACAACGGCGGCACGGCTCCATCTGCTGCTGCTGCGAACGGGAGCACCACCGCCGCCTACGACGACAGCGGCGCCGGCGGCCAGACGGCGACGTTCCAGGTGCAGCAGGGCGCACAGCCGGAGGAAGAGACGACGACGGAGATGGGCAACGCGGCGGAGGCGGCGACGGGATCGCGGCTGCCGGACTGCACGCACGCGTGCGGGCCGTGCTCCCCGTGCCGGCGCGTGATGGTGAGCCTCCGGTGCGCCGAGGCCGCGGAGTCGTGCCCCGTCGCGTACCGCTGCATGTGCCGCGGCAGGTTCTTCCGCGTGCCCACCCTCTAGCCAGCCGAGTTCGCGTCGCGCGCGCGGCCGTGCGCCCGTGCGTGCGCCGCCGACACGTTGATGGGTGGATAGGTAGAGAGAGAATTTTCTAATGCCGCGTTGTATTTTGTAATCCTAGGCCCTAGCACGCGTGTGGGCAGGGCAGGTAGGCCGGCCGGCATCTATGCGAGCACGCCTGCTGCACTAGCTCTCGTCCCTTTTCTTTTGCACTTTTGTTTTGGCTTCTGCTTAGTTAAGGGTGTGTTTACTGTTTAGTTCACGTTAAAGTTAAAGTTGAAAATTTAGTTAAAATTAGAACGATGTGACAGAAAAGTTGAAAGTTTATGTGTGTAGGAAAGTTTTGATGTGATAAAAAAGTTGAAATTTTGAAAAAAAAAAAGTTTGAAACTAAACTCGGCCTTACTCCTGCTGCTGCTGCGAGCCTGCGAGTATAGTTTTGCACTTTTGCTGTCCTTGGTAGAGAACAGTACGTAATTGACCTGGGCGTGCACTTTGTCGATCATTTTGTCCCTTTGTTGGTGCGTAAAATTTAGGCCGTTCTCTAACGCGCAGAACACTAACGGTTTGTATGGCTAATTGCGTAGTAGTTCTCTGAGGCTAATCGGGAGGCAGAAAATGCCGAAAAAACGGGACGCTGGCTGAACACCGTGTCAGGCAGCAGTGGAATTGTTTATGTATAGCGGTTCTGGTGATGGTCTGGCACTCGCATGCATGCATGACACCATGAGAGCACACTGGCAACCTGCACGTCTGCATGATCATTGATCCAGCCTGCAACCGCAATACACCAGCTCGTCCGTATCAGCCGTTGCATATGCCATGGTCCTTGTTTTTTCAGATAAAGAGTTGAGTTTACTACCAGTATAGTTTTTCAACGAAGAGTAACAAATAGTACAGGCGGGCACAGGGTGACCCGGGAGACCAAAAAAGATTGCCTAGGATGTTTAGCACCGTCAAAAGAGAGAGTTGTACGTACAATACAGCAGAGAGAGGCATCAGTTGTTCAGCCATTACAGACGCAGAGCCGCCACAACAATGTGTTGCAATTCCGCCCGGCCATGCATTTCTAACGACAACCAAGTGCAGAGCCTACTTGAAAATTACCGAGGCACCAGGGAGGGTTACAAGTAAACCATTTTTCCCTCCAGATTTGCCAGCTATCGATCTGTCTGTCATATACACAAACAAGGGCGAGGAAGCCGTCGAGCAAAGGTTGGATGTTTTGTGATTTTGTCTTTCGTTTCTTTTACCTCGGGCCGGACAGCTCCATTGCCCGAAGATTGTAGGTCGAGTCGACGATCCAGTCGTTGTGGCGGGGGGCCAGCTCCGCCTCCTGCCGGACCACCTCCACCTTCTGCCACTCCTCCCACCGCTCCGCGAGGCCGTCGCCCTCCAGCATCCTCACCACCTCCGACATCTTGGGCCGGTCCATCGGGGAGCCCTGCGTGCAGAGCAGAGCCACCTGGATGAGTGACTCCACCTCATGCTCCACGAAGCCGCTCTGGAGGTCCGGGTCCACCAGCATCTCCACCTTCTTCTCTTTCAGGAGCCCTTTCACCTGAAAAGACAAAAACCAGTTTAGTTACTTGCCTGTCAGTTTCCAAATGTAGTAGTACAAAATTTCGCTAAGTCATGCGTGCAGATGGATCATGTCTCGGTATCAGAAATGGCGAAAAACTAGCTGCCAATTTGTCATGGCGTGCATCTCCATAATTGATGACACATGGAGACTGAACTGCCAGCTCGCTTTATCACTGCCAACAGTCCAATAATTTCAACCATTTGTTCTAATTCTTGGACTAGAACTGAGACACAGCTAAGAAAGATGTATCCTGGAGGACAACTAGCATGCACAAGGAAAAACAAAACCAAAACTTCCATGGTTGCCCCAATATATAAAGATGTGGTGGTACTTACCCAATCAAGCAACATCACATCGTCATCGTTTGCAAGACGAGCAAGATCAAATGCCCTTTGTCCTGTAATGAGCTCAAGAAGCATGATTCCATAGCCAAAAACATCAGTCTTCTCAGAGGACTTCCCAGTAGAGAGGTACTCAGGAGCAATGTGTCCGATCGTCCCACGAACAGCTGTGGTTACATGAGTGTCCTTGTAATCCATAAGTTTGGCCAGTCCAAAGTCACCCACGACTGCCTCAAAGTCTTCATCCAACAGAATATTTGCAGCTTTGACATCACGATGAATGATCTTGGGATCACAATGGTCGTGCAAGTAGGACAATCCTCTGGCAGATCCCAGCGCAATCCGAGTTCTTGTTTGCCATTCAAGTGGTGGATCATTTGGCTGCCGCTCTACAAAATCATATACCACAAGTCAAAAACTGAAATAATTAATTTATGGGCGTGCATTTTTTAGATGAAGGCATGTATTTATTCCAGATTCTGCAGAAGGCATGCACTCAACCATTCATTATTACGGTCTTAATCATAGTCTTAAATGAACAATGTGATATGTCAACTGAAACAACTAGGTATATGCTGTGAGTAGATGAAATTAAAAAAAGTGCTTAAGTGATTTCAATAACCATAATAGCTGTGCCATTTATGTTTAAGCATGCAAACAAACGTGTAAGAAACTATTAATGGATTAACTCTAAGAAAAAGTAAGGAAGATTAAGGCACCTCGCAATCGTGATGCGACACTCCCGTTAGCCATGTAGGGATAGACAAGTAACCGTTCTGTAGGCGTCATGCAAAATCCACGAAGCCGAAGCAGGTTCCTATGCACCGCCATGCTAATCATTTCAACTTCTGTTTGGAACTGGAGCTCACCACCAGGGGTACGTTCTTCTTTTAATCTTTTCACTGCTACCAACGAGCCATCTGCCAATCTACCCTTGTACACCTTTCCAAAGCCACCTCTTCCCAGAATATTCTTATTGCTAAAGTTATCAGTAGCAACTTGAAGCTCCCGGAGTGAGAATCTCTTAAGTTGGCCAAGGTGCACTTCCGGATCCTCCTCAGCTGAATTTAAAGGAGAATATAGATTATTTAAATGGATAACATAAGTATCATGAACTGCAGTATGCAACTATAATACCAACCAGGGACATCAAAGAAGTGTTCTTCAGGTTTACGCCGCCGCCACCATGCAAATCCAATTGCCGGAACCGCAAACAGCAATGCAGCAGCTGCAGCAACACCTCCAGCAATTGCTCCAGTTTTGGAGTCACCTGATGGAATAGAATTAATTCCACCCGAATATGTCAAATCCCCCGTCTGCATCATTTATGCATATGCATATCCCAAGCAGTATCACAAATGTAACAGAATTAAAACTATAGAGAATCACCTTGTGATACAGTAGGTGTTGGGGGATTGAAAGGAGGTGGTGGAGAAAAAGGTGGAGCTCCAGGGCAGGGTTTTGTAGTACCCGGGCCACAAAGATCTTTATTATTAGCAAAACTGCGACAATGAAATAACCATTTGTCAGCCTCACAAGATGTAGTAAGCACTAAGAACCTAAATTCTATCTAGAAAAAGCACCTTATAGGGGTAAAGAGTGAAAAGGAGCCAGTAGACGGAACCTCTCCTGAGAGATTGTTATTTGAGAGATCCCTGCATAAATTATTGGACACTTTGTTAATATGTATCCATCTTAAAGTCTATTACCATGTAAGCAATAAATTCTACAGGTAGACACCAAATATGAATTAGCAGAAAGGGAACTTACAGAACTTGAAGAGTGGTGATATTGGTCAAGGATTTTGGAATTGAACCAGAAAGACTGTTGTTGTTAAGACGACTATCCTTACAAGAAGACATGCAAATAAAGAATTATGTTATGATCATTCAAACAGGAAGGCCTTCAATGATATACACAATTTATAATTCTATTCATAATAAAAAAAAAAGTGGAGTACACTTACAGGAAACGCAGCTTGTAGAGTTGCCCCAAGGTTTCCGGAATAAAACCAGTGAAGTTGTTCAGGTAAAGATCCAAACTGACCAAGTTAGTTAAGTTTCCCAGTTCATTAGGTATTGTCCCACTTATGTTGTTGCTGTAAAGCTCCCTGTAATTAGTCACAACATAATTAAATTTCACAATAAAAATGCAAGAAAGAAGGTGGCAACACAACCATCTTCGCCACAAGGATAAGCCATATTCCAAGAGTTTTGAAAACCAAGCTTCTATGCAGTGGATTATTTCAAAAACCAAGCTTGTATGCAGTATATTGTGACAACTTGAATAGATACGCTACTGCATGGTGTAACTAAAAGCATAATTCTCCAAAGACTGAAAGTGTAAACTTACAGATATTGCAGATTTTTCAACTGCCCAAGCTGGGGAACCAATGCCCCTGACAGTTGTGCATTTCCAAGATCACTGCGAAAGGAAAATAGATCAGTCAACACACAAAATGATCACATTTCTTACTTTTGACAAGCCTTAAAATGATAATTCTGTCAAAAACTTACACTCTGATCACGCTGTTGTCAGGGTTACAAGTTACATGGAACCATGTGCATGGATTGACCAGAGTGGGATCCCAACTCTGCAGCACATTGTTAGCATCTTTCAGACTTTGGCGCAGACTATATAGGGCATCACCTGACATCGAACATACCCTCAACATCAGCAACATAGTATTTAAGGAAGTAGACAATAGTGACAGTAGCTTCTCGTCAAAATTTTGGCAAATTCAATCGCCTTTTTAGGCTAAAGTATGCAAGCATATATTGAGTACAAGAAGGTATAAGATACAGTACTTTCATTTCTTACAATACTATCTGCATAACTCCCAATCTTTCTCAAGATTAGTGTTTGAACATTTAGTTAGTTTCTACGCTATAGAGTCAAGACCTAAATGTGGAAAAGGATAGAACATAAAGTTGCTTAAAAAGACTGAAATAATTGCATAAAAAACAACTACAAAGAACACTTATCTTAGTCGTAATCACTAATTAAAACTTGCAATAGCTAAGGCACCTTTTGCAATCTAGTGTCATAAACATCACAACGCCAAAATCACTATTTTTTCTTAGAACGTGGTTACTACCAAGGATATATCAGGAAATGCATGTTGAGGAGCACGCCAAGCAATTCGGATATTTTAAAGAGGTGAAATTGGTTCGGTGATAACAAAGGATGATGACTTTATTTCCCATTCGCGAAAAGCTTAAACTTGATACTAACGATGGCCCTTGCCTATTGAAGAGCAATCTCTAACACATACTCCTACCATAAGAAACCAATTAGCTATACTAGTCAGTAATTCAGATTTTTTTAAAAAAAAGAATCTCTTTTCACAAGAGAAGATTCACCACTCACAAGCAATATTCTTCCATACTCGAACCTAATGAGGAAGCCAGTTCCATTTTCTTCATTCAGAGTGGCCAAAATAGCACACCAAACTCATCCCAGATATTAGCAATCCCATTTCTGTCAGGATTTATTCCATTATCTAAAAAAAAAAAGCTATCCCATTTCTGTGCACATACAAATCACACCTACCAAACTTACTCAAGAAACGTTTCCTACCTCGGACAAATCTCCCTGCTGGGAGCAAATTCACAACACACCATGAGAGGCAGCAAAACAAAGAGCTATAGCCTAGATAATCCATCGAGTCTACAAAAGGAAGGTCGGTGGGCGTATGCTCCATCCCCTTAAATGAGTCAATCCATCCACGCCCATATGTACCGAGAAGCAGGTAACATGTACTAGTACCCAAACGGAATCACCCGATGACCAATAGATTCATCGAATCCGAAAGCAAGTCCAAAAATAGGGGTGGGCGTAATCCGCCGAAAAACGGAGCTGAATTCGATGAAAAATCACACTAACCCTCCGTGTTGGCGCCGACCCGGCTCACGGCCACCGCCACCACCCACACGACCGCCACCGCCAAGCACAGCCGCCGCCGCCGCAGCAGCCGCGCCTCCGCCATCCCCCGCCGCCGCTCACCGCTGCCAAGTGGACCCAACCCGGAGGCCGCCGGCGTCCCCTCGGCAAAGGGGGGGACCGCCCGATCAGCTCCCTCTCCTCGTCGCCGCCGCCGCCGGCTCGGTCTCCTCTCCTCTCCTCTCCTCTTCTCCAATGGAAGCAGGAAGCGACCTGTCTCTCCTCTCTCTCTCCTTTTTTTTTTTTACCAGTGTTTTTATTCAGCTCGAGACTTTTAAAAAATTTGGCCGAGACCCAGTGTGTGTTCCAACCTAAATTGTTCCATTGGTAAAGGAGACCTGTTCGGGGGGTGGCGGCGAGAGTTACCGCGCGTCGCCCGCGTAACTTTTACTGACAGGTGGGGGCGAGGAGAGGTGGGGTCCACGCGTCAGCGGGAGATCGTCTGTTTGGAGGGGTGGGAATGGTTCGGGCTGGGCGAGGTGATGGGGTTAGTGGGAGATCGAAGTGTAGCAGGAGGACTGGAGGAGAGGAGGGATGGGGAAGCCGCTGGCTTGGGCGTGATGCGGAGGGTTTTTTTTTGGTGGACACGGTCCTCGTACGCCCGTCCCAATTATTCTCCGGCCTCTCGAGGAATGCAGCCGTTTCGTCAGAACTCGGACTGTTCAGTTCCCTCGCTTGTCAAATTTCACGTTTTGTTTGTCTTTTTTACCGACTTCTCGCCGAGTCGCTGGTACTATTTTTCGGTCCATGAATTATTAGGCCTTTTCTTCTATGCTGTAATTCATGGAAAGAATCCAGGGGTTTCTGTTGTTGTTTTTTCAAATTTCTCACCAACAATTTATATTGTTCTCTTAGAAAACCAAACTTATAATGTATCATGGTGTAGGTTTAAAAGATTCTCTGGTAAAGCGCTTTTTATTAAAAAATTATTGTGAATTAAATGATATTTACCATAAATTTGCTAGGGTAAAAAGTTTCGTGTGCATAATACTATCTTTTTATTTTAGTATATGTATAGTAGTATTATATATAAGCTTTTTTATTTTACATAGGTATACAAATTAGGTTCATGGTTCCATGGTACCTAAGAGTCAATCTTAATTATTAGCTATTAATAGAGCATTAACTCTTAATTTTATGCTTAGGGGATGGAGTGAGTAAATGCAGCTCACCTTGAAACAAGCCATATTTAACATGTTTTCATATGGTGGGGCCACTGTCTAACAACCCCAAGCAATAGAAACGCATAATATTTTCTATGTTACTTTACTAACTAAAGTATATATTTTTTAAACATGTAATTGACATATAAAGATCTACCTGAGTTAAAAAAAAACTTTCTAGCTCACATGTTTTCAAGAGCTGATAATTAAAACGAGAGCAAAACAGCGTTACCACGATGTGCCAAACTCTATTTCCAATCAAATGCTCTACTACTTCAATATTTCTGTTTGTTCCATCTCACGAATGGCTAAATATTAAAAATCCAATACACAATACCATGGTCGTTCCTACGGTGATAGTACTCCAGTACGTTGCCACTCCAGTTCACAGCAGTGGTCATGCGCTCGCACACACCTCGTACGGGTTGTACTTACTTCCCCCCAGTCCAGTCATTTTTGTGCCCTGTTTGTAGAAGTATATCCCAAAAACCGGTACACGCACAGCGGCACGGCCATCCCAAAAACTCGCGGTGCAGTACGGCAGGTTCACGTACTAGCCACGTACCTTACCCTCGCCTTCACTGTCCCCGGGCCCACGCGTCAGGAGGCCAGCTAATCCCGCAGTCAAAAAGTCCCCTCGTGATGACGGGATCCGGTGCGGCATCCGTACCCTGCCGCACCTGCTGCGCCACGTGGGCCCCACCTTGTCAGGGGGACGGGCCCACTGGGGGGGGGGGCGGAGGCGGGGAGCCAGTGGCGGGTCGTCACGCACGCGCTGGGGGTGGGGTTGAGATGCCTGTGCGCTGCTCTGGCGGGGCGCAGGGGATGGATGGATGGATGGATGGACGACGAACGATGAGAGAGAGGATCCCGTCCCGTCCGTTTTTTTTTTCTGTTTTTTCTACGAGCGGTGGGGCCGTGATGTGCCAGCTCGGATTCCGGTCAAAACGGTGGACCGCGCTGGTCTACGTCCACGGTCTACGCCTCTTTGGGCGTTGTGGTTAAGACAGAGTTGAGACCCACCCATCGGATGGTGGTGATAGTAGTACTTGCTTTTGCTTCAATGCTTATGCGTTGTACTCATAAGACTATATGCCTGTTTAATTTGATGCCAAATACTAAAATTTTAGTAATTTGCTAAAATTTTAATAGGATTTCTTATATAGGTACTAAAATTTGGCAGCCAACTAAATGTAGCCACTTTTTTTTAGTAACTTTATCAAAATTTGGTAATGTTGAAAATGGTATTAAAGTGAATAGGCCCTAGAGTTTATTAATTACGCTCCCAAGAAGTATTTTAGGATGTGTGTTTTTTCTTGGCTCAATAGTCGAATGATCAAAATCTTATGAAGTTAAAAGTGTATTTAAAATGGTTTGATAATGATTTTTTTATATATAATTTTCTCGAAATCGTGGGTTTGTTCGGTGTAGCTAAACTGCAGCTGCACAACAGCGCTATAGTGCATGGTAAAGAAAATATATACACCGACTGTATAGCACAACCGGTTATAGCTGCAGAGCAGTGTTGCTGAACAGAGCCCAATATCATTTAGAAGTTAGAAAAGCTAGTTACGTTCCTTGTAATAAGAAATACTCATTCTTAATCGAGACTCATGTGAGCGTAGAGAATTTGAAAGTTTTTGTCAACACTCTAAATAAAAGAGTATGTTCAAAAATGTACTCTATAAAAGCTGTACAATTTTTTTTTGTGCTCCAAAGGAGACTTTGAAACAGAGTTTCCACGGGGGCTATCTATGAAACAGTTTACGAACTTCAAAGTTTAGGAAGCATCTAACATCCATGTAGTTTAATCTAAAAAGATTTCTAGAATTTATCATCACAACCATGCATTGACTTTCAACTGCCAGCTCATATACATATGCATGTAAGAGAGGGGGGGGGGGGGGGGGGGGGGGAGGGACGCACAATTCAACTGTAGACTGTGAATTGTCTATGAAAAAAGAGGATCAATTGTGTGTTACCCATAGGTATCTCTTTGCGGATTTTTATTCTGTTAAGAGAGAAAAGTCGGCAGCCGCAAGTCTGACGGAAATACTACGGAACAAATTTACCTTCTTTGCATTTGCTCATTATGTCACTTTCAGTGAACCTTATATTTCTTAGGCTGAGAGATTTGGTACAAGAACGAAACAAAGACTTGATTTTTTTGATAATATAAAAAGATCTGATACTACTAGCCCTAACAAAGACAGTGGAAGATTCAACGCGTCGTCGAGGACCTCGTGAAAATGACAAATTGGCAACGGTGCTGGGTGCCATCGAAATGGCACGTCGATGTGATGGTTTGTTTTAGGATCAGTACGTGAGGTATGTCTCCAGCGCCATTAGAGCTGTAGTAAGGGTAGGTCTAGTTCACGCTAAAATTGAAAATTTGGTTGAAAATGAAACGATGTGACGGAAAAATTGGAAGTTTATGGCTGTGTTTAGTTCCTTCCAAAGTTAGAAGTTTGGGTTGAAATTGGTACGATATGACTGAAAAGTTGTGTGTGTATGACAGGTTGATGTGTTGGAAAAAGTTAGAAGTTTAGATCTAAAGTTTAGATCTAAACACAGCCTATGTGTGTAGGAAAGTTTTGATGTGATGAAAAAGTTGAAAGTTTGAAGAAAAAGTTTAGATTTAAACTCGGTCTAAGTGTTCCGTACTTGTTGATGTGGTTCACTCAGACTGTGTAGTTCACGTTAAAATTGGAAGCTTGGTTGAAATTAGAACGATGTGATGAAAAAGTTGAAAGTTTATATGTGTAGGAAAATTTTAATATGATAAAAAAGTTGAAAGTTTGAAGAACTAAACACCGCCTCGAGTTCGGAGTGTCGGATCAGAAATGTACTATACCAAGCCCGTGGCTATGGCCCCCGCGGCCCCGCCCCCCGGTGAGCTTTGAGATAGCATCACTGTGGCTGTGGATTCGAAAAGCTTCATGTCTTTTCCACAAAGAAAAATGTCGTAGTACGCCTAGAAATGGAGAGGGATGCAGAAAAAGAGGGATGGGATGACAATAGGGCCGAGTTTAGTACTTTTTTATCACATCAAAATTTTTTTTACACACATAAACTTTCAATTTTTCCGTCACATCGTTCTAATTTCAACAAAACTTCCAATTTTGTGTGAACTAAACACACCCTAAGCTGACATGCGGCACTTCACCCGAAATATCTGCTGTATTAGTTAGTGAGAAAAGTATTTTTCCCAGACTCAAAACATTGCAATCTGCGGATTTATTGTCAAAATTTTATTCTATGGTTGTGTTTAGTTCCCTTAAACTTTCAAAAATTCCATCACATCAAATGTTTGGACACATGCATTGAGCATTAAATGTGGACCGAAAAAACCAATTACACAGTTTGCATGTAAATTGCGAGACGAATCTTTTGAGCCTAATTACGCCATGATTTGACAATGTTGTGCTACAGCAAACATTTGCTAATGATGGATTAATTAGGCTTAATAAATTCGTGTCACAGTTTACAGGCGGAATTTGTAATTTGTTTTCTTATTAGTCTACGCTTAATACTTAAAATGTGCATGTGCGTCTGTATACATAAAAAAAATGGAGGAGGAACTAAACATGGCCTATGTTGTAGTAATATTTTAGAATAGAGGTAGTAGTATTTGTCTGAATTTTAAATTTTGTCCATTTAATCTTTGTAGAATCTCTATCCCATAAATCTATCATCTCTAGGGAGTACTGGTAATCGTTATGTTAGGAAATGCAAAACTTTTTAAAAGATAGGAGTATTGTAGTAAAATCTTTTTTAAAATTAGCAACTGATAAGTCACCTGTTATCCTAGTGGAAAACATCTTACCCCGTACTACCTTTGTCCCATAATAATTGTATTTCGAAGATTTAAATTTATCTTAAAATAGTTGTCACAATAGAGTACTAATGGTCTCATTAATCATTTCTCATTCAAATTTCTCTCTATTTTACCGTCAACTACCCTTCCTCTCTTACCTATACATCATTTAATAAGGAGCATCATAGTATTTCTTCTCAAACCTTAGTATATACTAAACAACCTATAAATACAGTTTATATGGGACAGAGGTAGTATCAGTTATCACACACACGACTTCACATACCACTACGTACAATCCTCTAGCTTCGGTGTGATAACCCCCTAATAAAGGTTATATAGAAATGCTTAGCATTTGGTGATTCTGTTGCTTACAAATATTCCATGAATATATAGAATAGTACTGTATCACTTTTCATTTTAAGGGATAAGCCAAAATACCATGTACTCCTAACAAAGAGGGGACAACAGTGTTCTATTAGCAACTTACTATAGGGACTGCACATTGTACTTTATATTCTTCGTGTCTTAGGCTGAGTTCGATACAGCTGCTGTCTGTTGGGGATAGTTAGTTGGTGACATAGAAAATGAGACGAGCCATCAGCGTAAAAATAGTTTATTTGATTTTTTTAAAAGAAATTTTTTTATAGAAAGATTTTAAATGAAACACATTGTTTAATAGTTTGCAAAGCATGCTTACGATAAATAAATGATTAGTCCAGGCCAACCTTTCTTTAGAACACAACCTTAATAAAATTTAGCATGCCAACCTATAAAGACATGTACAAAGGTAGAGTCTAATATGAGCTCTATATACTAATTAATATCACTAGAGACTATTCTCCTACAATAGTAGAGACAATGAGATTTCTAAACCATTAATGCACTAAATAATTTTTATTATACTTCTTTCCTTTTCTCCACTTTCATGCAATAAATTTTCCGTTAATAAATGCTGAGAGTCGACTCTGAGCCGTTGTCATGCGTAGCAACGATGTTTCTCATTCCTTCATCTCTTTCTTCCACGTCACCAAATTTACTTGCATGACAACGAAGAAAGACCGTTATTAGACACCATTGTACATGCCCTAGAGAGAGTAAAAAGAATCAATTATATATACTGCCACATATTAACTGTTTCCAAATGTTCCACTTTTAGAACACAGGACATGCATGGTACCTAGTACGTTTTAGACGTTATCAGACATATGCCGTGTTTAGATTCCAAAGTTTTTTTTTTCTAAAAACGTCACATCAAATGTTTGGATACATGCATGGGACATTAAATGTGGAAAAAAACCAATTACACAGTTTGCACGTAAATTGCGAGATGAATCTTTTGAGCCTAATTACGTCATGATTTGACAACGTGATGCTACAGTAAACATTTGCTAATAATGGAATAATTAGGCTTAATAAATTCGTCTCGCAGTTTACGGACGGAATCTGTAATTTGTTTTGTTATTATTTTACGTTTAATACTTCAAATGTGCGTCCGTATACTTCAAAGTTTTTACACCTAAAGAACTAAATACAGCCATACACTAATGTAGAAGGATATCTGAAAATGGATAGCTGCATTATTTGCTCAAATTATAGAAGGGGAAAAAAAGTAAAGCAGTTGTGCTTTTGCAACAGCTTGCATCTGCGATAAATCCACTTGGGTGCAATCTAGAGTTGGCAGTGAAAAGGAAGTTGTGCTTCTACTCCCACAATGAAAAACAGTAACGAGAAAGATGCCTGCCAGCCTTGGGTCAAAGTATATAGGGTTGTTCACGTGGTAAGCACATCTCCACCCCCACAACCCCACACTCAGCCGTCACTTAAAAAACCCTGAGAGATTCCATGTATTGCTCACAGCTCACTTGTCACTCCGTCTCATCCACCAAATTTTCCTCCGTTGATGCTTTCTGGCCGGCGTACCTCCTTTTTTTTCTCTTTTTATCTGCTGCAAGAATCTGCAAGAAAAGGGCGTGATGCCATAGCTTTGGTATATCTAGCAATCTTCGGATTAGGTTATCTTTGAAATATATATTCCTCTCAGTTATAACAGGCTTTGAAGTTGGCCCATGGTTATAACAGATTAACAGGCTTTCAAGTTACCAAACGGGACCTTAATTTATCTAGAAGAGGCGTTGAAGAGGAAACACAGCTGCATTATACTCCCTCCGTCCCAAAATAAATTTATTTTTCACACATCCCACACATATCCATATAAAATAAAAAGATTAAAATACCCCTATTTTATCAAATTATTATGCAATTACTCTTTAATTTAGCTACTCCCAATACAACCACTCCATACTTTCATGAACTCCAATACAATGATTATTTGAAAATAAACTTATTTCGAGATAAATGAAAATAACTAAAAATGGCTTATTACAGGAGACAGGGAGTACGACAGAGCAGGTTGCGCCTGGAGAGGCGGAGAGACGCGCTGATGAGATCACTGGCAACGGTTTCGGCATCAATCTGGTGATCCATGACTCGATGCAGCTGCCTGCTACCTCTACCCCGACCTGTGGTGCTACACCGACTTCAGAAGCAGAAGCAGCGAAGAGAAGAGAAGATGTCATCTATAGAAGTAACTATCCCGGTCATTTCGGCGGTCAATAGCGAATTCCATGTTAAAATGAGGGTGATCATGTTAGGCTAATTAAGCTTTGTAAAGTAGATTATACATATGACTCGAGCTCTTGTGCCAAAGAAAGGTTTTTAAAAGCTTTTTAAGCATGAAAAAACCTTGCGGCCATTGTCAAATGCAAATAAGCAATGACAAAGAAATCAGGAAAAGCACCTTCGTCGCTACGGTGGTTGAGCAATGGGCGTGACTTCAGTGCTCGTGCTGTTCACATTTATCTGCGTAAGCTTTAGTAGGAATTTGTTTCATGTTTCACAGAATCACCTTTAGCCTACCTTCTGCTGGGGCATATGGGCCCATTCAGTCGTGTCAGTGTCATGTAATCTAAAAGAGAGCACAAAAATAAAAAATATTAGCAGCAGAGCAGAATGTAGGTACGAGAGGCTCTCCTCTCAATTCTTTCAGGAGCAACACAAGTAATTGGTAATTGGGCCGTTTTAAGTCCACTACGTTAAGGGTCTATCTCGGCCCAAATTTCAACCATACATCTTTAGCCCATATATGGCCCATTGTAGCTACCTTCATTTGCAATGTGGTCCTGCTACATAATTTTATGGTCCCTGTATGAAAAAAGTTCCAGCAGGGCATACTGCATTATATATTCATATATTCTGGCTCGTTTTTGGAGACAAATTGGCCCTGAGATTTTCATTTGTTTTCAGAAATGTAAATAAAGGATTCAAGCTTAGTGAAGGACTGAGGGATTGATGCAACCTCGTTACAGTAAAGTCTGTGACATGTAAACGATGGTGCCATTTGTCATTGCTTGAAACTGAGGCCGTGGTTAGATCCCACCCTAAAATTTTATACCCTATCATATCAAATATTTGAACACATGCATGAAGTATTAAATACTATAAGCTAAAAAATAACTAATTGCACAGATTACAACTAATTTGCGAGACGAATCTTTTAAGCCTAATTGCTCTATGATTTGACAATGTAGTGCTACAGTGAACATGTGCTAATGATAGATTAATTAGGCTTAATAAGTTTGACGGATTCTATAATTAGTTTTTTTTATTAGTGTCCGAACACCCTATGAGATATCCTATATGATACCCGATGTGACACGCTAAAATTTTACACCCCTATATCTAAATACCCCCTAACTGATTTATTTTTGAAGTGACACGACTAGTAACTGACGAGTGACGACTTCAGCGACCAGATAGCAGGTTGCACCAATTATTTGCATACAGGATTATATAGCCCACGGTAGGCAGGCACCAATCTATGGGATTCGATCAGTAGTTAAACCAGTTTGACCCAATGCTATTGGCCCAATTTGCTGTAGAATATTGGTATCGACCAAACGATTATTGGCTCGATCGGTGCTTAATTTATTTCTCATTTCTGATCTGGACGCCGCAGGAGCTGAAGCTGAGGCTCGACCGTGTGGATCCCGAAGGTTCTCTTGCCCAAACAAAACTATTTGTGTATTTCCTTTTACAAATCTGGCTTCTAGTGGTGATGTTTGGTGCCATTTGCTACTCTTTCTCTATTTTTTAATCCAAATGATCAAAGCTTCTCCTGTCTATCACTAGTAAATCCTTTCGTTGTCAGCAATGACGCAATCCACATGGTCCCTTCAGGATTTTAAACGTGCACGCTCACAAGTTAGTAATTAAAAGGCGATTACATCACCAGGCGGTGAAGAAAATCTGATTGTCTCGGCGTGACGAGCCCCCACCAAACTCCTCGTCGTCGTCGTCGTCGCCGTTCTCGTGGTCGATCGCCAGGACACGCACGGAGCCAAGCCAACGGAGGAGGAGACGTACGTCAGCGTCCTTTAGCCTTTAGTAAAAAAAAGCGTCGCGTCTCTCTGCTGGTCCCCACCGCCAAGCGAGAGAAGGGAAACACGCGGCCCTCGCGTCGGCTGCCGTCACCACCGCGCGCCGCCACCAGACGCCACCGCCCTCGCGTCGTCGCGCACAGCAGATGCGGTGGCAAAGGCTCTAGGTTACGCTAGTACTGGGCCCAGGCCCAAAACGGGCGGAGGACGGCGGGGCCCACCTGGCAGAGGGGACGAGCGAATCGGAGGCGCGACACGTGGCCGGACCGGCGGGACGCGTGGGCCCCAAGAGCCGAGCGTACAGGCGAGATTCCGCTGGTGGGGCGGATATCGGGTGGGGCGGAAAGGTTGCGGGGCCCACATGGCGGTTAGCGTGGGGGCGCTGTCGTGCCGTGGGTAAGAGTGTTTTTCTTTTGTTTTTTTATTTAAGCGAGAGTGTCGCCCGGCACTCACTCCGTCCCAAAATATAACAACGGTTAGCCTCAGGATTTGTCCTAAAATATAGCAATTTCTCCATTAATATTCTCTTTCCATTACAACCCTCCACCATTCATATTTTCCACCTACCCCTACTATTTATCCAATCACAACCCTTCACCACTTGCTTCTACATACTTTCTTAATAACTGTGTTCAATCATAAAACTTCTTTATATTCCGGAGGGAGATGTTACTTTCTTTTTTCCTAGGGGAGGCGTCTCGGGCGCGTGAACGCCACTAGAGAATGGGAGGCGGCCTGTGGGATGTCGACAAGTGGAGGACACGGCGAATCGGGTGCGGTTCGCGGGACGGACGGTGGAGAGCGAATCGCGCGGATGAGCCGAGCCGAGCCGAGGCTGCGTATGAACAGTGCTGGCTTCAGTGGCTCGGCTTGTGGTAGCAATCAGGAGAAGTAACAGTGGGTGGCCCACGGCTCCAGGATTTATAGTCACTGTGCTACCAAACAAGTTCTGGGCTCCACGAGGGATGTTGCGAGCGTGCAATGGTCCAACGTGGCCGGGGCCCAAAACGGGCGCAACTTGTGCACGTAAACGGCTCTCCCGGATCGCTTGGCCATGCGTCGCTCTACGTGGGGCCCTCTGCTTTTCGGTGAAAGCGATGGGAGGAAATGGCCAAATGAAATGGGGGGTCACTGCTCCAAACTGCCGCTGCAGATCTGAGATCTGCTCTAGCCTGTTTGTCCTATTTAGATTTTTTGAGTCGTACTTAGGTGGTGTTCTTTTCTTCTGAAGATAAAGATTAAGTTTTTTACGTAAAACTAGGTGGTATTAACATATAATTGATTGAGTTTTAATTATTATAAACTTGAAAAATAGATTAATATGATATTTTAGAGCAACTTTCATATAGAAAGTTTTCGCACGAAACACACTGTTTAGCGGCTTAAACAACGTGACACAAAAATTTTTATCTTCATCCAACTCTTATTGGAGAAATGAACGGGACCTTAGGTTAGATTAATCAGGAGAGTTTCGGATGAAAAAATTTATAGGGTGCAAGAGGACAAGGGGTATGAAAGAAGTAAACTTTTTTTTTTTTTTGCAAAGTTATAGCGGCCACGTCATAAAAAAATATGATCAGTTCGATTTTGGTTTTGGATGTTGCATGCCATTGGATCCATTTGTGAACGAAATCAATGTAAAACACTTCCTTACTCTGTTCTGTTCTATTCCTTTTACTACCATTGAACACACACAGTTTTCGATTAGGCCAAGCTATAATGTTTTAGATCGTGCATGACAACCAACGATCCATAATTGGGTTTCCTTTATAATGTCTTTGCTACAATCAAGACTCAAATTAAACTTTTGTCCGAGGCTTCCCACTTGAACCATGTTCATCGTTGCCAAATCTAGCGCCCCCCCTCCCCCCCGCGGGCTGCACGGCACACCATGTTTGGATGGCACCAATGAGCTAAACTGAGGTCGAAGATAAGGAAACGATCGATATTTTGAAAAACAAAACCGACTATGCTGGGATAATTAACAAATTAAGTATTTTATAATATCTTCTATCTTTTGTTATAGCAAATCAAAGTGTAAGTAGATCCAAAGAGAAAATTCCTTATGTGCCCTGAAGAGTTACTCGATCTTCCGTATGCCTCTGGAATTTAGATTTAATCCCTTACCATTAGATTTCCGTCGGATATACAAGTGCAGGCGTGTGTTAGCTTATCATTTTTTTTCAAGAAAGACAAAAATGCCCATGGCAACCCTAGGTTACACGGGTTATCACCTCCAATCTCCAAATCGTCATCGCTCCACATCCCGTCATGCAACGGCTCCTGCATCCAGTCGGCGATGGTGGCTCAATATCGGCTCTGCATCCCGCGTGCGGCAGTGGCTTCACATCCCGTCGTAGCGGCGGTTCGGGCATCCCGTCAGTGCTCGAATTCCGTCCTCGGCACCTGGACACACGAGCTCTCAATGTCCCACCACCCTCTCGCGTCGTCATGCTCATGATGTATAAAGCAATGGATCTGTGGTTGCTTAATGCTGATGGTGTATGGATGCACCATAATTAATCAAATTGTTAATTGTGTATCCCTGATGCTCCTGATAATTTTGTATGCTCCTTATGGTATTTCTCGTATCACCAAAAAGATCTATTAAATTTCTTCTTCCAAAATTATGTTAAATTTCTGTTGAGTGCTATAACAAAAGATAAACACATTAAATTTCTTCTTCCAAATTCATGTTAAAAATTGTATGTCACAATTATTTAGTCTCATAAAACACTATTAAATTTCTTCCACCAATTTTATGTTTAATTTCTGTTGAATGATATAAGGTAAACACATTAAATTTCTTCTTCCAAATTTATATTAAAAATTGTATGTACTAATTATTTTGTCTCTAAAACACACAGTGTGCACTCATGAATATTACTGTCTTTTATCAAGCTAACAGACAAACATGCGCTCAATTTCCAGCTCCTACATCTTGAAGGGTATTATGGACATTTTCAACCAAATTAACGAGTGGACTGAAGTAAACTTAACGGTAGGGACGTGTAAGGAATCAAATCAAAATTTCAAAGGTATGAAAGGGATCAAGTAAGTTTCAGAGGCATATAAGGAATTAGGTAACTTTCTAGGGGCATACAAGGAATTTTCTCAAATCCAAATCACAAGCAAGTTCTCCCTTCACTTTAGATAATCTATAGAATGACGTTCCGTCCGGGTGCGGATACTTAACACCCACCACCACGGTGCATTGCCCTCTCATCTTCCTTGGCCTCTTTTTTCTCCTCCACTCTCTTCCTATCGTTCCCCTCCCGTGCTCCCCCTCTTCTCCTTCCTCCACCAATCTATGGTTAGGCATGGATGCATTGTGGGCCATCGACAAACACCGGATCTGGAGGCCTAGGCCTCCCTGATGCCGGATCTGATCCAAGTACACGTCGGTGATGAGGGCGGTGGACTATGCCAGTCCATGGCCTTCTCCTTTGTCTCATGCTTGAGGCATGGCGACATCCACCAGATCTGACTCCCATGGCGGAAGGGGGACAACCAGGGGGGAAGGGAGGTTGTCAAGAAGGCCAGCACAAGCACCTCCTCCCAAGCTTTGTCGATGGTGATGGAGGGGGAGGGCAACGAAGCGGCTGGTTCTGGAGCTTTGATTAGCGGGCTACGTGGCAGTGAAGTCGTCATGCTCATCGTCGGTGTTGTGGTAAGTACATCGTGCGACACATCATCCTCGAGTAGTACTTGTGGTATCATAGCTAATACCTACGGTTATCGGACATAGTACCATCCTAGGTATCAACGAGTATCAGATCTGGTACCTCTGAGGTACCAGCTGGTACCCACGGTACCCATGGAGTTAACAAATTCGTTATATTATCTAGTATTAAGGTGCGAGAGGGGACACGTGATGCCTCAACTTGGTGGACCAACGAGCCACATGCTGCTAGCACCTCCTTTCGTCTTCTCCCTTTCTCCTCGGCTTCCTGTTGCTACTACTGTGGCCAACTTCATTGCCTATGTCGTTGCCTTCTAGTGTCACATTCGCTAATACCGATGTTGATGCCACTACCTCCTACTAGCATTGTTGCCATTCTTCCCCCCCCCCCCCCCACTGATGCCCGCGCCTCTGCTCAAGGCACGGGACGTGAGCACATGGCATAAGGATAGGACAGTGACGGACTCACGAGGAGGAGGCGAAGATGTGGGATGATTTCAACCTCCGTAAAAGGTAGTCCATGATGAGATCCCATGTAATCATTCCTGTTTAAGAAGAGAGAAATAAAAAAGATTAAGAAGATGCACAAAAAAGAGGTAAACTATTATTATGTATTTAATTAAGTATTAATTATTTTAAACTTGAAAATAGATTAATGTGATTTTTAAAGTAATTTTTCTATTAAATTTTTTTAAACACCGTTTAACAGTTTGAAAGCGTGTACGCGAAAAACAACTCTCAAACGCATCCTAATTCATATGCAAATGATGAGTGATGACGCACCTTATCATGGCGAGTGGATGAATCCAACCCACAGGCTAAAGCCTATCGTCAGTTCGTCACCACATGATATCCGGCCAGATACAAAACAAACCAAAACCAAAAAGGAAAAAAGAGAACGCAAGGCAACACATAAAAACATTAAGAAAAAGAAGGGCAAAGAAACAGCTGGCTCGCTGCCGGTCGGTCGCGTGGCTGGCTCGCGCAGCCGCCGAGCGGAGCCTGCCAGCCAGCCAGGCTCGCCAGGTAATCCCGCCGTCATCCATCCACCCCACCCCGCCGTCCCGTCCCGTCCCGCCCCACCTGCACACGCGACGAGCCCTCCTACCGATTTTTCCCCCTCGCCCCGCACACCCGCATTCCATACATACTCCACACGGAGGCCAGTACTTCTCCCCTTCTCGCGCACTAGGGAAGCCACCAGAAAGGCAGCAAAACACACCGCCTCCTCCGCCCCCGCCTCCGCCTCCGCCCGCAGCGATCGACTCCCCGCCCTCCTCGCCCCGCTCCGCAGCGAGACCCCTCTTCCCTCTCCTCTGCTCTCAGCGCGCTAAGGTGACTGACGCCTGCTCCCTCTCACCACCGCGATTATGTGTTTACGTTCTTGCCTTCCCTTTCTCTTCGCATGTCATGGCTGCAGGGGTTTTGCGGGGATGGGTTTGTTGGTCCCAGTCCCCCTTTTAGGTCGCCCCTCGTGGTGTCCCGATTGGGGAATTTCATGTGTGCCATGTTCGGTTTGGTGGGAGTTTTTTTTTTTTTTCAGGAAACAATCAGATCTGTTCTGTGCCATGGTATTCTAGTTTGTTGTCGTAGGAGAATTGCAGGATTTTGTGGGGTTCTGTGAAGGTTCAGGATGGAGTAGAAGGTTCCTGATTTTGGGATACTTAGTTCTTGTTGTTTTGGGATGTTCTGCAATTGTGATGGTCTGAGGCTCTGAGTCTCTTAAGTCTTAACCCTGTATTCTTAGATAATTAGCGCTATAATCCTGTCCTCTTCCATTTCTTCCTGTTTTCTCTTCCCTATCTTCTTTTCTTTTACTATTTACTCTCAATCTAACTAGTTAAGTACATAGATAGATTGTTGCAGTATATGGACTTATCTTCCTGGTTAGCTAGTACACGAGACCCTAAATAATAGTACTCCGTACCTAGGACTAGGAGAGAATCAGGCGAAGTTCAGAAAAAAAAATATTAGGACAAGAATGAACTAACTGTTCTGGACTGGAATTCTTGGATATTAGAAATTTTGCGTGTAATGATCTTGTGCACTTCTCAGCAATCCGTGATACAATATTCCAAAGGGAGATTCGGGATGCTCTTTGTTGAGTAGTACTTGTTAGGCATCTATTTTTAAATTGATACTGCTTAAGTCTGAACCCTTCTAGTCAGTCAGAAATGCACCTGTATTAGGAATGATATGTTCAGTGTAATCCAATATTTTTTACTGTTGGGAATGTTATAGAATGTGTGGATGATTTTAGGAAAGTTGAATTGTTATGGTATTTAGATATGTAATAAGAGGCACAGGTCTTGCAGTCGTATGCAGAAGACCAAAAATGTATGACAGTCGTTTTTGGTTAAGAAAGAAAAAACAGAGACATTTGTTACTTGTTTTCTATCCAATCTTTTGGTTACCTTTTCATGGAGAATAACATGTATTTATGACTGCTGATCTTGGTTATTGTACTCATTAGGTAAACTGATGAGGGTTCATTACTTCATACTATTCCCCTTTGTAGATTGCGCATTGCAATGTGGTTGATTTCCTGGTTTATCGATCACCTCATTTTGAGTTATTGACACTGCTTGGCCTTGGTTAAACCATTTATTTCACTCAAGGCGGCAAAGGTAGCACCTGGTTGGCTGGTATTACAAGTATAATAAAGGGCAGATAGGTTCTGTCAATATTTTGAGATTTCTACTGTGCAAATTCTTGCTACGGGAGTTGCTTGTGCATGCTGTTGCTCAAATTAAATAGACTCCACATTTTTGCCTCCTTTCTGGAGAAAGACTTTTGTCGTGTTAGTTACTCACTTTGACCCTTCAATCTTCTTTACCTAAAGGTATTATTAAATGATTTATGCCCCCAAAAGGATAATCTTAATAA
The DNA here is from genome assembly GCF_000147395.1 of Oryza glaberrima. Classification (NCBI taxonomy): domain Eukaryota; kingdom Viridiplantae; phylum Streptophyta; class Magnoliopsida; order Poales; family Poaceae; genus Oryza; species Oryza glaberrima. The sequence goes on from NC_068329.1 coordinate 19,961,486, forward strand.
CAATTTAACATGTAGCTTTACCAATCAAACATGTTTGGAGTTTGTTTTGCATTGATCTCGGCTACTATTTTTGCTTGCTTGAAACCACTTCATAATTGCAGTTTCCTTGTACTCTCTCAGTTCTAGTATATATGGTGTGTTTTCCTTTTCACTTGTAGACCGAATCCAGCACAAATGACTAAGTTGCCATCAACTACTTGATTAATGAGAGTTGCTTAGGAACCAATGGAGTGTTCAATGCTGTGCTGCTAAAAGGAGTTTGTATGGGCAAATATGTGCAAAATCACTTCGAAAACTGTGTTACCCTATATAGTTGAACATGTGTGTGAATAAAGCACGCCATGTATACTTGAATGGATGGAATAAAATGTATTCACTTCTGATTATTTAATCTTTGCACAACACTAATTGTGGTTTGCTTTACTGGCTTGGTGACCTGTCTATGGTATTATAATAGTTTTAATAAGGTCACGCCAAACATATATTTGACATCTGAATTTTGGTTAATATTTTGTTTTGCTTTTGTCAGTTGAGGACCTCCCAACCAGTAAGCATTTCGAGGCTCCTGCCTATGCTTGATGTCAACTATCAAAGATGTTGTTTAGTGCTGTGGAGGTCAAGTAGCATTGGATCATAAATTCAACCAAAACAAGACAGGCATGGACCGTGCAGACACCTCAGGCTTTGTCAGTGGTGGTTGCTTCAGTACTACACTCCTGCTGATATTCTTCCATTTTGTCTATTCTGTGATCTGTGTTTGAAAGATCATCAGTTCCCTGTTCTTCAGCTATTCAGTGATTCAGTTGTCATTTGCTCTCACCCCGTTGTCATATTGTCAAGCTGTGATGGATAACAGCTTTGTGGATATCCCAAATCAACCTCCAATGAATAACCCGTTTGTGTTAATGGAACCCTCAGCTCAGAGCTACATGGTGAACCTTGGCAAAAGCACACCCCACATGGACTGCCTGGGATCTGCAATGGCTAATTATGGCCATGGTAATCAAAATATACAGTGCATTGATAGCATCACAACTAGAGATGATGGTTGCAGGTTAGTCCTTGGGTTGGGTCCAACGCCGAATTTTTACTCTGCAGAGTGTCAGCCCACTGGAGTAGACAAGCTTAAAGAAGCTCCTTCGTTATCTGGACAGGGTTTGACTATCACCGATCCTGGGACATTGAGGCTTGGCCTTCAAATGGATGTTTCTCAAACAATTCAACCTTTGCAAGCACCAGATGGAACAGTTCATTCTTTTACTGTTGTTGATGAAGCCTCAGCATCTCCTTCTGTAAGGAGCATCGGTGGCTACATGCCATCCCTACTCTTTGCTCCACGCTCCGGTTCTTCTGCTGTCAATGAGACCCACGAAGCAGAAACCCAGGATTCACTAGACCTGACGCACAGCGACAATGATAACACTCAGCACGTTCAACATCACCTTCAGCTGAGCCCTGAGCCTTCTGCCATGACAGATACTTCATTTGGTGTGAGCTCCGACGTTGTCACGGCAACAACCACATCAGAACAAAGGAATCATCCCCGGCATCCCAAGAAGTGCAGGTTCAAGGGATGCTCGAAAGGTGCGAGAGGCGCATCAGGGCTGTGTATTGCCCATGGAGGTGGGCAGAGATGCCATAAGCCTGGGTGCCATAAAGGTGCAGAGAGCAGCACTGCCTATTGCAAGGCCCATGGCGGTGGTCGGCGGTGCGAGGAGCTTGGTTGCACCAAGAGTGCTGAAGGGAAGACAGATTATTGTATCGCTCACGGTGGAGGTCGTCGTTGTGAACATGATGGCTGTCCTAAAGCTGCACGGGGTAAGTCTGGGCGGTGCATCAAGCACGGTGGTGGTAAGAGATGCACGGTGCAAGGTTGCATCCGGAGTGCTGAGGGTAAGGCCGGGCTCTGCATTTCTCATGGTGGTGGCCGCCGGTGCCAGTTCCCGGACTGCAGTAAGGGGGCTCAAGGCAGCACATTGTACTGCAAAGGGCATGGCGGTGGCAAGCGGTGTATCTTTGACGGCTGCAGCAAAGGTGCTGAGGGGAGCACGCCTCTGTGCAAAGCACACGGTGGCGGGAAGCGATGCATGTTCGAAGGTGGCGGCGTCTGCCCAAAGAGCGTCCATGGTGGCACTGAGTACTGCGTGGCGCACGGAGGAGGGAAGCGCTGTTCGGTGGCTGGCTGCACCAAGAGTGCCCGTGGCCGCACGGACTGTTGCGTGAAGCACGGTGGTGGCAAGAGGTGCAAGGTCGACAACTGCAGCAAGAGCGCCCAGGGGAGCACGGACTTCTGCAAAGCCCACGGCGGCGGCAAGCGGTGCACTTGGGGAACGGGCTGCGAGAAGTTCGCCCGCGGCAGGAGCGGCCTGTGCGCCGCGCATGGGACCTTGGCGGCCAAGCAGCAAGAGCGCAACGCGGCGAACAACGGCGCGGGCATGATCCCGCCAGGCCTTTTCAGCGGCATAGTGACCCTCGCTGCCACGAGCAGCATGACGAACGAGTACTCGTCGTCGGGCATCAGCACCGCGTCGGACTGCGACGGCACGGTGAGGAGCCAGGCGATGATGATACCTCCCCAGGTGCTGGTGCCTCGCTCTATGATGCCCTCATCGTCGTCCGAACCTACCGTGCATGGGGGCAGAGAGGGAGGCTGTGCCGTTCCGGAGGGAAGGGTGCACGGTGGCGGCCTCTTGTCACTCCTCGGTGGCAGCTTCAGGAACGCCGACATGGATAAGCTCTGAATTTGCTTCTCCGGCTGCCGAATTCTGTTAGTTTGGTTGTGTACATAAACAAGGCAATTTATTTTGCCGATTTGAACTTCTTTGGCTTTTTTTCCTTTGTCTAGATAAATGGTCCGTGGTTGCTTTAGTCCAGTCATTTGTACATTCATGTCCGTGGCAATTGTCCTGAACACCTTCTCATGTCAGTTTAGTCAGTCGGAGGAACTGGCAATAAAATTTGTGTATTGGTTTACCTGTTTGTGTTATTACTTGCTTGTGGTTCCTTACTCTTTAAGACCTTTGTTAATCTCAAAAAGAAGAGAAAAGCGGGCATTACATGTAGGGATTTTTACAGACTAATTTGGGTTAGTTTAAGATATTCAAGTTCTCCTACCTTGTCAAGCAGGTCCGGATGATGAACGGCGAGTTAAAAGTCTTGAAGGGTCTGCGTGCCTGCTTGTATTTTTTTGTCTGTCGCATTGTCGATGATGGGCCAGGGCCGCGTGCCATTTGTTTGGGCCTGCCTTTGTGGAGTTGTGGTCCGCACCTTTCTCCTCACTACGATGCTCGGTGCTTCCGCTGCATTTCTCTACACAGCCACGTTGCTCCAACAAAAAGGCCATTGCCCCCATGCCCATTTGGTGGTGCCCAGGCGTTCCCTTTGCAGCTAGGACGATACGGCTACACTTTTTTCTCCCTTCCATTCCATTCCATCAAACGGTGGCAAAGTGTGTACCAGTTGCACGTGCACCATGCCGTGTGGGCAAAAGTCGACACGAGGTCATGATACTACAT